>NC_045963.1:42795392-43395392 GCF_010909765.2 Amblyraja radiata | reverse complement strand
AAAAGCTTTTGCAGTCAGTTTTTATGTTCCCTGCCAGTTTTCTTTCATAATCTATTTTCCCTTTCCTAATTAAGCCCTTTGTCCTCCTCTGCTGGTCTCTGAATTTCTCCCAGTCCTCTGGTAGGCTGCTTTTTCTGGCTAATTTGTACGCTTCATCTTTTGTTTTGATACTATCCCTGATTTCCCTTGTTATCCACGGATGCACTACCTTCCCTGATTTATTTTTTTGCCAAACTGGGATGAACAATTGTTGTAGTTCATCCATGCAGTCTTTAAATGCCTTCCATTGCATATCCAATGTCAACCCATTAAGAATCAATCGCCAGTCTATCTTGGCCAATTCACGTCTCATACCCTCAAAGTTACCTTTCTTTAAGTTCAGGACCCTTGTTTCTGAATTGACGATGTCACTCTCCATCCTAATGAAGAACTGAACCATATTATGGTCACTCTTGCCCAAGGGGCCACGCACAACAAGACTGCTAACTAACCCTTCCTCATTACTCAATACCCAGTCTAGAATAGCCTGCTCTCTCGTTGGTTCCTCTACATGTTGGTTTAGAAAATTATCCCGCATACATTCCAAGAAATCCTCTTCCTCAGCACCCTTGCCAATTTGATTCACCCAATCTATATGTAGATTGAAGTCACCCATTATAACTGTTTTACCTTTGTTGCACGCATTTCTAATTTCCTGTTTGATGCCATCCCCAACTCCACTACTACTGTTAGGTGGCCTGTACACAACTCCCACTAGCGTTTTCTGCCCCTTAGTGTTTCGCAGCTCTACCCATATCGATTCCACATCCTCAAAGCTAATGTCCTTCCTTTCTATTGCGTTAATCTGCTCTCTAACCAGCAACGCTACCCCACCTCCTTTCCCTTTCTGTCTATCCCTCCTGAATATTGAATATCCCTGGATGTTCAGCTCCCAGCCTTGGTCACCCTGGAGCCATGTCTCCGTGATCCCAACTATATCAGTCATTAATAGCTATCTGAATATATCTGACTATATTTGCTTGAAGACACGACTGGTAGCTACTTCAGCCTATTTCTCGTGCATCTATCATTGCATGGTTGTATTGGAAGTTTGTGACGAGATACATGTGAGCTACTTTAAACAAAAAGTAGCAGAGGTTTGTGGCTCTTTCAGTTTGGTTTTAAGAGAAGCGATTATGTTATAACGCAATTGACACTGCTCTTGCTGCTTTGTCATTGTATCTAGTTCTATAGGTGGGACAACAAATGATTGGTTATTCACCCACTGGTAAGTAAGGTTATGAAAGGTGTCTTTTATATGAACACTCTGAAGCCTACATTCAAAGAAGTGTGGAATGTGTAATCAGTATAAATTATTATGCAGATATTCGTTCACTGTATTCCTAATGATGGAGGAGTATCTTTAAAGTTAATTATGCTTATGACAACTGATTTCAGCATAAAGAGCACAGTCTTTACACAATCTCCGTCTGGATCTCTGGGCCATATCTGACATAAGGATAGCTTTTATGAATGAACTCATAAAGCAAACGGGCACGGTTGGGTAAGTTGGAGTTGACAGCATACCCACCAGATCGGACATTGGGGGTGTTGATTATGTAAAAGGATACTGAGCTTACTAGTACCTATGAAATGAAGGATAGTTTCTTCATAGTTATTTAATATTTCAAAGAGATTGTTGGTGCAGACTATTTCAATATGGATAGAGTGTAAGCAGCTAAAAGCGGGAGTGAATTCAAATAATTTCAAGTCCCACTCTGCCAGGGGGGCTGGCTCGTTAGCAGCCAATAGAATGGATTTCCCCTTTGATCATCTTCTTGCAACAGCAGGAGGCTCAGATAAGCGCACTTTCAGAAGTTATAAAATTTCGTTGAACATGTCTGGATGGTTGCAGATAGAATTCTGAACAGTGTTGCATGAGCTATTGTCTAACCCAAAGGCAATTGGGACTGTGGTACGATTAAGGGCAATGGACATTTATGTAAGTTAGCATCATGTTGTTAATAGCCCATGTCTTTTCTACCATTTATGGTTTATCTGTTTAAGTGTTTCACAGATTGGTTTACTGCATGAAACCACAGAGCTTCAAAGGCTTCACGTAGTCTCATCACGAGACTTCAATATAAAATAGAAAGATTAAACAAGAACTTACTGTTTATTTTATGAGAAGTTGAAGGGAGGGACTACGTGCCCTCCACTCCCAACCCTGAATCTCATAAAGATCATTCGGTAAGTCAAGGGTTATTAATCTTTCTATAGTTTAAGTTCGTGCAAGTGGTCTGTGGTTTCAAACAGTTGCTCTGAAGATTGACGCACATGTGGGCTGGTAGGTTCTTCACGTAGTCCCTCACTTCTACTTCTCATAAAATATAGATCAAACTTCAAACGGTAAGTTCTCGTTTAATCTTTCTATTAAACACTACAACCTCAAATAAGCTCTGAACTACAATGGACTATTATTGTTATTATTGTTCTACTTTGTTTTTGTGTGTACGTATGTGTGCGTATATATATATATATATATATATATATATATATATATGTGTGTGTGTGTATTTGTGAGTATGTGTATATATACACACTGGACTTTTTTTTCTCTCTCGTAGTTTGATCTTCTTATAGGGGATGGTCATTCCCAGACAATTTTCTGGAACCGCACTACTTGCCACTCATTAGGCCAACCCCAGATATTATCTTGCAGCCTACAAGTATAGCTGCATGCAGGTTTGATCTGCTTCATTTGCTGAGGTGAGGAATTGGAATGGACTTGAACGTGGTGCAATCATCAACAAACATCCTCAATTCTGACCCTGAGAGGACAATAAGTAATCGATGAAGCAGATGAAGGTAACTGGACTGAGAACTTAACCCTGAGGAACTCCTGCAGTCATGTCCTGGGGCCCGGATGATTTACTTCTAATAATCAGCTCTGAAAGTAAGAAAACAGTGGCAATTCCCACTGCCTCTAAGTTCTGAGAAGTCTCAGATTTCCAGGGAACTTTAGGACGAGGGTTTCTGCAGAGATCAGGCGAGGCATCTTGTTCCCACCACCATAGCTTTGGTTTCGGACCAGGAAGAAGGCCCTCATGTAGTGACTTTACAAAGCAGGGGGCTTACGAGCTATGTGTGTTCTTTGTTACTCATGGGAATTCCATGCTCTTATGAATAATGAGTGAATGTAATACAGCACAGTCCATCAAGATGAAGGCATGGCCTTGTATTAAATGACAGCCAGTCATAGTCATGGACCTATACAGCACAGAAACAGGCCCTTCGGCCTTTCTTGTCTATGCCAGTTTGGGCCAGTCCCATTTTCCTGTATTTGGCCCAGATCCCTCTCAACCCTTCTATCCATATATCTGTCCAAATGTTTTTTGAAAGTCGTAATTGTATCCACTTCTATAACTTCCTCCGGCAGCTCATTCTAGATACGGACTACCCTCCAAGTGAAAATATTGCCCCTGAGGTCCCTCTTAAATCTCTCCCCTTAAGCCTATGCTGTTTAGTTTTAGAATCCTCTAACCAGAAGAAATAGACTGTGAGTGTTCACTTTTATCCATGCCTTCATAATCTTGTAGACCTCAATAAGATCACACCTCTGCCTCCTACACTCCAAAAAAAAAACCCTAGCCTATCCAACCTCTCTATATATCTCAAGCCTGTAAACCCAGGTAACATCCTGCTAAATCTCTCTGCACATTTCCAACTTAATGACATCCTTCCTATAACTGGGTAACCAAAACTACACGCTGTACAAGTGTGGTCTCACCAATGACTTGTATAGCTGCATAATGATGTGCCAATGTTTGTACTCAGTCCTCTTCTCAGTGAAGGAAAACATGTCAATTATATTGAATTTAATAATAACAAAATCAGTAGAATATTTAATATTTAACTTTGGACTAAACAAGTGGTTATTGACCTGTCAAATTTTGCAATACGCATCAAATTATTATACCAGAAGCAGATCAACTCCTTCCTTGTATTGGCGTGTTGGCGGCGCGACTCACCCGTTGCAGTGGCCCCTACAGCCTGTCTGTCTTTTTTTTATTTTTTGTCTAGTTAAATGTAGTGTTTGGTGTTTTTTAATACTGGTTTTAAATGTGTATATGTGGGGGGCGGGGGCAGGGGGAAACTGTTTAAATCTCTTCCCTGTCTGGGAGGCCCGACCTTTTCCCTGTCGGGTCTCCGTTTTCGTTGGGGCCTAGCACCGTGGAGCGGCCTTCAACCTGAACGACCCGGGGGCTCGGGAGGCTGCGGAGCTGCGGAGCTGCGGACTACTCACCATCGTGGGGCTGGCCGGCCTCGGAACGTGGAGAGCGGTGGTGACTCGCTGCTGCGACTCGACTCCTGGGGCTCGGAGGCTCCAGCAACGCAGCCGCAGGTCCGGTGGACTGGGACATCGGGAGCTCGCGGGTCCGGGGGGAGAGAGAGACCGCTTCCCGGAGCTCCAGCAACGCGACGTCTCCAGCCCGTGTCGCGGGGTTGGAACGACCCGGAGCGGGGTCATACATTGCCCGGCACGGCTTCATGGCCGTGGGACATGCCAGCGCCAGCCGGGGGCTCCAACTTCGAGACTTTTAGACCGGGAGCGGGGCCGTAAATCGCCCGGCACGGCCTAAAATGGCCGTGGGACTTAGCATCGCCCGCCTGGGGCTTGGACATCGGGAGAGACATGGAGAACAGGGGAGAGAAAAGACTTTGCCTTCCATCACAGTGGGTTCACTGTGATGGATGTTTGTGTGAACTAAATTGTGTGTATGTCTAGGAATTGTCTTTGTTTGTATGGCTGTGGAAACAGAATTTCGTTTGAGCCTCACTGAGGCTCAAATGACAAAATTGTATTGTATTGTATTGTATTATTCAGAGCAAGCAATTTCAGTAACAATTTAGTTGATAAGTGACCTTGAACATAATAAAATGTTACAAAGCATTTTACAGGAACCTAATCAGTACGGAGAGCAGGTTGATGCTGAGCCAACGTGGGAGATGTTATGGCATTGGCCAATAGCTTGATCAATGATGTGCTTTCAATGCCAGTCGTAAAGGAAGAAAGAGAGAGTCCATTCCCTACATATTAGGGACAATGAACAAAGGCCAATTAATCTACAAACCCACATGCCTTTGGGATGTGGAGGAAACCGAAGCACCCAGAGGAAACCCATAGGACTCGAGGGCCTGAGCTGTGGGGAGAGGTTGGGCAGGCTAGGACTTTATTCCTTGGAGTGCAGGAGGCAGAGTGGTGATCTTATGGAGGTGTATAAGATCATGTGGGAAATTTTGCAGGTAGGAACTGCAGATGCTGGTTTAATCCGAAGATTGACAAAAAAAAAAGCTGGAGTAACTCAGGCAGCAACTACGTCTATGGAGAGAAGAAATGGGTGTTGTTTCGGGTCGAGACCCTTCATCAGACGTTGATAGGGTGAATGTACCGAGTCTCTTACCCAAGGTAGCACATGATTTAAGGAGAGAAAGGTAAGATTTAATAGGAACCTGAGGGGCAACTTTTTGTCACATGAGGTGGTGGGTATTTGCAATGGGCTGCTAGAGCCATGTACATTAGCAGCATTTAGAAGACACAGACAGTTACATGGATAGGAAAGGTTCAGAGGGATATGGGACCAAACATGGGTAAATGGGGCATGGGGCATCTTAGGACGAATTGAGACGAAGGGTCTGTTTCTGTGCTGCATGACGTTGTGATTCGATATATTTAGTTTAGAAATAGTTTAGTTTAGATTAGAGATACAGTGCGAAAACAGGCCCTTCAGCCCACTGAGTCCACGCCGACCCGCGAACATCCCTTACACTAACATTACGGTACACACAAGAGATATTTACAATTTCACCGCAGCCAATTAACCTACAAACTTGTACATCTATGGAGTGTGGGAGGAAACCGGAAATCCTGGAGAAAACCCACGCGATCACAGGGAGAACGTACAAACTCCATGCATACAGCACCCATAGTCAGGATCAAATCCAGGTCTCTGGTGCTGTCAGGCAGCAACTCCACCATTGTGCCACTGTGCCACCCAATGTCTCTATGACCAGCCAGTTTTATAAATGTGACTATGATCCAGCTGACTACGGGAGCAGCAGTTTGACCCAATGTGCATATAATTTGAGGGTGACACACTGGCGGAGCTGGTATATCATCGTGCTGGAGACTTGGGATCGATACTGATCATGGGCCCTATCTGTGTGGAGTTTGCACGTTCTCCCAGTGAACACGTGGGTTTCATCCAGGTGCTCCGGTTTCCTTTCAAATCCCAAAAAGGTGCATGGTTTGTAAGTTAACAGGCCTTTGTAAATTGCTGCTAGTGTGTAGGGAATGGATGAGAAAGTGGGATAACAGAACTAGTGTGAAAGGGTGATTGATGGTTGGCGTGGAATCGATGGGCCGAAGTTGTTTCCATGCTGTATCTCTAAACTAAACTGAAGTACCCTCACACCTGGAAGGCCTGTTTGACCTCATACTCTTGCACTTCCCTGGATACCTCCTGGTCATAGCTCACATCAGATGTTTTTCTCGTTTCTCTACTCCTATCTGACCGTGAACACAGAATCACTTCCCTTTTCAGGGATTTCTGGTTTTTCACATCACTTGGTTTGGAGGGGGAACCTGTTGAAGCCACCTGATGATGTGGTGGTTTGTGTCCTCATTTAGCTCACAAAGTCACACAGCATCGTATCAGGCCCTTTGGCACAATTCATCCATGCCCACCAAGATGTCTATCCAAGGTCGTCCTATTTGGCCCAAATCCCTTTTCTGTCTATGTACCTGTCCAAATGTCTTTTAAATATAGTAATAGTACCAGTTTCTACCACTTTGTCTGGTAGTTCATAACTCCTGACACCTGTACTAATCAAGAATCTATTAATCCCTGCCTTAAAAATATCCATTGACTTGGCCTCCACAGCCAAGTGAATTCCACAGATTCACGACCCTCCGACTAAAGAAATTCCTCCTCATGTCCTTCCTGATGGTTTGATGGAGGGTCTCGACCCGAAAGTTCGCCTATCCATGTTCCCTAGAGATGCTGCCTGACCTGCTGTGTTACTCCAGTACTTTGTGTCCTTTTGTGTTCTATAACTCAATCCCTTTCACTCAAATTTCTCCATGTCACACACACCAAGCAAACATTTCAGTGTGACTATTTTCAATTGATTCAGCAACTACAGCTTATGATATGGAGTTTATCCTTCCCTGGCCTTTTCTATTACTTTGTTGCAGCCTTGCCCTTAAGATCACATGGACATTCCATGGGGCCAATTGTTACACATATTTTCTTTCAAAAATTGAGTTGTGCCTTGAATCACACACCACTTTGCTTGCAGCGGTGAAAGGTCGGTGGGGGCGCTGCAAGCCGGCAGCCCTGCCAGCAGCGCGTTAGTTTTTTCAACTTTAAATGTGTGTTTAAATGTATGTTTATAATGTTTCTTTGTGTGTCTTGTGTGGGGGGTGGTGTGGGGGGGTAAGGGGGAAAACCGTTCCATGTCGCCTCCCCCGTGGCCTAACAACAAGGATCGGTGTGGCCTTTCCCGGAGACGTGCCCGGGGATTCAGTAGCGGGCGCAAAGTGTACTCTCGTCGCGGAGCGGGCGAGCCCTCGGCGGGGCTCGCCGGAGGGAAGCGCTCCATTCGTTGGCCCGCGGCAGCCTGAAGCCGCGGTCTGCAGAGCTCCGGCCGGCGAGGCGTCCTGGGCCTGGGACCCCTCGTTGGGGACCCGGGAGGGGAAGAGCTCCGACCACCGGCCCGCAGCCAACTTGTACCGCGGGCGCGGCATGGACTTGCCATCAGGAGCGGGGTCCCTCGCCGGGGATCCCTGGAGGGGAGCTTCGATCACCGGCCCTGCGGTGCTTCTGGCTGCAGCATGGTGGGAACTTTAAATCTTCGACCGCCGGCCTGCAGCCTACACCAACCTGGATTCTGGACTTTTACCTGTCTACTCATCTGGACGCCCGCAGCGGCGGTTGCGGACGGTTGAGGTCCCGACCACGGGGGAAAATGGAGGAGGACTGGCCAAATTTTGTGCCTTCCACCACAGTGATGAATGCTGTGGTGGATGTTTATGTTAAATTCTTATTGTGTTTTTGTGTGTTTTTCATTGTACCGCTGCTGGCAAATTCATTTCACTTGCACTTTATGTGCAAGTGACGAATAAAACTGATTGATTGATTTAATTAATTTCACATCATCTAAAAATAAAAGGTGTAAACATGTTAATTGAACTGCCTCTGGTGGATTCCTATTCCAGAATTTGTTGGGCCTTTCCGCACAACAGCTGCAAAACATTGCTTCCTGCAAGGACTCTACCCCCTATAGACAATTGACAATAGACAATAGGTGCAGGAGTAGGCCATTCGGCCCTTTGAGCCAGCACTGCCATTCAATGTGATCATGGGTGATCATCCCCAATCAGTACCCCGTTCCTGCCTTCTCCCCATATCCCCTGACTCCGCTAATTTTAAGAGCCCTATCTAGCTCTCTCTTGAAAGCATCCAGAGAACCTGCCTCCACCTGAGGCAGAGAATTCCACAGACTCACCACTCTCTGTGAGAAAAATTGTTTCCTCGTCTCCGTTCTAAACCTGATCTCCCGGTGGCTCAGCACTTCAACTCCCCCTCGCATTACGAATCTGATCTTTCTGTCCTGGGCCTCCTCCGTGGCCAGAATGTGTCCCACCGCAAATTGGAGGAGCAGCACCTCACATTTCACTTGGCTAGTTTACACCCCAGCGGTATGAACATTGACCTCCAATTTCAGGTAGTCCTTGCTTTCTCCCTCCTTCCCCTCCCCTTCCCAGCTCTCCCACAGCCCACTGTCTCTGCCTCTTCCTTTCTTCTTCCCGCCCCCCCCCCCCACCCCCCATCAGTCTGAAGAAGGGTCTTGACCCGAAACATCACCTATTCCTTCGCTCTATAGATGCTGCCTCACCCGCTGAGTTTCTCCAGCATTTTTGTCTACCTTCGATTTTTCCAGCATCTGGAGTTCTTTCTTAAAAATAAAACAATGCAGGGCAGTTTTCAGAATTTCAGTATTGCAAAACTGCTGAGTTATGATCTCCAAAGGCTTTTTTTTTAAACCAGCAGACACAGCATACAACCAGGATTCAAGAGGTAGCAGATGAGATAAGGAAAATGATGAACGTTATGCCCAGCTACATTTAGCTTTAGATTTTAAAGAGATTGTAGAGAAAGGGGAAAACTAAGGACACTTAACTGGAATCCTGAAATGAGAAAAAACACCAAATATTAGAAACATTCAGTGAATCAGGCATCAGTGAATCATTCTGTTGAGAGAGAGAAACAGAGCAAATATTTTGGGGTAACCTGAACCACTCTTTGTCCCCCTAGTTTTACTTCGGAGTCACGTGAAGAAGCCCGCCAGGACGCATGCGTGTCATATCGCTTTCACGCTTGCGAAACGACAGGCGGGGTGGAACGTTCCCCCGCAGCGGTAAGTTTGAAACCGCGACCTGCAGGTAAGTGATTTACTCCGCGGTAGTTTTTTGTCCCCGCGCTGTTTTTGCACAGGGGGGGAAGCTGGACAAAATAGTGTCCACAAGTGCTGCGAGTGAAGCTGGCTGGGGAGGACCGCGAAGTTGCGGGAGCCAGCAGCAGCTGAAGGCACAAGCCCCGTAAGGGATCAGCTGTGCCGACTTTTTGTCCCCCGCCGGCCAGAACACCACGGCCGGGCGGGAGACTATTCAGAATGAGGCCGTCGACTTTTGACAAGTCGAAAACGGAGGAGGCGGGGTGGAACGACGTTCCCCGGTAGCGACAATTTAAACCAGGACCTGCAGGTAAGAGCTGCGGTCTTTTTGTGTTTTCCCATGCTGATTACAGGTGGAAAAACCAACGGGCTGCGACAAAGCTGGTGAGGGAGGACCGCGGAGCAGCGGGCAGCCAGCAGCAGCCAGCGGCACTCGGATCACCGATAGTGGGATCAGCTGTGCCCGATGTCGCCTCCGCACCGGCCAGATCCACGCGGCCTGGCGGTAAGACTAGACACAAAACAAACAAGGTCGTGGACTCAGAGAAGTCCGACTTTGAACAAACGCGGGCGGCCAGCGACCGAGAGCGCTGGAGCCGAATGGAACGGTGTGTGGAGCATTTGCTCCAACGTGACAGACTCCGGGAGATGGAGTCGGGTCACTGTGGGCCCTATGATAAACCCACAGCAGTACCTCTTGAAGGGCTGCACAGTGCTTCTACCTCATCAGAGGGGAGCACTGCGGGTCAGTTCTGGGCTGACCTGGAAGAGGGGTCCGCAGAAGGAAAGACAAGTGTGCAAGGGGTGCAGGAACGAGAGAACTTACTGGACTAATAAAAGGGACTCCAACAAAAACCCACTGCAGCCAAAGACAGCACCCCTACACACCCACCAGCAGAACTGGTGAAAGCTCGAAGGCCGGTACTCAAAACATGAATCTTTTTTAGGCCATGGCCCAGGCCGGCCTTCTTGGAAGATGCGGGGACCTCCAACGCCAACCAAATCGAAAATCCAGACACCAGCGCAACAACAGCAGCGAAGAACCTACAAAAAGAAGTAAACCTGCCACTGGTAACTATGGAGGTAGGTGGGTCTGGTTCCCTACAAAATACAGGGAGCATGGAGGTTGGGGGGAGATTACACTCTTTTCTGAATGCATGGAGCATGTTAACAACCGATACTTACATCTTAAGCAGTATCCAGGGATATACAATAGATTTTATACACAAGTACAGCCCTCCAGTTCAACATATACCGAACCGAATGTTTGTGATTTCTGATAAAGAAAAATCAAAAGCGCAAGCTGAACTGGAGCGGCTTTACGTAAAAGGTGTAATTGAGAAAACTCAACACGAACCATTAGAATTCGTGTCCAATATATTTACCAAAAACAAAAAAGATGGTGGTTGTCGCATCATCATAGATCTGACAAAATTGAATACATTTGTACAATATATTCACTTCAAAATGGAAACCTTTGTTACTGCTAAACAATTAATTTCCAAAGGTTACTTCATGGCCAGCATCGATTTAAAAGATGCTTACTATTCAGTGCCTATACGAGGTGACCACAGATGTTACTTAAAATTCAACTGGATGGGACAACGCTGGCAGTATAAAGCACTGCCAAATGGTTTATCATCAGCCCCAGGCTGTTCACAAAAATTTTGAAACCAGCCCTAGCGTTTCTACGGAAACGTAAACACATGGTCATGGCATATTTAGATGACATACTCATTGTGGGCAAAACTTTGGAATTGGCCAAACAAACTGTAACAGCCACAAAACAGTTATTTGAAAAACTGGGATTTATTATCCATCCAGTTAAATTTAAACTAACGCCTTCCACTACTATGGACTATTTGGGGTTCACCATTGACTCAGTTCACATGTCGGTGACTCTGCCTAAGGGAAAGGCTAGAGATTTAATAGAGGCTTGCAATAACCTCATTGACATCAGCAAACCATCCATCAGATTGGTAGCAAAAGTAATTGACAAAATGGTGGCTGCCTTTCCAGCCACACAATTTGGACCTCTACATTACCAAAACTTACAGAGAGCAAAAATACAAGCACTCTAAATTAATGCAGGTCAGTTTGACAGACCTATGAAATTACCAATCAAAGCTAAAATGGAACTAAAATGGTGGATAGATAACATCTGGCTTTGTTCCAATCCAATCATTGTCAGTAACCCTTCCATGGTACTACAAACTGATGCCAGTGCACTTGGGTGGGGAGCCACCAATACCATCACCAGCTGTGGAGGTAGATGGACTGCTCAGGAGCCATCATTATTACTCACACTGGGCATAAACTACCTGGAAATATTGGGTGCGTTCCATGGCCTAAAGTCATATTGTACTGGGTCATATCACCAGCATGTTAGACCACAGATAGACAATACCACCATTGTAGCATACATTAACCACATGGGTGGAAACAAATCGACATCATGTGACAATCTGGCTAATACAATTTGGCAATGGTGTATCCAGAGAGATATTTGGATATCAGCCACTTACCTAACAGGAAGACTAAATTTAGTGGCAGACACCAGGTCACGCAAATTTAATGAAAACACCAAATGGATGTTGAATAAAAGTATTTGCTGATATTACAGCAAAATATGGAACACCAGATATCGATCTATTCACATCCAGACTTAACCACCAGTTATCAAATTATGTTTCATAGGAACCAGACCCTGGGGCAGCGGCGACAGATGCATTTTCGCTGCATTGGGGGGAAATTGTTTATTTACGCATTCCCTCCTTTCTGCCTCATCAGTCGGGTATTAAGGAAAATACAACAAGACTCTGCGTCTGGTATTTTGGTAGTACCCGATTGGCCTACTCAACCATGGTTCCCAGTGGTATTAAACATGGTATTAGAACCATGTATCACCATCCCACATAGACCAGATTTATTGCTACATCCCGTAACAAGGGATAGCCACCCATGCCATAAACATTTGAACTTATTAATTTGTAGAGTTTAAAAACACCTCTACTACAACTGGGACTGACGGACCGAACAGTGAACATGATCTCGGCGGCCCAAAGACAGTCAACCAAAAAACAGTATCTGGTCTATATCAGGAAGTGGGAGATGTACTGCCATAAAAACAACATCACCTACAGAGACATGAACATCCCATCTGGAATATCTGGCAGGCCTCCACTATGATAAGGGGCTCAGTTATAGTGCCATCAACTGCGTCAGAAGTGCCCTATCGACTTACCTATGGCAGGGGACAGAGCGTTACTCTGTTGGGACTCACCCACTGGTAACAAAACTTATGAGGGGAATTTTTAATACTAATCCCCCAAGAACCAGGTACCCCCAAATATGGGATGTAAGTATTGTCCTGAAGATGCTCAGGAATTGGTCTCCAGCAACAGCTCTGTCCCTACACAGACTGACATTAAAAACAGTCATGCTAATGGCATTGGTCACGGCACAGAGGGTACAGTCACTGCATAAACTAAGACTGGACAACATGACTTCCTCAACAGAAAATATTACGTTTCATATCTATGAGTTAGTAAAGCAGAACAGACAGGGATCAGCAGGCCTCAATATACAATTTAGGTCATACCCAACAGATGACCGTATCTGTATAGTAAGACATCTGTCGTTATACATGGAGACAACGAAAATCCTAAGAGGCAATGAGAAGGCACTTTTGGTCAGCCACAAGCAACCACACAAAAGAGTGATGGTCCAGACCATCTCAAGATGGCTGAAACAGGTGCTAACACAGGCTGGGGTGGATACTAATATTTTAAAATCTTATTCCACCAGGGCTGCAGCTACATCGGCAGCGATACAGTTGGATGTACCAATGGACCAAATCCTCAAGGCAGCAGGATGGTCTGGGGAAAAAACATTCCAATTATTTTACAACAAACCAGTAATGAAACCTGGAACGTTTGCAGAAACAATTTTAAGTTCTGTAAATTAATTTAAACCCATAAAAAGGGGTTATAATTTTGTGTGAACAAATTTTATGATTTCAATGTCGAATTCATGTCCAAATTATGTTAACACAATTCCTCCTACAGTCATCAAGGCAGACGTGATGCATGGACTCGTTTCCACGGCATGAAATCACAGAGCTTTAAAATTTTCACGTAGTCACTCACGTGACTCCGAAGTAAAATAGGACCGGAGGAGGTGCTGTCCTGAACGGCTGCCTGTCCTGCAGCTGTCCGTTTTTTTCCCCTTCTTTTTTATTATTTTTAGTCCGTTAAGTGTACAGTCAGGGGGTCTAAATCTTTTTATGTGTGGGGGGTGGTGGGGGGAAGGGGGAAACTGCTTTTCCAAGTCCCTACCTGGTCGGAGGGGTTGCCTTCCTCCGAGCAGCGTCTTCGACCTGTCCTCGCGGCCTACCAGCGGGTCCTGGAGCGACGTTTCCCTGAGGGGACCTGGCCAGGACATCGGCTTTGGCAGCGGCGCAGAACATCGGCTTTGGCGGCGGCGCAGCGCTGGAGCGCTGTCGTGGAGCGGGCGATGCCTTTCCTGGGTCGCCGCGCTGGGACTCCAGTATGCTGGGACCGCCGATGAAAATATCGTGGAGCCGTGGTTCTGCGGAGCGGCCAGCTGCGATGTTGAACTTTACATCCCGGAGCCTGGGATCTCTCAACGAGATCGCCAGTGTGCGGAGCTCCGTTGGCTTGGAAGCCGCGGGCTCCGGTGGGAAGGCGGCCGTTCCTGGTACCCCAAGCCGCTGGGGGTTCTCCCGACGCCGGAGTACCATCACCCGGCGAGAACATCGGGCGCCGTGGCGGCGACTGTGGAGGCCTCAATAGGCCCGACTTTGGGTGGACAAGAGGATGGGGACTGGACTTTGTGCCTTCCCCCACAGTGGGAATCACTGTGGGGGGATGTTTTTATGTTTTGGTGTTGAATTTCTTCATGAATACTATGTTGTATTTTTATTAGTGTGCTGCAAGGACATCTGAATTTCCCCTGAATAAGGGGATTAATAAAGTCTAATCTAATCTAATCTAAATAGTAAGATTAAATGAGAATTTACCAGTTTGAAGTTTGATCTGTATTTTATGAGTAGTTACGATGAGGGATTACGTGCCCTCCGCTCCCACCCTTGATCATATACTTAACTGGTATCTCTTCTCTAATCTTAATATGTTTAGTCATTACAGTTATCTGTGATTTCACACCGCTGCTTTGAAGAATGCCACGCATGCGTCCTGGCGGGCTTCTTCACGTAATCCCTCAACGTAACTCCTCATAAAATACAGATCAAACTTCAAACTGGTAAGTTCTCGTTTAATCTTACTATTAGTTTGTGTTCAATGCAGTCAAGTCTCAGGCTGGTTCTGGATCTGATGAAAGTTCATTGAGTCAAGTCAAGAGAGTTTATTGTCATGTGTCCCAGATAGGACAATGAAATTCTTGCATTGCTGCAGCACAACAGGATATTGCAGCCATAAATACAGATCAGATCAGTGTGCCCATATACCATAGAATATATATATACACACATCAGTAAATAGTGCAATAGGTTGTTATAGTTCATAGTTTGTTTGAAGTTGTGTTAGTCTGAGGGCTGTGGGGAAGAAGCTGTTCCTGAATCTGGATGTTGCAGATTTCAGGCTCCTGTGCCTTCTACCTGATGGCAGCGGAGAGATGAGTGTGTGGCCAGGATAGTGTGGGTCCTTGATGATGCTGGCAGCCTTTTTGAGGCAGCGACTGCGATAGATCCCCTCGATGGTAGGGAGGTCAGAACCGTTGATGGACTGGGCAGTGGTTACGACTTTTTGCAGCCTTTTCTGCTCCTGGACGCTCAGGTTGCCGTACCAAGCCATGATGCAACCAGTCAGCATGCTCTCTACTGTGCACCTGTAGAAGTTCGAGAGAGTCCTCCTTGACATACCGACTCTCCATAATCTTCACAGGAAGTGGAGGTGCTAATGTGCTTTCTTTATGATTGCATCAGTGTTCTGGGACCAGGAGAGTTCTTCGGAAATATGCACGCCCAGGAATTTGAAGTTCTTGACCCTTTCCACCATCGACCCGTTGATATCAACGGGACTGTGGGACCCCATACCACCCCTTTCGAAGTCCACAATCAGTTCCTTGGCTTTGCTGGTGTTGAGAGCCAGGTTATTGTGCTGGCACCATTTGGTCAATCGGTCGATCTCACTTCTATACTCTGACTCGTCCCCATCAGTGATACGTCCCACAACAGTGGTGTCATCGATGAACTTGATGATGGAGTTCGCACTATGTCCGGTAACGCAGTCATGAGTATACAGTGAGTACAGCAGGGGGCTGAGCACGCAGTCTTGAGGTGCTCCCATGCTGATTGTTATCGAGGATGACACATTTCCACCAATACGCACAGACTGTGGTCTGTGAATGAGGAAGTCAAGGATCCAACTGCAGAGGGATGCGCAGAGACCCAGATCTGAGAGCTTGGTAACCAGCTTGGAGGGGATGATAGTGTTAAATGCCGAGCTGTAGTCAATGAATAACAGCCTGACATATGAGTTTTTGTTGTCCAAGTGGTCCAGAGCGGAGTGGAGAGCCAGTGAGATCGCATCTACCGTTGATCTGTTGTGGCGTTAAGCGAACTGCAGTGGGTCCAGGTTTTTGTCGAGGTATGAATTAATTTGCGTCATGATCAGCCTCTCAAAGCACTTCATCACCACAGACGTTAGTGCCATTGGTCGATAGTCATTGAGGCACGTCACCTTGCTCTTCTTGGGCACCGGTATTATTGATGCCCTTTTAAAGCAGGTGGGAACCTCAGACCTCAGAAGTGAGAGGTTGACTTGTTTTTCTCTCTCTCTCTCTATCGTTGGTCCGTAACCAGTATTTTCTGTTCTTATTGCAATATTTAAGCTTATGGCAAAAGGCCAGAGGACCAGTGAGAATAACTACTTTTATTGCCCAGAAGGTTGTTATGATCTAGATTTGATGCCTGAGGACTGATGGAAGCAAATGAATAACTAACTGGATAGATTCTTGAAAATTGAGGCATTTGTAAGTTAATTAGGAAAGGGCAAAGAGTGTTATGTATTGTGTGCAGATCTGGTTGACCAGCTTTCGGAAGGATGTTATTGAGTTAGAAACGGTGCAGAAAAGATTCACTTGGCTTGCAGGCTTGAGCTATAGGGAGAGGTTAGATAAGGTGCGACCTTACTGCGGTGTACAAGATAATGAAGGGCATGCATAAAATGAATGCTCAGTCTTTTTCCCAGGGTAGAGGGTTCTAAAACTAGAGGGCATAGGCTTAAGGTGACACGGGACAAATTTAAGAGAATGCTTTACGAGAATGTTCCCGGGATGATTAGGTTAACAATTTATGATGATCAATTGACAGCTATGGGTCTGTAATCGCTGGAGTTTAGAAGGGTGAAGGGAGATCTCATTGAACCATAGAATAGTGAAAGGCTTAGATAGAGTGGATGCAGAAAGGATTCACTAGTTTCTGCTAGTGGGGAGTGGCTAGGATCAGAGGGCACAGCCTCAGAATAAAATGATGTACTTTTAGAAAAGAGATAAGGAGGAATTTATTTAGCCAGATGGTGGTGAATCTGTGGAATTCATTGCCACATAGCTATGGAAGCCAAGTCATTGGGTATTTTTAAAGCGGAGATTGACAGATTCTTCATTAGTAAAGGTGTCAAACGTTACGGGGAGAAGACAGGAGAATGGGGTTGAGAGGGAAAGATAAACCAGCCATGATCGAATGGCGGAGTAGACTTGATGGGCCAAATGGCCTAATTCTGCTCCTATGACTAATGAACCTATGAAGAGGGACCTCAAACGAAACCTTTCACTCAAAGGGTAGTCCATATCTGGAGTGAGCTGCCAGAGGAAGCAATGGAAGCAGACTCAATTATGACTTTTAAAAGACACTTGGACAAATATATAGATGGTAAGCGTTTAGAGGTTGACAAAAACATGCAATTACTGAGAATGAACTGTAAACATCAGTTGAGGACATTATATTCCAGTGTCCAGAGGGTTGTCGATGTCACTGACTTTCAACTTTATTATGTATGTACGAGGTAATTTGACTTTTCTACCATGAAGTGCGATAATCTTCAATAGTTTCCGTTTACGGAACACAATCAAAAGCAATTTCATGCTTTGCAATTCTGTAATAAGGATCAGCACCTTTGCCAATGACGTAAGATACACTTTCCTGAAGTGATCAAGAGCTCAACTCGGATATTGAAGGCATCATTTTTACCTGGGTGTAAAATCAATACTGTGATTTGGACATAATAGAAATGACATGATTTTGTTTTGAATTAAATTGTAGTGGGAGAGGGACAATTATAAATAACACCCATCTGTAATCTTAAAATTCATGTATATCCATCAGACTCTCTGGAACTATTTGATTCTTCTTTCAAAATAAAATAGAAGAAGTATAACATACTGTAGCAAAGATAAATGGAAAGCCAGAGGATTGGGAAACATTTAAAGAGCAACAGAAGATAACTAAAAAGGCAATACGGGGAGAAAAGATGAGGTACAAAGTCAAGAATATAGAGGATAGTAAAAGCTTCTTTAGGTATGTGAAGAGGAAAAAATTAGAACCCTTGAAGACTGAAACAGGTGAATTTATTATGGGGAACAAGGAAATGGCAGACGGGTTGAACAGGTACTTTGGACCCGTCTTCACTGAGGAGGACGCAAACAATCTCCCTGATGGCCGGAGGATCTAGGGTGATGGACGAACTGAAGGAAATTCACATTAGGCAGGAAATGGAGTTGAGTAGACTGATGGGACTGAAGGCTGATAAATCCCCACGGCCTGATGGTTTGCATCCCAGGGTACTTAAGGAAGTGGTTCTAGAAATCGTGGACACATTGGTGATCATTTTCCAATGTTCTATAGATTCAGGATCAGTTCCTGTGGATTGCAGGGTAGCTAATGTTATCCCACTTTTTAAGAAAGGCGGGAGAGAGAAAACTGGGAATTATAGACCAGTTAGCCAGACATCAGTGGTGGGGAAGATGTTGGAGTCAATTATCAAAGATGAAATAGCAGCACATTTGGATATCAGTAACAGGATCGGTCCTAGTCAGCATGGATTTACAAAGGGGAAATCATGCATGACTAATCTTCTGGAATTTTTTGAGGATGTAACTAGGAAAATGGACAAGGGAGAGCAAGTGGATGTAGTGTACCTTGACTTTCAGAAAGCATTTGATAAGGTCCCACATAGGAGATTAGTGGGCAAAATTAGAGCACATGGTATTGGGGGTAGGGTACTGACATGGATAGAAAATTGGTTGGCAGACAGGAAACAAAGCGCAGGGATTAACAGGTCCCTTTCAAAATGGCAGGCAGTGACTAGTGGGGTACCGCAAGGCTCAGTGCTGGGACCCCAGCTATTTACAATATATATTAATGATTTGGACGAGGGAATTGTATGCAACATCTCCAAATTTGCGGATGACACGAAGCTGGGGGGCAGTGTTAGCTGTGAGGAGGACGCTAGGAGGCTGCAAGGTGACTTGGATAGGTTGGGTGAGTGGGCAAATGCATGGCAGATGCAGTATAATGTGGATAAATGTGAGGTTATCCACTTTGGTGGCAAGAACAGGAAAGTAGACTTATCTGAATGGTGGCCGATTAGGAAAAGGGGAGATGCAACGAGACCTGGGTGTCATGGTACACCAGTCATTGAAAGTAGGCATGCAGGTGCAGCAGGCAGTGAAGAAAGCGAATGGTATGTTAGCATTCATAGCAAAAGGATTTGAGTATAGGAGCAGAGAGGTTCTACTGCAGTTGTACTGGGCCTTGGTGAGACCACACTTGGAGTATTGTGTACAGTTTTGGTCTCCTAATCTGAGGAAAGACATTCTTGCCAGAGGGAGTACAGAGAAGGTTCACCAGACTGATTCCTGGGATGGCAGGACTTTCATATGAAGAAAGACTGGATAGACTCGACTTGTACTCGCTAGAATTTAGAAGATTGAGAGGGGATCTTATAGAAACTTACAAAATTCTTAAGGGGTTGGACAGGCTAGATGCAGGAAGATTGTTCCCGATGTTGGGGAAGTCCAGAACAAGGGGTCACAGTTTAAGGATAAGGGGGAAGTCTTTTAGGACCGAGATGAGAAAAACATTTTTTATCACAGAGAGTGATGAATCTCCGGAATTCTCTGCCACAGAAAGTAGTTGAGGCCAGTTCATTGCATATATTTAAGAGGGAGTTAGATGTGGCCCTTGTGGCTAAAGGGATCAGGGGGTATGGAGAGAAGGCAGGTGCAGGATACTAAGTTGGTTGATCAGCCATGATCATATTGAATGGCGGTGCAGGCTCGAAGGGCCGAATGGCCTACTCCTGCACCTATTTTCTATTTTTATATGATTAAAAGTAACAGCAAATTTGCAGATGACACAAAGCTGGGTGGCAGTGTGAACTGCGAGGTGGATGCTATGAGGATGCAGGGTGACTTGGACAGGTTGGGTCAGTTGGAAGATGCACGGCAGATGCAGTTTAATGTGGATAAATGTGAGGTTATTATCTGAATGGTGTCAAGTTGGGAAAAGGGGAAGTACAATGAGATCTGGGGGTCCATGTTCATCAGTCACTGAAAGTAAGCATGCAGGTACAGCAGGCAGTGAAGAAAGCGAATGGCATGTTGGCCTTCATAACAAGAGGAGTTGAGCATAGGAGCAAAGAGATCCTTCTGCAGTTGTACAGGGCCCTAGTGAGACCACACCTGGAGTGTTGTGTGCAGTTTTGGTCTACAAATTTGAGGAAGGACATTCTTGCTATTGAGGAAGTGCAGCGTAGGTTCACAAGGTTAATTCCGGGATGGCGGGACTGTCATGTTGATAGATTGGAATGTCTGGGCTTGTATACTCTGGAATTTAGAAGGATGAGAGGGTTTCTTATTGAAACATGTAAGATTATTAAGAGTTTGTACATGCCAGAGGCAGGAAACATGTTCCCGATGTTGGGGGAGTCCAGAACCAGGGTTCACAGTTTAAGAATAAGGGGTAAGCTATTTAGAATGGAGATGAGGAAAAACTTTTTCACACAGAGAGTTGTGAATCTGTGGAATTCTCTACCTCAGAAGGCAGTGGAGGCCAATTCTCTGGATGCTTTCAAGAGAGAGTTAGATAAAGCTCTTAAAGATAGCGGAGACAGGGGATATGAGGAGAAGGCAGAAACGGGGTACTGATTGTGGATGATCAGCCATGATCACAGCGAATGGCGGTGCTGGATCAAAGGGCCGAAGGGCCTACTGCACCTATTGTTTTCCAGACCAGATGCTACTCACTACTGCCATCGGGAAGGTGGTGTAGGTGTCTGAAAACCATGAGCTCCAGGTTCCAGAACATCTCCCCAACAACCATCAGTCTCTTGAATACTTGAGGCAGGTACTATAACAGAATAGTTGGGGGAGGTGCTCTAACAGCATGTAAAAGACAATTGGACAGGTACATGGATTGGAAAGGTTTAGAGGATTTGGGCCAAAGTGGGCATCTTGGTCGGCATGGACGAGTTGGGCCAAAGGGCCTGTTTCCATGTTGTATAACTCTGACTTACAAATATGCCAACATTTTACGAATTTGCCAAAAATAAAATGGCACAGAAGAAAGCTTTAGTAATGCGCTTCTCAAATGTATTTTGAAGTGCAGCGTGCAACATTTTCAATTTTTCCTAACGAGAATGTTAATGATAAAGAATTCCTCAGAATGTCATATTTATTCAAGATTCGTGTTTGCTAAATGGACATAAAGATCAAATTCGGTGAAATAATTACTTAATGCATTACAGCGCAGCCCAACTGTGGTCCCTCGGGTTATAAGGGCACAGCCCAGTGATCTGAGCATATCTCCTCCCTCGACTTCGGGCGAGGGTTCATTGGGCAAGCCGACATACCAGTGCCCACCCACATCCAAGCCCCTCACAAGACGAGGTGGGCGTACGATTTTGGCCTGCAGTATTGTGATGTTCTGACATACCGGCGTGCTGGCTGCTCTCATTCGTTTCAAACATCTTGTACTGATTTGTCATCGATGCAGATAGTATGTGGATCCCGAGCACTAAATCTCAGGCGCTGGACCAACGGGATATTTCGGGGAAAGGCAGCGATTGCGGTTTCAACTGGCGTGAAACTGCAACCACATATTGTCTCGTCTTTGGTGTAATAACAACGTCGGCGGGAGAGAGGAGTGGATCATGGACTGGATGAGCACGCTAATCTCGGAGCTCTGAAAAGGAAGTGACATGCAATGGGGAGAGGCGTCAGCTGAGAATACATTCACTTGCCAGCCCAGCCCCGGGGTGGAGTCCCACCCTTACAACACCCAGTTTCGTGCTTAGTGAAACTGGTACCGACATCTCTCCGCACTCTTGGATAACACGTGTAGAGGGTCACTTGTTAAAAAGGTATGTGATGGAGTCACGCCTGATGTATGTACGTGGCACACTTTCTGATGCATGCATATTACTGGAAAGTTCGTTAGATGTCAAAACACGCAGCCAGAGTCTAGTGTTTTGGACGTAAAAGAGGATGGGCAGATTAAATTCTTGCTTCCCATTTGCGTGGAGTTTCAAGTTTACATTTACTATTACAGTCAATTAAACTGCAAACTAGACAGAGGCACGTGGCGGGGGCAGCTCGGCATTCACAGAATAACCCCGGAGGTTGTTGCGAACGGTAAGAGTGATAAGTTCGGCTTTT
The DNA here is from genome assembly GCF_010909765.2 of Amblyraja radiata. Classification (NCBI taxonomy): domain Eukaryota; kingdom Metazoa; phylum Chordata; class Chondrichthyes; order Rajiformes; family Rajidae; genus Amblyraja; species Amblyraja radiata. Next base: position 43,373,198 of record NC_045963.1, on the reverse strand, counting down.
GCTGGCTGCTTTTAAAAAACATCATCCTCTGCACACGCTTTCTGTTGCCTTGGATATAGCCAAGTATTGTCAAAACGTTTTGGGAAATGTTACATGTGTTCCATTGTAGTAACAGTAACCGACTCGTGAAAATACATAAAATCACAAGGCATTTGTGGTCTATTTTTTACATTTAAGTGATTTGCTTGTTGCCACGGCAACACTATTTACAGCTGCTTTGCCAAATGTGCTGCTTACACTTACAGGTCTTTTTTTTACAAAACCAAAGTAATTGTCTTTTTTTTAATTTTATTATTCTGCTCTTTCTAGTACCTACCCAATGTTCGTACGACCGCTATAAGAGTACAAATGTCTTTGCTATGAAAGTAAAACAATCCAAAGTTTCACGGAGCGAGAAAGGACACTAACAACTGCCTGGCATCCTTTGGTTGGTGGGTCTCCTTCAGGGTCTGCAAGTGTAGGTGATTTCCCTGAGGCACAATAAGTATTGAATATTATTTTATTAACCACAGCAATGGAAGTTGGGATCTCCTCCCAAATAAAAGACAAAAAATGTTATCCCATTATAACTAAAATAAGGTTGAGTATTTTGATGACACACTGACCCAAATCTTATTGGAAAAAGCACGGGTATTAATAGAAGAGGAAATACACCATGAACTCTGAATCCCCACGACTTGCTGATTGATTTGCAGCACTTCACTGTTTGTTTTGTATTAACGTCTACTTGCCTTTAACCTCCCTGCCATTTCCAACCATGTGCTGGGTTGTGCACATTAACATTTCCACTTAGACGTGCTGAAAAATGGCAAGGTCTGCATGTAGCAGCTAGAGTATGTTTTAACTAAATTTTAATTTTTCAATACAATGCCAATTAATCTGTCCAGCCCAGAAAATTGCTTGATTTCTACCTCTAGTAGATTATTGTAGAGATGTCAAATATTGTATTGTCACTTTTTGGTACATTTAGTATTTGTCTCTTGTAGTCCTGATTCAATCCATCTCTCAGTCTTCCCTTTTCTGTACTCATCCAATATTAGTTTGCCCTCTGCTCCTGAGGATCTTTCAAAATCCTTAACTCTCATTGGTTATAGAGATGCACTATTCCAAAATAAAATGCACAAATTGCATCTCGGAGTGATTTCCAGCAAGCTATGACAATTTTAATGTTGCACTTGTTAATTGGAGACTATTTTATGGGAGTTAAATTTAAAGTTCATTCATTTGCCATCTGTAGCTGGTTGCTACCCAGTTGGAATAACCCAAAGTTGGTATTATTCGCATGATACTCCTACCCTCCTCCATCCCCCTCACCCCCCAGCACTCCGTCCCCCTCCTCTTGATCCTCCCACTTCTTTCCCCTGTTCTCCTCCCCTCCACCACTCCCCCCGCACCTCTCCCTTCCTCTCCTTTCCCCTACCCTCAGTCACTCCCTCCCTCCATAAGTCCTCTCCCCTCCCTACCCCCCTCCTCTCCCTCTATTTCCCTCCTCCCCCACTCTCCCTCCTCACCTCCCCCACTTTCCCCTCCCCCCTCACCTCCCCAGGATGGCGATGAAGTTGTACTTGAGGCGGGGGCAGTAGGGGGGAGGGGGCAGCGTCCTGGAGCCCGGCACGGGCTGTTGGCGGGGGTGGAGGGTGAACGTCCTGGTGCCTGAGGGCTTGAGGAAGGGGTTGCTGGTGGGGGGCGAGCGTCCTGGAGCCGGGCGAGTGCTTGAGGCGGGGGCTGTCGGGGGGGGGGGGGGGGTGCAAGCATCCTGAAGCCGGGGGAGGGCTTGGGGCGGGGCGGGGGGGGGGACTGTTAGTAAATTGTTGATGGTGTGAGGAGAGGGGGCAGAGAGAGGGAGGGGTAAAAGAGGGTTTTTATTAACTGACCCAACATCAATCCATCGAGAACGGCGAATCAGTGAACAGCTTGTGGGTGTAGAACAGAGTTACTGGAGTTACACAAAATTGCTGGGGAAACTCAGCGGGTGCAGCAGCATCTATGGAGCGAAGGAAATAGGCGACGTTTCGGGCCGAAACCCTTCTTCAGAGTTACTGGAGTGTTTTTGCGTTACAGTGAGGGGTGCATCAGTGTTACAGGGAGGGAGGAAGAGAGAGAGGGAGGAAGAGAGGGAGGGAAGTGAGGGAGGGAGGAAGGGCCAAAGAGAGGGACGGAGGGAGGGAGGGATGAAGAGAGGGGGGGGGAGGAGGGGAGAGAGCGGGAGTGAGAGAGAGCGGGAGAGGGAGGTAAAGAGAGTGAAGGGATAGAGGGAGGGGTTGAGAGGGAGGGAGGGGTGGGAGAGTGAGGGGTGTATCAGTGTATAATGAAAGTCTGTGACCCCTCTCTCCCTCCCCACCCCAGTCTCCCATTGTGTCTCTTTACCCTTCCCCTCTTCCACCTCTACCCACTCCCCTCCCTCACCCCCAGCATTGCATCAGTTCAATGCAGAGTCATTTAGACACTCATTAGGAGGCTGTGAACACAAATGGGGTGTTTGGACGTGTAAACTCGTTGTGACCCTCTAAGCTTATTCAAGGGGCATTTGGACTCTCAAACCCCATCCCAGCTAGTGATGGGACTAGACCCATCCCCGAGTGATGTTAGAAGCCTCTAAACTTGTTAGGAATATCTCAAAGTTTCTTGACGGTCAGAAGCAGTCTAGTGATCTCTGGGACTCTGATCGCTTCCCACAGGCGTTCAGCCGCTCCCAGAGGAGTTTGGCCCGCCCCACCTCAAGTCAGCAAAATTTTGTGCTCTCTAAACGTTATCCGTCTAAATGCAAACCCAATGACCTTGTGAACCTCTAAAATCACCCAACGGGCGTTTCTACCCTCTAAATGTGAACCAGCAGGGGATTTGACCCTCAACACAAATCCCATGGGCGGTTGGACCCCAGCTGGCGTCTTTATCCTCTAAACGCACTCAGCGGGCCTTAACCCTCTAAACTTAAACCAGCCGGTGTTTGGACCGTCTACTCCACCCGCAGGTGTGGGCGGGGGGAGAGAGCTCGGAGAAAAGACGAGGGAAGAGCAATGGGGGAGAGGGGGGTATCTCGGGGAGGGGACAGGAGCCAGCGAGGGGGACCAGAGGGGAAGGGGCTGGAGCTGCGGGGCATTGTGATGGTGGTGCGTTTGGGACTCACAGCGGGCGCTGGACGCTCTGCTCCGCCGGGATCAGATTCACCGTTTTCCGTTTGGTGACATCGCCGCGCTGCTTCCGGTCCCTCCGAAAATTGTGTCCAGTTGGAGACCTCCTCTCTCAGCTCCAGTAAAGGCGTGATTGCACAAGAAGGGGCGGACCGAAGAAACTAATCCGCTCAGCGCTGACTGGCAGAAGAGAAGATCCATCTGCGCATGCGTGTTTTTGATGATTTTTAAACCTCGCTAACCTTTGCAATAAACCACCGATCAGAACAAAACTTGTTGCACTCGCAGCACAGGGGAACGGTGAGGGAGCTGGCAAAATATCGTAGCTCTATCGCGTACCGTTTTTGCGCAAATAGAAAAACTGCGCAAACCGGAAGAGCACAAGATCAGAGCTTTAGTTATGTATAGATTGCCTGCGGTGTGATGCAACTTTATTTCTAACAAAGTCTTTGTTTTGTTTTCCACTTCTTGCTTTCCTCACTGGTAGCCAACACAATTCTCTGGGAAAAGGAGGCTGGTAACCTGCTCTCGGTCTCAGGTGTGTGACATTCATCTCTCCTATAGAAGCCTCTCAACCCGCTTTTTTTAAAACCAGCTGTTAAACAGTTACAACATTAACACAGGAGCGTAATTAACAGAGGAAAAATTAACAGAAATAAAGAACAGAAACACAGAACAATACGGCACAAGAACAGGACCTTCGGCCCTCAATGTCTGTGCTGAACACGTTGTCAAGATAAACTAATCATCTGCTCATTCATCTTCAAATCATAACCCTTTTCACCTGCATCAACCTATCATTTGCCAGGCTTTGTGTCCCCCCCCCGCTCTCCTCCAGTTGTCTCTGCCCTACTACAATTGGTCTTAAAAAGGCTTCCGATCCAAAACGTCACCTATTTATGTCGTCCAGAGATGCTGCCTGACCTGCTGAGATATTCCAGCATTATGTTTTACACAAACTAATATCATCAACATGCATGTGATCCATATGCCACCACCTGTATATCCATGTGCCTGTCTAAAAGCCTCTTAAACACCACTATCGTATCTGCATCCACCACCCCTGCCAATGTGTTCCAAGCACTCACCACTTTCTGTGTGGGGGAAAAACAAAACATCCTGCACATCTTCTTTGAACTTTGCCCCTCTTGCCTTAAAGCTATGTTCTCTAGTCTTTTACATTTCCACTCTAGGAAAAAGGTTCTGACTGTCTACCTCATCTATGCCTTTCATAATTTTAAGTGCAAGAAAGTCATGGTTCAAAGGTACTTTATTGTCACGTACTTAGATAGTGAAATTCTTTGTTTTGCATACAATTCAGTAAAATCGTACTGTACACACAAATAATTATAAATAAGTACAAAAATGTAACAATTGTAGCGTAAGAATAATAGGCATCACCGGGGCAATAGGCAGGTGACTAAATGCAAAGCTGAAGAGTTGGGTTTAAGACATGTTAACGGGAGCAAGATTTGCTATGGGGTTTCTGGAGCTTGGTCCCTAAATAGCTTAAGTTATGGGTGTCAATCTTTGGAATGTATGTGGTCAAATTTGTAGTTCGGATCTTGTAGGGATATGAGATTGGAGGTGACGTGTACAACAAGAGACAAGACTGAGGAGGGAGCTTGGAAGCCAAATTGAATTATTCTTCCATCTGCCTTCAGTTCAGAATGAAAAACGGAAATGAGATGATTTCCTAGGTTGTCAGTTCATAATGAGTGAGAGAATTTCCTGTGTGAGTTGGCAGTTCGATGCCATGCCCAAATTGTCATACTCTGCACTTTGAGGCAGGAAGACGTTATTGCCTAAACACTGGTATGGAGCCAAGAAACATGGAGAACAGTTAAGGCCGTTCATCCCTGCTGCAACATTCAACGTGAGTTGGCTGATCATTCCTTCAGTATCCTGGTCTTGCCTTGCCTTGTCTCCAAATCTATTTAGCATTAAGAAATACACCTTCCGATATGTGCATCAAGTTCAGTCTGTCAGACATCTGTGGTAATCTGGTGGTGACAACTGATTTGAGGCATTAATTCAACTGTGTTCAGGACACTGGATGCCAGGATAGATTAGGCTGATCCTTGCATTACATTTCTCATTTGCCCACAATGTTTCTTGTAAGTAACAACTAATGGGAATCTGGCTTTTTCCATCTTCCCCTTTCACTACCTCCCCACTTGAAAAACCACCCAAGAACCATGATTAAAAGTGATGCACAGAAGGGCATGGCAGTTACCATATAACTTTTCTCTTAGAATTCCACCCATTAACAAAACTGAGGTTCAGAGGAACAATGTAGCTGCAATATACAAAGCACCATTTCCCCCTCAGAACCCTGGAGCCAGTGACTCTTAAATTAAGGTGTCATGATTAATATTATACCCTCTCTTCAGGGGCCAATTGATGATCTTCCTTGCATTAATAATTATTCTGTTTGTTGATATAACTGTGGGAACAGCAATGATGTGCCTAATCATCATGCAGATCCAGTGTTGCCGTTGTCGAGAGGAAGAAGAAAGCAAAGAAGGAAGATAATTTCTGCCATTGTCGGCATCAATGATGCCAGAAATTAATGTTCCATTTGGAGCTATCCTCTCGACTTGGCCACAATGTTCATATCTGTAACAAATTAAGTAGTGTTTATAAACTCGTGTGTATTGAGTATTGATTTAATGCATTATAATCACTCTGGTCTCGACCCAAATGTTACCCATTCTTTCTCCAGATATGCTGCCTGTCCCGCTGAGTTACTCCAGCTTTTTGTGTCTATCTTCACTCTTGGACATTACACAGATAAGAGCTTCTATGTAAGGTGGAACATTGTGATCATAATTTACGAGGTTCAGGAGACTATTCATGTTGGAATATTTGGTGTGGGTAGTAGTGAGAACAATCTGCTAGAGAAATTTGGTGGGCCAGGCAGCATCTGTGTTGGGAAATGGACAATTGATGTTTTGGGTCGAGACCCTACATCAGAATTAAGAATAGAAGGGAAGATAACCAGTTTTTTGGAATGGGCGGCACAGTAGCGTAGCGGTAGAGTTTCTGGTAGAGCACTAGAGATCCTGTGTTTGATCATGACTACGGGTGCTGTCTGTACGGAGTTTGTACGTTCTTCCTGTGACCATGTGGGTGCTCTGGTTTTGTACATTCCAAAGACATGCAGATTTGTAGGTTAATTGGCTCTTGTAAATTGTCTCTAGTGTGTAGGATAGAACTAGTGAAACGATAATCGCTGGTCAGTATGGATTCAGTGGGTGGAAGGGCCTGTTTCCATGCTGTATCTCTAGCAATAAAACTAAAACGGTATAAAGGGGAAGGGTATGATAGGGGTCAGTATATGATTTGTATTGACATTTACTTGTAATTTCGGCACTGAATATAGTGGGTAACCTTGTGATTTTACTTCGGAGTCACGTGAGTGACTACGTGAAGAACCCCGCCAGGACGCATGCATATCGTTACACGCATTGCAACGAGTCACAGCAGGGTGAACTATATTCCCCTTAGCGGCAGAATTTGAAAGCCGGGAACAGCAGGTAAGGAGACTCTGCGTTCCTTCCACTTACCTTACAGGTGGAGACATGGACCAGATCCACGAAGGCTGCGAAAAAGCTGGCGGGGGAGAACCGCGGAGTTGCGGGCAGCCAGCAGCAGCAGCCAACGGCACGCCAATCTCCCGAAATGGGAACAGCTGTGGCCGACTTCGCTCCCGCACCGGCCACGGCCGGGCGGTAGAGCGAAGCAAAAAACTAACAGAGTTGTTGACTCCGACGAGTCCGACTCTGAATAGCCGCGAGTCGCCAGTGCCCGTGAGCATTGGGGCCGGTTGGAGCGGCTTCAGGAGCAGCCGCGAGCGGCCAGTGCCCGTGCGCATTGGAGCCGGTTGGAGCGGCTGGGAGCGGGGAACAAGAGCAGCCGCGACGGCCAGTGCCCGTGAGCATTGGAGCCGGTTGGAGCGGCTGCAGGAACTGGAGCAGGAGCGACTTCTGGAGCAGGAGCGACTTCAGGAGCAGCCGCGACGGCCAGTGCCCGTGAGCATTGGAGCCGGTTGGAGCGGCTGCAGGAACTGGAGCAGCCGCGAGTGGCCAGTGCCCGAGAGCATTGGAGCCAGTTGGAGCGGCTGTTGGAGCAAGTACTCCAAAGTGACAGGCTCCAGGAGATGGAGACTAGTCACAGTGGGCAGCTAGTAAGTCCTACAGCAGTACCTCTTGTAGGGCTGCACAGTGTTTCTCCCGCATCAGAGGGGAGTACAGGGGGTCAATTCTGGGCTGACCCTGAAGAGGGGTGCAGAACATACCCCTAGTGCACATGGGGTGCAAGAAAACCTATTGGATATGGTGTCCCAGTTTATTCAACCCGACCAAACTGGCCAAAACCTGGAACCTAAAATAGCTGCAAGTATCGACTACTTGTCATTCAACCAGCTATAAGGACAGGCATTATTGGACACCACAGCAAGACACTTACCACCAGGGAACTGCAAAACACTGAATTTTCCCAGTGTCAACCAGTGTATTTGAAAACATGTCGGAGCCTCAATCAGAGCCAGGGACTTGAAACTACAGAAAGTTCTGAAAGTCCTAACAGCGGGAATTACGGTTTTTGCCCGCATAATAAACAAAAAAGACATGACACAAGATCACCAGGGTGCACTGGCTTTATTTTGCAACAACCAATACGAGTAAACAGCATTAGGAAGAAGTGCCATCCAACCGGCTTTAGACCCTAATTTGCAGGCCTATGCAAACCTGGAACCTCCAAACCACCAATATTACGATTTGGAGGCAACTTATCAAAACAGGTAAAAGAACTTGACGAAGAGGGTAAAACACTGGGTCTCATTGAAGCAGTGTCTAAAAACTACTTCGGCCAGGAAAAAGCACCCCAGTCGGCCAAGACAAACTGCTGAAAGCTCAAAAGCCAGGAACACTCAACATCGGTCTTTTTAGGCCATGGCCCAGACCGGCCTTCCTGGGGAATGCGCTAACCCTCAACACTGACCCAACTACAGATCCAGAGTAATGGAGGATATCCAACACGAATCACAGGAATTCGAGTCCAAAATCTTTATCATAAACAAGATGGTGGTTGCCGCATCATCATAGATTTAACTAATTTGAATACTTTCGTACTATATATTCATTACTAGATGGAAACCTTTGTTACTGCTAAGCAATTGATTTCCTAGGTTACTACATGGCAAGCATCGTTTTAAAAGATGCTTACTATACAGTACCCATTAGAGGTGACCACAGATGTTATTTAACACAATGGATCATCTGGGGTTCACCCTTAACTCAGTTCACATGTCAGTAACTTTGCCGAAAGAAAAGGTTACAGCCTTAATGGAGGCTTGCAGCAAAATCATTGACATCACAAAACCATCCATCAGACTGGTAGCAAGATTAATTGGCATTATAGTGGCTGCGTTTCCAGCCACACAAATCGGACCTTTACATTATCAAAAATTACAGAGGGCTAAAATACGAGCACTCAAAAATTATGGGGTCATTTTTACAGACCAATGAAGCTACCAACAGAGGCCATAATGGAACTAAAATGGTGGAAAGATAACATTAGGCATTGTTCCAATCCAAACATTATCAGCTACCCATCTATGGAACTACAAACTGATGCCAGTGCACTTGGATGGGGTGCTACCAATTCCATCTCCAGCTGTGGTGGAGATGGAATGCACAGGAGGCATCATTATTACAAACACTGTGCATAAACTACCTGGGAATGTTAAGTGCATTCCATGGCCTTAAGTCATATTGTTCTGGGTTATATCACCAGCATGTTAGACTACAAATTGACAACACCACCGTGGTAGCATATATCACCCATATGGGTGGAAACAAATCGACATTATGTGACAATCTGGCCAACACAATTTGGCAATAGTGTATCCAGAGAGAGATATTTGGATATCAGCTACCTACTTACCAGGTAAACTAAATTTAGTGGCAAACAACAGGTCACGCAAATTCAATGAAAACACTGAATGGATGTTGGATAAAAATGTATTTGCTGAAATTACAGCACGGTATGGAACACCAGATATTGACCTATTCGCATCCAGGCTCACACCAGCTATCGAATTATGTTCATGGGAACCAGAACCTGGGGCAGTGGCAACAGATGCATTTTCGCTGCATTGGGGGATTGTTTATTTATGCATTCCCTCCTTTCTGCCTCATCAGTCGAGTATTTAGGAATATACAGCAAGACTCCGCGTCTGGTATTTTGATAGTACCCGATTGGCCTACTCAACCATGGGTCCCGGTGATACTCGACATGGTATTAGAACCATGCATCACCATCCATCATAGACCTAATTTACTGGTTCATCCCGCAACAAGGGGAAGTTACCCATGTCATAATTATATAAACCTATTAATTTGTAGAGTTTGAAAGCACCTCTACTACACCTGGGACTGACGGACCGAACAGTGGATATTATTTCAGCGGGCCACAGACAGTCCTCCAAAAAACAGTACTTGGTGTCATCAAGAAATGGGAAGTACTGTCACAACAATAAACATCACCCACAGATCTATGAACATCCCGTCTGTTCTGGAATTCCTGGCAAGCCTCCATTACGATGAGAGGCTCAGTCATAGTGCCATCAACTGCGCCAGAAGTGCTCTGTCAACATACCTGTGGCAAGGAACAGAGTGGCATTCTGTTGGGACATACCCTGGTAACCAAACTCATGAGGGGCATTTTTAATGTTAATCCCCCAAGAACCAGGTACTCCCAAATATGGGATGTGAGCATTGTACTGACCATGTTAAGAAACTGGTCTCCAGCTACAGCTCTGTCCCTACAGAAACTGACTATGAAAACAGTCATGCTGATGGCCTTGGTCACGGCACATAGGGTCCAGTCACTACAGAAACTAAGGCTGGACAACATGACTATTTCATCTGGAAATTTAACTTTTCACATCAATGAATTAGTCAAACAAAACAGACAGGGGTCAGCAGGCCTAAAAATAGAATTCAGGGCCTACCCGACAGATGATCGTCTCTGTATTGTAACACACTTACTATTATATATGGAGTATACTAAGATCATCAGAGGGAAAGAATTGTCACTTTTAATCAGCTACAAACAGCCACTCAAAACAGTGACAGTCCAGACCATCTCTAGATGGCTAAAACAGGTCCTACTAAAGGCTGGAGTAGACACTAGCATTTTAAAATCTCACTCCACCAGGGCTGCAGCTACATCGGCAGCTATGAAGTTGGATGTTCCTATGGACCAAATCCTCAAGACAGCAGGATGGTCAACGGAGAAAACTTTCCAACGATTTTATAACAAACCAGTCATTGAACCTGGAACATTTGCAGAAACAATTTTAAGTTCTGTAATATAATTTATCCCATAAATAGGGGCTATAATTTGGTGTTAATATATTTATCGTTGGGTTTTCAATATCGTATTGATGTCTAATGATGTTAACACTATTCTCCCCATATTCAAGGCAGATGTGATGGGACTCGTTTCCACGGCATGAAATCACAGAGCTTTAAAATCTTCACGTAGTCACTCACGTGACTCCGAAGTAAAATAGTAAGATTAAACGAGAACTTACCAGTTTGAAGTTTGATCGTTAATTTATGAGGAGTAACGTTGAGGGATTACGTGCCCTCCGCTCCCACCCTTGATCATATACTCAACTGGTATCTCTTCTCTAATCTTACTATATTTAGTCATTACAGTTATCTGTGATTTCACACAGCTGCTTTGAAGAATGACACGCATGCGTCCTGGCGGGGTTCTTCACGTAATCCCTCAACGTTACCCCTCATAAAATAACGATCAAACTTCAAACTGGTAAGTTCTCGTTTAATCTTACTATTATTTTATGGTTGACAAGATCTGTCTGTGATAAAACATAAAAATGTAATTCAATGAAACAAACCAATAGCCTAGTGATTAGTGTTTACTTGAAATATACTTTGTCCATTCAAAGCTTAGCTGTAAAACAAACTTTCATCATACACGACTGCTATAGGTGATTGGAATTGGAATGCAAAGTAGTGTTAAAACAATACTCGCTAGAATTTAGAAGATTGAGGGGGGATCTTATAGATAATTACAGAATTCTTCAGGGGTTGGACAGGCTAGATGCAGGAAGATTGTTCCTGATGTTGGGGAGGTCCAGGGCAAGGGGTCACAGTTTAAGGATGAAGGGGTAATCTTTTAGGACTGAGATGAGAAAAACGTTTTTCACACAGAGAGTGATGTATCTCTGGAACTCTCTGCCACAGAAGGTAGTTGAGGCCAGTTCATTGGCTATATTTAAGAGGGAGTTAGATGTGGCCCTTGTGGCTAAAGGGATCGGGGGTATGGAGAGAAGGCAGGTACAGGATACTGAGTTGGATGATCATCCATGATCATATTGAATGGTGGTGCAGGCTCGAAGGGCCGAATGGCCTACTCCTGCACCTATTTTCTATGTTTCTATGTTAATAGAGATATAATGTCAGGATTTGACAGAAGTAGAAACGAGGAACTGCAGATGCTGGTTAATACACAAAAGGACACAAAGTGCTGGAGTTACTCAGCCGGTCAGGCAGCATCTCTGGAGAACATAGATAGGTGGCGTTTCGAGGCTGAAGAAAGGTGTCGACCTAAAATGTTATCTATCCATGTTCTCTTGAGATGCTGCCTAATCTGCTGAGTTACTTCAGCATTTTGTGTCCTTTCGCAGAAGTAGTATTGAAGTACTTGATAACTGTAATCTAAACGTGTAAGATATTACAGCTTCAGCATGTAGATAGAAACAAGCACATGTTTTCAGTACCCGCTGTTGCCAGTGTGGGTCTTTATTTCACAAAAGTACACTGTGCATACTCACACATATTGAATATATCACATGACACAAATCATACCATTCTAGTACTCAGTACTTAAAGTTACAGTTACCATTATATACACTACACTGCTCTCCCCTTAGAAAGTAAAATAACTTTTCAATTAAACAAGAATAATATTATACATTTAATCTGATGACTGGTTTACGCACTCTTTCTGATCTCCTAAGTGGTTTAGGGGGAGTGTCAGGTTGTGGTTCTAAAGGAGAGTCAAATTCAGGATCATTTACCTTTGTCGCTACTCTCTTTGGAGATTGCGCTCTTACATCTGAACTTGGAATAATACCAAAGTCTGACAGATTTGCTTCTTCGTCTATGCTTTGCTCTTGTATCGGTTCGTCCCTTGCTGGAATCATACGGTTTATGTGCACACTTCTAACACGTCCTCCAATTTCTACCAAGTACCTCCTGGTACCACACACTTCAACTACTGTTCCCACCTCCCATTTGTTTGCTTTGTAAGGGGGAGGCTGAGAACACGAACCTGATCAAGGGTATTGAACCTACCTTCTTTTTAACTTCCACCATAATGACGTTTCTGATCAGTTTTTTTCGGTTTAACCTTGGGGGATAGGTTAAGTAGAACCAAACTCAGTCTAGTTCTGAGCCTTCTTTTCATGAGAAGTTCGGCTGGCGTATACCCTATGCTAGATTGTGGCGTGGTATGATATTTCAGTGAGAAACTAGCTAGCCGCTGTGACATACTCACCTTCCCTCTCGTGGTTGTTCTGAAGTCTGTGCATGATATCTTGAACCCTGGCACCAGGGAGGCAACAGACCATCCTCGAGTCTCGCCTGCTGCATTCAGAATCTCCAGTCCGCACCTCGGACAATAGAGTCACCCACAACTATAGCTCTGCCTGACGTCGATCTTGCCAGTCGAGTCTCATCGCTACGATTGGAGCCACTGCTTGGACTGGAAGTGTTGTCTGCCCCGACAGCTCCCAAAAGGGTGTACCTGTTTTCATTTGGCACAGCCACTGGGGTCTCCTGCCCTCCACGGTTACTCCCCTTTCTCCCAGTCACACACCTTCCTTCTTCCTGTATCCTTGGCGTGACAACCTCACTGTAGGTCCTGTCCACAAAACTCTTGTTTTCCCGAATGGGCCTGAGATCATCCAGCTGCTTCTCCAGTTCCCTAATACGTTCGTTCAGGAGCTGCACCTGGACACAATTTCTAAAGGTGTAGTTTCCAGAAGCACGGGCAGTGTCCTTGACGTCTCACATCCTGCAGGATACACACTGCATCAACATGCCTGCCATTTCTTCAGAAGACAAAAATCACCAATTTCAAACCAGTGTAGCCTCCTTGCCTCAGCCTCCCCGCCGAAGACTCATGAGGCAAACGCGACAATGCATCAGCGATAGCATTTTCTTTTGAGCTGCGGTACTCAATGCAATGTGACAGGAGAACTGCCCAGCGCGGCATCCTCGAGGTTGCCATTGTAGGTATTGCTGACCGAGGACCAAGAATAGCTTCAATCTTTTCCTTCACTGGTTGTAGTCCATGTTGATCCATTTTCAAACCAAGATACACTACTTTGGTCTGAAAGAATACACATTTTCTTCTTTTCAACTTTATATTGTGATCATCAAGCCGTTTCAACACTTCACTGAGTATCTCCAGATTCTCCTCCTCAGTAACAGTTGCAATCAGCAAGTCATCTTGATTGCCCAATGTGATGTTCCTTGCAGAATCTTGTCCATTGAAGCTTGGAAGATTTTTGGTGCTGACTTCACACCATAGGGTACTTTTGTGTAGGAATACAGTCCCATGTGTGTGTTTATCGTGAGGTACTGCTGGCTCTTATGATCAACATTTAGCTGAGCATATGCATGTGACAGATCTAGCTTAGAGAATAGCTTGGAACCAGCAACTTCAGCATAAAAATCTTGTGAGGTTGGTACATCATCTACTGCCTGGTTGATGGTCACTTTGTAGTCTCCACACAATCTCATTGTATTGTCTGCTTTCGGAACCACTACTATTGGAGCCCAATCACTGCGATCTGCTTTAATCAGTACACCGTTTTGTTCCAACTTTTTAATTTCAGTTTCCACTTTTCAGCGAATATGGCACTGGTCGCGGTCTAATTAGACAGGTTCCACATCTGGTCGAATCCTAATGTGTGCTTGCTCACCCTTTATGCCATAGTTGCTGTCATTGAACATAGCATTATGTTTCTGCAACAACTGATCTAGTGTTTGCGCTTCAACTTGGAACACAGATTTCCAGTCCTGTTTCAGTAAGCAGAGCCAATTTTTGCCCATCAACGTTTGCCTATTGACATAACTTGCGACAACTATTGGCAACCTGTACATCACAAACTATCTCTCCAAATGTCTCCAATACTTCTCCAGAGTACGTTTTCAGCTGAAGGTCTGTTTCTGTGATAGGCATATTGCTAAAATTGGATTCATATAGATGAGGCTCTCACTGGGGTCTCCTCGATATCCCGCAGCTCCGCTCTTACTCCCCTTCCTCCAATTCATAACAAGGATAGAGTCCCTCTTGTCCTCGCCTTCCCCCCCCCCATCCGCCGTTGCATACAGCATATAATCCTCCAACATTTTCGCCACCTCAAACGGCATCCCACTACTGGCGAAACTCCTCCAAAACTCCCTGGTCAACTCGTCCCTTCCCACCCAAACCACCCACCACCCTCCCAGGTACTTTCCCCTGCAACCGCAGGAGAAGCAACACCTGTCCCTTTACCTCCCCCTCGACTCCATCCAAGGACCCAAACAGTCTTTCCAGGTGAAGCAGAGGTTCACTTGCACCTCCAACCTCATCTACCCTATCCGCTGTTCGTGGTGTCAACTTCTCTACATCAGCGAGAGCAAGCGTAGGCTCAACGAACATTTCGCTGAATCAGTCCGTCTTGACCTACCTGATCTCCCGGTGGCTCAGCACTTCAACTCCCCCTCCCATTCCCAATCTGACCATTCTGATCTGGGCCTCTTCCATTGTCAGAGTGAGGCCCAGTGCAAATTGGAGGAACAACACCTCCTATTTCGCTTAGGTAGTTTACACCCCAGCGGTATGAACATTGACTTCTCTAACTTCAGGTAGCCCTTGCTTTCCCTCTCTATCCCCTCTCCCTTCCCAGTTCTCCCACCAGTCTTACTGTCTCCGACTACATTCTTTGTCCCACCCACACCCAACATCAGCCTGAAGAAGGGTCTCAACCCGAAACGCCAACTATTCCTTCTCTCCAGAGATGCTGCCTGTCCCGCTGAGTTACTCCAGCATTGTGTGTCTACCTTTGATTTTAACCAGCATCTGCAGCTCTTTCTTACACATAATGTATTGATTGTTCAATTTGACCTTAGTCTGAAAGTCTTCCTTTCCAGACCCACCGTTCGTAGTATAGATGCCGTACAGTCCAAGTTCATTACTCTCTGACTGTGGTTGTGAATCCCACCCATTTGGTTTTGTTGAGGCTTTTGTTTTGCTTTGTCCTGTGATGGTGCTCTACATGCTGATGCAATATGGCCTTTTTTTGACAGTTGTAGCACTTAGAGCCCTTGAACTGGCACTTATTTGCTTTGTGTTGACCATTGCAACGATAGCACATATCTGTGTTTTCCAAGACCTTTGCTGTGTAGGCCTTTTCCCTGTCTTGCATGCTTGTGTTTTGGAACTGCCTTTTGACTATTGACTGTGCCAGCATGTGTTGGTCGAAACTCATGCAGGGCTGCCAACATTGGGCGCGAATTGAGAGTGAGAAATTGCGAGGGAGCGTAGCGACCGGGGGGGGGGGGGGGGGGAGAGTGTGGGAGGGGGTTGTCGGTAGGGAGCTTTCGCATTTTTCAGCTTGAAATTGTGCAATCTGGTGCATACTGTACCGAGTCTTTTAACTTACACTTGAATGCAACATTTATGCTTTAATTTGGATTAGGTATGAATAAGGTTAGGCTGAATTACATTCCTAATTACATTCCACAGTCGAACCAGGCTCTGATCAACAGGTGCAGCACGTGAATGACCTTAGTATATTCATGTATGGAAATCAGATGCTGTTAATTCATGCTGTTATGCATATATATGTATAGATATAGATATATGTATATGTATATGTATAGATATAGGTATATGTATATGTATATGTATATATATATATATATGTATGTATATATATATATATATATGTATATATATATATATATATATATATATATATATATATAAAAAAACAGTGAAACAAGTCAAGAGTCAGACTTCCATCACTGTTCTGCACAAATAAATCAATTAACCTTACCCTTTGATTATAGAAACAAGACGAAAATAATGCCACATATTCAATCGTATATGGTTCAATGAAATTAAGATATATATGTAAAACATATATATGGAAACAGGCTCTTCAGCCCACCAAGTCCACACCGACCAGCAATCTACCATACACCAGTTCCATCCTACATGCCAGGGACAATTTACAGAAGGCAATTAACCTACAAACCTGCACTTCTTTCGGATGTGAGAGAAACCGGAATATCCAGATAAAACCCATGTGGTCATAGGGAGAATGTACAAATTCTGTACAGACAGCACCTGTATTCAGGATCAAATCTGGGTCTGTGGTGCTGTTAGGCAGCAACTCTACTGCTGCGCCACCATGCCACCCCATTAAATTATCTTTTATGTAATATATTTATTATGATTCTTATTTCTGCCCTTAGTTGGATAACACACATCTCCAGTCATTGTGTTTTATGGCTGGTTTTCAACCTCTTCAGTCTGGAAGATCTCGACCCAAAACATCACCCGTTCTTTCTCTCCAGAGATGCTGACTGTCCTGCTGACTTATTCCAGTTTTTAGTGTCTATCTTCAGTTTAAACCAGCATCTGCAGTCCCTTCCTACACTCTTTGTTAAGGCCCTATATGACAATAAACTAACTTGAACTTGAACTTGAACTATTCACATAATATTATTCACCGCCGTGAAGACTTGGTCTATTGCTAGAAATTGTAATTTATTTACCTATCTGTTACGGACTTACAGCATATAATACAATAATATTAAAGATCTGATCTTGAGAATATCACATTTTTGAATTTTCAAGAGTTTGGGTGTTTATTACTATTTCGGTCACAACGGTCAATTTTGTAATTAACTACAATTAGGCAATTAACTAATTATATGCTTTAATTTCAGGTCATCCAAGTAAGATGTTTTATATTTGTTTCAGAATGCTTCAATCTATGATATCTGAAAAATTCATTCAGTTCTCTTAATTTTTAAGAAAGTTATAGGATTTTGACTGTCCTCAATCACAGCTTTTGAGTTAAGTCAATGGAAAAGCAAGATGCTAATTTCTGAGTATGAAAATGGCCATAACCTTTTTAATACTGAAGATATGAAAGTGAATTAGGTGTCAAATTAAACTTCTTTTTATGCTTTATCTGATGGGATAAATTGCAGACTTGATTTTTAAAATCTTAAAATTTTGTAACATTGCTAATAAATGTTATAATTAGGTGGAGTTATAATTACTAAGCATTCTAATTGGCTAACATGCAATAGCCAATCTACATCTCTTGTATAAATGAAAAAGCAATTAAGGCATTTCAAACTATAACGAGTAAATAATAATGGGGTTAAACATAATCGCCATATCTAGTAATAATGGGGTTATACATAATCGCGATATCTAATGGGTGGCTTGCTAACGGTATGGAGCTGCCTCATCAACCTTTTCCTCCGAAAAGTTGAGGGCTCGGTTTAGTAAGTCCGGCGGTCTGTATGGAGATACCGCAGGAGAACTTGGGGTGGATCTTCGTGGGGACACCGGGGAGCCAGATACACCAGGGGATGCAAAGACAGACCGACGCGGGGAGCGGATGGGACTGGTGGCAGCAGATGTTAGAACGGCTGGAACAGTGGTCGGATTAAATTTGAGCGGCGGGGCATCAGGACCCTGGAACGCCGGACGCAGTTCCTTCACAGGAAGGAGGTGTTGACGGTTGCGTCTATAGATGTCACCATCGACATCGATCAAGTAGGAACGTGGTTCCTTTGAGGGGTCGTGAATGTGTCCCAGTTTGATATGTCCTTTGTCTGTCTGTAATTGGGCCACTTGGCCTTGTATAAGTGGCTTAAGTGGTTTACTGGTTTTGTCGTAACTTTGTTTTTGAGCGTCTCGATTAAACTGTATGCGCTTTTGTATCACGGCAGGGGGGGCAAACTTTTGGTTGTAGATGTTTCTGAGCAACAGGCAGCGGAGGTCGTGTTTGGTGGGACATCAGGCGCTGGCCTGGAGAGCCTAGAATGTTATCTCTTGCAATGTTTCGCAGATTCAGCAGATCTAGGTAGACATCAGATTTGGCTAGGTGGGAGCACTCTATGAGTTGTTTTGCGCTTCGAACAGCACGCTCGGCAAGTCCACTGGACTGTGGGTATTCCGGGCTGCTGGTGACATGTTGGATGTTCCACCGCTTTACAAAGTTTTTGAACTTTTGGCTGGTGAATTGAGTTCCGTTATCAGTCTGCAGACGAGCTGGTATTCCATGTACGGAAAAGTGTATTTTGAGCTTTTGGACTTCAATTCTTTTTTTTTTATTAGAAGCAATTGTACAAGAATAAAACATTCGACATGTAAAATTATACAATTATTGTACAGCTTCAATTTTAACCTTTTAAACTGAAAATGAGGGAAAAGAGGGAAAGAACAAGAGAGGTAAAAAGACCCCTAGATACCAAAGTAGTGTGGCCAAAGAGTGAATAAAGATATGAGAAGAAATAAGAAAAGGAAAAAGAAAAGAAAAAAGTGTATATATACCTGCCACTCGTGTCCCCCCACCCCGCCCACATCACCCAACCCAGAATCGGATTTAAATCCAAATTTGTTTTGCGCCATACTATCCTTGTAAGAATTTGGTAAAGGGAGTCCATGTCTTGAAAAATTGATCTGGTTTTTCTGCCAAGACAAGTCTAATATTTTCCAAATGTAGTGTCTCGGACATGTTTGAAATCCACATCTTCACAGTAGGGACTGATGTGTGTTTCCAAAAATGTAAGTATTAGTTTTTTCGCCGTTATCAGGCCATAGTTAAGGAAACGTCTTTGAAATAATGTTAGCTCAGAACAGGCTTCTGACGTACCTAGAGTAATATCTGTGTCGGGGTCCAATTTTATTTTAAGTATTTTCGAAAAAATTTCAAAGATTTCCCTCCAGAAATTATGTAACTTTATACAGGAGGCAAGAGTGGGTTATGGTTGCTTCCTGAAGGAGACATTTATCACAAATAGGGGAAAATTTGGCTAGTATGTCTGGAACCATATATTGACAGTCTTGGGTATGTGATTTCAGATAGTCTCGTATTTGAAGATATCTAAAGTATTGGCTACCTTTCAGATGATATTTCGACTGCAATTCTTGAAATGAGAGGAGTCCCCATCTCATAAAGATCTCCCAGTTTTTTTATTCCTATGCTTTCCCATTATATGAACGCCTTGTCTAAAGTAGACGGCTTAAACGAGGGATTGTTGGCGATTGGTGAGAAGAGATAAATTTCTCAATTTAAGGGTTGACCACTTGTTTCCAGATTCGGAAGGGTATATGGATTATCGGATTTTTCTCATATACTGATTTCTTCAGATTTTTTGGAGAGAGAAGGATCGCGCCTATATTAAAAGGCAAACAATCTTCTCTCTGTTGGCATGTATCGTCCATCCAACAGATTAAAATTTTAATATTCGTTGGCCAGTAATAGTAACAAAAATCAGGGAGAGCCAGTCCGCCAATTTCTTTGGGTTTACATAAATGTCATTTATGGATTCTGTGAGTTTTATAATCCCAAATAAAGTTTGTGATCACAGAATCGAGTTTTTTTTTAATTTTTAGGGAGAAAAATCGGTATTTAGGACCACAATTTCTGAAGTGATCGTTGGCAGAAAGTCAATTTCAAACCAGTTAGAGTATGAGTCCACTAACACGAGATAGTGTTTTCCGTGCCATTCAAAAATATCGGCAGCCACTGATAACCATGGTAGAGAGGGAGCTGGCTGAGATAGAGGCTGCTTTTGCTGATGCGGTGATTGACTGTTACAGATAGCGCATGATTCTGTTTTCTCCCGAATGTACTTGGTCATTCCGGGCCAGTAGATCATTTATTTTGCTCGTTGTAAGGTTGCATCCACGCCGGGGTGACCACCGTGGATTTCCTCATAGTACTCGTTTCGCAAGGTTGTAGGAATGACCGCCTTGTGACCCTTGACAATTACTCCGTACTGTAGTACTAGTTCGTCACGTACTAGGAAATAGGCTCGTATTTCAAATGGGGTATTTGACTGTTTGTTCAACCACCCGCCATTAATGATGGAGGTCAGTAGCTGAGAGGTTTTGTCTGCGGCTGTGTCTTCGGTAAGGCGGCGCAGGCGATCAGTAGGCACGAACGAGACTTTCAGGACAAAGAATCTGTCCTGTTCGAATGGGTGTTGTTCGCTGGTGGTGCGGAACAAGGGCAGAGTTCACCTAGTCCTCACCTTCCATCCCACTAGCCGTCACATACAACAAATAGTCCTCCGTCATTTTCGCCACCTCCAACGTGACCCCACATCTTCCCATCTCCCCCCGTCTGCTTTCCGCGAAGGCCGCTCCCTCCGCAACTCCCTGGTCAATTCTTCCCTTCCAACCCGCACCACCCCTTTCCCGGGCACTTTCCCTTGCAACCGCAAGAGATGCTACACGTGTCGCTTTACCTCCCCCCTCGACTGCATTCAAGGACCCAAGCAGTCGTTCCAGGTGCGTCAGAGGTTCACCTGCACCTCCAACCTCATCTATTGCATCCGCTGCTCTAGATGTCAGCTGATCTACATCGGTGAGACCAAGTGTAGGCTTGGCGATCGTTTCGTAGAACACCTCGGCTCGGTCCCGCATTATCCAACGTGATCTCCCTGTGGGTCAGCACTTCAACTCCCCCTCCCATTCCGAATGTCTCCTCCCCTTCTCAGCTCTCCCTCCTCCTCTTCCTTTCTTCTTCCCCCCCCCCCCCCCACCCCCCTGCATCAGTCTGAAGAAGGGTTTCGGCCCGAAACGTTGCCTATTTCCTTCGCTCCATAGATGCTGCCGTACCCACTAAGTTTCTCCAGCATTTTTGTCTAGCTTCAAATGAAACATTCCTTGCTTTCTCTGGGGCTAGGATGTTGGTGAGTTTCATAAACTTCAGGTCCAATTTCAGTTTAGAAAATCACTTTCTTTCATTCCTGGATGGCCTTGTTTTGTGCTCTTACCTGCACTTGATCATCATCCTCAGTTTCTTCAGCTTCAATAATGTAATTTGCAATAAAACCATTTCAATTCACTCTCAGTACGAGGTAAAGGTTTCATAGTTCTTGTCGAAAGTCCCTCGTCGGCCTATGTATCCCAAGGACGACATCTTGTCCCGTAGACACAACAAAGATAGCCTGATAAACTCTAGACGATTTGTACAGCTGCTGTTTTAACCTACAGTCCCATACGTTTTGATAATGATCTAGGGAAATATCTTCATCAATACCAGGAGAAAAATACAGTAACATAATGATAATACAGTACAGTAAAGATCCCGTAACGGTCGTTGTGCTTGGTGTCCATTGTCACAACGACCGTTATCGGGGTCGGTACCTCCGTAAGTTAAATCACGGAGGCTCCAAACCTCTAATGCTTTTCAAAAACCCAACGAGGTATCCTATGGGAGTAGCGATTTTTGGGCGAGTTCATTATTTCTTATTTTCCAATTTAATATATCAAAAACATCGTGGTGTCAAAAACGCAACGACCACTTACGATATATTTTCCAACTTTTTAAAATCAATTAAAAAAAAAAAAATTGTTTGGACATAAATTGTTCATCAAAACTAAGAAACTGAGCCAATCTTTAATTTGGCAACACACTTAGTCTCTTGTTTCCTTTTCGTATGACCAAGTCACTAACTTCCTTCCTTCGTGTCAACTTCTGGAAGCACCGCAAAGACTGTTACAGAGGCATTTTACTTACAAAAAAAAGCCTAAATCAAACGATCTGACGAATAATCGGCCATCGATAGCTCAAATTCATAAGGTCATGTACCGTTTAGATCACATTTGTGAAAAAGCTTGGTTCTCGCTAATAATGTAACGTTTGTTTTCTGGGACACCAAACCTTTTAGTGTCCACCGCAACGTACGTTTGTGTTTATGATGTGTAACACGCGTTGCGGTGGCCACTCAGATGGATGCAGTATTCTACTACGTGATCAGGTGAATGAAGTGGAAACGGTGTTTGCGATTGTATTGGTCCATGTGGTATTCATAAACATAGAAAGGAATAAGAAATACGTGCACTTACTGTGTCAACCAGGTCACTGGTGGACACCAGGTGACAACTGTTACACAAAATGTATTTGGGTATTCTGATGCCATTTTCGGAAAATTGCCATCAATATGCTATCTTTTCTTAATTTTTGTTGATACTATGTTAGTCATGAACCCAATAAAGTGCTTGTCAACGTTTTTGAAGGAATTTGAAATTTGACCCCCTTTGTCACATTTGTGTGTGCAGTATTGTAAAAAAGACATTTAAGGGTTTAAGAAGGAACTGCAGATGCTGGAAAATCGAAGGTAGACAAAAGTGCTGGAGAAACTCAGCGGGTGCAGCAGCATCTATGGAGCGAAGGAAATAGGCAACGTTTCGGGCCGAAACCCTTCAGTCTGAAACGTTGCCTATTTCATTCGCTCCATAGATGCTGCTGCACCCGCTGAGTTTCTCCAGCACTTTTGTCTACCAGCACAGGAACAGGCCCTTTGACCCATAATGTCTCTGCTGTCCATGATGCCATGACCAACTCTTATCTGTCTGCACATAATCCATATGCCTCCATTCCTTGCGTAACCATGTGCCTGTCCGAACGTCTCTAAGAAATGGATTCTGTTTGTGGTGGTGGTTATATGGAACAAGCTGCCAGAGGATATACAGATGTCGCCATTGTAAGATATTACGGCTTCAGCATGTAGATAGAAACAAGCACAGGTTTTCAGTACACGCTGTTGCCAGTGTGGGTCTTCTTTACTTCACAAAAGTACACTGCGCATACTAGCACATATTCACGAGACTGATAAGATATTGAATATATCATGTGACACAAATCATACCATTCTAGTACTCAGTACTTAAAGTTACAGTTACCATTATATACACTACAAAACTCAAAGGTTGAATGTGAATAAATGGAACTGCAGATGCTGGTTTACAAAAAAAGTCAAAAATGCTGGAGTAACTCTGGGTCAGACAGCATCTTTGGAGAAATGGATAGTTGATGTTTCAGGTTGGGACCCCTCTTCAGACATTGTAGGGGGGGGGGAAGAAGATGGGCAGGACAAAGCGTGCCATGTTATAGATGCCTACAGGTGATGGGGTTTTTTGATAGGCAAATGGTTGGACAAAGGCCAGAGGTGTAAGGTTGGTGGAGGAGGGGGGGGGAGATGTGGGAAGAACAGAGAGAGGGATTGTTTTGTAGCTACCTAATATTGGAGAATTCAATGTTCATACTGTTGAATGTACACTTTCTGGTCATGAGCATTTATATTCACTCTGTTACACTGATGTTCAGGTAATGCCCTACCTATGCAATCTGCAAAACTCGACATCTCCCTAATGTTTCTAGATCTCACCATCTCCATCACAGGCCACAGACTACTGACCGACCTCTACTAAAAACCCCCTGCCTCCCACAGCTATCTTGACTACACTTCTTCCCACCCTACATCCTGTAAAGACTCTATCCCCTACTCCAAATTACTCCATCTATGCTGCATCTGTGCCCAAGATGAGGTGTTCCATACTAGGGCATCGGAGATGTCCTCATTCTTTAAGGAATGGAGGTTCCCCTCTTCCATTATAGATGAGGCTCTCACCAGGGTCTCCTCTATATCCCGCAGTTCTGCTCTAACTCACCCTCCCCCTATTCGTAACAAGGACAAAGCCCCCTTGTCCTCACCTTCCATCCCATCAGCCGTCGCATACAACATATAATGCTCCAACATTTTTGCCACCTCCAACGGGATCCCACTATTGGCCACATCTTCCCATCTCCTCCCCTTTCTGCTTTCCGCAGAGATGTTCCCTCTGTAACTCCCTGGTCAATTCATCTTTCCAGGTGAGGCAGAGGTTCACCTGCACTTCCTCCAACCTCATCTACTGCATCTGCTGTTCCAGGTGTCAACTTCTCTACATCGGTGAGACCAAGCGCAGGCTCGGCGATCGTTTCGCTGAACAGCTCCGCTCAGTCCATCTTAACCAACCTGATTGCCCGGTTGCTCAGCATTTCAACTCCCCCTCCCATTCCAATCTGACACTTCTATCCTGGGCTTCCTCCATTGCCAAAGTGAGGCCCAGTGCAAATTGGAGGAACAGCACCTCATATTTTGCTTGGGTAGTTTACACCCCAGTGGTATGAACAGTGACTTGTCTAATTTAGATAGCCCTTGCTTTCATCCTCCTTCCCCTCCCCCTTCCCAGTTCTCCCACATCCTACTGTCTCCGCCTACTTCCCTTTTTTCCCGCCCCACCCCCCCGACATCAGTCTGAAGGCTCGACCCAAAACTTTGCCAATTCCTTCTCTCCATAGATGTTGCCTCACCTGCTGAGTTTCTCCAGCATATTTTGTCTACCTTAGATTGCAGCCCCTACACTTATCCTGTTTATTTCACTTTGTTTGTAAATTGATTTACCTTAAATTAGGAGACCTGGACTGTGAGAATCTGACAGAAAAGTATTTTGTATATTGCAGTTGCTGGATCCTGTGTCTGACTTTGACAGATTTTTGGCTCCTGTGTGATTCAAGAGGATACGGCACGGGTTGGGGGAGATAAGAATGGGAACAATAGATAAAATCTAAAGCCTCATCTGAAAAGTGGATTGGTGAACAATCCTGAAGATTGTGGGAGATATGAACTTGTTCTGTTGTCAATTCGAGGATGAACTTGTCACACTGATTATTTTGTATCTCGATAATTTGACACATTGCAACTTAACACAATTATAGAACTAATATCCACTGTTATATTGGCTTCACTTCTTGTTGCTATTTTGATGTAAATCAGTTTTGTTGCTCCCACCCCCATCCAGATGGCATCTTGACTAATATTTGTTGTTCATCACTACATTATAGCAATGGGCTGTTAAACATTGAAAGACGCAACATAAACACAAGCATTTTATTCAATCTTTCTCTCTATTTGCATCTATAGCTAAACTTTGTAAACCGCTTATTCAGAGAAGTGAGAGCATAAATTTCCTGAAGCCATTATGGTCCTCCACAGCCTTGTGTTTCAGAAGCTTGAACCCTGTGCTCTGGTTTTATTTGCTACTGTGCGCATGTCAAAATTAGAAGATGCAAACTATCAATATACAACAACTCGGACCATGTATATACATCACCCACATACCATGTGGCATTTCTTTAATTTTGTCTCCCCACTAAATCTTTTGATAATATTGTAGACTAAGTTATATGACAACTACAGCATCTATACAGTAACTATCTGCTTTATGGAAATCCTAAAAGCTGATGGATTCTGGGTGATATGTGTCTGTGATGAAGATAATTATATAATCTCGATAGCTGAAAACATGGGCAGACTTTTCTCTAAATCCACCTCTTACACGAAACAGATTTTTCCAGTAGGGTATATGTGAGTGGAGTGGTATCATTAGAGCACAACCAGAGTCAGAAGCAGAACAAAAAAACAAAGTGTTGGAATATGGAATAACTTACTGCACCAGGCAGCATCTATGGAGGATGTTGATAGGCAACATTTCAGATCGGGACTTTTCTTCAGATGATGGGAACACAAGCACTTCAGCCGCACATTAAGGGTAGAATGAAGAAAAATGACAGAAATATTAGGGGATGGACACAAAATACTGGAGTAACTCAGCAGGACGTCGCCCATTCCTTCTTCCAGAGATGCTGCCCATCCCACTGAGTTACTCCAGCATTTAGTGTCTATCTTCATTGTAAACCAGCATATGCTGTTCCTTCCTACACAGATATATTAGGGAATTTGTATCAAGTGAACTGTCGGTGTGACTCCAGGTTGATCACTGAATGGTTGTAGAACAGCTTAAAGGGGCAGATGCTGTAGTACAGAATAATGATTGCAAAAAGGGCAGAGTGTATGAGCATGAAATGCACCAGTAATAAGTTTGAGTAAGGGGAAAAGTCAGACAATATTAAAATAGCAAAAAAATAAAGAGGAAGACTGTTCACACTAGATTAAGTCAGTATAAGGATTTTAATGGGGTCAGTGAAATTGAAAACCACTATGTGGTTTAAATGTGAATTTGGTAAGCAATATAGGGTGCACCACAGGCACAGATAAATCTGTGGGAATATGATGTGGTGGAGATAACAGAAACTTAGAACAGATGGGGGAGGACTGGACATTAAATAGAATTGGATACAAAGTGTTCATGAAGGATGGGTATGGGGAAAAAAAAGAAAAGGGAGGTAGCAGAATTAAGTAATGGAAATATTAGTGTCGGAGAGGGAATGTCCCAGAGGTTTAAAAATATAATCTGTTTAGTTAGAGCTGAGAACTTGGAAACGTTACCTGCTAGCTGTAGTCCATAGGTGACCAATGAATAGAAGATACATATAGAGCGAATATGCAGAGGAATTAGACAAGGCAAAACCTATTACAATAGTTATTGTGCCCTCCATAATGTTTGGGACAAAGACCCATCATTTATTTATTTTCCTCTGAACTCCACAATTTGAGATTTGTAATAGAAAAAAATCACGTGGTTAAAGTGCACACTGTCAGATTTTATTAAAGGCTATTTTTATACATT
This sequence comes from Amblyraja radiata, assembly GCF_010909765.2. Classification (NCBI taxonomy): domain Eukaryota; kingdom Metazoa; phylum Chordata; class Chondrichthyes; order Rajiformes; family Rajidae; genus Amblyraja; species Amblyraja radiata. The sequence goes on along the minus strand of NC_045963.1, from coordinate 43,346,361 downwards.
TTGGTTTCACCATGTAAAAATGACAGCAGTGTTTATACATAGTCCTCCCATTTCGGGCACCATAATGTTTGGGACACAGCAATGTCATATAAATGAAAGTAGTCATGTTTAGTATTTTGTTGCATATCCTTTGCATGCAATGACTGCTTGAAGTCTGCGATTCATGGACATCACCAGTTGCTGGGTGTCTTCTCTGGTGATGCTCTGCCAGGCCTGTATTGCAGACATCTTTAGCTTATGCTTGTTTTGGGGGCTACTCCCCTTCAGTTTTCTCTTCGGCATATCAGTGACCATTGACATCAGTGACCATATAAAAGGCATGCCCAATTGGGTTCAGATCAGGTGATTGACTTGGCCACTCAAGAATTTACCATTTATTTTTAGCTTTGAAAAACTCCTTTGTTGCTTTAGCATCATGTTTGGGATCATTGTCTTGCTGCAGAATGAACCTAGGCTGTGGGACGAGCATCAAAAATGTGTCTAGAAATCAACTTTCATGACCCATGTCTCGGAACTACATGAAATTTTACACAGATTTAGATTAAATATAATTGAGAAGGAAGTCATAATTCGTCAGTGCCAAAAGTTGCACATCAATTAATTAATTAATTAAACTAATTAGAAAATGAGATTGAGAAAGTAAGTGCCATCTCGTGTCCAATGCCCATATTACTCCATGGGAAGCCTATTTCCGTGATGCAGTCTATTTAAAACATATATATAGTATATCATGTATACTATAGTATATACGGTAATCATATATAATTATGTATAATTATCTCTATAATTATAAAACTCTCCCCCCCTTCCTTCCCCCCTCCCTCTTCCCTCCTCTCTCCCCTACTTCCCCCTCCGCACTCCCACCCCCTTTCCAGCCCGACCGACCACTCTCGCCACCCACCGGCCGACCGACCACTCGCAGCACCCACCGTCCATCCGACCACTCGCAGCACCCACCGGCGGCCCGGCCAGTCTCGCCACCCACCGTCCATCCGCCACTCGCAGCACCCACCAGCGGACCGGCCACTCACGCCACCCACCGGCGGACCGGCCACTCTCGCCACCCACCGGCGGACCGGCCACTCTCGCCATCCACCGGCAGCCCGGCCCGGCCGACCACTCTCTTGACCCACCGGCGGCCCGACCACTCTCACCATCCACGGGCGGCCTGGCCAACCACTCTCACGACCCACCGGTGGCCCGACGCCCCGACCGATCCTCCACAGCACCCATCGGCCTACCGACAAGCCCGGCCGACAGACTGACCGACCGACTGACCCTAACCCTAGCTCTAGATTTGTTATTTATCATTTTTATTTAACAGTTCACATCATAACTTTATAAAGATAAATCAATTGAAAAACAAAATTATCAGCAAAGTTAGCATTACCTTTATTCCTTGGAAACCTTGTTATTGTTTTGATGTAATTAGGAGGCAGCCATGATCCCAGGGTCCTCGCTGCCTGGCGACCATAAAACAAAGCGCGGGATTGGTCAATTTGCATCCGACCTCAATGTCAAACGTGCATTGATTGGACAATTACTACTTGGAAAATTGGAAGTTTTTCTAATATTTTAAAAAAATGTGCAGGTTTTGGTCTTGAATAGTTTCAGGTATGATTTATATAATATTTTTACACAATATGTTAAAAATTCAGATAGTTCCGTGAGTTGGGTCACGAACTTGAACGAAAAAGCTCCTCGGTCCACAGCCTAACCGCTGGCCAATGAGTTTTGAGGCATTTGTTTGAATTTTAGCAGATAGGATGTGACTATACACTTCAGAATTCATTATGCTACTACCATAAGCAGTTGTATCATCAATGACGATAAGTGAGCCAGTACCTTCAGCAGCCATACATGCCCAGGCCATAACACCCCAACCACCGTGTTTCATAGATGAGGTGGTATGCTTTGTGATCTTGGGCAGTTCCTTCTCTCCTCCATACTTTGCTCTTGCTATCGCTCTGATATAAGTTAATCTTCGTCTCATCTGTCCGCAAGACCTTTTTCCAGAACTGTGGTTGCTCTTTTAAGTACTTCTTGATAAACTGTAACCTGGCCATCCTATTTTTGCGGTTAACCAGTGGTTTGTATCTTGCAGTGTAGCCTCTGTATTTCTGTTCATGAAATCTTCTGCGGACAGTGGTCATTGACAAATCCACACCCGATTCCTGAGGAGTGTTCCTGATCTGTCGGACAGATGTTTGGGGATTTTTCTTTATTATAGAGAGAATTCTTCTGTCATCAGCTGTGGAGGTCTTCCTTGGCCTGCCAGTCCCTTTGCGATTAGTAAGCTCACCAGTGCTCTCCTTCTTCTTAATGATCCAAATGGTTGATTTTGATAAGCCTAAGGTTTGGCTGATGTCTCTAACAGTTTTATTCTTGTTTCTCAATCTCATAATGGCTTCTTTGACCTTCATTGGCACAACTTTGGTCCTCACTTTGATAAAGAGCAATAAAAGTTTCCAAAGGTGATAAAGACTGGAGGAAAGACTAGGTGCTGAGAGCTCTCTTATACTTGCATTAAGGAGGCATTGAACCATACCTGAGCAATTACAAGCACCTGTGAAGCTATGTGTCCGAAACATTATGGTGCCCTGAAATGGAGGGACTATGTATAAACATAGCTGTAAATTCTACAGGGTGAAACCAAAATGTATAAAAATACTCTTTAATAAAATCTGACAATGTGCACTTTAACCAATGTGATTTTTTATATTACAAATCTCAAATTGTGGAGTACAGAGGCAAATAAATAAATGATGGGACGTTGTCCCTAACATTATGCAGGGCACTATATAATGAGGAACTGTATATAGTCGATAGGTAAACTGTATAGTAGTATGAGGTACAGAGAGGATGAAATGTTTCTGAAATATTCAAGATAATTTTCAAAGCAATATGTTTCTGATCCAGCAAGGAGGAGGAATTGCTGGATATGATTCTGGAGATGGAGAGGGACCCAGATTTTGACAGTTTAGTTTAGAGATGCAGCTGGAACAGGTCCTTTGGCCCACCGAATCCACACCGGCCATTGATCACCCATTCACACTAGTTCCATTATCTCACTTCCTCATCCACCTCCTACATACTCAGGACAATTTTCTCACTGAGGACTATTAACATACAAACCAGCATGGCTATGAGATGTGGGAGGAAACCCACGTGGTCACAAGGAGAATATGCAAACTCCACACAGACAGCGTCCGAGGTCATGATGGAACTTGGGTCTCTGGTGCTGTCTGCAGCTCTCTAAGCTGCATCACTGTGCTGTCCCTGTAGGTGAGGATTTTAGGAGATTGCGATTATATCTTAGAATGTAGATTAACCACGGAAAAGTAAAAATAACTAATGCAGAAAGCCGATATCAATAGGAAGAATGAACGTTTTTTTAAGATGGAAAACATAACGACAGGCAGAACTGTAACCGAACAATCTCAGAGCCACAGTCTGAAGAAAGGAAAGACACAGTGCTGAAGTAACTCAGTGAGTCATGCAGCATCCCAGGAGAACATGGATAGGTGATGTTTTGGGTTGACACCCTTCTTCAGGCTGAACAACACCCTTCTTCAGGCTGGAGGGGTCCCGAAGGCTACATTCTGTGATGTAACCAGATGTTTAGATGGTGAAAATCATCAGAAGCTGCAAAAGTGATTCAGAAATCTGTATATTTCAGACAGAAAGCTGTAAAGAAATAATGATAGAATGGGCAAAACAATTCTGTCTGCTACTATCAACCTACCTTTAATGCACTTAACGTAGAGGATATGCACAATGTAAACGGTGACTTTTAAACGGGTACTTTGTATATTTGAAGGTGAGCCTCACTGAAATAGAACTAATACTTGGAGATAGACACAAAAAGCTGGAGTAATGGCCCTGTCTCACGGTGCGAGTCCACCCACGAGTGATCCCGAGTGAAAGAAAAAATCAAACTCGTGATTGTCTACGAGATTCCAAGTTTATGTTCACGAGTTTAAACGAGTTCCCACGTGTATGTCTAAGTTTGCCGTTTACTTCTCATTTCTGCGATGTACTAAGTTCCTCTCCCGAGTTACCAAGATCCTCTCCCGAGTTACTCTTGAGCCAACAACAACTACCGACGTGTGGAAAAATCATCACATGGATAAAAATGATGTAATGCAGTTTTTTTAACTATAAAAAGCCTCCCATGACCATGGACAGAACTGCCCCGATGATCAGCTTCTCCGTGTCTCTTATGTAGCTGCATGCTTCACTTGTCATGTAATTAACCGCTGTGTGTTTGCAAACAAAAAAAACAGGTTTAACCTTTTATCAAATCGTTGCCTATCATTGCTACAATGCAATAAATGGCATTTAAAATAATTGGCTGTCAAAAAAAGCGCAAATCGTAAAGGTGTTTAAGAAACGTACTGCAGGAAGAACTTCAAAGCTTTTGTAAATCGATTAAATTCAGGTAGAAGTTGAACTCAAGATTTAAATCCCCTGAAAGGTAGGTTTCTTAACACAGGCTAGATGTTCTGCCAGAACAGAGTTGCTGAATAAAATCGTCTCCCGTTTTCCTATGTTTCTTGCATGTGCCAGCTTTATTTCACACTCCGTGATCTGTGTAATGTATATGTGTAAAATAATATACTGACCAAGAAGATCCAGTGTTCTCACCGAGTCCGCGCTGACCAGCGATCCCCGCACACTAACACCATCCTACACCTACTATGGACATTTTTACATTCACCAAGCCAATTAACCTACAAACCTGTACGTCTTTGGAGTGTGGGGGGATCTCGGAGAAAACCCACACAGGTCACGGGGAGAACTTACAAACTCAGTACAGACAGCACCCGTAGTTTGGATCGAACCCGGGTCTCCGACGCTGCATTCGCTGTCAGGCAGCAACTCTACCGATGCACCACCATGAATGAAGGCCTGTTTTAAGTATCAAATAGAGGAGCAAGAGGGTGATCAAGGCAGAGAAAGTGTAGAGGCCAATGCTCAGGTAGTCCAACTCGCAGGAGTGCAGGTCCACCATGACGACAACGTGGCTGCGGTGGGCTTTGGGGGAGGTGCAAGTGACATCGGTGACCAGGCGAGGGATGTAGACCGTGGTCTGATTGATCCACCACACGAACCACCTGGCGTCACAGGTGCAGAGAAAGTCGTTGCCGCTTAGCCGCAGCTCCTGAAGGTGTTTGATGGTGCTGTCCGGGAAACTGGAGGCCTGGATGGTCTTCAGGTTGTTGTAGCTGAGATCTAGGTACTGCAGGGAGGTCACGTAGGAAGTCCTTGGTCAGCTTGGAGATCTGGTTGTGGGTGAGGTTGAAGACGCGCAGGGTTTGGGTGGAGTTGGACAGCATGCGAGGCACCGTGGTCAACAGGTTGCTATCGAGGTCCTGCAGCTCCAACCAGCCTAGCAGGTAAAGCCTTCCCCAGTTGAAGCTCCGCAGCTGGTTACCGCTCAGCACAACCTCCTTGAGTAGCGGGCTCAGGTGGTCCAACACGTCGTGCAACATGAACGCAGGTTTCTTCCCCAAATAATCCGCTGCTATCTGTGTTCGAGAGCGAAAACTTGCAAAGGGCAGGCACAGTTCCTCGCCAGCTAAGATGGACACAGAATGCTGGAGTAACTCAGCGGGACAGGCAGCATCTCTGAAGAGAAGGAATGGGTGACATTACTTCTCTCCAGAGATACGGCAACAGCACAGCACAAAACCAGTCTGAAGAAGGGTCTCGGAAGGCGGCTCTGAGCGAGGTGGCCAAAAATGACGGCCGTAGGTGGCGGCGTTCTCTCGGAAATCGCAGCACAGTGGGCCAAAAGCGGTGAAGGTCAGAGTTTTAGTAATATAGATAGATTTAAAAACAGTAAATCGACAAATTGCAATTCTGAAAGTAGCTTCACCAGAAAGATGCAACTGTTCAATAAGGTAGCCACCACTAACTGAGTAAGGATAGGCAATTAATACTGACCTTGTTAATGATTTCACAAAATATTAATCAATTAAAAACCTCTTGACTAGAAATGAGGACTTGACAAAATTACACCTATTTGAACTCATTGCACCCGAAACATCACCTATCCATGTTCTCGATGCTGCCTGAGCCGCTGAGTGATTCCAGCATTTTGTGTCCATTTTTGTAAACTATTGTCTGCGGTTCCTTGTTTCTACATTAACATCTGTTTCCATCATCAACAGCGATTGACTAATAGAATGGAAGTTTGCCGTTATTAGCTGCTTGTCCATGCACAGGCAGGAAGTTAATACTGAATGTAGGATTTACATTCTCAAGTGAAATGTGACTTGATCAAAGTAGAACATCACAAGCTCATTGAACAAAATGTCGATGGCTGGTAATGTCGATGATTATCTCTGGCCTTTCTTGGGTTTCAGAATTGCCCCATGGGAAATGAAGGACTGAGGGGGACTGTTGTGTATTCAGTCAGCATAGTAGCTTCCCCAGGAAAAATTGAAATGTGGGTGAACAGGATTAAATTGCAACCAATTTGAACACCAAGTACAGGATAGCTGAATGTAATGCAGCGAATTGCACAAATATCTCATTAGATCAGATAATGTAGAAGGACACCAAATTAATGCCACCTTTATCCCTCTAGCTGTGGCCTGGAAGTGGTGTTTAATTCCTTGCATAGATTCAGTACGAAAGCATGTTCTCATCCTATACCTCGCAGATTATTTTTAAGATGTCCCCAGCTGACAATTTCGTACCTGCATTTCCCTGGGGAATAGTATGAAGTAGTTGAAGGATTTCAAGCTGATTGCAACCTCTATGTTAATGCTCCTTTCTGTGGTTAGAACATATATTTTTGAAACTGTGGAATTTTCTGCCTCAGAGGGCGGTGGAGTCTGTGGAATTCTCTGCCTCAGAAGGCGGTGGAGGCAGGTTCTCTGGATGCTTTCAAGAGTGAGCTAGATAGGGCTCTTAAAAAAAATAGCGGAGTCCGGGGATATGGGCAGAAGGCAGGAACGGGGTACTGATTGGGGATGATCAGCCATGATCACGTTGAATGGCGGTGCTGGCTCGAAGGGCCGAATGGCCTACTCCTGCACCTATTGTCTATTGTACCAGGTAATTAGCATGTTGCTAACAGGAGCACAAATGTTAGTTGCGTGTCGACAATGGGAAAAATCAACTTGAGCTCCACACCACCATGAAACATCTGTAGCTGTAAATGAGACAAGTGAAGGAGTGAGAGTGCAATTTGCATTTAAGTGAGCAACAACACACTCCACACAACTGACAAAATAATGCTTGTGCCCACACAGGAAAAATGTTCAAGCAATAACTGATGTCAGCACTTGTCTGCACAAATAACCAACAGGTCTCGGAAACGAAAGACCAAAAGGCCTCATTGTGGTCGGCATTCCTTCTTGATTAACCACACTCGCTTCCACTCTCGGTCTGTGGATTGTGAATATTTAACTATTTCTTTGTGAATCTTGATTATTAAGGGACGTGTTGAGCAGCAAGAACAGTTACAGGACAGTTGTGAAGACCGACAAAAGGCTGGAGTAACTCAGCGGGTCAGGCAGTATCTCTGGAGAGAAGGAATATCTGGAGAAAAGGAATAGGTGATGATTTGGGTTGAGACGGGCAGTTTGGCTTCTTCGAACAGCTGTGTTCTGGATGCGTTATATAGGTTCCTTCTATGTACTTTGATGAAAGAGTTTCAATGATTTGAAGCTGGGTTTCTAAATGTGCATGTACATAACCATAATACACAATATAATTCAATGACCAAGGTTCATTCTATATGGGAGACAACAAAGATTGAACAATTTCTCAGATAAACTGCAGATGCTGGTTCACAAAAAAGACATGTGCTGGAGAAACTCAGCAGGGCAGGCAGCATCTCTGGAGAAGGTGGACAGATGACATTTCAGGTCTGGACCCTCCTTCAGTCCCAACCTGAAATGCCACCTGTACATGTTCTCGTGTGATGCAGTCTGACCCACTAAGTTATCCTAGTATCCAGGCAGCATCTGCAGATAGAACTGGGCATTTTGGGTTGGAGCTCTTCTTCAGACCAATATAAAGCACGGATGTAATATTGAGGCTTTATCTGGCGCTAGTGAGGCCACATTTGGAATATTGTGAGCAGTTTTGATAATGATTTATTATCATGTGTACCTCGCTAGGTGCAATAATTTTTTCCCCATACAAAGCACACAATGAGTCACCATAAAGGCGCTGACAAAGTTTCAATAGGTACTTGTCCCTTCTACTCTCGCCGGGTCTCCCATCGTTCTCGGCAGACCTCCCCACATCTCGTCCTTGGACAGACCACGAGGCTCCGACCCGACCGTGTTCTTGGCCCGACCTGATCTTAGTTATTGAAGGTTTTACCGTCTTCTTTGTTTTCCTGCCTCGATGTGAACTGCCTCGTCCCATGCCTTTGCTCACCTGCCCCTCGTCCATTTACTTAGTTGAAGGTGGCACCTCTCGCCAAACGTGTGCACGGGCGCAGCAAGCTTATGCCGAGACGACAGCGCCCGGCAGTGGAAGCAGGGAAAGGGGAGTGGCGCCTCGTAAAACGATTTGGGGGCTAAACTAAAGGCAAGAGCAGAAAACAACTGGCGGCGACAGAGCTGAGGCCAACGGCAAGAACCCCACCCCCACGCGCGCAGTCGCCGCGCTCGAAGAGCCACGTGGCTGCAGTTCTTGCGGGGAAAGGGCGCGCGCACATCGCAAGGCGACGACCCTGCCGCCGAGGGGACACGTGAACGCGCACTCGAAGCGCGGCGGTTTGTGTAGGCGCGGCGCGCTCCGCTGTGTCTCTCCATCAATGCAAACGGCGGGGCCGCCGCAAGCGGAGGGAATGAAGGCCCGCCCTGACATAACTTCGGTGAAGGAGCTGGTGTCGGTCGCTCGGCCCTTGGCGCCCGTTCTGTGCCGCTTATCTCCACCAGGCCAACCTAACCCCCCTCATCCACGTTATCGCGGATAATTCAGCGACCTCCGTCTTCAAGGTACTTGGTCATGAGGCTCACAGCCGTTTTATGATGGTTCCCTGGAATTCTCCTTTCTTGGGCGAATAAATCGCGTGTCGACTCACTTCTGAAAGACCACTCGTGTTTAACTCGCTGCATTTGCCGCCAAATCCCCGTATACGTTTATATATCCAAATGAGATAACCTCCCGCCTTTTTATTTTCTCAACCTTTGGAGAAACGGCCCAGTTTACTTATCTCCCCATATAGAGAAATCCACAATTCAATTAATCGGATTGTTGCATCCCTCCTTTGTTTAGCATGGGTCCTATTGTTATTTATACTAAAAGATATTTGGACAGGTGCATAGATAGGAAAGGTGTAGAAGGCCAAATGCAGGCTGGTGGAACTTGTCTAGACGGGGCATCTGTCGGCATTGTCAAATTGGGCCGTAGGACCTGTTTCGTGCCATATGACTATAAGACACCACACCATAACAAATTATTGCACATACCGGTCCACCAGGGGCCTGTACAATGGTGCTTTATTGTCATGTGTGGAGCAAATGCAGAGTGAAATTCTTTTCACACAAATATACCATACCACCCTGGATTCGCAGTTAACACGTAGTCTACTAAGCCCACATGCAAGAGGCACCATGTTTGGTATAAATTTTCAAGTCCAGTTCATGCTCTAGGTGCCCGATTTAGACAAGCCCCAGGCTGCTGCGGGCCTCTGACCATCGCATTCCTTTGTCGACCAGCAACAGATGTCTTCTTGCCCGTCCACCTTTTGTTCCCGCAGCCAGTGATGGAAATGGGTTTCAGAAACTAGGGGTACTCTAAGGTCCGTGAGGCTGAGGTTAGGAAGGAAGTGGTGGGGGGGGGGGGTGGTTTAATGTGCGTTCATACCCAGGTAAGAGTACAAGAACGCATAACTTATTTATTGTGTATTTATAATATAGTGTATTGTGTATTATATGTCATAGCTGCTCTCTTGCCTCTCTCTCTGTGTTGGCTGCAGCCATCGTCTGCTTTGGTGAGGGAAGCAGGTCGGTGATTGATCAAAAGGCCCCTCATTGGCCGCCGAGTAACCAGCGCATTATGTGATTGGACACAATGCCCTTGGAGACAGCGGCTGATTGGATGTGAGGAAACCGATTTGTTGATTGGACGGGAATTTTAAGGAAAGCTGGCCGGTGATTGGACTCAACCCCCTTAGAGACAGCGGTTGATTGGCCGCCAAATAATCGGGCACAAAAAATTGACAAATAGGAAAACAATAAAATCGGAAGAATATCATGCCTGATCTGCAGCAAAGATACTAGTAACTAGCTCCATCCTAGTAACTTTGATTTGCAGTTCCTTCCTATTGAATAACCCTGGCCCGAAACAACTCCTAATCCATTCCTTCCACAGATGCCGCCTAGCCCGTTGAGTTCCTCCAGCACTCTGTTTTTTATTTAACTCTTGAAATTGAAGTTAGACATAAAGCTGGAGTAACTCAGCGGGACAGGCTGCGACTCTGGAGAGAAGACCCTTCTTCAGACTGAACTGAAGTCGGTGAGAGTACTTGTGATTGTCTGCAGAAGGGTCTCGACCCGAAACGCCTCCCACTCCCCAGAGCCGCCGCCCTTCCCGCTGAGTCATTCCAGCCCCCCTGTGTCCATCTTCAACTCCAGAGCCAAACAAAAAACACCGAGTGCTGTAGGAACTCAGCGGGCCAGGCGGCACCCATGGAGGGAACGGACCAGGAGCCGCCACGGGCCAGGGTTCCCCCCCAACAGGAAGGAACCGCAGATGCAGCCGTCCCTGCAAAACGCCAAATGATTCCGGGAATGCCGAGGCGAAGGGTGAGAGAGAGGGAGCGAGAGAGATCCAAAGGACGGATTCGGATCCCAACTACGCCTTGCTGAGACCTCGCCAGAAGTTTCAAACCTCCAGTTCGAGCAACGTGGACCAAGATAGCACGTTGTAAACAACTACCTTCGCTACTTTGACTGGGAGTTCGCGTTCCGCCACAGGCCCGCCAGCAGTTTACAGCTGTTTGATATCCGCTTCAGGAAGGAGCGGGTGGTCTACGACTTGAGCGTCCAAGAGGTGAACTCCGTTTACGACGGAGAGACGCCAGGTCTGATGAGGGCCAAGTTCTTAGACAGTCATTATGGAATTGGGAAACGTTCCAATGAGCTGGTGAAAGACATGGACTGCCCTTACAGCGCCACTTTCCTCCACACTGTCCATCTCATGGAGGCTGGAAACCAAAGATCCTATAGCGGAGCAAGAGAGTCCACTCGACGAAAAAGCCGTATTCGGGTCATGGGAAAGCTTCAGCACCATTTCCGTAACCAGCATCTGTCTCCGCTCTAGTATCTCTGCTTTGGTCATGGCTTCTTCATGCACAAATTATCTTTCTGTTTCTCAGCTGCAGGTGATCATTTTGATATTCCTGCCTAGTCCTCCTTATTAACTTTGAACATACAACATATTGCCATTTGGAATGAGCTCCAGAAAATCCTGCACCGACTCAAGCCATCATCCACCTCCCTCCGACACAGACACGGAGGGATCGCCAGCCCCCCTTTTTTTGTTAAACATACAACATATTGCCATTTGGAATGAGCTCCAGATGGCAATTTGTTAAACATCCATTTCCTTCGGGTGGTTTTTTAAAATTTCCCCCTTACCATTTCCGTACTTTTTCGATAGCTGCCATGACCCGTTTGATATCATCTTCGCCCTGCTCCTGGTCTGGGCCCGCACCGATCTGCCGGACATGCTGTGTGTGTGTGTGTGTGTTTGTTTGGCGGAGTCTGGGGGGAGAAGCGTCGGCACCAAGAGCGAGCGAACGCGCGGACAGACGGACGAAAGCAACGATCATAGAGCGGAATAGGTGACATTTCGGGTTGAGACCCTTCTTCAGACTGACAGTCAGGGGAAAGGGAAACGGGAGATATAGGCATATCTTCCATTCATTTGTCCTTAGTACCGTCTATATCTCTAGTTCCTCTGTCTCCTGACTCAGTCTGAAGAAGGGTCTCGACCCGAAATGTTTTCTATCCCGCTCTATGATCGTTGCTTTCGTCCGTCTGTCTGCTCGTTCGCTCGCCCTTGGATTAAGTAGCGCAGGATAAAGCTGCAAATTCACGCATAGAATGGAAATTGGAAACTGAAAAGTAGGGGAACGCCGTCCATTTCCATCACTGCCCGCAGCCGACCTCGAGAGTGTGGTAGGCCAGTCTCCGCTCCTCGGGTGGTGTAACGGTAGAGCTCCTGCCTTATAGATTCTGACTACAGGTACTTGTCTGTACCGAGTGTATACGTTCTTCCCGTGATCTGCGTGGGTTTTCTCCGAGATTTTCTGTTTCCTCCCACACACCAAAGACGTACAGGTTTGTAAGTTAATTGTCTTGGTATAAATGTACAATTGTCCCTAGTGTGTGAAGGATAGTGCGGGGTCGGTGTGGGCAGTGAAATATCTCTAAACTAAATTAAAATTTAATTGGAACCTGAGGGACAACTTTTTCCAGACATGTAAAAAGAGCTGCCAGGGGAAATTTTTGAGGTAGGTACAATAACAACGATACTTGCACAGGTACATGGCTAGGAAAAGTTTAGAAGGGTGGATAGGTAAAAAGGACTAGCTTAATTAGATGGGCCATCTTGGTTGGCATGGACAAGTTGGGCCGAAGTGCCTGTTTCCAAGCTCAATTACTCGATTAAAGTTCTGCACCTGTCCGGCTTCCTTATGTACCTGTACCATTATGTTGCCTTTGTGATTTGTGTCCAAAGGCATCTAGGTTCTTTTGAACACCACGCCTTGCAAAATCTTGCCAGTTTTTGAAGAAAAATCTTTTGACAGATTTGTAAAATTTGACTTGCCTTTCAGAAATCCACATTGATTCCGCTTTATTTTATTGGTATATATTCTGTTATGTTCTGTTACCACATAATAATAAATCCCATGCTTCTTCCTAATGTCTGCAAGTCCCCATTTTCCCTCTTTTAAATTGTGGGATTACATTTGTTTTAATCTGTCTGAACCATTCCAAAATCAATGCAATTTTGGAAGAAGACAACCAGTACATCCAGTATATCCAAAGCAATATTCTTAAATCCAAAGATGCGATCTAAAGTAATCAGATGCTGAGGACTTTTCACCTTTTGGTCCATAAATATTTGTCCATGCTAATTTATTTGAGTTTATTTCCTCTCCATGAAGACACAGAAAATGTTTCTTTAATTTTCTTATCCACAATATCATTTTCGGTCTGTGAAGAGCCACATTACATTTGGTTATTCTCTTTTCATTCATGTAGAGGCTTAAAATTTTGTTTCTTTTCTAAAAGAAATCTCTTAGAATGTTTAATTCCGAAGTTTGGTCACTTTCTGACTTTCTAAATCTACAGTTCTTTGTATCAGGCAAAAATGAAAATGAGGATTGCATGCACAAATGGTTAGGCAGATTGTTGTAAAAGGATTTTGCATTTGGAGAATTAAAAGATAAAGAATGAAAGGAGTCAGAAAATGGAAAAATTGCTAAGATTGACAGATAAAATTGGAGTGGGGAGGGGTGTGGAATGCATGGGGTAATGAAGATAATGAAATAAATAGCGTCTAAGAAGTAAATATGAATCGAGAAGTATATCTATCTATATATTGTGTGTGTGTCAGGTTCAATTTTCAGATATTTTTTCAGATTAGATTTTTGGCATTCGATTCCTTGGTCCGCCAAAACCACATGCTGAAATTACGTGTTTTTTTTAAGTTTCGCTAGCGATTTCACTTTTACTTTCGCTAATCCACTCCTCATTACATTTGGACATTGTTATGTACACATTTTTAAATAAAATCCTTCCCCCCCCCCGCCCCCTCTCTGTGTGCCCCTCTCTGTGTGCCTCGGAGTCCCCATGCCCGTCCGCCCGCTCCAACCCCCTCCCCCCCCCTCCCCGTTGTTCAAATTGTGCAGAAATAACCAAAGATCCCATAACGGCTAAAGGATCTTTGGAAAGAACGAACCCCCTCCCTCCCCCCTCTATCCCTCTCTCCCTCCCTCTCTCCTCCCCCTCTCTCCTCCCCCCCCTCTCTCTCTCTCCCTCACCCCCTCCCCCTCCCCCTCCCTCTCCCTCTCCCTCCCCTCTTCTCCTCCCCCTCTTCTCTCTCCCCCTCTTTCTCTCTCCCCCTCTTTCTCTCTCTCCCCCCTCTTTCTCTCTCTCCCCCCTCTTTCTCTCTCTCCCCCCTCTTTCTCTCTCTCCCCCCTCTTTCTCTCTCTCCCCCCTCTTTCTCTCTCTCCCCCCTCTTTCTCTCTCTCCCCCCTCTTTCTCTCTCTCCCTCTTTCTCTCTCTCCCCCTCTTTCTCTCTCTCCCCCCTCTTTCTCTCTCTCCCCCTCTTTCTCTCTCTCCCCCTCTTCCTCTCTCTCCCCCCTCTTTCTCTCTCTCCCCCCTCTCTCTCCCTCCCCCCTCTCGCTCCCTCCCTCTCTCTCCCTCCCCCCTCTCTCGCTCCCTTACCCCCCCTCTCTCTCCCCCCGCTCTCTCCCCCTCCCCCTCTCTCCCCCTCCCCCTCTCTCTAGCCCCCCTTCCTCTCCATAGCCCCCCTTCCTCTCCCCTACCCCTGCCCTCCCCTTAACCCCTACCCCCCTCCCTTCCCCCACCTCTCCCCCTCCCTTCCCCCACCTCTGCCCCTCCCTTCCCCCACCTCTGCCCCTCCCTTCCCCCACCTCTGCCCCTCCCTTCCCCCACCTCTGCCCCTCCCTTCCCCCACCTCTGCCCCTCCTTTCCCCAACTCTCCCCCCTCCCTTCCCCCCAACCTTCCCCCCACCTCTCCCCCTCCCTTCCCCCCACCTCTCCCCCTCCCTTCCCCCCACCTCTCACCCTCCCTTCCCCCCACCTCTCACCCTCCCTTCCCCCCACCTCTCACCCTCCCTTCTCCCCACCTCTCCTCTTCCCTTCTCACCCCTCCCCCCCTCTCAGCCTCCCTCTCCCCCTCTCTCTCCTCCCCTCTCTCTCCTCCCCCCTCTCTCTCTCTCTCTCTCTCCTCCCCTCTCTCTCCTCCCCTCTCTCTCCTCCCCTCTCTCTCCTCCCCTCTCTCTCCTCCCCTCTCTCTCCTCCCATCTCTCTCCTCCCATCTCTCTCCTCCCCTCCTCCACCCCCCCCTCTCCCCCTGTCTCTTGCCCTTCTGTCTCTGCCTCTCTCACTGTCTCTGCCCTCACTCTCTACCCCACTCTCCCTCTCTAGACGTGCCTGCGAGTTGGGGGCTATGCGTCAGTGGATAGGGCGGTTATGGGGTAAAAGGATCTAATTAATAATATTAATATAATATCAAGGGGGTAGTTAGTGTGGGGGTGGTTAGTGTGTGTGACGCCGCATGCTGCCCCGCACCCACCCCCCGCAAACGCGCGTTGGGGGAACAGACCCAACGGGTCTGCACTTGGTCTAGTATACTTTTAAAACTCTGTGTGTGTGTGTGGATGGCATTTTGCCTTTGATTCGTTACTCCGCGAAAACCAGATGCAAAAACGCCCAGATTTTTACCATTTCGCTAGCGATTTTACTTTTACATCCGCGCATCCACTCTTTGGTCAATTATTTCCCCAGATTTTGAGTAAAATTGACCACAAAACTCAAACAAAACTCAATTTTTATAATCTAAACGGCTCTTACCAGCTGCTGACATCACAATGCCCACATGCCGACCAATCCAAGCCGCTTCTCTCTCTTCATTTGGCAGCCCGGCTCCACTCCACGCCCTCACCCCGCTCCAAGTATGCTCGCGCCACGCCTCCCACATCTAGACTCCTAAGCCCGCCCGCGCTCCTCCACTCCCCCCCCCCCCCCCGGCCCGGCTCTGTCACGCTGGCGGTAGCCACAGATCGTCTGTTCCCCCCTGCTTTTCGCCGTCCTCGCTGGCGGCCCGCAGGCTCACTCGGGATCACGCCCGCCCGCCCGCCCAATCCATCCTCCCACTCCACCCTCCCCGTACTCGGGGTATGAAGCGCCGAAGATGCAAGGCCATGGAGCTGAGGCTCACTCTGAGGCCGACGGCTGCTGGGCGGCCCTACCCCTCTCCTCCCTCCCTTCTTAATATAATATCAATGGGGGTGGTTAGTGTGTGTGAGGGGTGGTTAGTGTGTGTGAGGGGTGGTTAGTGTGTGTGAGAGGTTGGTTAGTGTGTGTGTGACGCCTCAGGCCGCCCCCTCCCCTCGCAATCGCGCGTTGCGGGAACAGACCCAACGGGTCTGCACTTGGTCTAGTATAACATAAAAGGTAACTGAAATTGTTTAAAATTAATGAGATTAAAGATTAAAAAATAAAGACTGCTGGCCAGTGATTTTCTAACATTTTTGCTTATGATTTCAAATATGTCTAATATCTGTTGATGCCTTTTCTCAATATTGGTGCAGGCAAATACTGAATTGTTCCCTATTGATTTTCTATGGACATAACAAAAAAGCTGTGATCGTGAACAGTCAAAAGCCCATAACTTTCTTAAAAATTAAGAGAACTGAATGAAATTTTCAGTTATCATAGATTGAAGCATTCTGAAACAAATATAAAATAATCTTACTTGGATGACCTGAAATTAAAGCATATAATTAGTTAGTTACCTAATTGTAGCTAATTTCAGACTTCAATTACTAGATCTAAACATCTATCCATTTCTTAATAAATGATTAACATTTTTAAATAGCCTAAATGTCCAAATAATATTCACAAATAATTCACAATAAAACATGATTTTTAAATCTCATTTACATTAATTTATAGACCAAATGGAAGGAATTCAGTGTTCAATTGCTGTAAATAAATGCCCATTTAAATCAGCTTTCCAGTGGGTCCCTGTGGAACGCGCTGGTTTAGAACGTTCACATTGCGGTAGATTTGTGCCCCAAATGCCCAGAAAAATACTGCGGGATATAATGGGCCCAAAATGAGCTACTCGCAATATTAAACTTTGTATAAAGGGATCTTTAGAAGCCCTTTTTAATGTAAAAATATACAGCATACCTTCAGTTATTTGCTTTATGAGACCCTGCGGTTGCTGGTGGTCGCGGGTTTAGAGATTGATTGTTAAACTACTATAACTATTTTACGAGGCCTTTAAAACTAATAATAGCTTTTGCGACGGGGTCTTTCAGCGATTTTTCGTTAATAATTAACTAGGCTGAACATCTTCGATTTGAACAGCCTAGAGAAAATCGCGTTTTAAACCCGCCCCCTCTAAACGGCGCCAAAATCGCGCACACCCGCAGCGACAGATTTTCAGCGACGCTTCAGGTAGGCTTTGCAACATACCTACTTGGTCTAGTATAACATAAAAGGTAACTGAAATTGTTTAAAATAAATGAGATTAAAGATTAAAAAATAAAGACTGCTGGCCAGTGATTTTCTAACATTTTTGCTTATGATTTCAAATATGTCTAATATCTGTTGATGCCTTTTCTCAATATTGGTGCAGGCAAATACTGAATTGTAACTCTTGAATATTATGTGTAAAGTGTCATCTTTTCACATAAGCATTTGTGTATCAAATTTTGAAGGAAATATGTCATCATTTTTTACTGAGAAATTTGTTGTTGTGGTAAGAAGGAATCTAGAGATGGGAAACCAGAGGGTTTGTGTTAACAAGCCATTCTGATTAATCCATGGAATGTAGTTTTGCTGGAAAAGACAGCATTTATGGCCAACTTCATTTTTGACTCGTCAGCAATGAAAGAATACTGATATTTTTAAATCCATCTGGTGCATAACATAGGAGTGAAGTTCTCAAGTGTTTGCTATCCTTACCATTCAGCTTTAGCCTGGCGTCCTAACTTAGGTCTGTCATTAGTTAATTCTGTTGGGCCCAGCTTGAGTGTTTATTCTGCTTAAATATTCATGATTAGTTTGGGTCATCCATGCAAGCCAATTTTAGTGATTTATCTGGATCAGTTTGTCTCAGCATCAATGGGTGGTGTATGTTACATTGTCACTTCCAAGGGACCTGAAGTGGATTGGGCGGGGTGAAAGTTGGGTGTAGATTTCAGGTTTGAGTATGCTTTAAAACATTTTTTTTTTTAAATCCTGTTGGGGATGTTGCCTGGATGTGACATTTTTATCTGTCTTTCACGTAGGCCCTGATATTAGTAGCAGTGTGTCCCGTGGTACAGAATTTAGTGATAATATTGACTGGGCTTGGGCATGTTTCAAGGTTGCTACAATCAGGAGCTGGTACTGTTCAGGGTGTGGTCAATTAAGTAATACATGATGACTGGTTTCTCGGGTATCATCTTCCCCTCTGTTTGGTGCCATAGTTGGGTGACATCTGCTCCTTGAACGGTGAATTAGGATATTCATTATGGTTTAAAGTGCGTTTTCTGGGTAGCATTATGTTTTGCTTGGTTGGCAGGTTATGTTGTTTGGTAAGAGAATATCATGTATTTTGTGTTTTCTTGGATCTGTTTCAACTTTGACTTTGCATTACATTCCGGGAGTGACATAGCTAACAAAGTGTTTGATTATATGAACAGGATCACAGGTGGTTTCCTCAATGTCTGCTTTAACATTGCTTTGGTGTCACAGTCAGACAGTGGCAGGCTGACATGGTGTTACTGTTCAATTTTTTGGATCAGGTATGGAAAGAATAATAAATGCTTTGATCAGGTTCAAATCGACTGAATGATTTTAGTTTTGTACCAGGGCAGACGATGTGGAATTGGAGTTCATGGGTTTTGTGGGGAGGAGGGGGGGTGATGGGTAAATGGTACGCACTGCAAATGCTGAGGATGGAGTGGTTACAATGATGGATAGGATGGCAGTAAAGCAGGCTACATTTTTCTGAATATCATAGATTCAGACGGCCTGACCAGAAGAAAGGATAGTTTAAGAGCTTAAAAAATATAGGAAATTGTAGGTTTTTTTCTAGTTGTTTGCATCACATGGAATTAATTAAATTAGCTGAAGTCAGGTTTCTGTGGTGATGGTAAGCTTATGTGGTCATTTACATGACCCTATTGGCTGAGGGTGGTTGCTCCCACTTCAGTTTTAGCTCCTCTTAATAAAGCCCAGGATTGAGGATGGAAAATGATTGAGAGCCTATTGAGCAATGAGCAAAGTGCTGGAGGAACATAGCAGGTCAGGCTTCATCTGTGGAAGGAATGAATGTGATGTAGTATGGTCACCAACCAATATTTGCAATTTGCTCTGTTGGTTGAAGAATTGCTTAGGTAGGTCTTTAGCAGAGGTCCCTAATTACTTGTGTATCCCCCTTCTAAATTTATTAATTGCCATTTATTAATTTTAGCTCTTAAATAATTGAGAGCCAATCATGTACAGAACAGTGCTTCTGGAGTTTAATATTGTAGTCCAGGCTGGCGTCTCCCTTTATAAGTGGTGTTGCTCCAATATAATGTTCTCTGGATCAGGGTTGACTTATCATATATGATTTGTTTGGCCTAACTCTTATTATGACAGTGTTGGACCATAGGTGCAGATTGTGATGTAATATAATTTTGCTGCTGCTGGTAACCCACAGTAATTACTCCATGTTATTCCAGCTTTTATCCATGCTATGCATGAAAAATGAAAAGGCCTGGAATAACATGGAGCCAAGAACATTTTTTTTTCCTTTCCAAAATAATTTTATGAACTGAGCCTATTCTGGATATGGAAGTGTGATATTCAATATCGGTAGAGCTCAGTTCTTGGGAGCTGTTTGAAGCAATGTGATACATGTAAATCTGCATTAAAAACAAAGTAAAACCAGGACACAAGAAAATGGGATAGGCCACCTGACTCTCAAGCTTACCCTGCTACCCAAGGATTCAGCAGTTCCTCTATGCTGGGTCCCCAAAGCACCCAGTCACTCTATTTTTTAAACTATTAACCTCTTTCACTTTAAATGATTGGCTGCACAACTCTCTGTGATGTAGATTTGTGAGATTCACTACTATTCAAGAAGAAATTTCAAACAGGTGTTTTACATGATTGATCCACACCCCATCCCAATCTTGAAACTGTTGGCTAAAACCATAAATAGGTTGGTTTAATCTGAGAAGTAGATGTACAAATGGAAATACTGCTCTGAGGGTTATTTGGTACAACCTTATTGAAGGAATTATAAGAAAAAAAGAACCAAAATAAAGTTGGACTGCTGAATGAGATTGGAATTATTAACTGTTAGAAGGAGTAGAAAAGTTGAGAAAAAATACGAGGCAGCACAGGTAGTTGTAGCAGTTGTTGCTTGTAACGGATAAGGTTTTAGACTGGCCACTAAATGCCCTTTCTCAATTCCCTGGATCTGACATCTTTCCGAGGACAGTATTTTCTTTTGAACCCATGACAATAAATGCTGCAGTTACTTGTTGCAGTTTATATATTCCACAGAAGTTTTCTCTGAAAATTGAGACTCTGCGACACAGTGGCACGTCATTTGGCAACATTACAGACTCCCACATGCAGAATGTGAAGGCTGGAATGTTTTGTATCCTCAACACTTTTATGTCCATCTATATGGAGTATTATTGCCCTCTTTATTTATTATTTGTCAATGTTCGCTTCGTAACCTGCGTGGATTTTCTCCAAGATCTTCGGTTTCCTCCCACCCCAAAGGCTTGCAGGTTTGTAGGTTAATTGATTTGGTATTTAAAAAAAAAAGGTAAATTGACCCTAGTGTAGGATAGTGTTAATGCATGGAGAACGCTGGTTGGTGCGGACTCGGTGGGCCGAAGGGTCTGTTTCCGCTCTGCATCTCTAAATTCTGCAAAATCATTAGAATAAATGCAGGTTATTGTCAGTTTTCATGTTGTTATTATTTCATGCTTTTACTGGTCTTTGTTTTCCATTTATTACTCCTCTTGCTATTCTGAGCAATGTACTTGCAATCAGAGTATAAGCGAGTTCGGTATTCCGACTGTGCATGCCCAGGTCATAGGTCACTCTGCATAAACATTGCTGGAAGCAGTGTAGCTGTGTACATATAGACATTCATTTCATCCGTATTTTCCAGCTTTGATTCTTCTAGGTAAGAAAATACTGCTTTCAAACTATGAATTAGTTGTATTTATTGTTCCTTTGTCAAAAGCTACGATGATTTTGTCTTTTTTATTGCTTTATGCCTCGGTCAGGCAAGGGTCTCCGGCGCTGAGGGCGCTGTTGAGTTGCTACTGGGCCGTCCCCGTTCCCTCCCGGGTGCCCCGTTCCTGTCCGTGGATGACCGGATGGTCGGGCCGGGCTTGCAGCTGGCACGGGGGGAGAGGGGGGGGGGGGGGTGAGGTGCTGGCTCCAGCTCGGCTCTGCTCCGACTTCGAGACTCCGAGACCGCCAGTTGCACCTCTCTCCTTGTCCAGTGGCTGTCGGTTTGCCCCCTCAGTGCTGGCGGGGGCTGTGCCAGGGCTGGCCTGAGGAGGTGCGGGGCTTAATTGGGAACAATTTTGGTGTGCCCCAGGTTCCCAGCCAAGGTCTGTCAGCCCTGTTATTTAGTATATATTATGAAATTGTACACTAAGGTGCTAAACACTGTCTTAATCTCTCCTGCTCTCGTCTGACTGTCAGTACCTCCGCTGACTTCCAATCTTCACCGTAGCTGTTAATTACCATTAAACTGCATTATGTAATTGGACACAATGCCTTTGGAGACAGCGGCTGATTGGACGGGAGGAGACCGATTTGTTTATTGGACGTGAATTTTAAGGGAAGCTGGTCGGTGATTGGACGCAACCCCCTTAGAGCCAGCGGTTGATTGGCCGTCAAATAATCGGGCACAAAAAATTGACAAACAGGAAAACAAAAGAAATCGGAATTCCGATTTAAATCTGATATAAGGTACATAGGGTGGGTATCGATTAATTCTAGACAACAGATTAAAAAAAATAATTAACCCCATTAATTCACTCAAGGTGTATTATGATGTGTTCTACAGTATGAAGTGTACAGCAAAACATGCACTTCCAGAGTGGTCTATCGTGGTGTTTCTTCAACGAACCACGGATTTATTATAAGAGCAAAACATAAAGTGCTGGAGAGGTCAGCAGGTCAGGCTGGATCTATGGAGGGTCCGAAGAAGGGTCTCGATCCAAAAAGTCACCTATTCCTTCTCTCCAGATATGCTGCCTGACCCGCTGAGTTACTCCAGCATTTTGTGTCTATCTATGGAGGGAATGGCTAGGAGATGTTTGGGGTCCCTTCTGGCATTTTTAAGGGGTTTGAAAGATCGATAATTTCACATATTTTAAATATGTTGTTACGAATATAACTAGTGTGGGAGAAAATTCCATGAGCCATAATTGCCACATACATACCCAAAAGTAGTAATGTAGAAAATTACAGTGTGTAAAAAAAAAAGATATTACGTGCTTTGTAGTTTCCTTGTACCAATCAAACGCCAAATTCAAAATTCTATATTTTGAAAATGGGCAAAGCAAAAAGTAGCATGTTCTCTAGAAAGGCTTATCCTAAAATAATTGATCGGAAGGATGTGATTTTCAGTCAGGACGTCTGTATCATTCAGTCAGCGAGCTTGCGGTCCGGAGCTCTTCTCTATTACCTCTCTACATAAAAACAAAGTGTCAATGCCTCTTTAAGGTCTACTAATCCACCTGTAGCTTCAGTTACAGTTACAGCTGAAGGAATTTGGCGCTCGGGCAACGCCATGAATTTATATGAATTTTAAAAATCCAATACGTTGAAATCGTTCAAAAGCTACAACCACAACATGATAAATAAAACTGAAGCAAATAAAGGCAAACAGAAGAACTAACCTTGAAGGAGAGAGAGAAAACAACACGCATAAACTTATTTAAAAAAAATTCATATAACATCCCTAAATGACGGGTACAAATTACTAAACGTGGGTGGACAAAAATGCTGGAGAAACTCAGCAGGTGAGATGCTGCCTCACCGGCTGAGTTTCTCCAGCATTTTTGTCTACCTTCAATTGTTTCAGCATTTGCAATTCCTTCTTAAAATAACGTGGGTGAATGACTGTACCTGCACAAAAGAAGCCCGTGCTCGCGGTTCGGAGCCCTTAATGACAGTAAGTTTTAAGAAATTCTGCCGTGAATTTTATTCAAAGGAACGCGGCGTCATAAATACTTGGTCAAAATACAATTATATTGACTGAGGAATGCACATCGATGTATTTGTGACACATTGTATAACTACGTGTTAATTACTGGCTGTTAATAAGTGCTAACAGTGGCAGTTAACAAATCGTTTTCGTCTCAGTTGAATCAAGTGATAAACGACTCCAACCTTTCTGCAGTACTCATTAAACCCAAGCTGGAAAATGAAAAGTAAGGAACGCCGTCCCCTTGCGTAACCCCCCCCCCCCCCCCCCATTTCCATCACTGCCCGGTCTCTGTATTGAGAGTTAACTGCGGGGCTGTGTTGTTGTCGGTGAGGAATTTCACCTACAGGGGTCGCAGCTGAGACCCAATTGGGAGCAATTGGTCCAATTGGCTTAAGGCCGGCCCTGCTGTGCGCCGGTCATCGGCGGGGATGCAAACGGGCTGTTGTGGTCTCGGAGGGTCAGGCAACCTCTCTGGAGAAGGGTCTCGACCCGAAATGTCACCCATTCCTTTTCTCCGGGGATGCTGCAGTGCTTTGTGTGTATCCCCATTGATGGCTGGTGCTCGGCTTTCGTCGGTGCCGGGGCGTTGGCCGGTGGCCGTTGGGTGGGGCGGGGGGTGCGGCTGGCGATCCCCGGCCCGTCGGTGTCCCATAGAACCCTCCAGTCGCCCCGGACGTCTCCGACATTCAGGTGGGGGGGGGATGCGGATGAGGCGCTGGTCTGTGCGTGCTCTCCCCTGTCTCCCACTCGCATGTGCTCCCTCTCTCTCGCTGTTACACCCTGCTCTCCTGCTACCTGGCACACCCGTTCCTCAGATTAAATATGTTTTTACACATAAACAGGGCTATCGCTTTTTTTCCCCTGTTGACAGCCGAGCAACCTCGGCAGCTTTTTAAGTTGCCAAATGACAGTTTAGTTGGTCATTTAAGACGGCTTGCATGACACGTGCGATAATGTGCTCGGACGAAGTGCGTAGTTACCAGTCGGAATTATGCTCAATGAAGCATTCACATATTATTTCTGCTTCAAATAAAATCAAAACTAAACATATACACCAATCAAGATGATATATACCACAATGACATGCAACAAAATTATAATACAGTATCTCAACTCTTTTTACACGTTGCAATGAATGCAATTTCTATTTCTTTCCACTTCCAAACGAAAATGTGGTTGGGTTATTCAGCGTATGATCAACATGTGTCAATAAATCCTGGACCATGGTAACATATATGCTTAACCATGCACACTACAGATTGATGCAAGTATGTTTTCTGTGAAGGACTGAAAATTATGACATGGCCATAGCATGGGTCTTTTCCTCTTGAATCTTCAATCATCAATCTCTGTTGTGCCCAGTCACAGCAAGGTAAAGGCCCTGTCTCACGGTACGAGTCCACGCACGAGTGATCCCGAGTGGAAAAGAAAATCACACTCGTTGTCTACGAGATTCCAAGTTTATGTTCACGAATTTAAACGAGTTCCCACGTGTATGTCTAAGTTTGCCGTTTACTTCTCATTTCTGCGATGTACCAAGTTCCTCTCCCGAGTTACCAAGTTCCTCTCCCGAGTTACTCTTGAGCCAACCGTGAATGAAGGTCTGTTTTAAGTATCAAATAGAGGAGCTGGACAGCATCACATACAGTAAGTATATTCTGATTCAGTATTGAAAGTTATTCAATTTCAGAACTTAAAAAAACTAGGCAGGATCTCGGTCCCGCACTCGCTGCCATCGTGCAGCAAGGAGGCAATGGCGGTGAAGCAATAGTGTTAAAGAAGACAGCTCCATCCTGCGGCTTTGAGTTAGATAGAATTCAGCGAGGCTGCATCTATTGATATGACCTACAAAGGGAAAATGCGCACTGTCCAGTGCCAGAGCAGTTATACTTTTGATTTGTTTGAAACACGCATCACGTAGTTAGAAGACATTTTAATTGAATTTACTGCCAGGTCTACACACTGCGGGGAGACGGGACTTGAAATCTTTGAATGTGGACGGATGTCTCTGCGCCTGCCTGTTCTAAGCGGAATATATTTTTAGTTGGCTTTCAAGCCGGGCTTTGGTTTTATTCTTTGTTTATTCGCACACACTTTTCGTGTGTGAGGGTGTGAGCAGTCCATGCCAGGTGCCAGCCAGCCGCAGCCGCTGTTCTTTCACATCGTTTGCACATCAGATTGTTGGGAGACGGAGCTCAGGGTTTGCCTCCTGAGCTGCTTTGGTGTCCAGGTGTGAGTTGAGGCGGAGGGAGGTTGGGGTGGGGGGATGCGCCGGCGTCATTAATCTGTCTTGGGTGACTAGGCTCTTGGGTTAGGCTGGGATAATTCTGTGCTCTCATTTCTCTCTTTCTGTGTGTGCATTAACAGGGGGAAGAGCGATCTACCTCGCTGGGGCACAAGACCTCTGCCGCCTGTCCCTTGCAGCCATTAACTTGTTTGTTCCTTTGGTGTGCCTCATCTGCCCTGCTCCCATCCCAGCTCTCTGCCCCATTCTCTTGGAAATGTCGCTTCCGCCGCTGTAACGAGGAGGGGTCTGGCTGGTTGGCTTGGTGGTGGGTGGGCAGGGAGGGGGAGTGGGTTCAAACCACCGAATCCATTCTCAAAAGTCGGGCAGAGCCATGTAGAACTCGCGTTTCTCTCAGCTTCATATATGTGGGAATTCCCTCAGTATGGTCACTCAGCGGGACTGGCAGCATCTCTGGAGAGAAGGAACTGGTGACGGGATGACGTTTCCAAAATTCTGCTGCGTCTTTGTGTTACTCCAGCACTGTGTGTTCACTTTTTGTCAACCAGCCTCTGCCCTTTCTTGTGTATGACATTATTTGTATCCATGGCAGTTGAATGTCGCTCCCTTCAGTTTCCCAGGGGGTCGGGACGGGACTGGAGGGAAAGGTGGGGAGGAGAGAGGGGGAGTTGGGGTGACTTAGTACGGGAGACAAGTGTAGGAAAGGTGTACATAGATACATAGAAAATAGGTGCAGGAGTAGGCCATTCGGCCCTTCGAGCCTGCACCGCCATTCAATATGATCATGGCTGATCATCCAACTCAGTATCCCGTACCTGCCCTCTCCATACCCCCTGATCCCTTTAGCCACAAGGGCCACATCTAACTCCCTCTTAAATATAGCCAATGAACTGGCCTCAACTACCTTCTGTGGCAGAGAGTTCCAGAGATTCACCACTCTCTGTGTGAATTTTTTTTTTCTCATCTCGGTCTTAAAGGATTTCCCCTCTATCCTTAAACTGTGACCCCTTGTCCTGGACTTCCCCAACATCGGGAACAATCTTCCTGCATCTAGCCTGTCCAACCCCTTAAGAATTTTGTAAGTTTCTATAAGATCCCCCCTCAATCTCCTAAATTCTAGCGAGTACAAGCCGAGTCTATCCAGTCCTTCTTCATATGAAAGTCCTGACATCCCAGGAATCAGTCTGGTGAACCTTCTCTGCACTCCCTCTATGGCAATAATGTCCTTCCTCAGATTTGGAGACCAAAACTGTACGCAATACTCCAGGTGTAGTCTCACCAAGACCCTGTACAACTGCAGTAGAACCTCCCTGCTTCTATACTCAAATCCTTTTGCTATGAATGCTAACATACCATTCGCTTTCTTCACTGCCTCCTGCACCTGCGTGCCTACGTTCAATGACTGGTGTACCATGACACCCAGGTCTCGTTGCATCTCCCCTTTTCCTAATCGGCCACCATTTAGATAATAGTCTGCTTTCCTGTTTTTGCCACCAAAGTGGATAACCTCACATTTATCCACATTATACTGCATCTGCCATACATTTGCCCACTCACCCAGCCTATCCAAGTCACCTTGCAGCCTCCTAGCATCCTCCTCACAGCTAACACTGCCCCCCAGCTTAGTGTCATCCGCAAACTTGGAGATGTTGCATTCAATTCCCTCGTCCAAATCATTAATATATATTGTAAATAGCTGGGGTCCCAGCATTGAGCCTTGCGGTACCCCACTCGTCACTGCCTGCCATTGTGAAAAGGACCCGTTTACTCCTACTCTTTGCTTCCTGTTTGCCAGCCAGTTCTCTATCCACATCAATACAGAACCTCCAGTACTGACTGTATGGGCAGACACTTTGGTAGTGATTGCCCACGGGGTTCACTGTCGAGGACTTCATAATGCAGAGAGCAGAGATCTGGTATATCTGGGTGTTGAAGGCGCTTCTGGTCTGTAGTGTGCAATAGTCACCAAAATACACTGCATCTTTAGAAAGGAAAAATACAAAACATGTCAATCCCACTGGATAGGCCTTAGTCATGGTGCTGTACAACATGGAAACAGGTCCTTCGGCCCAGCTTGGCCGCGCCGTCCAAGTTGGCGTCTTGGGGTAGTCCTATTTGTCTGCATGTGGCCCATAGCCCTCTAAACCTTTCCCATCCATTTAACTGTCGTTAATAACCTCAAGAAAATATTAAGTCTACGTGAGCCTGCTTCAGTTTCCTGGGTCCAACTCAGAGAGAAGTTTCCCCCCTTTCCAGGGTTAATCGCTCTGTTCATAATGCTCTCTGCATTATGAAGTCCTCGACAGTGAACCCCGTGGGCAATCACTACCAAAGTCTGCCCACAGTCAGTACACCTCTCGTACACTTGTCTCCCGTACTAAGTCACCCCAACTCCCCTCTTCCCCCCCTCTCCCACCTTTCCCTCCCAACTCCAGTCCCGTCTTGACCCCCTGGGAAACTGAAGGGCACGACAATCAACTGCCACAAATACAAATAATGACATACACAAGAAAGGGCAGATGCTGGTTGACAAAAAGTGAACACACAGTGCTGGAGTAACACAAAGACGCAGCAGAATTTTGGAAACGTCATCCCGTCACCCATTCCTTCTCTCCAGAGATGCTGCTTGCCCCGCTGAGTTAAAGAGTGCCCATGGTAGACTCACGAGTCACTACGGTAAACTCACGGGCTACTACGTTCTTACTACGAGTTTAAAAGTTTGAAATGTTTACTTCAAGAGCAAATTTGATTCGTGGAAATCTTTCATCATGTTGAAAGATTTTCACGAATTAACTAGTTTCCCGAGTACCTGCCGTTAGCGTTACGCGTCGCTAAGTTACGTCCACGAGTTCCGATGTTCCCGCTACGTTAATTCTACGTGATTACCACGAGTTTGATTTGTTTTAAACTCGGGATCACTCGTGGGTGGACTCGCTCCGTGAGACAGGGGTTTAAGCCCGTTCAGGTTTTTAAAGGAAAGATCCTTGTTTGACAAAATTTGGATTGCAGTCTAATTTGACTGATCTCTTTCTAACCAGTGATTTGTATCTAATGAATGGTGTACCTTGTATTTCAGGTGTTCTTTAAGACGTCTGGACATTTTGTGTTTATGTCGGAAACCTCATAAGCTATGGATATCATAGCCTTCTTGAAATCTCAGTTCATCTGCCTCCTTCTTATATGTTACATCTTTGTATTGACTGGACTCATCATCAACTTTCTTCAGTTATGCACACTACCTATATGGCTGATCAACAAACAACTGTACAGGCGAATCAACTGCAGATTGGCTTACTGTATTGCCAGCCGTAAGTACTTTTGATTAATCTTTATGCAATTTTTACATGAAAGTAACTAAATCTGCAATTTTAGTTAATACTAGACCAAGTGGGACCCGCTGGGTCCCTGTCAGTTGGGAGGTCTGGTCCCCCAACGCAATATTCCACCTCTCACCCATAGCCTCCATGGGAGGCCTGGTTCCCCAACGCAACCCGTTCCCCAACGTAAGATTCCACCACTTCCAATAAGTTCGGTATTTCGACTGCGCATGCCCAGGTCAAAGGTCACTATGCATAAACATTGCTGGAAAGCAGTGAAGCAGTGGACCTTAATTTCTTCCTTATTTTCCAGCTTTGATTCTTCTAGGTATGACAATACTACTTTCAAACTATGAAATAGTTGCATTTATTGGTCCTTTGTTAAAAGCTAAGATTATTTTGATGTTTTTATTGCTTTATGCTTTGGTGAGTGAGCGAGATCGTGCTCGTCGGTGTCGGGTCCGGTTCTGTTGAGTTGCTGGTGGGCCGTCCCCGTCCCCTCCCAGGTGTCTCGTCCCTGTCCGGGGGCGGCCGGAGGTGTCAGGCTGGGATTGCAGCCGGCGCGGGGAGGTGGCTGAATTGCTGCAGCGAGTTGTGTGTATGGCTGGTGCTCGGCTTTCGCCGGCGCCGGTTGGGCTGCAGTTGGCGCTTCTCCGCACTGGCTGTGCGCCTGGGGCTGCTGGTGTTGTTGACACCAGCCAGTGCGGAGAAGAAGCGACAACCCCAGCTCAACTCCCGCCGGGCCAACCGCGGCCCCGGACCGACGACACCAGCGGCTCCAGGCCCACAGCCAGCATGGAGAAGTAGTGCCAACTCCAGCCAACCGGCGCCGGCGAAAGCCGAGCACCAGCCATACACACAAAGCCCAGGAGCAACTCCACAGACCCGGGCACGACTACGACCACGGACGAGCACGATCTCGCTCACTCACCAAAGCATAAAGCAATAAAAACAACAATATAATCTTAGCTTTTAATAAAGAAACAATAAATACAACTATTTCATTGTTTGAAAGCAGTATTTTCTTACCTAGAAGAATCAAAGCTGGAAAAAAACAGAAGAAATGAAGCTTCACTGCTTTCTAGCAATGTTATGTATAGTGACCTTTGACCTGGGCATGTGTATTGGAAGCAGTCGGAATACCGAACTCGCTTATTCCAATTCCACTTCCCCTGGCCCCTCCCCCTCCTGTGCTGCCGGGAACACGACTTGGTGTTCTATGATGGCAACATTGTCACAAATGTCAGGGGATTGTGAGATCCCATTTGACGTCACTGCTGCAACTGCCAGAGCAGAGTCAATAATTCTTCTCAAAGTTGGCTTTTTTAAACCTGTAATTATCAATAAATCATGAAATCTATATTACTAAAATTCTGTTCTTAACCACTTCCTGTTGTTCTGTATATTGATTTTAGAAAAAAACGCTGCCACTTACGGCTGTGATTTTTTTGCCATCTTACTCAGAGTCCCCCTCCGCTGCGCAGGACGAGGATTTTTCCCATCGATGAAAAATAAAAGAGTTATTAGTGTTTAAAAAATGTTGAGATTCTCTCTCCTGAAGGCCACGCCCCTTCCGGAGGGACCAGAAACCCGTAAGTGTTGAGTGCCTCAGTCAGTCTCTGCAAGATGGTTGAAGCGAGAGGGTCACATCTCTCAGTCTGAGCTGTGAATAACACTGAACACATGTCTACTAAACTGTGAGTGTGGTTTTACTGACCTTGAGTGCCCTTAATGTGGTTTGAAAATGAAAATGTGGTTGGTTTGAAAAAGCACAGCAAATGTTTGGTGGTGGTTGGTTTGAAATAAAGCACAGCAAATGGTTGGTGGTGGTTGGTTTGAAATAAAGCACAGCTAATGGTTGGTGGTGGTTGGTTTGGAATAAAGCACAGCAAATGGTTGGTGGTGGTTGGTTTGAAATAAAGCTCATCAAATGGTTGGTGGTGGTTGGTTTGAATTAAAGCACATAAAAAGGTTGGTGGTGGTTGGTTTGAAATAAAGCACAACAAATGGTTGGTGGTGGTTGGTTTGAAATAAAGCACAGCAAATGGTTGGTGGTGGTTGGTTTGAAATAAAGCAAGCAAATGGTTGGTGGTGGTTGGTTTGAAATAAAGCAAATGATTAAAAGTCTAAACTTGACAACTTCCTGTTTGCACTGTATATTGATTTTAGATAAAACGCTACTACTTACGGCTGTGATTTTTACTCAGTCCCCCTCCGCTCATCAGGTGCAGAGAATTCTTCCCATCAATGAAAAATAAAAGTGTTACTAGTGTTTAAATAATGTTGAGAATCTCTCTCCTGTCAATCATGCCATGAAGGCCACGCCCCTTCCGATGGGAGGGGGGAGGGATTATAAAACCCGGAAGTGTGGGTTTGGCTCAGTCTCTGCAAGATGGGGGAGAGAGAGGTCACTACTCTGAGCTGTGAATCAACTGAACACACGGAATGTCTACTGAACTGTGAGTGTGGTGTTTATGTGGTGTTTTGTGTGGTCTTATGGTGGTTTCACCCTGCTTGAAATGGCATGAAACGGCACTTGAATTTGGTGGCCTTGCATCCTGCTTGAAATGGCATGAAACGGCACTTGAATTTGGTGGCCTTGCATCCTGCTTGAAGTGGTAGGAAACTGCACTTGAGTTTGGTGGCCTTGCACCCTGCTTGAAGTGGTAGGAAACTGCACTTGAGTTTGGTGGCCTTGCACCCTGCTTGTAGTGGTAGGAAACTGCACTTGAATTTGGTGGCCTTGCACCCTGTTTGAAGTGGTATGAAACTGCACGAGTTAGGTGGACTTGGACCCTTTTGAAGTGTTATGAAACAGCACTTGAGTTTGGTGGACTTGCACCCTGCTTGAAGTGGTCGGAAACTGCACTTGAATTCTGTGGCCTTGCACCCTGCTTGAAGTGGTAGGAAACTGCACTTGAATTCGGTGGCCTTGCACCCTGCTTAAAGTGGTTGGAAACTGCACATGAATTTGGGGGCCTTCAACCCTGCTTGAAGTGGTAAGAAACTGCACTTGAATTTGCTGGCCTTGCACCCTGCTTGAAATGGAATTTCAAGGAATAGCCGTGAGTCAACTGCCAGCCCACCAGCCGTGAGTGAGCTGCCAGCACATCAGGCTTGAGTGACTGAGCTGCCACCCCAAGAATCCATTTGGCCTACAATGTCCTTACTAGCCCTCTGGAAACCAGTCCCTTCGGCCCACAACACCCATACTAACGCTCCAGAAAGCCCCTCCCCGCACTTAGTCTAGTATAACGTAAAGTTGAGAAGATCGACGACGGGAAAAAGTTTAGTAAGGTGCCGCAAAAATGTCAGCGCTACACACACACACACACACACACACACACACACACACACACACACACACACACACACACACACACACACACACACACACACACACACACACACACACACACCACCCCCCCCCCCCAACCAACCAACCAACTGTCACGGGAGGGCTGGTACCCCACGCAATCCATTCCACCACTCACCCATAGCCCCCACGAGAGGTCCCACTGGTCCCACAATGCAACCGGTTCCCCAACGTAAGATTCCACCACTTCCCTGCCTACCTCAGCACTTTAAAAACAAAATTCAAATTACACTTCCCCTGCCTCCCCCACCACTTCCAATTACACTTCCCCTGGCCCCTCCCCCTCCTGTGCTGCTAGGACCACGACCAAGTGTTCTATGATGGCAACGTTATTGCAAATGTCGAGTGGAGGGCTGTGAGATTCCATTCAGGTGAAAACTTGGTGGAAGCACAGAGTGTTCCTGGATTGCAACTTTGGAGGTTTGTTGCAAGCTGGATTTAACAGTAAAAATATTTTTAAAGTTGGCTTTTTTAAA
This sequence comes from Amblyraja radiata, assembly GCF_010909765.2. Classification (NCBI taxonomy): domain Eukaryota; kingdom Metazoa; phylum Chordata; class Chondrichthyes; order Rajiformes; family Rajidae; genus Amblyraja; species Amblyraja radiata. The sequence goes on along the minus strand of NC_045963.1, from coordinate 43,313,976 downwards.
CATTTAAATATCAATAACTTGTGAAATATAATATCAAATCTGAAGGAAACTTGACAAGGGCGACAACAGGAAAGTGCTGAGTAACGTTGTGCAAAAAACATAGTGCTACCGTGTATCGTTTTGGCGTAGATACGATCACACAAACGCACACACGCACACACACACACCAAGACTTTTAATAGTATATAGACCAAGTGCAGTTGGGTCTGCCCCCCAAAGCTAGATTCCACCACTCACCCGTGCCCCCAACGCAACCCGTTCCCCCAACGTGATATTCCACCACTCGCGCATAGCCCACAACTGCGCAGGCGCGGTTCATTTCTCCTCATCCCCCAGCACTCCCTCCTCCTGCTTCTCTTCACCCTCCCTCTTCAATCCCTAGAGAGGGAGGGGGGTAGAGAGGGAGGGGGTGGAGAGGGAGGAGGAGGGGGGTAGAGCGAGGGAGAGGGGAGTAGGGAGGGAGGGGGTTAGAGAGGGACACACACAGACACGCACACACAGACACACACACACAGACACACACACACAGACACACACACAGAGACACACACGACAAAGACTTTTAGTAAAAGAGATAGATAGATATTACTTTTACTGCCTTTTGTTATACTGATAAACTAGACTGACAGTTTGGTCAATTGATGAAAAATGTGTGTAATGCTGGAAACTAAACCTATTCTGTGTTTGGAAATGTATAATCTTTTGAACTGTTGTATGTTGCTAAATACTGTGAGATGTTGGAAAGCATGTCCACGAATAATGGAAACAATGATTTGACCACAATGAACTAAATTCTGAACAAAATAACATGGGATGAATATTACCATTGGTACAGGCATTTCCTCTTGTACTTTGGTCCTGCAACCTGCTTTGAAAGTGTTAAGGGCCTGTCCCACCAGCATGCGATTGCATGCGTCTAGCGCGACCAAACGTGGTCACTTGAGGCGTACAGCCTCGCGGGGCCGGTCCCACTTCCAACCGCGGAGGCGTATAGAGTTGTGCGGGGCTGGTCTCGACATCGCACGGGGCTCCGAAAATCCCGCACTGTCTGAAAATTCCGCGCGCCAACGGCCTGTCGGCCTGCAGGCGCATTGAGGGCATACGCAGCGTCTCGACGGGCGTACGCTGCGTCTTGACGTCGTACGCAGCGTCTTGATGGCGTACGCCTAGCGAGTGGTGTTGCGCGATGACGTCACCACCCAGCTTGCCGTTGCGTGATGACATCACCACCCGACGCTGTGCGACGTCCAAATTCAGTCGGCCCGCCTCCTGCCCAGCTGATTGGTGAGTATGATGTCGGGACCAGCCCCGCGCAACTCCATATGCCTCCGCGGTTCGTGGGACCGGCACGCCCGGCCGTATGACTGAAGCGACCACGTTTGGTCGTGCTAGACGCATGCAATCGCATGATGGTGTGACAGGCCCTTTATACTATGATTCTCTGTATATGGGCGTCGAATAGTGTGTGCTCCGGGCTGAACACTGATTGCTTGTGGAATTAATTACAATCACAGTTGGTTTCTGAAAAGCTTCAAGAACCTAGAAATTCTTTAGCATAGTTAGCGCAGCAATACAACGGCTATCTGTGCATTTTATTTAAAACCTGATTGCCTACTTTGAGTAGGTGATTCAAAATTATGTATATGCAAGGAGGTCACTTGGCGTATGCAATGACCTGAAACAATTCATTTTAGTCTAGCTTTAGACACAAGTCTAGTGTTACCTGGAGTAAGTGGTGTCAAAACTGAATAGATTATGGAACTGTCCTGATGTAGCCTGACTTGAGTGTTTCCAGAATTTTCTGTTTTTACTGCTGATTGCTGGATAGCAAATTTAACACCATGATTTCAAAAGTGAAGAAAACAAATCACAAACCTGTTGGCATAATATCAATCATAGGGAGAAGACTTAGCATCTGTTTAAAAAAAAAAAGATACGGTAAAAGTCACTTGGAAAATATAAATGCGCCTTTAGGAATTGTGTTTGCCAAAGTGAGTTTTTTTGACTGGTTGAATAAACAAGGGAGAATCGATGGATGTGGCATATTGGGATTTTCAGAAGGTCTTTAAAGTTCTGAAGTTAATGTGCACAATTAAGTAAAGCATATTGAAATGGGGTTAATATATTAAAAATTGATTGACATCAAGGAAATGGCAAATAAATAAATGGAGCTTTCAGGTGGTGACCAGTAGGGTATTGTAGGTTCAGTGCTTGGGCTGCAGCTATACATAACATGTCTATAATGTGGATGAGGGAACAGGATGCAGTTGTTCAAAGTTTGGTGATGCAAAACTGGGTAGGACTGGATAGTGAGAAAATGAAAAGCGGTTTAAAGTCAATTTGACACATTGAGAGGGGGGAGATAGAGGAGAGGGAGGGGAGAGAGAGAGATTTATTTTCAACACAGCAAAACCCCACTAGGCTCAATTATCAAAGACCACTCCTCAAAATATACGATACATATGTAATACAATGATCACACAAGTCATACACACTTCCCATACCAAGAAGAAAGATATTTCTATAAATCTAAACAATTTCTATGTCTAATGTTTACATTCCTACTAAGACAATACATTTCATAAATTGTTTCACTACAATTTTACAGTTTGAAATACTATTACCTATGTCTTTAAAACATTAATTATATAAGTTTGCTGAATTACAGTTTCTAAGTTCAAAACACACACACGTCTCCCAACCTAAGCATACATGGGTCGTACATCTGTCAACTTAATTAATAAGTGTTTGGTGCCAGGATACAACTCAATTCTAATTTGTCGCTCCTTTCCTGCTATCTGGAAGTTGGATTTCCAATCTCATGTACAAGGCAGAACACAAGGTTCTTACAAGGTACAACTCAGACCATTACATCAGAATTACATCTGCTTCTTTGACTTTCTATAAACAAATCCATCAATCTAATTATCTTCCTCTCCGAAGAAACTACTCCCCTTCACATACATCCTATCCCTTATCACAATCTCATTATAATTTAACATAGCCAATGCTAACTACAAGGTCTATTATCTCTCAGCCTTGAATTCTGTCTCAAACTCAGCATAACCCTCTCAGCTTAAGAATATGCCATAGAGAAAAGACCAGTTGACCTCTGGCCTAAGAAGAGGCCCCTATTCAGCTATCCATTCTCCAACACAATCATACCAAATACAATTTCCTCCAGCGTTATAATTGCCCCAAAGCAATAAACTAAGCTATGCAGGTTCAGGTTCAGGCCTCCATGTTTTGATTCATCTTTCCCTATGTGTATGTTTCATTGTACTTTATTTCGTTAGGAAAACCTTATGCTTTTCTTTTGCAAATTACCTAGCTTATATAAAAGTCGCTATCCGAGCAGTTCTATTATATAATATTTCCTCATTCCCCACTCTGGTCATTCCATGACCACTAATAGGATAATAACACAGGCAGAGATTCATCAGCATTGGCTTATTAGTAATCCAAATTTATTCCTAACCTCGAGATGCTTTATAGCCCCGCTGTACTTCCCCTTTTCCCAACTTGACGCCATTTAGATAGTAACCTGCCTTCCTGTTTTTGCTACCAAAGTGGATTACCTCACATTTATCCGCATAAAACTTCATCTGCCATGCATCTGCCCACTCCCCCAACCTGTCCAAGTCACCCTGCATTCTCATAGCCTCCTCACAGTTCACACTGCCACCCTGCTTTCAGTCATCTGCAAATTTGCTAATGTCACTTTGAATCCCTTCATCCAAATCATTGATGGATATTGTAAATAGCTGCGGTCCCCGCCCCGAGCCTTGCGGTACCCCACTAGTCACTGCCTGTCATTCTGAACAAATGAACCGAACTGGTCTTCAAATGTGGAACGGTCTGTGTGAATAGCAGTGAACAGGGGATCGTGCTTCTGTTTAGTAGCAGCACAATATGATGAGTTGGCTGTGTCCGCCAGAAATGGGCCGTTGAGGTTGTCTGCTCCCTTTTCCACTTTCACGTCAACCTGTTGGTGCTCCACAACTCTTCATTGATGGTACCATGAGTTAAGCTCATAAAGTAGGAAGTTATAGACAATAGACCATTCGGCCCATCGAGCCAGCATCGCCATTCACTGTGATCATGGCTGATCATCCACAATCAGTACCCCATTCCAGCCTTCTCCCCATATCCCTTGACTCCAGTATCTTTAAGAGATCTATCTAACTCTCTCTTGAAAGCATCCAGAGAACCGGCCTCCACTGCCCTCTGAGGCAGAGAATTCCACAGACTCACAACTCTGTGAGAAAAAGTGTTTCCTCGTCTCCGTTCTAATGTTGCAATTATTAGAATGTTGCAATTATTTCGTTCAGCGAGGCTGGAACCTGGTACATAAAAGGTTTGTCATCCTGGTTACCTTAGCAGTTACTAACAGGTGGTCTACACCTTGCGCAGTGGTTGGTGTTGTGGTTGGAGCAAGTGTCATGATCCTGTGTGATGGCCTTGATAAAATGCAGATTACAGAGTGAAGACTAATCTAGATTTTCTAGTTTAAGTGTAGTGAAATTATCAGCATCTGCCACCATTGCATTATGAAACTGACCACAATCTTGTAATTTCCAGACTGGCATAATTTATTGTGGAAATCATGAAGACACTGCAATTTATGGCACTGGCAGTTGTACAGTGAAAAAATAAAGGACTTCAGAACTTAAAACTTCATTTAGCTGTGAGATACTTGGACATTTTTGCACTTTTAATTGAATTTTAAATGGTGCATGAAATTTTGGGTTCAGAGTTAATTGTCCTATCCACCTTTTTCATATAAAGCTCTCAGTAAACGGTATTTATATTGTAATGTTAAATATAAGCAGAGAGCAAAACAGCAAGATTGTGTAAAGTGGTGCGAAAAATACGGAAGTACAAAAATAGAATAACCAAATTAGGTAGTTTTAAAAGTAAAAGTACTTGGCAGCATCTCCAAGAAGGGGGTGTGAAAGAGGTGATTGGTTCAGGAGTCTTTTAGTCATGGGAAAGGATCTGTTCTCAAATCTGAATGTTTGGGCTTCCAAGCTCCTGAATTTTCTCCCACAAGGTAGAAAGAGAAACAGGAATAAGTAGGGTGGCAGGAATTCTTGATGTTACTTGCAGCCTTCTTGATGCAATGCACCTTGGTTTGCTGTTCCTAAGAATTCCTTTCACGTGGTTGAGCACTTGACCAGCTTGATGTCATCATAACTGCTGAGGCTTGTTAGATTCCTCTTGAAATGATGCTTGATAGCAACTACAGTCAAAATAGGAAGTTCCTGTTACACACTACCACTTTTTGGGGGCAACTTTCTTCTGTGACTGCCATGGTTTCTGTATTGACTACAAAATATAGGATAATTGGATTATTTCCTGCTCTGTATGAATTCACCTAACAGTAGCAGTCGAGTAAAATAAAAACATGGCACAAATGAGAACAGTTTGTGAAAATGTTGTTTGAGCAGTAATTAATGAAGGGCTAATGGGGTGATGAGAACTGTACGCTATGCTCCATATGTGGCTGAATCACATACTTTTATACACTGCAATATGACTTGCCAACTTTGTTGTACACCTCCTTTACCATTTTTTTTCCTACTTGTTTTGTCACTTTCAGGGACCATGGACTTGCACCCCAAAATCCCTATGTACACCAATACTCCTAAGAGTCCTGCTGTGTTTTGTATACTTTCCTCTTCTATTTGACCACCTGAAATGCAACGGCTCACTTGCAAATTCTTGGATGAAAATATAGGTAAATCACAAACAACAGAGGTCCCAGTATTGATCACTGTGGAACATTACTGACCACAGACCTTCAGTCAGAATAACACACTTCCACCACAACCTTCTGCCTTCTATGTCCAAGCCCATTTTGAATCCAATTTACCAACCCTCCGTGGATGGCATGTAGCTTAATCTTCTAAATCAAGATACCATGAGAGATCTTGTTGAATATTTAAGACCGTAAATACATAGGCTCAGAATTTAAGAATGTTCCTTTGGGAAGGAGATGAGGAGGAATGGTGGAGGAAACTTGATAGGCCAAATTGCCTAATTCTGCTAGAACATATGAACAATATCTACTGCCCCACCCTTGTCATTATTGAGTAACACTGATGCAGCTAGTAGAGCCTCATAGCGCCAGAGACCTGACTTTGTGTGCTGAGTCTGTGGGATTTGCATGATCTCCCTGCGACCGTGTGGGCTTCTTCTGGGTGTTGTGGTTTCCTCCCACATCTCAAAGCTGTGTGTTAATTGGTTAATTAACCTCTGTAAATTTCCCCCAGTGTGCAGGGAGTGGATGAGAAAGTGTGATAACGTAGACTAGTATGAACAGGTGATCAAAGGTCAGCATGTAGGGCCTGTTTCATGCTGTATCTTTAAATCAATCAATTCATCTTCATGCTTCCCCCAAAAAAATTAATCCAATTTCTATGTGATGGTTTCCATGGAAACAGTGGTAATTTGCAATGTTATTGTTATTATTGTTTAGTGACTTGGATTTTAAGATTTGTTAAAACTGTTTACTACACCTGTGATAGTGTTTGCATTCTTTCAAACACTAGGGGAAAGAAGATTGAGACTTTTAAATGTTCCAAAACCTGACAAAGCTTGGAATCGTGGTTTTGTCAGCAGTCGGTCTATTTTTTAACTTGGTTTGTGAGTAAAGCTTGCTCCCTCCCCTCCCCACACATGATGGCATCATGTCACAAAGGATTTGCTGCTTTTTAAAAAAATCATTACATCCGTAAAAAGCATAAAATAACAATTAGAATTCTAATATTATTCCTTATCTTTGCATGACTTGATTGTATCACTGGGGGGTAAAAGGATTTCCATTTTTCGTGCTTGATTTATTAAGCATGCTGAACTTTATTATTGAATGTATGCTTAATTAATAAAACATACATTAACTCTTGCTCTTTTAGCAGGAGAGTACATTACTGGATCAATGTGGTACTATTTCATTTTCCATATTAATTGTCTTGTAGCTTCCTGGAGTTGTTTAATTGATGCCAAATCAAGTCTGTGTACTCTGTATCCCCTAGGGGTTGAGCTGTGATTCCCCAAATTGCATAGAACATTTACAGTTACCAAATAGATTTTTGGCTTTTTGTATTTATTTTCCTCATTTAGTTTGCAGAACCTATACTAGCAGACTTAAATGTAATGGGTGGCTGGTAAAATCTCTGGTCAAAGTTATCCAAAAGAATTGTGAAACTATTTGAGTTATCCCGTTAGATTTGACAAGACCTTTGCAGTGTAATGTGTGTTTTTCCTCTATTTACAGAATTGGTGTGGCTGCTGGAGTGGTGGTCAGGCACTGAATGTGTTCTTTATACTGATCGAAAAAATTACATGAAGTATGGCACAGAGAATGCCATTGTAATTCTCAACCATAACTATGAGATTGATTTCCTTTGTGGATGGGACTTCTGTGAAAGGTTTGGTGTTTTGGGGGTAAGTGTGCACTTTTATCATGTTGTCAAGCAAGCCTTCTGCATGATTATCCTTAACATATGCACACTGTAGTTTTCTCACGCCATGAAGCATAGAAAACACCTGTTATTTTTGAATTGGGGACACATGTGTGTTTTTTTTTAAACTAAACACTAATGTTGACATGGAAATCACTGGCCCACATCAATGGTGTAGATTACCTGAACTATATACTTTTTTGGCTATTTAGCCCATCTAAGTGTTTCAGATTTCTGAAAACCTGAATTTGCACATTAAAGAGTATAGGTAGTGGAATCTCTGTTGGGTGAAGTCGTAAACATTTTCAATTTGTTTGGATTTTAAGAGAGTCAAAGTATCCTGACTGGCATCCTAATAATTTAAGACATGCTGAATGTTGTACAAATCTCATGCTGTAAATACTAAGAATAACCAAAACAGACCCAAATCAAAACTATCTTTTTAAATTAAACTTGGTTTAAACAAAATTAAGGCATTAAACTGATGCAGTTTCCTCCTCGTAATGTACATTTGCTGAGTTAGGATTATTTGGTGAAAGGGTAAAATTAACCTCCAGATGGATACTGCACAAATAAACACAGAAAATGGCAGAAGCACTCTCAATTCACGCCACAAATATGAAAATGTCTCAGATTGAAGACCCTGAAACAGAATGGGGAAGGAAAGAAAATACATTTTAATTGCACAGAGGTGGAGGAGGGATGGATGGGCCAAAAATAATGTATCTTGTATAGTGAGGCCAGATTTGCTGTAGGATAAGCTGCTGATGGTCATTGAATAAGAAGACTAACGTGCTCAGACAGAAAATGAGATACTGCACTTCAAGCTTGCATTGGATCTTGCTATAAAAGTGCAAGAGGACACAGGCACAAGCTGGAGTGTGAAGGAGAATTAAAGTCACAAGCATTTCAAAAGCTTGGCTAACCTAGATCAGCCCTCCAAAATAAGCCCAGACGTACATGTTCTCTGTCTCTAACTGCTTTCATCAACCTATCAATTGGATGACTCCATCTATGGCCTTTCTCCATAGAAGTCCTGGTTTCATCCTCTTGGAGATATCCTTCCCCCAGCCTCTCAACAATTGAAACTAACCTATTTGTTTTGCACTTTCCCAGTTCTGATGAAGGGACTAAAATCTGAAAAGTTAACTTTGTTTCTGTCTATATGGATGCTGCCTGACCCGAATGGTTTTTAGGAACTTGCGGATGCAGAAAATCTGAGCGAAAACTGCTTCAGATTTGCATTTGGCTGCTGTACAAAGAAGGCATACCTTTTTTTTAGCTAAGAAAGCCATCAAAAACCTGTTCTAGGCAAAAAAAATTATTGCTCAAAATTTGTATTGTTACCAATGTATCATGAGCAGGAATAGGTTGGTTGGCTTTTTAAGCCTACAGATATATTCAGTAACATCACACAGAGAGTGGTGAATCTCTGGAACTCTCTGCCACAGAAGGTAGTTGAGGCCAGTTCATTGGCTATATTTAAGAGGGAGTTAGATGTGGCCCTTGTGGCTAAAGGGATCAGGGGGTATGGAGAGAAGGCAGGTACGGGATACTGAGTTGGATGATCAGCCATGATCATATTGAATGGCGGTGCAGGCTCGAAGGGCCAAATGGCCTACTCCTGCACCTATTTTCTATGTTTCTATCATGATGATCTGGTTACACCCTCAACTCTGCATTCTCATGTAACCAATAATCTTTTACACCCTTGCTTACAGGGAATCTATCCACCTTGGAGGAAGAGAGTTCCAAAGACGTAATCCTCTGAGACTGATTTTTACGTCGTCTGTCTTTAAATTGACATTTTTATGTTTAGTTTAGTTGATTGTCACGTGTACCAGGGTACAGTAAAAAGCTTTTGTTCCCATCCTTTTATTCCAGTTTCTCACAGAAGGAAACCTGCTGTACCTGTTCTTCCATTTAATATTCTTCAGCACATTTTTATGTTTCATTGAAGTCTCTTCTAATTCTTATGTACTTCAGCAGATACATGCCTAGACTGACCATTCCAAATCAGTTAACATGTGCAAACCAGATATTATTCAATAAATCGCCTCAAAATTGCTTCCAATGTATCTACATCCTTCCTTACATGAGACAAATCTCCCAGATATATTCTCACAATGCCCAATGTAACTGAAGCATATTGTTCTACTTCTGTACTAATTTTCCCATCACAATAACATATTGTTTGCAGATCACACACTTGGGCACTGAAATCCTTACGCATCACTCAGTTCTGCAATCTCTCACATTCAGCTAAAATGCTTTTGTTTTCTAGCCAAAATGGACGTGGTCAAATTTTTCCACATTATACTTAATTTGCCAGCTATTTTACCCATTAACTAACATCACTATGCCAACTCATCAATGATTACTATTGTTTCCTGTTAACCAGTCAATCTTCTCACCATATCAAAATATTACTCACCTCACCAGAAGCTTATTAGATTCCTTTGGAAAATGTAACAATAGTACATTTATGTTTGCCTCTATCCACAGCATGTTACTATTTCAAAGAACACCAGTAAATTAATAAAACTTGAATTTTCTTTCTCAAAACCATGTTAACAATGCCTGATTACTTTGAATTCTTTAAAGTGCACTGCTGTAGTATTATTAATAATAGCTTTTAACATCTTTCCAGTAAGATATTAAGCTAACTGTCCTGTAATTTCCTGCTTTCTTTCTCCATTCCTTTTTGATTAAAGGAGTTGCATTTGTTATTTTTCCTCTAATGGAAGCTTCCCTGAATCTGGGGAATTTTGGAAAATTAAAACCAACATATCAACTATCTTGCAAGCCACTTTAAGACTCTAGGACGAAGTCCATCAGGACCCGGAGACTTGTCAGCTCGCAGTTCATCTGTTTGCTCAATACTTCTCTGCTGGTAATTGTAATTTTCCTGAGTTCCTCCCTCTCTCCCATACAGCTATTTGTGGGATGTTACTCATATCCTCTAGACTGAAGACCATGCAAAATGCTTGTTTAATTCATCTGCCATCTCCTTGTTTTCCATTTTATTAATTCCCCAGACGTGCTCACTGTAGCAACCTGGCCTAAGATGCTCTTACTTCCTAATGTCATGCATATTTCAATTATCAAATTTCAGTCTTTGTGATCCTGCCACATGAATTGTAATGACTATCAGATAAAAAATATTTTTATACTGTTTTTATTGCTGTGTACCTTTGGATATGGAGTTTTTAGTTTTTTTACCATTTAGCCTTATCAACTGATTTTTTTTTTCTATTTCCAGATGCCATAATTTGTTTATGATTTCCTATATTACTGCTTTCTCTCTGTCACCTTGCTGTTACTCTCACCTCACCTTCTCGGTTTTAATCTTGCGCCACTATTATTTAATTTAAAATCTTCTCTACTTCCCTAGTTATTTGGTTTGCTTGAATACTGGTCCCAACACAAATCAGGTGTAGAGCATTCTAACTCAACACCTCTAATATTCCCCATCCATGCTGCCAGTTTTCCATTGCTACCACCCACTGGTGAGTAGGGTAAGATTAGACTATTTGTTTCCTCCATAATTTCCTATCACAATCAAATTGTTGTTTGAAATCATGCTGGTATAAATTAATTTCAGATAGTCATAATGTCATACAGCAAGGAAACAGGCCCTTTGACCCATCTTGTCTATACTGACCAAAATTCTCCATCTAAGTTAGTCTCATTTACCTGCATTTGGTCCACATCCCTCAACCTTTCCTATCAATGTACCTGTCCCCAAATGTCATGTGAAGCTCATTCATGTGTCTCAAACTGTCAAATCTGTGTTCAAACTAACACCAACCCAAGAAGAAACTGCAATAATTGGTTTAAATAAATTGTGCTGCTGATGATGAAAGGGCTATCTTTTCACTCTTTATTTCACTGGTTACTTCTGGCAAAAATCATGGTATTTTAATTTGAAATTGGATCATTAATCCTGAACTGAGCTGCTGATTAATTCGTTCTTTGGTGACGAGGCTTGTGAGAAACCAAAATCGTGCTTTCAGTGTAGTTTTTTTTTAGTTTATTTATCTATCGTGCTTGCAGAAAATAAGGTAATTTGGGCATCAGACACTGTATAATTAATGTCGAATGGGCAGATATGAGGGGGGAAAAGTAGAGGGTTTAAGAAGGAACTGCAGATGCTGGAAAATCGAAGGTAGACAAAAGTGCTGGAGAAACTCAGCGGGTGCAGCAGCATCTATGGAGCGAAGGAAATAGGCAACGTTTCGGGCCGAAACCCTTCAGTCTGAAACGTTGCCTATTTCATCCGCTCCATAGATGCTGCTGCACCTGCTGAGTTTCTCTAGCACTTTTGACTACCTGGGAATACAGAAGGGCTGGGCTTGGGAGCAAGACTGAAAACAAATGCAGGGACTGTAATACATAGAGGTAATGCCTTAAATTGGTGCTGCTGATGTTTTGTCTGATTCCTGTGTGAGAGCTTCCCATGCTGTTCATTAACTCCCAGGTTAGATATTGAAGTGCATGGTGCTACGTAAAGGCAACCCATATTTCTTAAATGGTGCATTACGGCTATAAGAAATCCTAGGAACTTTTTTTTAAAGCTAATTTAGCCTGTGCTGCTGTGAGCAAAGACAGAGTGTGCAATGTGCTGGAAGCCTTGTTGGAAGAATCTAGGTATATCCTGATTGAACATGCTGGCTGGAGCGAGCCGAATAAACTAGGAGAAAGTACTGATGAAGGTCAATGCCAGGATTGTTGGTCCACGAACATTGGTGCAATACTAGAAGATAGTTAATGATCTTTCAAAGCGAGTCATTTATCTTTCAACCTCTGCCATGTTCTGCCAAGTGCATCAATTACCTCAGTCAATTCACTATGGTCCATCACCTGCCCACCAGCAATCCGTTGAACACATTGGACTGTCAAAGCCCTCGCTATGGTCCATTATGAATCAATGTCATCCAGACATGTTGCAGCACAATGATACCTTTTTACTTTTTTCATGAATAATTAGTAGAAAAGACCAGGCATCAGCAATAATTCAAAAGGACAACCATATTTATAACTTTTAATCTCGGCACCAACCACTAACCCATCACCATCACTTTGAAGGAGATGATCATGATAATCAAGGGCAGGAACACCATGATTGATAATAGCTTTTTGCACATCTAAATCGTCTATTCTCATATCACATCCCTCATTTCAATTGAACCAAAAGCTGCAGATGGTGGAAGTATGTTGTTACTGCTTTCACCACACGTTTCGTACCCTTTGAAATGGTGAAATCCAAGACTAGAACCTTCTAGCGAAGGAATAGGCGACGTTTCGGGTTGAGACCCTTCTTCAGACTGATGTGGGGGTGGGGGAGGCGAGAAGAAGAAAGGAAGAGGCGGAGGCAGTGGGCTGTGGGAGAGCTTGGAAGGGGAGGGGAAAGAGGGAGAAAGCAAGGACTACCTGAAATTGGAGGTCAATGTTCATATCGCTGGGGTGTAGACTACCCAAGCAAAATATGAGGTGCTGTTCCTCCAATTTACGGTGGGGTTCACTCTGGCCATGGAGGAGGCCCAGGACAGAAAGGTCGGATTCGGAATGGGAGGGGGAGTTGAAGTGCTGAGCCACCGGGAGATCAGGTTGGTTATTGCGAACTGAGCGGAGGTGTTGGGCGAAGCGATCGTCAAGCCTACGCTTGGTCTCACCGATGTAAAGCAGCTATATCGGTCAGCACCGGGCCTGAAGTCCTCGGCTCAGCACCGGGACTGAAGTCCCCATGCTGCAGGATCTTACACCACGGGGTTTGACTGCGCTGGGTCCTAGTGCTCCCCCCCCTAACACAGGGAACCTCAGTGGTCGTTCCACTGGGCCTTCCCCTTCCCCCTTAAACCATGTGACCCCAGCTCCTCCCCACCCACACTATAGTCCTCATACCTCCCTCCTCCTTGACCACCCACCATCCCCCTACCAGACATCGCCTCGTCATCCGTCCACTCACCTGCCTTTCTCCGGCCCCAACCCCCATCCTTGCCGTGTGTTTACCATCCCCCCCTAACCTTCCCCTCCCTGATACCGAACGGTCTGTCCTCAGCCGAGGCCTCACCTTTGTTCCCCTCTGTCCCCACCTCAATGAGTTGCGCGTCCGCCACGATATGGAGCTCTTGTTCCATCGCCTCCGCATCCAAGCGTATTTCCATGGGAAGCAGACCTCATCCCGTAGTGATGACCCCTTCTTCTTGGACTCCCCCTCATGGCCATCTACCTGCGTTATAGACCTTTTTATTTTAAACTTCCGGCGGGACATCAACCGCCTCAACTTCTCCACTTCCCTTCCTCACTCTAACCTCTCCCCCCCCTAAACGTACAGCCCTCCACTCACTCTGCAACAACCTAGACTTGTGATCAAACCTGCCGACAAGGGAGGTGCTGTGGTAGTCTGGCACGTGGATCTCTACAGGTCTGAGGCCAGGCGCCAACTCTCAGACACCTCCTCCTACTTATCCTTGGACCACGACCCCACAGCCAAACACCAGGCCATTATTTCTAACACTATCACTGGCTTCATCACTTCCAGCTCCCTGCCCTCCCAAGCCTCCAACCTCATCGTTCCCCAGCCCCTTGTGGTTGAGTTTGCACCTTGTTGATATGGACCTATTCATTATTTGCCTTCTGGGAAGTTTGTATTGTGCACTAATCCGGGGTTATTTTAAATGTATGGGAGAACGGATACTTCTTGCCTTGAACTGTGCACCAATGAAGCAAGCCCTTGAGCTTACTGCATGGATCTACTGCTATTTTTCCTGCATCTCCATCAACTCCATCCTCTAATTACCCTGCTTCCCACCTACTGTGGAACATCCTACCAAATGGCATGTCTTTGGCACAATGGAGAAACATTTGGTCACAGAAAGAATGTGCATCAGAGGTCCAGATCAAGCCCCAGTATCTGGATCAATGGTACACTAGTACCAACCTAATTTAACACTAAATTTTTCAAATAATTTTCTACAGTGTGAAGTTCTCTGAAAAGAGAATGATTTTGAGAAGTTGTTGCTTAGATAGTAAATATATTATCTCCTTTGGTGGTGTGAAAATGACCCCGACTCCATCTATCCAAAATCCACTGTTTGCATTCTGTTTGCCTAGAGGGACCATGTATGCATTGTCTATCTTGCTATACTTTGGTTTTAAAAATAGTGCTCCTTGGAACAGAATAGTGTTAACATAACTTTTTTTAATCTTTCCTGTGTAGAGTTCAAAAGTACTTGCAAAGAAAGAGCTGGCATATGTTCCTCTGATTGGTTGGATGTGGTATTTTCTGGAGATAGTGTTTTGCAAGAGGCAATGGGAGGAAGATCGCAAAAACGTTGTCCAAAGTTTGCTAAACCTCCGGGATTACCCAGAAATCTTTTGGGTAAGTATATATAATTATTTGTATATATATATATATTCAGAATGTTTTGACCATACCATTACAACCATACCATCAGTCACACACCCCACCCTGGCTAATTAAGAGGGACGAGTGCACCTACACTTAACAAAATTTAACAAACCAACACTTAGTCTGGCAGAACCTGCATGTCTGTAAAGTATGATTAAAAAAAGGTTGCCATTTGTGAAAAAAATCAGTACATCCCCTCAATGTATATTTAATGTTCTCAAGTTTAAGAAAAAACACTACATCTTTGAGCCACTGTGACACAGAGGGTGGGTTAGGAGATTTCCACTGTAGGAGTAGGTGACATCTGGCTATTAAAGATGTAAAATTCATAATTTATTTTTGCACAGAATTTAATCGACCTGACTCATCCGGGGCCCCAAAGGTGGCAATCAATGGACAGGGCTGTTACGGTAGACATTATGTTAAAGTAGCCGGACCAAAAATTATGTAATCATGGACAAAGAAAAAACATATGGCTCAGATGACAATGTGGGCCCAAACATCTATCACATTTATCCTCCACCTCTGGATAAATCCCAGACAGTCTTGATTTAGAAAAATGGACCCCGTGTATAACCTTAAACTGAATGAGTGCAAGATGAACGCAAGATGTGACAGTACATCGCCCACCCACAACGTTATCGCACCACTCCTCAGCAAGTTGAAGTCCCAGCTCTTCCTCCCAAGCAGCCCTTGTTTTAGAGTTGGACTGATCGCAAAGATCCAGAATGCGGTTATACATCTCTGAAACAATCCCTCTTTGTTGTGTCTTGAAAGTAAACAAACTATCCCGTGGAGGTGAAGAGGGAAAATTAGAAAAACATTTAGAAACAAAGTGTCTTAACTTGGAAGTACCTAAAAAAATGATTTGTTGGTAATCCATACAATTATGATAAATTGGTAAAGCTGTTAAAAATACCATCTGAAAATAGATCAAGAAAACATTGTATACCTTTGTTATGCCATACCGTAAAAAACGGAATCCAAATGTGAGGTGATTACATGTTACATAATTGTGATTATTAGAGGTGATTGTTACATAATGGACCTAAGGGAGATGCAGCTACAAATTTGAAATGTTTCCTGAATTGATACCAAATCTTTGAAGTATTAAGCACAACAGGATTTTTGATAAACAATTAAATCTTGGTTGGAAGATAGGAATATATAAGAGCAGATATAGAGGATGAAGGAGGGCAAGAGCAGGCTTCCAGTTCGCACCAAGCTAAATAAGGAAAATCAACCCAACAACGTATTTTATGAATGGGAGTAGCCCAGTAGTAGAATTGAAAGTTCGATAAAGCTAGACCACCACTGAACTTGCATCGTTGGTGTAATGATTTACAGAACCTTGGGGACTTCGCACTCCAAATAAAAGAGCTAATAATTTTGTCTAAGGAGTCAAAAAAATGTTTTGGTAAGAATAAGGGAATTGATTGAAACAAATAAAGAAATTTAGGCAAAACATTCAGTTTAACAACATTAATCTTCCCAATTAAAGAGAGAGGCAGATTATTCCATCTCTGAAAATCAGATTTCACTTTAGCCATGAGCAGGGTAAAGTTGGCAGACAAAAGACCTGAGAATGTACGCTTCACATTGATGCCAAGATACTTGAATCCAGAACGAGTGATTTTAAAGGGCAAATCAGCTTCCTGAAGTTGCCAACCTGCTGCGTTAATGGGGTAACATTCACTGTTTTGAAGATTTAGTTTATATCCTGAAAAAGAGCGAAAAATATCCAGAATAGATAGAATACCCGGAAGACAAGAGGCAGGATCAGTTACATACAGCAACAAATCATCCGCATACAGAGATAAATGACATTCGACACTGTTATGAATACCACCTTTAAAGGACGTGGAGGACCTTTAAGAAATGGCCAGTGGTTCAATAGTCAAAGCGAAGAAAGATGGAGATAAAGGACAGCCCTGACGTGTCCCACGTTCTAGTGCAAAGTTTTCAGATCGAATATCATTTGTTTGAACACTAGCTTGTGGCGATTCATACAGTAATCTTACCCAACTGATAAATTTATCTCCAAAACCAAATTTCTTCAATACCGCGGATAGATACCTCCACTCGACCCTATCGAATGCCTTCTCAACATCTAATGAGATTACAATCTCAGGTAAATTATCAGAATGTGTTGAATTAATATTATTTAAAAGAGTACGTGTGTTGAAAAATAAATGGCGTCCCTTAATAAAACCATTCTGTTCCTCAGAAATAATACTAGACAAAACCCTCTCTAGCCGGAGAGCAATAATTTTGGCCAAAACTTTTACATCAGCATTCAGTAAAGACAGAGGTCTTTAAGAACCATAGGAAGTGGGGTCTTTTATCTTTCTTTAAAAGAAGAACTATCGAAGCTTGAGTCAGTGTGGGAGGTAACAAACCATTTTCCAAAGATTCATTGAACATCAACAAAAGTAGGTGCCAATTTATCAATAAATTTCTTTAGAAACTATTGAAAATCCATCAGGACCTGGGGCTTTGTTAGATTGCATTGCTGTAATTGCAAAATGTAATTCTTCAAGGGAAAGTGGAGCATTCAATTATTTTGCACGGTCAGAATCAATGGTAGGATTCTCAAGATTGGCCAGGAATTGATTCATTTTGGTAGTATCAGCAGGGAACTCTGATTTGTATAGGGAAGAATAAAATGATTTAAATGTGGCATTAATTTCCACAGGATCCGTAACAGTCATGTTAGAAACATTATTAATTTGAAGTATAAGATGTGAGGTGAACTAACGTTTTAATTGGTGTGCTAGTAATCGATTTGCTTTGTCACCATGTTCATAATAAGTACCATGAGTTTGTAACAACAGTCGCTTAGCACGTCTGGTAGAAATAAGATCAAACTCCACCTGAAGATTAAGACGATTCTTAAATAGTTCTGGAGATGGATCGGATGAACATTCTTGATCGAGGCTATTAATAGCAAGTTTTCACAGCTTGAAGGTCAACTCTGATTGTGGACAAATCATCACCCAATGCCGCTCGTAGTTCAGTTTAAAAAATATCCGCAATGTCCTGTCTCAAAGATGCTAGTAATTCTAGCTTCAGGACCTCTGTGTCGACAACTTGCGGTCCTGCCTTCGGCGGGGTAGAGCATGGGGCGGGGTCGAGGTACCTGTAGACATGGTCTCTACCTGCGAACTAGGCCTCTGTTGTTGAGCCGCACCACGAGCTCTGGTGCTTTTAGTAGCCATAATCTCATCCAAAACATCAAGTAGCCAGCACAAAACCCACTGGAATACCTTTCCTCAAAATTATTATCAAAAAAGCGCTGATGAATAACAGTTTTAATCGAAATCTGCGGGAGACTCTAACCACACGTCCTACTCCATAGGTTGCTCAGCAGTGCCCCCACTAGGGTGCCTCTTAATCATATCTATCTATTATATCATATCTATATACTTTTAAAACTCTGTGTGGGTGTGTGTCATTTTGCCTTTGAAACGTATTTCCTCGAAAACATGACGCAAAAACGCGGAGGTTTTTACATATTCCGGTAGGGATTTAACGATTTGAGAAATCCCACTTCTCTCTAAATTCGCTCAATTATTTCCCCAGATTTTGAATAAAGTTGTTCACAAGACTCACTTTTTAAAAATATAATCGACGCTTGCCTGCTGCTGACGTCACAATGCCCACATGCCCACCAATCGAGGCCCACCTGCCTCCTGGCCCCGCTCAGCCCCCCCCCCCCGCCGCTGTGGAGTAATGCAGCTGCTGTCAACGCGCATGCGCAGTTTTCCACGAGGTACGTTCGCCCACCCACCCCCCCTGTTCTTCAAAAGGCGCAGAAAGATCGAGAAAGTTCTGCAGAACAAATATTCTACAGCTCAGTTCAGCTATATGATCTTTGTTCTGCAGATCTCGGGGTCAGCGGCGCCTCACGCGCTGAACCTTCTCCCTGTCAGCGCAGCTCGTGAAACCCCGCCTCTCCCATCCCCTGCCCGCTCATTCCAGCTGTGGGTTTCCAGAGAGTCAGAAGCCGCTTCTGTCTCTGCATTTCGGAGCCCACTCACTCGCCCGGCTCCCCTCCACCCCGCCCCCCTCCCCCCTCCGGCAGGCTCCTCCCCTGAATTCCATAGAGCTGCCGACAGCTTTCGTGCATGAGATGCGCACGCTTCATTTGTACAACATTCTGAACGCGTGACGCACGGTTGCATTTCGCTCTCTCTGTCTCTCCCCCTTTCTCTCCCCATCTCTCTCTCCCCCCTCTCTCTCTCTCCCCCCTCTTTTTTTGTAATAATAAAGAAAGATAAGAATAAGAAAAAGAAATTAGGTAGTAAAGGATAGAAAGACGTGAGATAGTGTGTGAAGAAAAATAAAACAGACGAATGAATGAAGAAAGTTGAAGAAAAGAAAATAGGAAAGAGAATAAGACATAAAGAAAAGAAGTAAGGAGATCATTGTTTATAATCTTGACCATCCCTCGTCCAGTCCTGAAACAGTTAGCTTTTACAATTGTGTTGCATCATATGATTCCAAAAAGACGACAAATGGAGACCAACTCGTTATGAATTGGTCTGATTTATCCATTAGGAGGAATCGCATTTCCTCAAGATGTGCGGTGTCCAACATGCTTGCAATCCACATTTTAAGCGTTGGTATTGATGTATTTTTCCAAAATTTAAGTATTAATTTTTTGGCTATTATTAAACCATAATTAAAAAATAAATTTTGAGGTGTGTTCAATTAAAATGTTTTTTATCTCAAAACTTTAAATTTGAACCATCAAAAGATGTTACAAATGTGCTTTAATGATGGTTCAAATTTTGAGATCTGAATATTTCTCAAGCTTAATTAGATCTCTACTCTAGAGGTAGCCAAACTGAGCTCAGTGATGCTCTTTGTAGTCTGAGGATCTGCCAGCACTTCTTATATAGCGTACCCTTAAAGAATGGTTATCTAGCATAACCATGAAGAATGTTAGTCAGTGTCCTCAAGGATGACCAGAACTTTTGATACCCCAGGGAGAAAAAAGGATAACTAAAAAGTGCAGACCATATCACTAGAAACTATCCCCTTCCATAATGGGGAGGACTTCATGAGAAAGCTAAGCAATGGAAGTTTAAGATTACCATTGATTGCTGTTAATCCTGTTGTTCCTTATTGGCTTCACCAGAGCATTCCTTGTAGTTGCTGCCGCAAAGAAAATTAACTGGCACAGCACAGTTTGCTACTATCTTGCCATGTTTAATTCTAGCTGTTTGGATGTACCTGTCCCACAAAAAAATTACCAAGGTAAAGCACACTTAAAATACATACAAGATGAAACCCATACTTCTTTATACTTCTCACTAATGATGATTCTGGCAGTTCCTGCATTACCGTGCACAGCTGTTAAAATCAATAGCCTACACTCGCGTCGTATGAGGAGTACTTTGAAGTGTAGTCACAATTTAGAGTTAATCTTCCACAATCAAGCTTTGATACTAAGTGTTCCAAATTTGTTATTTGTAGTAACTAGACCAAATGCAGACCAGTTGGGTCTGCTCCCCCAATGCAATATTTCACCACTCACCTGTTCCCCCAATGCAACCCGTTCCCCTAACGCAATATTGCACCACTCACGCATACCCCCCAACTGCACAGGTGTGGCTCATTTCTCCTCATCCCCCAGCACTCCCTCCTCTTCACCCTCCCTCTTCAATTAGATAGAACTCTATGGCCTAGTGGAATCAAGGGATATGGGGAGACGGCAGGCACCGGTTATTGATTGGGGACGATCAGCCATGATCACAATGAATGGCGGTGCTGGCTCGAAGGGCTGAATGGGGATGAGGATGGAGGTAGGGGAGGAGAGCGGGGAGGGTGAAGAGGGAGACGGGTAGGGGGAAGGGGGTGGTAGAAGGGGGGGGGGGGAGAGAGTGGAGGGAGAGAGGAGGAGAAAGGGGAAGGAGAGGAAGGGGGAGAGAGAAGGGGGAGTGGGAAAGGCACGGGGTGGAAGGGAGTGTGGGAGGGGGAGAGATCTTCCACCCCTGTCCCATTGTGATGTCATATGTAAATGAGATCCATTGTGATTGTACATCTGTGAGATGGCACTGTGACTCATGCAGCAGTTTGATTTTAGTGGGACCACGTGAAGGTTCCAATCTCACACCCCTGTCCCATTGTGATGTCATATATGTAAATGAGTTCCATTGTGATTGGACATCTGTGAGGTAGCATTGTGACTCATGCAGCAGTTTGATTTTTTTTTAAATTGATGTTTTGTGAACAATTTTATTCAAAATCTTTGGAAATAATTGACCAAACCTAGAGAGGATTTCTGAAATCATAAGTTAAATTCCTACCGAAATATGTAAAAATCTCTGCGTTTTTTGCGTCTGGTTTTCGAGGAGATGCGTTTCAAAGGCAAAATGACATACACACACACACACACACAGAGTTTTAATAGTCTACTAGACTAGTGTGCGGGTGGGGGGCGCGGTGCGGCATGCTGCGTCACACACACTAACTACCCCCACACACACACTAACCACCCCCCCCACACACACACACACACACTAATCACCACCCCCCCACACACACACTAACCACAACCCCTCCCACACACACACTAACCACCACCCCCCCAACACACACTAACCACCCCCCCAACACACACACACTAACCACCCCTAACACACACACACTAACCCCCCCAACACACACTAACCCCCCAACACACACCAGCCACCTCCCCCCCCCCCCAACACACACACACACTAACCACCACCCCCCCCCCCAACACACACTAACCACCCCCCTTGATATTATATTAATATTATTCATTTGATTCCCTTTACCCCATCCCCACCCTATCTCGAGGGGCAAAGAGAGTGGGCAAAGAAAGAGTGAGGGAGAGGGGGAGAGAGATGAAGGGAGAGAGGGGGGAAGGGAGATGAGGGGAGAGAGTTGCGGTGGAGGGAGGGGGGGAGATGGGATGGAGAAGGGGTGGAGAGGCAGGAAGAGGATGGGGGTGAGGGAGGGGGGTGGGGGAGAGAGGGGGAGGAGGAGAGGGGAGAGAGTGGGGAGGGGGAGAGAGTGGGGAGGGGAGAAGGGAGAGGGGGGGAGAAGGGGACGATAGCGGGGAGGGTGAAGGGGAGACGGATAGGGGGAAGGGGGTGGTAGAGGGGGGGAAGGGTGAGTGAGGAGGGTAAGAGGGGTGGGGGAATGGGGAGGGGTGGGGGAGAGGAGAGGCTGAGGAGAGGGAGAGGGAGAGAGAGTGGAGGGGGAGAGAGAGGGAAGGGGGAGAGAGAGGGAAGGGGGAGAGATAGAGGAAGGGGGGGAGAGATAGAGGAAGGGGGGGTGTGGGGGAAAGGCACGGGGGTGGAAGGGAGGGAGGAAGGGGGAAAGATCTCCCACCCCTGTCCCATTATGATGTTATATGTAAATGAGATTCATTGTGATTGTACATCTGTGAGATGGCACTGTGACTCATGCAGCAGTTTGATTTTAGTGGGACCACGTGAAGGTTCCAATCTCCTGTCCCATTGTGATGTCATATCATATGTAAATGAGATCCATTGTGATTGGACATCTGTGAGGTGGCACTGTGACTCATGCAGTAGTTTGATTTAATTTTTTTTTGATGTTTTGTTAACAATTTTATTCAAAATCTGGGGAAATAATTGACCAAATCTAAAGAGGAGTGGATTTCTGAAATCATAAGTCAAATCCCTACCGAAATATGTAAAAATCTCTGCAATTTTGTGTCTGGATTTCGAGGAAATACATTTCAAAGGCAAAATGACACACACACACACACACACCGAGTTTTAAAAGTATATAGATAGATAGGTTCTTTTCCCCTTGATGAAAGCTGTGTTTATGCTTTTCTAGTTCTTTTACTGCTTCTTAGTATCACTCTTTCTGCCTTCATTCCTGCATTGTAAATTATATCTCCACTCCCAAATTTTAATGCCTTTTGATTGATCCACAAAACTCTACTGTAAAGTGTCTCATTTTCACCAAAGGCTTCCTCAATGTTTGCTCATATACTTTTCTTTAAACTCAGATGATTTTTCAAAAGTAAATTTTATCACTCTTGAGTTTGGTATTTTTGCTTTACAGCACCTATGCCCTTGACTCCTACAGTATCTTGTACGCTTCTGTCCTTGCACTGGGTCAATTGTTCTCTTGCAATAAATTGATATTTCCTCACTTCATTTTCAGAACTAACTGATGAAATCTAAATGAGCAATGCTGGAAATGTAAAATAAGATTAGTAACCATGGAAATAGACCCCATGGAAGGCAGCACATAGAGAGAGGAACCCAGTCAGTTTCATGACCATTAATCTGAATGGGAAAAGCTAGACTTAAAATAGCTTTTAAGTTGCAGAAAAATAGAGGATAGTCAAAGAGAACGAAGAGAAGGTCACGAGAGAATGGATAACAAAAGTGTTGGTGAAGTTGTTTGAATGAAATCTGCAAAGTAGTTTTAGCAAGACACTAACATCCTTGTTAAGCTATTTAAATTGCCAAACTGCATTCAGGGAGTGAGTTGGCTGAACATTCCTTGCCTCTTCTAAGGTTGCAGTTGGGTTGGCTGGAGTGGGTTTCAGACTTTTAATAAGTTAACCTCTGACCAGACCTTAACCTGGCTGTTCATGGTTGTTAACATTTAGACAGTCATTTATTTAAGCTGGTAGCAGTAGTAGTCGAAATAGCAAGCTTTCTCCAAAGAAGCTTACTTTCTTTAACCTACATTGCTTTTAATGTTTCAGTCAATTTCTAATCTCTCTTGCTGTAACGATTGCATAAGTGTCGCAATTAATCAAAGATTTTTCTTCCAAACAGAAAGCTACTATTATCAGAGAAGTGTATTTTATCAATGACTGTACGTCATGAAATATCTGAGCTGTTCTCACGATCTGACAATTATTAACAATTACAATTTTAGTAATCTACATCCTATAGTTGCTCTTTTTTTCTTCTAATGATACTTTTATAAATATAGAAGTAGGCCATTCAGGTCTTTGAGCCTGTTCTGCCATTCAGCACGATTATTTAGTTTTAATTGCTTTTATCATTGTTACATACTAAGATGCAGAAAAACGTTATTTTGTGTGTTATCAAGGCAAATCATTGCCATACATGAGTGCATCAGGAAGTACAATAGAAAAAACAAAGTGAAGAAAATAGTGTTACAACTGCAGAGAAAGTGCAGTTCAAAATAGTATAATTACTCCAAGGTAGATTGGAAGGTAAGAAAACTAATTTTGTTCCTGTAAATTCCCAAGATCTCTTCCAGCATTTTGCATCAAATTTATCTCTTGCTATTTCTCTCCTTTTGTCTCATTTTCATCTCTGACAATTGTCAACCCATTGCCCACATCCACCTATCATCTGGCAGATCTTATCCTGTCCCCACCTCCCTTCTAGCTCCCCCCCACTCCAAACAGTCTGAAGAAGGGTCCCGGCCCAAAACGTCACTTATCCATGTTCTCCAGAGATGCCGCCTGGCCTGCTGAATTACTTCAGGACGCTGTGTTTTTTTAATCTCTGACAATCTACTGCCAATTTAATGAAAAGAGCTCCCATTAATGAAAGTAAAGCTCGGGTGGTTCGCATTACCACAGACCTTCTCTCATCTAAATAGGATTCAATTGCAAAAATTAGAGATTGGTAGTCATCCTTTATTGTTAAACTGGTACCTAGACCTTGGTGCCTATAAACATTACTTGACCCTGATGTTGCCACTGAAACACAACTCAAGCTTAATTTTGTGTAGGAAAGAACTGCAGATGCTAGTTTAAACTGAAGATAGATACAAAAAGCTGGAGTAACTCAGCGGGTCAGGCAGCATCTCTGGAGAAAAGGAATAGGTGATGGTTCGGGTCGAGACCTGAAGAAAGGTCGAGAGTCTGAAGAAAGGTTTCGACGCGAAACATCACCTATTCCTTTTCTCCAGAGATGCTGCTTGACCTGCTGAGTTACTCCAGCATTTTTGTGTCGAATTTGGAGTTAGATTGTTTGCAGCAAGGTACAAATGGAATATCTGATATGACATTACTTTTATGGCAATGAGATTATGGTGTCTATAATAATGAATGACAAGGATTTATGGTTATTATATTGATTTCAGCTTTTACTGACTCTATTATCCCTTGTCCGTTCTATTACCTTCCCTGATTTGCAGTTTCTGATTCACTGTGAAGGAACACGCTTTACGGAGAAGAAACATCAGATTAGCATGCAGGTGGCAGAATCCAAAGGTTTGCCCAAGCTAAAGTACCATCTCCTCCCTCGAACAAGAGGCTTTGGGCTCACTGTTCAATGCCTGAGAGGTGTAGGTAAGGGTGCTCTACACATCTGCTGGTTTACAGGGGCAATATTTTGTGTTTATCAAAGTCAATGGTTAATTTTCAGGCAATCCCAATAATAAACATTTCACTGCCAGATATTGTTTACAGTGGTATGCAACTGCTAAGATGGTAGAAGGCAAAGTAGATGCACCAAAGCATTTTCCTGTCCGCAGTTCCTGTTTCCCAACAGGGCTTAAGAAATGAGGTAGAACCGCCTTGTTGTCCTGTTAATGCTGAATTATTGATGGTTCCTCAGAGTGATCTTTCATTCTTTGCCCTAAACTGAAGTACTATCCCCTTGCGTAGGTGGGTGTAATGGCATTAAGTTTGAAAAGTAGCTGGGGTACTTGATGTCCTGGCCAGAACTTGCATCTTGGTAAACAGATTACCTTGTGATATCACTTTAATGTAAACTGTAAATCTGTAACTTTGGGATGTTATAAAATGAATATGTTAAATAAATGCAAGTTGTTCTGTATTGATAAGAAACAATCCACTCAAGAGAAATATGAGGCAATCTATGCATAAATGAAATTCAAGCTCTTTTCCATCACTATGTCGCCATTGCTTTAATCTATGCTAACATGTAACTGTGGTTAATTTCCATGTATTTTCACTGTCAAGTTCATTTTACTGGGAGGTTTGGTATTGGATTATTGTCACATGTACAGAGATATACAGTATAGAACTGTCCAGGCAAATCATACCATCCAAGAGTACATTGGGTTGCACAGGAGAAATAAAAAGTCCAGAATATAGTGCTACAACTCGAGAGATGAAGATTTTATTTTTTAAGTACAAGGGCCACAATGAGTTTTTTTTTGGAAAATTAAGAATTAATCTCTGGCAAATGGAATGTTCGTTCAAGAGTCTGATAACAGTGGGGGTAGAAGCTTTATTTACATCTGCTGAAATCGTATAGTATCACAAAAATCATTTTTGTAACAAATCTGTAAAGTAAGTAAGTCCCAAACATACAATATTTATAATTTGGTATATATCGACAAGACTATAAATCAGCAGTGAAATATGTCAGCCATTTGATTTTGTGAATGGATTGTGTTGAGCTTAACCTGTTATAATTCTGTTATTGTTAATGTTAGTTGGATATTCTACAATTATAGAATTAATTTAATATGCTATAAATTGCTATGTTTTCACCTGTTGTTGTTTCCTCTAGTCCCAGTTGTGTATGATGCTACACTCAATTTCAGAAATGGTGAAAATCCAACCTTACTGGGAACTTTACATGGAAAAAAGTACCATGCAGATCTACATGTTCGGTAAGATGCCAGGATGTGTGTGCATGCGCACTCTACTATTTTAATAGGGGAGTAGGGGATAGATGGAAAGAGGGTTTGGATACAATGGATATGGGCTACAGTATAGAAATTAAGAGTACTTTTGGAAATAATTTTCAAGTCCCATTCACTTAAATTCAGACATAATTCCAGTCAGGCAAAGAGGCCTGTAAGTACTGCATCTGGGAAATGTGGAGGAAAATGGAGTGCTCCTAAATGTGCTGGTGATGAAGGGGTTAGTGATTGATAAACGGGAGAATAACAAAAGATTGTAAAAATTGAACTGAATGTAACAGGAGGCCCTTAAGAGATCTGGTGGAAGTGAGATGATTCCTGGGTGTGTCGAGCAAATCACCAGATAGGGAGGGGTTGTTCGAAGAAGATTGTGGGGATGGAGTATGGTTTTGAGGAGATCAGGAGGGGTGGGGCAATGGTATGTTGGTATAAAATCCTTATTTGAGTAGACCAGAGATATGATAGAGATCTCACAGGCTTTGAGAAGATGTGCAGTTCTTCTGATAAGAAGACTGATCTTATCTGCCAGTTTAATGGTCATAGAGGATAGGACACTACATGCCGAAGAAAAACAGGAGTTACTGGTGTACTGAACAACGTCTACTCTTTACTTAACTCCTACAAACCAGATAATTTGACAATTATTATTTAACAGTTCGTGGGACCGTGCCTTTGCCAAACATTTTCCATATTACCCAGTGATGGGTTCAAATTAATTTAAATGTATTTAAATCATTGTTAAATGTTGCAAAGTTGGAGTGCTATGATCTGTTGTCTTTTTTTTCTTCTGATTTTACTGAAAATCCTAATGTTGGAAAGATTTTTGTTTTTTCCGTTCAAAAAGGAAACCAAAACCAAAGAGAGACACAAAACGCTGGAGTAACTCAGTAGGTCAGAACCCAAAACATCACATATCCATTTTCTCCAGAGATGCTGCCTGACCCACTGAGTTACAAAATTTTTTTTTTTTTAATACAAAAAAAAGAAACATTTTGTTGCCTTTCGGATTAATATGGAAAGCATCTGGAAACCTATTGACATTTATTTTGGATCTGCAGACGGATCCCAATGGAAGAGATACCTGAAGATGAAATGGAATGTGCTAACTGGCTCCATAAACTCTACCAAGAAAAGGCAAGGTTATCTCATTGTGGCGAAGATATATTCTGTGGACAAACATTTATGGTTTTATTTGTACCAGTTCTTGTAAACTCTTAGTAAAACTAACCTGTGTCTATATAAAAAACAAATGATAACTTGGCTTTACAACAATTTAAGAAACTACAAGTAATTCTGAATTGCTTTTGAGTTCTTTGCCCACACTACAACAGTATGCACATATTGCAGATTGATGTCCAGTTCTTGATGGTACGAGATGTGGAATGGGTCAGTGAGTCTGACATTGCCAAACGGTGTATCTAATTAGAAAAGTTTGGACAAATCTGAACATGCATTACACATCAGTTTGTAAACCAGTAATTTGCAGCAGCCACCATATCCATCACAATGGTCTCAAACATTCATTCATATTTATCGGGCTGCCCATTAATCATGCATTCATAAGCTGGGGAGGACTTGTATTCTTTCACTTACTTTGAGGTGGGATTTCAATAAGAACGTAGTTGCCATCTGCTTCACACTTGTTCCTTACTGAGGTCATCAAAGAAAATTGCTCCCTTAACAACTTCCTGTTGTGAGGCAATTTTCCATTTTATCTCTGAGTTACCCATCATCCAGTATGGGTAAGTTGCAGCTCTCAAAATATGAAATCTTTCAGGTTACAAAAATGACCATAATTACCTTGGAGACATTATAGAAATAGCATGAGCAGAGTTTTGCACAGATATGTGTTTTTCACTAAGGAGTACCATCCTATTTCTTATTTTATCAGGATCTTCTGCAGGATGAATATTTCAAAAAAGGCACTTTCCCAGGCACTCCAATCAAACCACCAACACGACCGTGGGTCCTTGTTAATTGGCTGTTTTGGTCTGCATTGCTGCTGTTCCCTTTATTTAAGCTGGTTGCCAACTTGATCATCAGTGGATCTTCCCTGACCCTAATTACTTTTTCCATAATCATCATTGTGGGTAAGTCATGAATGACAGTTTCAAGTTTCTGTTCCAATCTGGATTGTGCTCAGCATTCGTTAAAAATGAACAGGCTGTTTCTAAATACCTAAAACAAAATTAACTTAATTTCCTTCAGGTTGTGGTTGCACAATGTAAAATGTTTTACTTTTAGATCTGTTCAAATGCACACCTGCTTCATTTTTCCTATATTTGATAGCAATTTATATGTCAGAGTCTGAGCTAGATTCTGTCACAGAATCTGGGATTAAACATTTAAGAAATCTTTGCATACAGATATTTGATTATAACCTATGCATGTGTAATCTTGTAGGACTGGCATTGAGGTTGGAGGGTGATGGGCCTCAATCCTATTTAATAGCACCCTTTATTTATTTACCACTTTGATTTTACCACTCTGCGTATGGTTGAATCATGTCTGATCTGAAATGATGCATCAGTGGGCAAATATAATTTTGGAAGGAGATGAACTTTTCTGATTTAAAATACTATCTACGCTTAAGTTAACTGATTTCAGCTTGGCAATGCTGAACCTTAGAAACAAGGAATTGCAAATGCTGGTTTACAAAAATGACACAAAGTGCTGGAGTAACTTAGCAGGTCAGGCAGCATCTCTGGATAACATGCATATGTGACTTTTTGAGCCTGGACTCCTCGTCAGACTGAGGGGAGAAAATAAAACGAGACAAAGCCTGACAGGTACACAAAATTGCTGGGGAAACTCAGCGGGTGCAGCAGCATCTATGGAGCGAAGGAAGTAGGCGACGTTTCGGGCCGAAACTCTTCTTCAGACTGATGGGGGGTGGGGAAAGAAAGAAGGAAAAGGGGAGGAGGAGGAGGAGCCCGAGGGCGGGCGGATGGGAGGGTGGGAGGAGACAGCTAGAGGGTTAAGGAAGGGGAGGAGACAGCAAGGGCTAGCCAAATTGGGAGAATTCAATGTTAATGCCATAAAGACGCAAGGTCCCCAGACGGAATATGAGGTGCTGTTCCTCCAATTTCCGCTGTTGCTCACTCTGGCAATGGAGGAGACCCAGGACAGAGAGGTCGGATTGGGAATGGGAGGGGGAGTTGAAGTGCTGAGCCACCGGGAGGTCAGGTAGGTTATTGCGGACTGAGCGGAGGTGTTCGGCGAAACGATCGCCCAACCTACGCTTGGTCTCACCGATGTAAATCAGCTGACATCTAGAGCAGCTGATGCAGTAGATGAGGTTGGAGGAGATACAGGTGAACCTTTGTCGCACCTGGAACGACTGCTTGGGACCTTGGATGGAGTCGAGGGGGGAGGTGAAGGGACAGGTGTTGCATTTCTTGCGGTTGCAACGGAAAGTGCCCGGGGAGGGGGTGGTGCGGGAGGGAAGGGAAGAATTGACGAGGGAGTTGCGGAGGGAGCGGTCTTTGCGGAAGGCAGACATGGGGGGAGATGGGAAGATGTGGCGAGTGGTGGGGTCACGTTGGAGGTGGCGGAAATGGCGAAGGATTATGTGTTGTATTTGCCGGCTGGTGGGGTGAAAGGTGAGGACCAGAGGGACTCTGCCCTTGTTGCGAGTGTGGGGATGGGGAGAGAGAGCAGTGTTGCGGGGTATGGATGAGACCCTGGTGTGAGCCTCATCTATGGTGGCGGAGGGGAATCCCCGTTCCCTGAAGAACGAGGACATTTCCGATGCCCTGGTATGAAATGTCTCATCCTGGGAACAGATGCGGCGTAGGCGGAGGAATTGGGAGTAGGGGATGGAGTCTTTACAGGGTAGTCCAGATAGCCATGTGAGTCAGTGGGTTTGTAATGTATGTCGGTCAGGAGTCTGTCCCCTGCGATGGAGATGGTGAGGTCAAGGAATGGTAGGGACGTGTCGGAAATCGTCCAGGTGTATTGGAGTGCCGGATGGAAGTTGGTGGTGAAGTGGATGAAGTCAGTCAGTTGTGTGTAGGTGCAGGAGGTGGCACCAAAGCAGTCGTCAATGTAACAGAGGTAGAGGTCGGGGATGGGGCCCTGGTACGTCTCGAACAAGGATTGTTCAACGTACCCGACAAAGAGGCAGGCGTAGCTGGGGCCCATGCGTGTGCCCATAGCTACGCCTTGTGTTTGGAGGAAATGGGAGGAGTCAAATGTAAAGTTGTTGAGGGTGAGGACCAACTCCGCTAAGCGGAGGAGAGTGTCAGTGGCTGGGTATGGGTTGCTCCTCTGGTCGAGGAAGAACCGGAGGGCTCCGAGGCCATCCTGGTGGGGGATGGAGGTGTAGAGTGACCGGACATCCACGGTGAAGATGAGGGGGTGAGGGCCCAGAGAGTGGAATGCGTGGAGGCGGCGGAGAGTGTCTGAGGTGTCTAGAACATAGGTGGGGAGGGATTTGACCAAGGGGGATAGGATGGAGTCAAGGTATGTGGAGATGAGTTCGGTGGGGCACGAAAACGCAGAGACAATGGGTCTGCCGGGAGAGCCGGGTTTGTGGATTTTGGGGAGAAGGTAAAAACGGGCCGTGCGGGGCTGGGGAACGATGAGGTTGGAGGCTTGGTCAGGTAGGGCGTGGGAATTGATGAAGTCGGTGATGGTGCTAGAAAGGGAACAAAGCCTGACAGGTAATGGGTTGGTAGGTGAGGAGGGTTTTTTGATCGGCAAATGGTTGGCCAAAGGCCAGAGATGAAAAGACAGAAAGTGTGGGACAAAAGGATTGAAGAATTGTGAATTGTGTAGGGAGAGGAAGGAGTTGTGTTCAGTCTAGATTTGAGTAGGAGACAGAAGTTTCATTTGTCAGTAGCTAAGGAAAGAAAATAGTGTAGGAGTAAAGAGTGTAGTTTCTGGCAGAAGCAGTGGTCTTCTGAGAGGGGTGGGGTGTCATTTGCAGAGGATAACAGGTAAAGGTAGACTTATTAAAAGATTGGTTCATTGTTTAGTGGACGGTGAGTGAGAAATTAGATGGGCCTGAAGAAATGGAGCACTTTGAGTTCAGAGCTAATTGAATGTTGAAATGCTGGGTTTTGTTGTTAGGAAGCTGATGGGGTGATATGTGGAAATTTGGCTGTTGGCTGCTAGCACTGAATGCAAAAATGTTTCCCTCTGTTAAAATCAGTGTATGCAGAGGTGAGTCTGACTGGCAGTTGCTTGTGCATCTACATGCAAGCAAAGTCAGATATATCCCTCATAACTTGTTGGTTAGGATAGCAAGGGGAATAAAAATGTTGAAGGAGATAAGATTTCCAAATATGTTAGTTTATAAATCAGAACAATTTTGTTGAGGGAATCCACTTTAATCAGAATGATAATTTGTGTTAAATAAACAAAATTAAAATGAAAGTGTACTTAGCCTGGAAAGTACAAAGACAATGTGTAGGAAGGAGCTGCAGATGCTGGTTTAAACCAAATATGGACACAAAATGTCCGGCAGCATCTCGAGAGAAGCAATGGGTGACATTTCGGGTTGAGACCCTTCTTCAGACTAGTCAGGAAAGCTCACCCATCCCTTCTCTCCAGAGATGCTGCCTGTCCTGCTGAGTTACTCCAGCATTTTGTATTTATTTTAAGTACAAAAACAAAATTGTATTAAAAAAATTTTTTAAAAATCCTAAATTATTTCTATTTGATTAAGATCAGGACATTTGAGTAAATAAGATTTTGGTTCTGAAAACTATTTGGGAGATTAGCTATATTTAAAAAATTCATACCACGTTGGCTCTGATTTAAATCTTGAAGGTCTCGGAGTTAGAAGTCAAAGGTTTAGGAAAATTGTCAATTGGAAACAATATGCATAATTAACTATGCATAGCATGAAAATTACATTTTCTTTTTCTCAGTGGGGCTTGATTTAATTTGTTCCAAAATAAATCTCTCTGCATTGACTTTACTCGAGCTACTTCTTCCTTTTCCAATTTCTTGCTAATCTCTTCTCTTTGCTCGATTACATTCCCAAGGGAATGGCTGACTTGTACACCTGTCCTTTGAGCTTCAATGATTCTGGCAAATTCTTTGGCAGGCAGCCAGTGATGGATCACAACTGAATCCAATGAATCCTAAATGATTCAGTTTCCACTCGTGCAGATTTAATGCAGGATTCCTGCTTTGAAACTGGTTAGGAATTCAAGATCCAATTATTTCTATTTTTAGTTGGCGGTAATTGGTGTTCCTGCCCTATTCCTAATTGATATCAGTTGATAATTAAGCCCAGGGATTGGGCTCAATTAATAACTAATAACTAATGACTGATATAATTGATAATTACTGAATAATTAATAACTGATAACATAATTGAGCCCAGGGATTGTACAAAATCTGAGCCATCAGGAAAGCAAAGACCTAATGTATTGCAATGACTAATCCTATAATAGGACCTTCAATTTCATAATAGCAGGTGCATTTACATTTTGCAGCATTATTTCCTGATTAACAATTTAAAAGCAGATGAGCATGTGATTAGTGGGAACAATTTGCATCTTTTTAGCTGTAGTATAAGATTGCCTAAATGTGTTATTTCGTAAGATTTTTGTCTCTCTATATGCGGGTGTACTCTTTTAGGTTCATGACTATGCAGGTACACTCTTACGTTGGTGATAAATTGCATTTCTCTCTTTGAAAAGCATGTGTGTGGTGCATGTATTGCTGGAAAGAGTTGTATTTTCCCCATGGTTTTATCAATCGATGTGGAAAAGACAACTTGTGAGTTCAGTGTGCTGCACTGAAGGTGGTGCATGACATTGCCAGCTTTTGGATGCTATCCTTCGGCCAATGTCGCTTTTACCTTTTTTTCCCAAGTTTTGTAAAGTTTATCTTGTCTGAACTTATGCAGTCACCAACGTGATGGAAGCTGAGGTTTGTAAGGAAAATGATCTCTATATCTTAATACATTCATGAGCATAAAATATTTGCGTGTGTGCCACTAACCACCTCAACATATTGTTTTTGGTTTAGATTATCTCCACTTGCCTATTTGCAACCTAAAATGTACAATATCTTTATCCTGTGCAAACATGTGTTCAGGTCTAATGTGGAATTATTTTACTTGTGTCATAGTTAGCATACTATCAAAGTATGCATATCTGTGTACTAATGTGATGCAAATTCTGTAAACATGGTCTACAGACTGAAATACCATCTTTCTCTGATTACCATGTTGAAGGTTACTAACGTAGAACATGAAAAGTACAACACAGGACCAGGCCCTTTGGCCCACAGTGTCTATGCTGAACATGATGCCAAGATAGTCACAAAATGCTGGAGTAACTCAGCGGGACAGACGCACAATGCTGGAGTAACTCAGCAGGAAACTCCTCTCTGCACATGATCTATATATCTCCACTCCTAGCATATTTGCTTGCCTAGCCAAAAGCTGCCCTGTAGTTCGTCATTCGTATGTGAGGATTGGTGGCAAGGTTAGGAATCATTTTTCATTTCAACTGAGAGGCTTGTTTGACAATTGCAGAGTACGGGTCTGAAACCAGAAGCGTGTAGTCAAAACCAGATGAGAACGACAGGCTTCTGAACAAGTTATGATTTTATGACAGCTGATGGTTTAAGGGGCAGCATTGCTAATAATAGCTGTTTACTGCATAATAATTATTTAATTATATCGATTTAAATTTGCATTTGTCTCTAGATCAAGAGTCCAAATGCCCGATTGCATGTTTAATAATTTAACTCCTAGATTTAAAAGTTTTGTGTTGAAACAAAACCTAGTTCTTTGCAATTCTCCTTCCACCCTACCCTTTTTCATGTTTCTGGAAGATAAACACTAATAGACAATTGAATCCCTTAATTTTGTAATAATGTTTATTTTCACAGCATTTAAAATAATTAAAAACTTTAAACAAATGTATTTTTATTGCAAATGTAACTTGCCTTGTTCTTCCTTTCTTGCCTGCAATTCTATAATCCATATTTAAATGAATGGCCCGCACCCAATCCAACAACTCAAAGTCTGAGTGCAGGATCTCTCGAATAAAATCTGGGGTCAAGATCCTTCTCTGTCAATGCAATATTGGAAAACCCAGTGAAATTTGGCCCTTTAAAAACTCACTAAAAATAGCTCATGTGAGGAATTTTGCATCTTTTGAACTTGGTTTATTATATTTTGTATCCAAATGTGGGAAAAGATTTTGGTGCCATTCCTACCCATACCCACAATAGCATTGTGTAAACTTGATTGTAAAAATTGTACTGAAATGCACTTGGAAATATTACTTGTTTTAATCGCAATAATTTTTTTCAATTCTTGTATTGAAAAGGAAAATTATTTTTCTAATTATTCTTTCAAATTATCATGATTGTTGGAACTTCTATTTTTCTCTATGGGTCATTTTTCTCATTCATCTAGCCATACTGTTATATCTTTCAAAAAACAAGCAGCGGACAATCCGAGGACAGCTTGCTGCAGGAAGGGCACTGTGCTCCTTGCCTAATTGACTCAGTTTTTTATGCTTCACTGCAAGGAAAGCGACATGTCAGGCAGCATCTGTGGAAGGAATGACAATTGGCCTCAGGAAGGGTCCCGACCCAAAATGTCGTCTGTCCATCCATTCATTCCCCCCACAGATGCTGCCTGACCTGATGAGTTCCTCCAGCACTTTGCGTTTTACCATTTAGTGTAGTTGTTTTCTGCTTATTAAATACATTTGTATCCAAAACCACATACATTAGAAAATTTTAATATGATATAATTTCTGAATATTTGAAATACGTGGAAAAGAGTATATTGTTGGAAGACTAGTCAGTGTCGAGAACAGCAATCTGAAGGGTATCTTAAGGTGAGGCTCTGGCACTCAGATGGGCAGAGGAAAAGGTTAGGCCTTTCAGTTCTTTATGATGTGGTATGTCATGTTTAAGTAAATATTTTAATAGAACATAGTTGTGGATAAATTTAATTTGTACTATTTTATAGTTATTAAGGCAGATCACTAATCAACGATTTGCAGTTATGAGTTATATTAAAGTTAGCTTGCAGTATTATTCCAGTAGTGAATATAGCTATTAGGTAATATCTTCCAAGTTGTATCAAATTTCAGTAATAAGCAACAGAAAAGTGGCCCCTTTGCTAAATTAGTCCATGCTGGGTTTATGCTTGAACCGTCTCATCCTTTACACATTAACCATAATCTTTGTTCCTCAATGCTTTTCTACTTGGCTTTTATATGCATTGTATTTGCATCCTGAAGTTGAGTATCCCATTATTACTGCACCCTTTAGACTTTAAAAATACAGAGTGGAAACATACCCTTCGGCCCACCATGTCCATTCCGATCAGTGATCACCCCATACATTCGCACTATCCTACACACTAGGGACCAATTAAAATTTACAGAAGCCAATTAACCTACAAACCTGTGCGTCTTTGGATTGTGGGAGGAAACTGGAGCACCCAGAGAAACCACTTGTGGTCACGGGGAGAGCGT
Source organism: Amblyraja radiata (assembly GCF_010909765.2). Lineage (NCBI taxonomy): Eukaryota > Metazoa > Chordata > Chondrichthyes > Rajiformes > Rajidae > Amblyraja > Amblyraja radiata. The sequence continues at coordinate 43,278,004 of NC_045963.1, read as the reverse complement.
ATAAACTCCGTATAGACAGCATCTATAGGCAGGATTGAACCTGGGTCTCTGGAGTTGTTGGGCAGCAACTATACCGCTGCGTCACTGTGCCACCCTTAGTTACCGAGAAATTCACAAGCAATATTTACTATCTTGTCTTGATGGGATTGCCTCCTCTCAGATGGTGATGCTCCTTGTGTCTACTCAAAAGCCATCAGAAGTTTAGACCTCCATTAATTCTCTCAGCCATTCCAAAAGAACCTCAGAACTAATCTTTCCTGATAATTGCAACCTTTGCATTTCTGTTATCCTTTGAGTGATGTTCATCCTTCCTAATATCTTTCTCAAATGGAGCAACTAGAAAACCAAACATAGTACTTCAAGTATGACCTAACCAAGATCCGATAGCTTATCTCCATTTTCATTGAAGGCTTTATTAAGGTGTGTTGCTATTTTTGATCATTTATCTTTGTGCATTCCCAGATTTCTTCTACCATTTAGATTCTTATTTTGCAAGAATTACTTACCACTATTTATTACTCCACTTGAACACATTAGCAAATTAATTTCCGGCTGTTTGGTTATTAGTTTTATTGCAACATTGCTGTCCTCCTCCGTGCTAACTACCCTGTTCCCCTCCAGATCTGGAGTTATGTGCAAATCTGGAAATTTTATTTCCAAAGTCGTTGATATAAATCATGAAAAAGCTGCCTTGTTTGGCCCACGTTTTATTTCCTGACACTTTGTGTAAGGTGCACCTTATCCTCAGTTCTGCTCTTGTCCTGCAGCTGCCAAATTATCTATCTTCAGTCTGAAGAAGGGTTGCGACCTGAAACTTCACCTGTTCCTTTTCTCCAGAGATGCTGCCTGACCCGATGAGTTACTCCAGCACTTTGTGTCTATAAACCATTTATACTGCTTTCTGACCTAACTCCATATGAATGTTTGCTGGTCGTGATGGTCGATTGACTGAAGACATGCTGCATCCAAAGCTAAACTAACAATGATTGCAAAACAAGGGGTTCTCAATTTGATTTCTTGCAATAGCACCATATTGATGTATCTGCTTTGTATTAAAAGTGCTACGTCTTTGTTTTCCAGCCTCTGTTGGTATGCGATGGATGATCGGAATGACAGAAATACAAAAGGGCTCCAGCTACGGTAACAATGAAATGAAGCAAAATAATTAATTTCCATGGAGACTGGTAGTACTTCAAAATGGAGCTAAAATATATTTTTTGAAGAGAACTTGCGGCAGATGCTCGGGTTGGAGGACGATGCATCTAAATTACTGTGCTTCTTTTGTGAGCAGATCACTGTATGGAACGGTATCTTAATCTGCGTAAAAAGGATAAGATGAATTTTATATCCTTTATGATGTATGTGATGCATGAAACCATTGACACAGTAATGAGACATGGTGAAATTGGATGTTGTTGGAGAATGCCACACTAATAGTGCTACTAAAAGATCTGACGTATTGAGGCTTTTGATATTATGACATTTCAATCTAAATGGAAATTACCTTTTTTCAAAAAAGTGGTGTAACTGAAGAATTCAGTCTTTTTCTAATAACATAAAAATGTGCTTCTAACTTATTTAAATGCATTTGTATTTTACTGAATTTGAGCCATCGTTTAGTGTTACAGAATGCATCTTTTATCACCATAGTTTCTAAAATATTTGAGATACTGATCAATCCTTGCCAGAAAAGAAATAGATTCTGACTGGCTTAATGCTGCTGCAGGTTGTTGTCACAAAATGAGTGAACATTAATTGGCTTAGAACCTTTGAATCGTGCAACATTTAGATGTGGACGGAGATGGTTTTCCCCACTTTGTCCGTGTGGGTCAAGGAAGAGCTACCGAGAATAAGCCCACCTCCAGCAGTGTGTCCAGAGCTGTACAGACTTGTCCATGCCGACCATGTAACGGAATAATTTACACTAGATGCGAGTGACTATCAAACTGTAGCTACTTTATTAGCAATAACTTGTCAGACAAGGAAAACAGCAAGAGACTGCTCTCCTTGTCTGACAAGTTATTGGTAATAAAGTAGCTACAGTTTGATAGTCACTCACGCCTGGTGTAAATTATTCCGACAGTTTTGGAGGTTCCATCAAGATGTTTAAAATTATTATAGATGGTAGTATTTATGCAACTTTCTACAGTTCCCCAATAGCATTCCAATGAACTCTGGGGGTTTTCATAAAAGGGGCTAGTAATTGATCAATTAATTCTTCAATACAATTTAACATACTGGGGTACTCCCATTTGCCCTCTAATCCTTTCCCATCCATACATCTGTCCCAATGTCTATAAAAGTGGTTATTGGATCTGCTTCTGTAGCTACATCTGACAGATCATTCCAGATACGGACTATCCTCCGAGTGGAAAATGTTGCTTCTGAGGTATCCCTTCCCTCTCACCTTTAGCCTATGCCCTCAAGTTCTTCTAGTACACACCAAGTGCTATTTAAATGAAGAGAGGGTTTGTGTCCCTGCCATTGTTCCAACCTGTATTCCAGACTCCTACCACACCCATCTCTCCTCAAGAGTCAAGAGTGTTTTATTGTCATATGTCCCGAATGGGACAATGAAATTCTTACTTGCTGCAGCACAACAGAATATGTGAATATGTAAACATGGTACATAACGGGGGAAGAGAAAAAAAGAAAAAGTTCAATAAATAACAAATATAGTGCAATAATAATATAGTCTTTTGCAGTTCAGAGCTCAAAGCTTATTCGTTGTTGTGTTTAATAGCCTGATGGCCGTAGGGAAGAAGCTGTTCCTGAACCTGGACTTTACAATTTTCAGTACCTTCTTCCTGATGGCAATGGTGAGATGAGTGTGTGGCCAGGATGGTGTGGGTCCTTGATGATTTTGGCTGCGTTTTTGAGGCAGCGACTACGATAGATCCCTTCGACGGGAAGGTCAAAGCCGGTGATGGACTGGGCAGTGGTCACAACTTTTTGTAGTCTTTTTCGCTGCTGGACATCCTCGACATCCATCTACCAATTCATCCAGTTCTCTGTTTCTAGGCAAAGCATGTTTTAAAGTACAGAGAGGAGATTTGAGAGGACAAGAATTCAGTGATGGGTGCAGACCAAAATTGTCAAAGTAACAAATACTTTACAAATGGCATTTAGTGCCAAAGAAAATTGAAATAAATTACATGTAAAGTGGAGAGAGCAAAACTTGGGTTAGCGGTTTTGGGGCTAACTGAAGCCATCAAAGCCGTCATATACTTGAGGTGGTGTTCCTCAAGCTTACCTTGGGTGGCATAGGAAGATTAGCAGTCAGCTCAGGGTGCTAACAGCAGACAATTACTATGACTAGCCTGTGAGGATCTTGTAATTCAGAAGACTAGATCTGGCAATCTTGTTATTTCTTTTTGTGACTTTACACTGACTTAAATCTCCTTATTCACTTATTGGTGATTTACCTTTTAAGTAGCTGTTTCCACTCTCAGGTCTGCTACATGACTTGGCTGGATAAAATTTACCTTCTCTGTCCCTGCCCTGACTTAGAAGGTATTTTTCTTTTCTCATAACTGGGTTAAATCTAACTTAATTGGGATCAGTGCCAAATGTTTCTTTTAATTGATAATCCCATTTTCTTTTGGTTCTTTAGTTGCAGTCATTTGACCTCATTTGATGTGCTTTCTTTAATCATTATTGATAGTGCCCATCCTATCCTTATATCCCCCTCTATCTGATCTAGAAATCGTGTAACCAGGAAGTTAAGCGGCCAGCGGTTAGTTTCAGTAATAACTAAAATATACTTTTGTATATCTACTAATGCCTTTAGCCCATCTGCACCATTCAGTACACTCCTTGCATTTTAGTACACACCATTTAAGCCAGACTTATTTTTGTAGTTTCTATTCATTTTTTTTTGCTCTGCCCTCCATACTTCCTCCATTCTGACATCCCTGTCGGTCTGAAGTCTTCCCAGCGATGCTGGCAAGAGGGCATTGCACATCAGCAGGGCTGGGGCCAATATCCTGCCCTCCACAGGCCACTTTCCTCCTCCACTTACCTAGAATTGGTGCCAGGAGTGGAAAGCCCACTATCTCTGAAGCTGCCCTGTTCAGCTACACTCTATATTTCTATATTCATTGCTGCATCTGAATCTTTGCCCTACAGAATTTTGTTTGAGTGTATCCTGAACTGAAATGGGGCGCATCACCATATACCACAACCAAATCTGTGCCTCAGACTGCCTGATCTATCTCTCATAACAGCATGCGGCTTTATCACCAGTTGAAGCTTATCCAATCATCCAAGCCAGAATATGGCGTGGCACTGGGACAAAATAAGAGGAAGTGGAACCTAAAAGTGATTTCTTAACTGTAAAGTGTGGGTAATATCTATTTGGAAAGACCTCATCAACCTCTTCCTGTCTTCTAATTGTTAATATATGAATTTGAACAGAGAGGTGTGCTTGATTTATTTTTCCCTTTCATCAATAAGATGAACTGGCATGGAACTTCACTGGACTTCAATATCTGAATGTAAACGCTTTCTCGTCGCCTTGAGGGGAAAATGCATTCCATTATTGATTGGGCGATAAGTATTATGACCAGTACATTAATTGCTCAGGGAAAATACGATGCAATTCTCTCCATTATTGCTGCAGTCATCTAAACCATATTTCTGATGATTTTGAAAGGAGGGACAACCATATCAGTCTATACTGGCTATTTGCTTTCTGTTTCTTTTGAAAATGAAACCATTTCCTTGCTCTTCGGGATAAGAAATTTTAAAATGTTGTATTTTAAGTTTATGCTCTGTCGTAACTACTTGAAATTTTCAGTGTTTTAAAATTTGTGCTTTTTTTCACCTCCTTTCTTTGCTGTCTGAGAATTATTGTCTGCTCAACCAGTTTGCTGTCACAACTCCTGGACCTCAATAACCTCTTTGGATCTGATGGCATTAGATCTTTGTGGGCAACTTTCTTTGAGGTTAGAAACGAGTACTGTGCATCCACATAATTATCCTCACTAACCCAAGTTTTCAAGCATTGACCAAAAGAACCAATAACTGAAGAAGTACGTCAAATTGAACCTACAGTACGTTGTGTGAATATTAACTTAAGAACATCTTGTGTTCTGGAATATCTTTGTGCAGCATTTTAACATTAACAAAATTTGAGCCCAGGTGGGTAGTGACTGGATTAATTCAAGGCAGTGTTTCCAATGGTGGAATGGTGCCCTCTGCTGGGGGCTGAGATTTAAACTTGTCGAGTGCAATTTGCAGGACTATGAAAACATTGTAAGCCTGCTACGCAATCCTTTGTAGTGCTACTTATTTATGTTCTTGGGTGAGTTCTATTCATAGCCTAACATCCACGATTTATCACTGCATGACAGGATGATTTTAGCTTGTCAGTGGAGACTAACTGTTAAAAGACATGTTGACAATGCATGGGATTTCTTAGATGGGGCATCTTGGTCAGTCAGCATAGACAAGTTGGGCTGCGGGGCCTGTTCCTGTGCTGATAAAGTTAATGTTAAAATGCTGCACAAAGATATTCCAGAACTCAAGATATTCTTAAGTTGCTTATAACATGTACAATAACACCATCTGTCTCATTTTCTCTCAGTTGTGATACTAAACCACATGCAGCATTGACCAACTCTGCCTCTGTTGAAGTCTTTTTGGCTGCAACTTTGTTACATCTAGACTTTATTTCAGTGATGACCTCCCTCATTCTTTTCATAAACTCATCTGAAACTATGCAACTTGTATCACATCTGTTTGCTTATTGGTTTCCATTTGAAAATTATAACTGTTCTTATCCTGGAGTTGTGTTGAATATATTAGCAAATTTGAATGGGGTTAAACATAGAAAATAGGTGCAGGAGTAGGCCATTCGGCCCTTCGAGCCTGCACCGCCATTCAATATGATCATGGCTGATCATCCAACTCAGTATTCTGTACCTGCCTTCTCTCCATACCACCTGTTCCCTTTAGCCACAAGGGCCACATCTAACTCCCTCTTAAATATAGCCGATGAACTGGCCTCAACTACCTTTTGTGGCAGAGAATTCCAGAGATTCACCACTCTCTGTGTGAAAAATGTTTTCCTCATCTCGGTCCTAAAAGATTTCCCCCTTATCCTTAAACTGTGACCCCTTTTTCTGGACTTCCCCAACATCAGGAACAATCTTCCTGCATCTAGCCTGTCCAACCCCGTAAGAATTTTGTAAGTTTCTATAAGATCCCCCCTCAATCTTCTAAATTCTAGTGAATACAAACCGAGTCTATCCAGTCTTTCTTCATATGAAAGTCCTGACATCCCAGTAATCAGTCTGGTGAACCTTCTCTGTACTCCCTCTATGGCAAGAATGTCTTTCCTCAGATTAGGAGACCAAAACTGTACGCAATACTCCAGGTACGGTCTCACCAAGACCCTGTACAACTGCAGTAGAACCTCCCTGCTCCTATATTCAAATCCTTTTGCTATGAATGCTAACATACCATTTGCCTTCTTCACTGCCTGCTGCACCTGCATGCCTACTTTTAATGACTGGTGTACCATGACACCCAGGTCTCGTTGCATCTCCCCCTTTCCTAATCGGCCACCATTCAGATAATAGTCTACTTTTTTTCCTGTTTTTGCCACCAAAGTGGATAACCTCACATTTATCCACATTATACTGCATCTGCCATGCATTTGCCCACTCACCCAGCCTATCCAAGTCACCTTGCAGCCTCCTAGCATCCTCCACACAGCTAACACTGCCCCCCCAGCTTCGTGTAATCCGCAAACTTGGAGATGTTGCATTCAATTCCCTCGTCCAAATCATTAATATATATCGTAAATAGCTGGGGTCCCAGCACTGAGCCTTGCGGTACCCCACTAGTCACTGCCTGCCATTGTGAAAAGGACCCGTTTACTCCTACTCTTTGCTTCGTCTGCCAGCCAGTTCTCTATCCACATCAATACTGAACCCCCAATACCGTGTGCTTTAAGTTTGCATACTAATCTCTTATGTGGGACCTTGTCGAAAGCCTTCTGAAAGTCCAGATATAACACATCCACCGGTTCTCCCTTATCCACTCTACTAGTTACATCCTCGAAAAATTCTATAAGGTTCGTCAGACATGATTTACCTTTCATAAATCCATGCTGACTTTGTCCAATGATTTCACCACTTTCCAAATGTGCTGCTATCCCATCTTTAATAACTGATTCTAGCAGTTTCCCCACTACCGACGTTAGACTAACTGGTCTGTAATTCCCCGTTTTCTCTCTCCCTCCTTTTTTTAAAAGTGGGGTTACATTAGCTACCCTCCAATCCTCAGGAACTACTCCAGAATCTAAAGAGTTTTGAAAAATTTCACTAATGCATCCACTATTTCTGGGGCTACTTCCTTAAGTACTCTGGGATGCAGCCTATCTGGCCCTGGGGATTTATCGGCCTTTAATCCATTCAATTTACCCAACACCACTTCCCGGCTAACCTGGATTTAACTCAGTTCCTCCATCTCATTTGACCCCCGGCCCCCTGCTATTTCCGGCAGATTATTTATGTTTTCCTTAGTGAAGACAGAACCAAAGTAGTTATGCAATTGGTCTGCCATGTCCTTGTTCCCCATGATCAATTCACCTGTTTCTGACTGCGGGACCTACATTTGTTTTAACTAATCTTTTTCTCTTCACATATCTATAAAAGCTTTTGCAGTCAGTTTTTATGTTCCCTGCCAGTTTTCTTTCATAATCTATTTTCCCTTTCCTAATTAAGCCCTTTGTCCTCCTCTGCTGGACTCTAAATTTCTCCCAGTCCTCTGGTAGGCTGCTTTTTCTGGCTAATTTGTACGCTTCATCTTTTGTTTTGATACTATCCCTGATTTCCCTTGTTATCCACGGATGCACTACCTTCCCTGATTTATTTTTTTGCCAAACTGGGATGAACAATTGTTGTAGTTCATCTATGCAGTCTTTAAATGCCTTCCATTGCATATCCACCGTCAACCCATTAAGAATCAATTGCCAGTCTATCTTGGCCAATTCACGTCTCACGGTTCATGAACAAGCATGTAATTAACAAACTTGGATGAGATTCTGACACCTCCATGTTGTCCAGATCGAGGGGGCAGAGGTCATTGGGTGCCAACTACTTTAAAAAACAACCCCAGATGGGCAACATTTCAGGTCAAGGCACTGCCAAAGATGAGCAGATTAATTCATTTCTGCAAACTTGGATTTTTACCTTTTTTTTAAATTAACATGTAGCTGAGCAAGTAGTGTATTCAAAACCTGATCAGAGGAGCATGTTCCAAAGCAGAAACACAATGGAATTCTGTGGGAGGTCTGTTTTAACAGAGGACAGACCAGCCTGCATGACGAATTCATCTTCCTCCTCCCGAAACATACACTCCATGTTCTACTGGGACTCCACTGTGTACTTCCTGCACGTGTTCAATTACATGAGCAGTCCTTTCCTAACCCTCTCGCAATCTAAAAGCCAGGGTAGCAAACATCTCACCTCCTCTAATTGTACTGGTTCCAGATGCTTACCAAAGCCTTTCCAAAGCTAATTGAGGATGGATAACAAAAACTCCTTGGTCTTTTTAAGGTTATAATATTTTGTGGACTGTTGGCTGCAACCTAGAATCATTTTATTCAAATTGTTAGTTTTAGGATAAAGCTCTTTTGTGCTCTTATACTGGAACTCCTGAGTCATTTTGGCTTCTGAAGTATTTAGCCTTTGAACTGTTCAAATACAATAATTAAAACAAATGTCTTCTGGTGGGTTTACTGGCAACAGCTGAACAAGTGCCAACTGGGGGTTAAATTTACAGATACAAATTATTAGTTCAAATTCCAGAAGCCTCAGTTTTATATATCTATACAAAATGCAGTCCGCTGCAAAAGAATGCTTCACTATTATAAAATGTAAACTCAATGATATTGCTGTACTTGCATTGAGCTGAATAGCCAAGCAAGCGTGCAGTTAAATTTTCTTCAATTATAGACCAATGGCTAAATCTAGCTACACATGCATTTTCTCTCCCACACCAAATGTTACTTGCTTGCATTCAACACAGGTCCCACCACATTGCTACTTCACCAGTTTTCCTAAAATAAAGAATTTATTGGAAAACAAGTGTATTTCATTAATCAGTCTACAGTCACTGCTGAATAACTCAGGTATGCAAACGTTCACAGGAGTCAGTGCATTCTTCTTCCACGATATAATAGATGTGTGTGTAGCACAACAAGATAAAAACAATTTACAAATTAGAATATTTGACAACACAAAACTATTTGGAACCTATAGAAAATTGAAATACTACAGCTGTTACATTTTCCAAAAGCAAGGTCAAAGGAGGGGGTGGGTTATTGGGGGCAGTAACCACAACAGTCTGTACAGTAGTAATGGCACTTCCAACAGAGCATGCAGCTTATTTTAATTTGCTAGACAGTCATTTGCCCAATATGTGCAGTCTCAGCCTATCAGCTTCACAGAAGCAGTGGTACAGTGACCCTGTCAGCTGTGTGTGCGGTCTGCCCTTGTAGAGTATTCTTGGCACTTGCAGTAGTGATTGCTTCTTGTGTGTCTGGGAGACCTCACGAGCTTTTGTTCAAGCAGCCTCATTCTTCATCACAGCAAACCTGGAAATACAAAATATTTAAAGTTGCAATCCAAATGGCAGCATTTCATTCCAAGTTAAGCGACCATCAATCACAGGCCGGTTCATTATTGCAATATACAGGTATGATTTAAAGCAACTCAGTATGCAATTGTTGTTAATTGAGTTAGGATATGACTGGATGCTCTTGTCAAATCATCTTTAGGCTTATACCAATGAAACGGGCTACTTTTTGTGACGGGGAGGTTTTGAGCATCCCAAGCATATCCCAATAGACATATCCCATGATGCCCAAGATATTTGGAAGCCCATGAAGGAGAAGTGTATGAAACTGCACCTTGAAGGAAAATCCACTGAATGCATTAAAACATGGCAGTCTACATTTATACTTGCAAGCTGCAATCCAGAGTTAAGTGAAATAAACAAGCTTTCACTATGCATTACAATCGTAACAAGGCACCTTGACAAAAGGATGATCCAGAAGCTGGCTAGATGTCCACCGGTGCTTCGGGTCACTTTCCAGGCAATGGGAGAGAAAGCTCTTGCCTTCTGGACTTAAACGTTCTGGGATGGGAGGCTTGTGGCCCATTCCCACCTTGTACATTATTTGGAAGTTATGCTCATACTCATGCCACGGTCTCTGAAAAAGAAGAGGATGATGTAATTTGAGAGTTTACAAACTGTATAAAATAATGGATGTTAGTTTAGTTTATTACTGTCACGATCCATACAGTTTCACACATTATGCCGAAATAATGCTCAGATTTCTGGACTACAATCATATCTATAAAAGGGAATCCAAAGGGAGGAAAGTGATTGAATGACACATTAGAGGCTTTAAAATAAACAAAGGAAGCTACAGAAAAGTTCAACAATCTATACATTCTGTGGTGCAGAGTAAGTGAAACCAGACTACAAAACTATTCAAAAGAACAGCACCAGATAGTACAAGGACATCCTCAACTGGTCTAGAAATAGGATGGTAGTATTGAACAATGACTAACTGATAAGCAGAAACTAAACTCAGATTTGTATATAGCTCACTGAAAGGACTTGCTGGTGCAATTCTTTAAAAGGATAAATATCTTCAAAACAAAAAAAAATTGCACAAAGCCAAAAACACAAGGAACTGCAGATGTTGGTTTACAAAACAAAAGATATAGTGCTGGAGCTACTCAGCGGGTTGGGCAGCATCTCTGGAGAACAGTGTGATAAGGGGTTCCAACCCAAAACATCACCTGTTCATATTCTCCAGAGATGCTGGGTTACCCCAAAACTTTGTGTCTTTTTTCCCCCAGCACAAAGCCAACTTTGATCATTTATGTTTACATTTCTAATTAGAAGGAAAGCAAGTTTATTTTCTGGAGAGTATACATTTTATTGCCTTCAAATTATGTGCACCATTTCCTGTGTATGCTAGTTTGCACCATCGTAACAAACCTGCAATCTACTGTATCTGTGCACAGAGCAGGTTGGATTGATCCAGTCTGCCAATGCCACTTGTAAATCGACTTGCATCAAAGTGGAACAGGATACTGAACATCTCCAATTTAAGGTGGTCCCTGCTTTCTCCTTCTTTCCCCTCCCTCTCCCAGAGCCCACTGTCTCCGCCTCTACCTTTCTTCTTCCCGGCCCCCCACCCCCACATCAGTCTGAAGAAGGGTCTCGCCCCGAAACGTTGCCTATTTCCTTCGCTCCATAGATGCTGCCTCACCTGCTGAGTTTCTCCAGCATTTTTGTCTACCTTCGAACATCTTTGTAATGTTACTTTTAAAATGATACATAGGAATAAAATACAGGCATTTCTGCTAAAACCCAATAGTTGCCTTTCTAAGCAATCTTGTGTTGTAGAATATCATGTTATAAAGATTATTGTCAAGGGGGGAGAGGAGTTTGTGGCTAGAGTTTTTCAGACTTAAAAGATCCTGCAGAAAAAAGTGGAAACAAGTTTATTTTTGTTACTGCAAGACATACTAAAGACTGTATGTTACATTGTTTAGCAGTATCATTGCACAAATGTCAATAGAAGCAATCTCGCCAATTTCAATGTACACCGACTGTTAAAGTAGCAGATCTGTTGATAAAGTTAATGGCGCCAGATTACTGTGGGGAAACAGGTTTCCCTCCTTCCTAGACTTGCTCCCCAAGACAGCTTTTTATCCCGCCTATCAATTTCTGAAGCAACTTAAGTGTTCTCTAGTTCTCTCCACCTTATAACCAATTTGGCAAGTGTAATACAAATGTCGTTCCCTATTTCATTCCTCACGTTACATATCCAATTCATACTGCAGAAACACGTGTTATGTCAGAACTAGTAGTTCTGCAGATCAGGGCAGTGTCTTCCAGGACCAGACTGCATGTGTGACCACAAACCTTTTCAACATTCGGAAATCTTCCAGTAACAAATTTACGCCAAGATAACAAAACCCCCTGAAGATCAATTGACCACATTAAGTATTTCAATGTAATTAAGTGTACCAGCAGAATGGTTTTCCAAAGTAAAACCAACTATTCTGGGATGTTGATTAAAATGTAGTACAAGTTATTTACAATAGTAAAGGCTGTAGTGGTTTAATCATCAAGTACATTAAAATGATGGAGAAGACTTTAAAAGATCTCCCTTGAAGTGGTCCCTTGTTTGCAGGAAAGTGGTGCCGAGGCTAAAGATCAGACATGATCTTACTAAACAAAACAGCAGACACAAGTCCAGCCTCTATTTAATTGTGGTGAAGTGAATTAATTCACCAAGTTAGAGAAACTAACTGTAATAATCAATTCATCACTCTAAAAAAAGAATCCTCTCTGAAGCTGGAATTCATAAAATATGGTAATCTAAATGCACTTTCTACTTATTTACAATTTAGTCAACAGAAATACATTGGCTATTAAAAGCAATGTGAAATGTAGTGAATACAACTTTTTCTTGAGGGAATCGTTTTTCATTTTCATTTTCAAATTCAGCAAAGAAAACAAGTAATGATGTGATTCACAGCCAGTATAAAATCTTTTGTCCTGTAGTCAGTAAGTTTTTACACTGGGCGTCATGCACTGCCTAAACTCTGGACAAGAGTCCAACAATGAGTTTTAATCTGTGGATTTATCTCTCGATCTGAATGATTCAATTCTGCATCTGCAAGAAATCCTGCAAAACAAGTTGGATACTTCACAAGGATAAGAACTTTATGATTCACATCCCCTGGCATTTGATGAAAACTCTGGAATAAATAGTTGATAGAAACAGAGTAGCTCAGAGCCCTGATAATACATCAGGCAATGGTGTCGAAAGTAACACGACGTGCACTGTTCTACTTTAAACTCATTTGTGTCCGGATAGGTGGTGGTCTTATAGAAACATAACAGCAGCTGAAGGACACACATGTCAAATGTAGCAAGGACGCAGAAACATTTGTTCAACGCTATGTGTAGCTGTACTCCTGTTCACTGTGTATAACTACGCCTACCGATGCCACTGCTCTGGGCAAATGTTCCTGCAACCTCAATGACACAACTGAACTTACCACTAATCAGAGAGGCTCAACTTCATTTCACTCTAGAATGCAGGTTTCAAGGGAACTCCAGATAATGCTTCACATAGACACATTACACTAAAACAGGAGAAGGAGTGGATCATATGATCCTTTAAATTTACACTGCCATATGCTGATCTGATCTTGGCTTCCAGCCTGATCCCTATATCCTCAATTTCTGTCAATCCAAAAAAACAAACAAATGCTGTTACCAACAAGGTGTACATGCAGGTACAACAGGCAGTGAAGAAAGCTAATGGCATGTTGGCCTTCATAACAAGATGATTTGAGTATAGGAGCAAAGAGGTTCTGCAGTTGTACAGAGCCTTGGTGAGACCACACCTGGAGTATTGTGTGCAGTTTTGATCTCTTAATTTGAGGAAGGACATTCTTGCTATTGAGGGAGTGCAGCGTAGGTTCATGAGGTTAATTCCCAGGATGGCGGGACAGTCATATGATGAAAGAATGGAATGACGGGTTGTATTTACTGTGATTTAGTAGGATGAGAGGAGATCTTATAGAAACATAACATTATTAAGGGATTGGACAAGCTAGATGCAGGTAACATGTTCCTGATGTTGGGGGAATCCAGAACCAGGGGGCATAGTTTAAGATTAAGGGGTAGCCCATTTATAACAGAGATGAGAAAAAACTTTTTCACCCAGTTGTGAATTTGTCGAATTCTCTGCCTCAGAAGGCAGTGGAGGCCGATTCACTGGATGCATTCAAAAGAGAGTTAGATAGAGCTCTTGGGGCTGGCAGAATAAAGGGATATGGGGAGAAGGCAGGAACGAGGTACTGATTGTGGATGATCAGCCATGATGATCACATGGAATGGCAGTGCTGGCTCGAAGGCCTGGTCCTGCACCTATTCTCTATGAACACATATTATCATGTAGTGTGGACAGACACAAAATGCTGGAATAACTCAGCGGGTCAGGCAGCATCTCTGGAGAAAAGGAATGTTTCAGGTCGGAACCCTTGTCTGAAGGCTTACTCCAGCATTTTGCGTCTATCTTTGGTATAAACCAACATCTGCAGTTCCTTCCTACACACCTTATGATGCAATGTCCTGCAGCAGCCATTACACAATGCCAGTACACTAAAACATTTAGTGATCGCTGGTCGGTTGGGACACAGTATCTCACCTTGCCTGTAACCATTTCCACAAGGACACACCCAAGGCTCCAGACATCTGCAGCTCGCCCATGCCCTTCACCCTTTGCTCTGGTGATAACTTCAGGGGCCATGTAAGCTTTAACAGAACAAAAGCGAGACAAAATAAGTTAATTAACAAAGCTACATTTATCACTTCACAGTCCACCTGGACTGCATTTGCTTGTGCAATCTTTCTGTTTGCAAACAACTACTGTTGATGTTGTCACAAGTGGCTGCTGTACTTCAAACATGCTTTGTGCACTGAGCTCAAGTCCCCATATCCACTTCCTGGCAACTAAAACCAGTGGTGAATTTTGTCTAGGTGGATAAGTGGTTACCAAAGTATGAAAACTTTTCCAGAATTACAGCCTGTTCTGCAACAAGCAGTAAAATTATAGATTGGGTGGCACAGTGGTAGTAGAGCCGCTGCCTCACAACGCCAGAGACCCAGGTTCGATCTCCAATCTCAGGTGCTGTCTGTGTGGAGTTTGCACGTTCTCCCTGTGACTGCATACGTTTCCTCCAGGTGATTCTGTTTCCTCCCACATACCAAAGACATGCGGGCTTGTAGATTAATTGATGTCTGGAAATTGCCCTTGATGTGTAGGGAGTAGATGCGAAAGTGGGATAACATAGAATTATGTTAAGACAGGTATATGGATAGGATAGGTTTGGAGGGATATTGGGAAAATGCGGGCAGGTGGGGCTTGTGTAGATGGGACATTTTGGTTGGTGGAAAGATGAGCCAAAAGGCCTGTTTTTACGGTGTGTGATTCTGATGAGTGAACGGTGATCGCTGGTCGGTTGGGACACATTGAGCAAAGGGCCTGTTTCCATGTTGTATCAAACAAAAAAAATGTTTTTGCTCTGAAGAGGAACTGACACCAGCTCATGCATATATGAAATAATCTAAATATTCGGTCCAAAGTTCTCTCAATTTTTTTTCAGTTAAATTACCAGTGACTCTGTCAGTGGGCAACCACAGATCGTGGTAGGAAGTACAATCCAATGACTATGCATTCCCAGGTTTGGTCTCCACTGGATTATCAACTTCACTTGGGGCAGGGCAGGGAAAACAAGACTGGTTCCAGCATACCTGGACTGGAGTGAGGAAAAACAGAGAACATTCGCACTCGCGTGGACAGTAGCTGGAAAAGGGATTGCGGGAGTTATATCGTCAAACTTGGGGAACGGAATGATATGCATCGTGTTCAGGCAGATAAGATTTGTTTATCTTGGCATCGCGTTGGGCAGAGATTGGGTTAAAGGGCCCGTTCCTGTGACTGTTCTAAGTTTTATCTCAGCTAAACATTAATTTGGCACGAGCTGCACCCACTTGGACTAGATAATAGAACACATTCTGTCATCACAAACTCTTTTCCAGCAGGAATCAGTACTTGCAAAAATAGAAAAGGCTCTTATTTTTAAACAAAATACACGTCCTCAAATCTGAGCTATTTGACACAAACAACTAACAAGGATAATCTCCCCAGAGGTTTTGTTTGCAATTGTTTGAAATCATCTTCTGCAATGAACACTGATGGAGAATAAAGCAGCTTTTGTTTAGCATTAGCAGAACGGCTTGGACCACATGTTAATTAATTATATGCAAAAGAACTCCATAAGGAATAGGAGGACACAGGACCAAAGTTGTACCATTTAGTGCACCATACCATGTTAATCATTCAGCAAGATCACGGCTGATCTACCTTGGACTTCATTTCCCTACACAAGTCCCATGCCCCTAGATTATTCGTCTTTGTCACTCCCAGGGATCCACACCTAAGAAAAGCAATTCCATGTATTCATAACCATCTGTGTGAAGACCTCAGTCCAAAATGGCCAAACCATTCCCCAGAGATGATGCCCTTCTCTCACACATTTTATAAAGAAGCAACTATACTATCAAGCCCCTTCAAAATCTTGCATCAGTCAACAACACCACCTCTCACCTGGGAACATTGGCCTATTGGCAAATATTGATAATTCCTCAAAGCCAGTCCTACCATCCCACTTATCAATTTAGTAAACCTTTGATTGATTGGATCACTGACAAGCAGCCTAAAACTGCAGACCAATGTGATCTCACCACAGCTTTTTGCAGTTTGAACAAGACATTGTACTCTTGATCAAAACATTCCTGTGGCACAGACCAAACTGCCTTAACCCACTAAAAGTCAACCACCAGTGTTACTGAGAAGCTGAGAGATTTTCTATCTGCCATTCAAATGTTTATATTATTAGTTCAACAAGAAAACCAGCCAGACCACAGGTTTGTGACCATAGGATGAGCATACTTAAATCAGTAAAAGTGATCTCACACATCAATTGCAGTTCACTTTTCTGGAGACAAAACATTTGTATCACCTATAAACCGTATGCACAGATTTAAATGAATGATTAGTGGGAAAGGCAACTTCATCGCACAAGTCTCTTACCAGCAGTCCCAAGAGTACTGTTCACTTCACCAGGCATGGTCTGGGCAATATTCTTCAGCTTTACTGAACAACCAAAGTCCCCCAGTTTGATCTTACCTGATGAGGTGAGGAAAATATTGGCACCTAAAATAAAGAGAATTAAGTGAAGGATTGCTGAAATTTAAATGACTTAGTATTGTATTAGTGCATTTCATTACTAATAGCTCTAGAGCTGTATGAAAAGTTTTGGAAGGATGGATTATAGTTTTAAAAAATTAGAAATATAGTCAGGAACAATTGATAAGTTTCTGTAGATATACTGTATCAGCACTGCTGGAATCATTTACAAGCTCAAAACGTATTTTGCTGTTTAACAGTTTCTGTTTCTCTCAATGTCTGTATCCTGTCTTGATTAAAACTGATTAAAAACTCATTAAAACTTGACTCCAATACCCTTCTATTGTTCAAACGACACTTTAATTTAACAAGTTTTAACCATTCAGACGAATGAAGCTTGATATCTGTCATCATAAAACCAGCAATGTCAGATTGAAGTAAATTGGCCTTCAACAGTGTAGAGGAATCAAAAACAAGATGACATGCATTTGAGCTGAGAGCAAAGATTTAATAGGAACTTGAGAAGCAACTTTTTTACTTTGCGGATGGTGGGTAAAGTGAATGAGCTGGCAGAGGAGATAGTTGAGGCAGGTACTATAACAACATTTAAAAGGCACTTGGACACGAACATGGATAGGAAAGGTTCAAAGGGATATGGGCCAAATGCAGATGAATGGGCCGAGCTTAGATGGTGCATCTTGGTCAGCATGGACAAGTTGGGCTTAAGGGCCTGGTTTTGTGATGTATGACTAAGTGAAATATGACCACTGAATAAGCATGCAAAGATATCAGGGTTGAGGCATTGTAAACAATACATTACTACTAATAGCTCTAGAGTTGTGTGAAAAGTCTTGGCAGGTTGGACTATAGCTCTAAGACATTTTAGAATTACAGTCAGAAATAATTGATAGTGTCTGTAGATATTTTAGCACTGCTAGAATCAACCCCAATACATTCAGTCATGAGAAGGGTGCCGACCCGAAAAGTCACCATTCCATGTTCTCCAGAGATGCTGCCAAGATACTCCAGCACTTTATGTCCATCTTTGGTATAAACCAGCATCTGCTGTTTCTTTTTATTACATAAATATTTAGTATTTGCTGCATCTAGCACGGGTGGAACTGATTGAAGACAACAAATAAATTCTGCTCCTTGCATCTGTAGATTTGTGCTGAATGCAACACACCAAATGAACAACTCAGCCTTGACTAACTTGTTCTTGTGACAGCCAGATTCCTAATTGTTGTTTAGCAATAAAGCTCCAGATGATAGTTGATCATACTATTCATTTGATAGTAACTGCAAGCCTCCCAAATCGATGCTCTTACTTGGCAGGTAAAATGCAGCGTTGCAGAGGGCTGTCTTTTCATGAACATGAGGCACTTTATGGAGTCTGCCAGAGAAAATACGTGCACACAACGTAAGAAATAGCTCCACTTCTAATTCTTACAAGATTGGCAGATACAATTTCACAATAATGCCTGGAACCTGCGACACTCAGTATGTTTAAGTGAAACTCCTCGTCACACAGCAGAATTGCTGATTTAAATGTCCTCACCCTGATACAAGTTTTCTCTTCCTCACCACCAGTTTCAACCATGCACTGCATCAACTTTAATTTAGACAACTAATCTTGGCATCTTACTTTGATGATTCAGGTTTTTTTTAAGCAAGCGATACAGCATGGAAACAGACCGTTTGGCCCACTGAGTCCATAGCGAACATCACACTAAGTTCTATGTTATCCCATTTTCTCATCCACTCCCTACACACGAGGGGCAATTTACAGAGTCCAATTAACCTACAAACCCGCTCGTCTTTGGGATGTGGGAGGAAACCCACGCGGTCACAGGGAGAACGTGTGAACACACAAACACAGCACCCGAGATCGGGATCGATCCTGGGTCTCTGGTGCTGTGAGGCAGCAGGTCTACTACCAGCTGCACCACCTTAAAGTTTTTAAGTGCAAAATATTACTGTGAAATTCTTTTCGCATGCTGACTCCTGGCTTGGGGTAAAGCAAGTGCAATTATTAATTTAGGTTCGTTATATGTTAATAGAAAATATAATATATTAACCTTGGCATGTAAAAAAAACTCTTTCATGGTAATATTTTATACTAAAATGCCTGAATAGTGAAAGACGCCAAGATTAGTTGTCTAAACTAGAGCACATTTCAGTTCAGTGCTTCATGGTTAAATTGATGTGCACATTTCTTTTGAAATGCACAAATGAGAATGTATTTTAGAATCTGATCCAAACCAAAGGCCCCGTTAACACTGGCAGATACTGATCTTTAAACCACTAGCAGAAACTGGCTCACATAATCACCAATTTATCATCAGCAAGTTACTTTTGTGGTTTGTTTATTCCAGTTAAATCTCCAATAATGTCATCCCATTGGCCAATAATTGCACTAATTAAAATATCACAATGTAAGGAAGAATGTTTAAAATATAAACACCATGTAGAAAAGCAGCAGCTGAGATTAGCTTGCAATATTGCAAAAAAATCTTTTGTGCATGCATTACCCTTGATATCTCGGTGCACAATCCCATGTTCATGTAGCACATTGATAGCTGTGATGATCTGCTTGGTGTACAATCGAATGACGTGCTCCTGTAGACCAAGCCGAGCCACCTCTTCTAGGGTGCCTTCATCACAGTACTCCATGAAGATGTACATTTCTTCCTGAGACCAAGACAAAAAACAAGTTCAAAATGCATGGTGATTGTATTCAGTTTGGTTTAGATTATTGTCACGTGTACCTAGGTACAATGAAAAGCTTTTGTTGCATGCTAACCAGTCAGCGGAAAGACATGATTACAATGGAGCCAATCACAGTGTACAGATACACAATAAGGGAATAACGTTTAGTGCAAAGTAAAGCCAATAAAGTCAGATCAAAGATAGTCTGAATGAGGTGGTAGCCCTCTAGTTGGTGATATGATGGTTCAGTTGCCTGATAACAGTTGAGAAGAAACTGTCCCTGAATCTGGAGATGTGCATTTTCACACTTTTGTACCAATTGCCTGATGGGAGAGGGAAGGAGTGACCAGGGTGAGACTGGGCCTTGATTATGCTGCTGGTCTTGCCGAGGTAAGGTGCAGTGAACCATGACACTTGTCTGTTAATTCTAATGAGAAACAAACCAAAGAGGCCTACAAGGACACAACATGCTGCATGTTGTCCAAGAGTGTGAGAATATAAAAATACTGCCCTGAAAGGTGTAAACTGTAAGAGCTTTTCGTGGGGCCAACTCCTGTTTCAGCAGTGCCCTGAAATGTCAGTGGTAATTAACACAGAGAAACCGTTAAAATGAGTTCGGAACAGAAAAATAATTTCAATGGGCACTCATTATTTAGTTTACACGGTTCCAACATTTACAAAATAATCCAGTTTGTTGTTATTAAGGTCAGTTTGCCTGCGATTCGAGTATCTTCAATAATGTGTACGTGCTATGTGTAATGTGTAGTGCCACTTTAACCTGGAAACAGCTCATCTATCTCAGTCCCATGTTACAGGAATCACTCAGGTGAGGCAGGATCTGAACCTGACAATGCAGTTAGAAAGGCTTTTAATCTTTGATTGGTTGGCATTGAAATGGGACAGATTTATAAGGCAGAGAAAACTAGAACACCTTTAAAAGAAAATTCAGCAGAGAATCACTGTTCATTCACAGTTTAAGTTTGAGTTTAGTTTATTGTCATGTGTACAGAGGTACAGTGAGACTTTTGTTGCATGCCTATCAGTCAGCCGAAAGACAATACATGATTTACAATCAAGCTATCACAGTGTAGCGATAAGGAATGTTGCTGTTGGAGTAGAGATTTTTTTAAATGGAGCACTTGTAATGTGTGATTGCAGATCCACTTCTGTGACTAGCACACAAAGAGTCGCCTGGCTTGGGCGCCGACTCGTCCTGCACGAGCTCTCTTTTTTTCTCCAGAGTCTCACCTTGTTGAAGGTTTTGGAGACAATCATTAGAGACCCTCATTCAGCACACAAATCCCTAACGTCACCCAGCTTCCTCGCCAAACATGTCAGCTGATGCAACGCTTTGGTGCGTTGAACCAAGCCAAAGTGTCAACCTTCATTAAACAACCCAGGGAAAAGACTCACAATATACTGGAGTAACTCAGCAGGTCAGGTAGCATCTCTGGAGAAAAAGGGTGGATGGCGTTTCGGATAGAAACCTTTCTTCAGAAACCAACCCAAAACGTCACCCATCCATTTTTCTCCAGAGATGCTGCCTGACCCTCCAGTACTTTGTGTCTATCTTCGGTATAAACCAGCATCTCCAGTTCCTTTATTCACACCAGGAAAGAGACTGTAGGCTCAATTATTAGTTTAGCCAAGGTTCTTTTGACTATTGGTTAGTCCTGGACATTAACTGGAGCATCTTACATTTTTTATGTAAACATTTTCTGAATTGAGACAGCAAGTTTTAATCATTCAGTGGAAAGGCATTTCACTGAGAAAGCATTCCTTTAACAGCTCAATACTGATCAATGGAAGAGGGAATCAAAGTGTTCTCTGTAAAGAGGACGACAGAGGAAATGTTATTTAAATCAGTATGACTGGTGGGTATTTGGATTACTTACTCTGTGAAGTTCTACACCAAAATATCTAACCAGGTTTGGGTGTTTGATACCTTCAAAAATTTTCAATTCATCTGCTGTCTCCTTGATTGTTTTGTGATCATTTGGCTGGAATCTGATCTATAAAGGATGGAAAACCATAATCTTAGCATTCAAAGAAGAAAAAAAGTTGCATTTTACCAACAAACTATTTTCTTCAGTGTATTTTGTGCTGTAATGGAAATTGACACCAATAATTGGAGAAATAAAGATGGTCGGGGGATGGTGCAGAGACCATGGAGGGGCAATTCAGGATTGTGCAAGAGGCCAGCTTTGCAGAGGGTTTCAGAGGCTTCAGCAGCCGAGATACGGAGGGTGAAACCCAGAGAACAAAGACCTAATGTAAGGCAGGGAGCAAAGGGATCAGTGCATGATCTTGAACTGGTACATGTGGATGCTAGCAGCAGAGATTAGAATAAACTCAAGAGTACAGAGGCCAAGATGGGAAGCCAGCTAGGAGCATACATGTCAACACACGTGGGTGCAGCAGAGCAGCTGTGCACCGGATCCAGAGAACAGCCAGAGGACCCCAAAGGATTAGAAAAGTTGACATCATAGCAAAAGAATAAGGTGCTTTTAGGTTCCAGCTGGAAACAGATTTTTTCCTGTAATGTTTTCAATTCTCACACATTTCAGAAAATAGTAATTTCAATGCAGATTAATTGATGAGTCATAGCGTCATACAGCAACGAAACAAGACTTCTGGCCCAACTTGCTCAGGCTGACCAAGATGCTCCATCTACACTTCTTCCTCCTGCCCGCCTTTAAGCCATATCCCTCTAAACCTTTTCTATTCATGTACCAGTCCAAATATCCTCTGGCAGCTTGTTCCATATAGCCACCACCACAAACAGAATCCATTTCTTAGAGACGTTCGGACAGGCACATGGTTACGCAAGGAATGGAGGCATATGGATTATGTGCAGGCAGATAAGAGTTGGTCATGGCATCATGGACAGCAGAGACATTATGGGTCAAAGGGCCTGTTCCTGTGCTGGTAGACAAAAGTGCTGGAGAAACTCAGCGGGTGCAGCAGCATCTATGGAGCGAAGGAAATAGGCAACGTTTCGGGCCGAAACCCTTCTTCAGACTGTTCTATGTTAAAGCGTCAAGCAGGAATCTATATTTGAATATTTTCTGTATTTGCATGTTGTTATTTTGATCATTAAACAGCAGGTAGAGGAGTTTGTTTCTTCTGCGCTGATACATCCTATCCTAACTCAGCATACAAGAAACACTGTGTTTGCAGCCATTTTGAGAATACTTTCCCTAAATACAAAAGGCACTTACTTCCTTCATTGCCATTAGCTCTCCGGTGTCTATATTTATACACGTGTACACTTTTCCATACTGTCCTTCTCCTGCAGAAACAAAGTGTTGCCATTTAGTGAGCTTTCACCGAGAAAGAAGCTCCCATCATTACACAGATGCAGATTCCACCAAAGATGGAATATAATGGTCCCCTATCCCATTAGTGTGGAATGTCACCATTTTATTCAAAGCAAAACCAAAATATATTTAGTTTGACTTCCGGTTGGCGCCACGATGTGAGTGGAATCGCGCCATTGCAGCTCCGAAAAAAACTGAATTTAAAACGGGGGTAAAAGGGTCAAACAAACGCACTTACCACAGGAGATCGATTGCGAACGGCTCCGGCAGCGTTTAAAAGGTGCGTGACGTCATCAGGCGCGCGATTTTAAGAAGAAATTATGACCCAGCGCTCCCCCACCCCCACCGCTGGAAAAAAAGCTACGAGAAGGGAAACTGGCCTCAGCTCGGGTGCAACTGCTGCTTCTCAAGAAGATGTCTCACAGAGGAAAGCTGAAATGGAGGAACTTAAGACTACCATTCTAGGTGAGATAAAGAAGCAGAGGAAGGAGTATATGGAGGAGATAAAGAAGCAGAGGAAGGAGTATATGGAGGAGATAAAAAGTTTAAAAGCGGATATGCTGGTGTCTCACGAGAAAAATAAAGAAGATAAAGAAGACTTAATAAAACAAGTTATAACGACGGTAAAAAGTATGATGGATGAGTGGAAGGAAAAGGCTAATGCCGAGTTACAAACTCAAATTGAGGATGTAAAGGAAATAGCTGCTGGGATGGAAAGAAAGCTGGATGACAAGATAGATCCTACTATAATTTCGCTAGACCAACAAGGCGAAGCAATTAAAGAGCTAACTAAAATTGCTGAAGTGAATACTAAGGAGACCGAAAAACTCCGTGCCGAGAACAAACGCCTCTTAGAATTATTACATAAAACAAACGAGAAATGTATTGATCTGGAGGGACGCCAACGCCGTAAAAATTTGCGTATAGTTGGTCTGAGCGAAGGTCGTGAGGGGAGTCAAGATCCTCGAAAATTTGTTGCAAAACTTTTAATGGATATTTTGAATTTGGATCATGAACCCCTGTTGAGCCGTGCACATAGGGCTCTAAGACGGGCCCCTGGGATAGGTTCATCGCCCAGACAAATGATTGTAAAAGTGGCCTTTGACCATGTCTTCGATGAAATGATGAAGATAATAATAAAAAAGAGAAACCTGAAATACGAGGGAGACAACATCAGTATTTTTAGAGACTTCCCAGCAGAAGTGGCCAAGAAAAGAGCACTATTTAAAGAAACAAAAGGTATCCTGAGGAATGTACAGAATACTAAGAATCTGAGATATGGCTTGATGTACCCAGCAATACTGAGAGTAACTTATGATGACAAGGAATATCGTTTCGTTAAGCATACTGAAGCATTGAAATTCGCCCGAGGCATACAGCAGAAGCCAGAAGATGAAGAGAGAGAAGATGCGGAGGAAGAACCCGAGGGAGAAGGAGAGGACTGAACTTTTATCATCGACCTGTGGTTATGAAATACTCACTTAGAAGGAAGTGGAATAATGGGCATTTAGTAGTAGTTCTGTATTAATTATTAGAAAATATTTAATTATTCCATGATAATAGTATTACATATTATAGTATTAAATACAATTGATATTAGTAATTAGCAAATAGTAATATGAATAATAGAAATAATTACTAAGTACTAAGTATATAAAGTTAGTACCCCACCCCAATATATATAGCATTTGAGATAGGAGCTGGTATAATCAACATCTTTTTTTTATTAAAAAAACGGAAGTCTTTAGATTAATGGCCACGTTAGTGTGGCTTTCACCTTCACATACTACACACTATACAAGTGTAGTTTCTTTTTTTTCTGAGCACCCTATTAACACCTTTTACTTTTTTTTTATTATTGATATTTCTTATTGTTTTTGTTTTTTATTGATCTTATATTATATATTATTTGAATGTAGATGTGAAGGATATTGTGTATTTAGTTTAAGAAGACATAGATGTGGATTAAGGTGGAAAGAAATTCTCATTGGATTGATGTCCGGGTGCAACGGGGAGCTGGGTGAGTCAAGAAGGCTACTCCAAAAAAAGCCGCCCTAATAGTAAAATGCATGATATAAAGGTGAAGACTGGGGGTGATGGAGTAACCTTCTGCAGTTGGAATGTAAAAGGAATTAATGAACCAATTAAAAGGGGAAAGGTGTTAGCTCAGTTGAACAGATTGAAGACAGATGTCATTTTCCTTCAAGAGACTCATCTTAAAAAAGATGCTCAACATAGATTAACAGCTAAATGGATTTCTAAGGTGTATCATTCTACATTTATTCATAAATCTAGAGGAGTTGCAATAATTATTCGCAAAGGTATACCTTTCATACAAAGTTCTATTATAGAGGATAAAGAAGGCAGATATGTAATAATTACAGGGGAATTATATTCAAAAAAGGTAATTTTAATGAATATATATGCCCCTAATTTTGATAATCCATTATTTTTTAAGAAAATATTTAATAATATTCCTATATCCACTCAACACAATTTAATAATTGGAGGTGATTTAAATTGTACTTTAGATAATTATCTAGATAGATCATCCGCAAAAAGGAAAGCTGCCTCGAAATCAAGTAAATTCATAAATGCTTTTATCAATACATCTAATATTAAAGACATCTGGAGGTTAGATAATCCATCCGGACGAGAATATTCTTTTTTCTCGCCCGTACATGGAACCTATTCGAGGATAGATTATTTTTTAATAGATTCTAAATTACTTCCTTTTACGTATGATGCAAAATATCATAATATTATCATCTCGGATCATGCGCCATTAACATTTAAGATAAAATTAAAAGATATATCTAATAAAACTACTACCTGGAGATTTAACCCTCAGATATTAAAGGACAATGACTGTTGTAAATATGTGATGGATCAGATTAAATTATTTTTTGAAACTAATGATAATCCTGAAACTTCTCCATCACTATTTTGGGACACATTTAAGGCATTCATGCGTGGCGCAATAATATCCGCACAAGCACATCTCAATAAAGAAAATCGAAAAATAGAACAAAATTTAGAAAATGAGATAAAACGTCTAGATAATGAAAATATAAAACAGCCTTCCAAAGAGTTAAGTAATAAAATTGCATCAGTAAAATATAGATTAAATAAAATATATTCTAATCAAGTGATTAAACTTTTTCAACAAACTAAGCAAGTGTATTTTGAATTTGGAGATAAGCCACAAAAATTACTAGCACGACAGCTTAGAAAATTAGAAGATGAGAAGATGATACACGGAATTAGATCTGAGTATGGAAATATATTAATTACTCCAAAAGATATTAATGATAGATTTTTACAATATTATAAAAATCTTTATTCGTCAAAACTAACAGGACAAACAGATAGTATGGAAATATTTTTACAAGAATGTCAAATCAATAGCTTAGATCAGGAAGGTAGAGAATTGTTAAATGCTGAAATAACAGTAAAAGATATTATAGAATCAATTAGTTCGCTAAAGAACGGAAAAGCAGCGGGCCCAGATGGCCTGAGTGCAGAATTTTATAAAAAATTTCAAGATCTGATTTCCCCAAGATTACAAATAATGTATAGATATGCATATGACCAAGGAAAATTACCAGAATCTTTAAATGAATCCACAATTACACTCATCCCTAAAGTAGATAAGGATTTGGAAGATCCTGGATCATATAGAGCGATTGCCCTTTTAAATACAGACCAAAAAATATTAACTAAGGTCCTATCTAGGAGATTAAGTTTAGTGATCTCTAAATTAATACATTATGATCAAACAGGTTTTATCCCAAAACGTTACTCATCCCATAATCTCAGACGTTTGTTTAATATTATATATTCAAAAAGAATACGAGATACGGAACTAGCGGTTATATCACTAGATGCAGAAAAAGCGTTTGATCAGGTGGAATGGATGTATTTATTTAATATAATGGAAAAGTTTCAATTGGGGGATAGATTTTGTAAATGGGTAAGAATTTTATACTCGAATCCTATGGCAAGAATTTTGACTAACCAAATTTTATCAGCCAAATTCAAACTCTCTAGGGGATGCAGACAGGGATGTCCGTTATCACCCTTATTGTTCGCATTGGTGATAGAACCATTGGCGGAAAAAATTAGATCTGAACCTGAAATATATGGCTATAATACTGATACAACAATTAATAAAATTTCTTTATATGTTTTGATTTATATTACAAAACCGGAAATTAGTATTCCCAACCTGCTAAACATTATAACTAAGTTTGGTGCATTTTCTGGGTATAGGATTAATTGGGATAAAAGCGAGATTATGCCAATAACAGGAATAAATCTTAATACATTACAACAATACCCATTAAAAGTAGTTACAGACAAACTTAAATATTTAGGGATTAACGTAACTAAAACTCATAACTCATTAATAAAATCCAACTATCCTCAACTATTAGATAAACTTAGAAAAAATATTTTATATTGGAAAACACTGCCTATATCCATGATTGGTAGAATAAGTGCCATAAAGATGGTATTTCTACCGCAGTTGTTATATTTGTTTCAGGCTATTCCTTTTTTTCTTCCGAAAACTTTTTTTTAAAAAATTGATAATATTGTCAATAGCTTTATTTGGGATTATAAAAATCACAGAATAAATAAAAAACATCTATGCAAAGCTAAGATAAATGGAGGATTAGCACTTCCAAACTATTTATATTATTTTTGGGCTGTTCAGATTAAGAATATGAATTTCTGGTGGGTAAATATGGATCATGAACCGACATGGTTAAATATAGAAAAGGAGGACTGTCTACCTTTCAATGTAGGTTCGATAATTTTTGCACCAACGGAAGTACAAAAAAAATATTATAAAGACAACCTAATAATATATAATAATAGACGTATTTGGAAACAAATAGTTAAGACTCTACACTTGGATAATCTCTCATTTAGATTACCAATTATGAATAACCCATCGTTTAAACCTGCTATATTAGATGGGGGGTTTAAACAATGGGATGATTTAGGAATTACAAGGATAGAACACCTGTATAGAAAAGGAAAATTTCTTTTATTCCAGGAGTTACAAGATATTTATGGATTGTCTCCACAACATTTGTTTAGGTATTTACAAATTAGAGATTATATTAAATCCAATACACAAGATTATAAAAATAAAGAAGCAGGATTGTTAGATGAACTGTTTAATTTATATCCAAATACAGAAAAATTAATAGCCTATATATATAACATCATTTTGGATAAGGAGAATCCAATAACGGAAGTATATCGTCAAGCATGGGAAAATGAAATGGGATTGGCTATAACAAAAGAAAACTGGGAAGAAAGTCTACAACGAATACACCGGTGTTCATTAAACGCCAGACATATACTGATACAATTTAAAGTATTATATAGGTTACATTATTCGAAAACTAAATTAAATAGTATTTTTCCGAATCTCTCCGCTATTTGTGATAAGTGCAAGAAAGCAGAGGCAAATTTAATACATAGTTTCGTTACATGTCCTAAATTGAATTATTACTGGACAGAAATTTTTAAAGTTATTTCTGAAGTCATCAAAGTTAAATTGGACCCTAACCCAAAGCTAATAATATTTGGAATTCCGGATTTACATCTATCACTTACAGTAAATCAAAGAAATTTCTTTGATTACTGTTTAATAATTGGAAAAAAAATCATATTGAAATTTTGGAAGGGAACATTATCCCCCACAACCAAAATGTGGGCAACAGAGATGATGGAGACGTTACATCTGGAAAGAATTAGATTTGTCCTATTGGACAAGTATAATTCTTTTGAACAGATATGGTCTCCATATATACAGTATTTAGAGAAGTAGCTGTTCTTGGCAACACAGCTCGGCGTGCACCCTGCGGGATTTGGTGAGAATAATTCATTTTTATATTGGAATTAACATATATGTCTTTATTGATACTATCACTTGTAGTAGTGTTATTAATAATACATATTGTGGTTACTCAAATTTTTTTTTTTTCTTTTTTTTTTCGTTTCTCTTTTCTTTCTTATATATAATCAAATTATTATTTAATCACTCTCTTAATGATTTATAACTGTTCTATTCTTTCTCTATCATTATTTCTAAAAAAATAGTAGATAAGTATTACTAGTGTTTTACTTAATGCAAATTGAATTAATTTGATATAAAGTTGTTTGAAGCATTGTAATTGATTACCTTTAATAAAAAAATATATTATAAAATATATTTAGTTTACATGGACATCAACTTGACATTAATCAGGGAGTCTACACTAACTATTCATAGAACAATACAGCAATGGAACGTGCAGAACATGTAGTAGTAAGCCCCCCTCGGTCATGACTGACTATGGGTGATGCATCCTGGTCGGATGCAAGACTGGGAGATGTCATATGGAGGACAGGCAGTTGCCCATGCAGCACGTCCCCCCTCTCCACGTCGCTGATCGATCCAAAGGAACAGCAGGGCCGTTACAGTTTGACACCAGCGCCATCGCAGGAGCTGCCAGAGCGAGGTTGTAGACAACGACAAACTGCCTTAGGGGCTCCGACTCCGGATTTTCTTGAAGTTTACTCCTGGAGCCTTTTCCATGACTGTATATGGCCACAAGGCAGTGGAGGTTTTAAATCAGAGTTTTCCCTCTCCTAGATGGACTGCCTTCCCAGGCTGACGAGCCCCATTTGCCCAAGACTCGTGGGGGTGGGAGCGTCTACCTTCCCCTGCAGGTCTATAGCACCTGCCCATTGTCCAGATAACATGATTTAAAATCAAATTAATCTCATCTGCCCGCTCGTGATCCATTCCCTGCATGGCATCTTTCCTATAGCAGGGTGACCAAAACCGAACGTATAACTCCAAATGCAGCCAATGTGTTGTCCAACTGTAACATAACGCCCAAATTTCTATACACAATTCCCTGACTGATGAAGGCCAATGTACCAAAAGTTCAGTTCTTTCCCAATCAACTGCTTTAAGAGCAATTATTTTTGTTATATTATATAAGCATAAGGAAACCTTGGAATTATGCCAGCAGAACCAATAATTGTCTGATATATTGTTCGAATCCTACTGCCAATTATAATCGTCCTTGGAAATTACAGTAGTTTGACATGTGCTGAATTCACAGGGTCAATGCAGATTAAATGAACCAGCTGCTAATGGAACCAGCTTCTTCCTATCTGTGAAGTCTGGCAAGCTCAAGAGTCAAGAGTGTTTTATTGTCATATGTCCCGGACGGGACAATGAAACGCATGCCTCAGGAACGCCTGACGCATATCTACAGCCCAGTATCCCTCTGGCAAGAGAATCACAGGTCCGATAATGACCTTTATCAAGCCGCATCATGCGATAAAGCAAGAGTTTCGATTTCATCATCTTTAAAACACATGATAAATAGTGTCAAGCAACAGAACAAACTTAAATCTTGACATGCACGAGAATCTGCAGATGCTGGAACCCTGCGTAGAACACAAAGTGCTGGAATAACTCAATGGGTCAAGCAGCAGCTCTGAAAAACATGTATAGATGACGTATAATAAGATTTAATAGGAATCTAAGGGCAACCTTCGTACTCAGAGCGTGGTGAGTATATGGAATGAGCTGGCAGAAGAGGTAGTCAAGGCAGGTAGTATAACAGCATTTTAAATATGTATATTTGGACAGGTACATGGATAGGAAAGGTTTAGAGGTATATGGGCCAAACATGAGTAAATTGGACTAGCTCAGATGGGGCATGTTGGTTGACATGGATGAGTTGAGCCGAAGGGCCTGTTTCAATGCTGTAGACTGTGACCTGAAATGTCACCTATCCATGTTCTCCAGAGATGCTGCCTGACCTGCTGAGCTACCCCAGCACTTTGTGTTCTAAACTTATATCTTGGTTTAAACAAGTGCTATCCTAAAGAAATCAACTAAGTACGAGCAATCGATAGAGAAAAGTGAAAACAACTGGATGGTCTTGTATGTATTGAATGCAGGAAAGGCACATTGCTTTGAATAAATAGGTCAAACATTTAACCGGTTCTGATGAAGAATTCTACATATTATTCAACCCGCCTTGAATCCTCAGCATTCCTTATTGGCTTTGAAGCAAATTTAGGGTAGTCAGAATCTGCTTGACTAATTTTCTGGAATTTTTTGAGGTTGTAACCAGGATAATGGACAAGGGAGAGCCAGTGGATGTAGTGTACCTGGACTTTCAGAAAGCATTTGATAAGGTCCCACATAGGCGAATAGTGGGCAAAGACTAGAGCACATGGTATTGGGGGTAGAGTGCTGACCTGCAGAGAAAATTGGTTGGCGGACAGGGAACGAAGGGTAGGAATTAACGGGTCCCTTTCAGAATGTCAGGCAGTGACTAGTGGGGTACCACAAGGCTCGGTGCTGGGACCGCAGCAATTTACAATATATATTAATGATTTAGATGAAGGAATTAAAAGTAACATTAGCAAATTTGCAGATGACACAAAGCTGGGTGGCAGTGTGAACTGTGAAGAGGTTGCAGGGTGACTTGGACAGGTTGGGTGAGTGGGCAGAAGCAGTTTAATGTAGATAAATGTGAGGTTATTCACTTTGGTGGCAAAAACAGGAAGGCAGATTATTATCTAAATGGTGTCAAGTTGGGAAAAGGGGAAGCACAACGGTATCTGGGGGTCCTTGTTCATCAGTCATTGAAAGTAAGCATGCAGGTACAGCAGGCAGTGAAGAAAGCGAATGGCATGTTGGCCTTCATAACACGAGGAGTTGAGTATAGGAGCAAAGAGATCCTCCTGCAGTTGTACAGGGCCCTAGTGAGACCACACCAGGAGTATTGTGTGCAGTTTGTCTCCAAACTTGAGGAAGGACATTCTTGCTATTGAGGGAGTGCTGCGTAGGTTCACAAGGTTAATCCCCGGGATGGCGGGACTGTCATTTGTTGATTGATTGGAGCGGCTGGGCTTGTGTACTCTGGAATTTAGAAGGATGAGAGGATATCTGATTGAAACATATAAGATTATTAAGGGTTTGGACATGCTAGAGACAGGAAACGTGTTCACAATGTTGGGGGAGTCCAGAACCAGGGGCCATAGTTTAAGAATAAGTGGTAAGCCATTTTGAACGGAGATGAGGTAAAACGTTTTCACCCAGAGAGTTGTGAGTCTGTGGAATTCTCTGCCTCAGAGGGCGGTGGAGGCTGGTTCTCTAGATGCTTTCAAGAGAGAGTTAGATAGAGCTCTTAGGGATAGCGGAGTTAAGGGATATGGAGAGAAGGCAGGAACTGATTGTTGAATTGATCCATTATCACATTGAATGGCGGTGCTGGCTCGAAGGGCCGAATGGCCTACTCCTGCACCTATTATCATTGGATCATGTGCACAGATAGGAGTTGGTCTTGACATGATGTCAGCACAGTGGCCTGAAGGGCCAGTTTATGTGCTGTACTGTTCAATGATCTATCAGAGAGCTTGCACCATAACCACTGCTTGCATCCAAAGCCCAAGAGGAAAAGAAAAACAGATTGATAAGGTTTCTCCTGTAACACAAGTACTGCACATGAAGCTGTGCAACTTTAAACTTGGATTTTAAATCTTTAACTCCAAAGTTACCTATTTTGTTTCCTCTTTGCCATTTAAACGTCACTTTTCTTAATCCAACTTGCATGACATTGTCGTAAGATTTAGGAATGTCGCAAATTTGACCGATTATATTTTTTTGCTTCATTTGACAGTTCTGTTGCTCTTCAAAGGACTTGATGCACTTCCGTACAGCATCAATTCGACTCTGCTTGGCGGCTATGTCTGAGAAATAAAACAAACAAACCCTGAGATGGGAATGTACAACACACACATCAGGCAGAACAAGCAAGACCTTCCACCCTCCAACGAGGTGTTAGATATCGGTGGAATAAGCAATATCTCCCGAGTGAAATGCTGCTGTTCCTTTTACTGAATTACTTTATACTGACAATAAAGTATTCCATTCCATTTACTGCTTGTATTTTCAAGATTCATCTTCATGGGGAATAGGGCTTCCTCTCCCTGTTTGCAGCAGCATGAGGATAAAAGATAAATAAAGCAAAAAACAAGGAATCAAGGCCAAGGAAAAATACATTAGACTTTAGAGATACAGCGCGGAAACAGGCCCTTCAGCCCACCGAGTCCGCGCTGACCAGCGATCACCCCGTACACTAACACTATCCTACACACAAGGGACAATTTACAATTTTATTGAAGCCAATCAACCTACAAACTTGCACGTCTTTGAGTGTGGGAAGAAACTGAAGCACCCGGAGAAAACCCACACAGTCACAGGGAGAACGTACAAACACCATGCAGACAGCACCCGTAGTCAGGATCGAACCCGGGTCTCTGCGCTGTAACTCTGTGCCACTATCTCCTATCCAATTATCCAGCAACCATGATAATTTGGTATCTGGCTCTTCTCGGATCCATTGCGATATTCTTTTGGGCCCTGGTGAGTTTGAAAGGGCTTGGGAATTTATGTTTTCAACTCAAGCCCATTTCCAGATCTGCCTTTAAACTCACCAGGTTCACTGCAAAATGTATTATAGTTTAGTTCATGGAACAGGCCCTTCGGCCTATCGAGTTCACGCCGACCGTCGATCACCCATTCACACTCGTTGTATGTTATCCCAATTTCTCATCCACTCCCTATACACTGGTGGCACATTAGAGAGAAATTAAACTACAACTCCAAATGTCTTTGGGATTTGGGAGGAAACCGGAGCACCCGAAGGAAGTTTAAGTTAGTTTAGTTTATTGTCACGTGTACCAAAGTAAGGGTGAAAAGCTTTTGTTGCGTGCTAACCAGTCAGCAGAAATACATGATTACAATCAAGCCATCTACACTGTACAGTTACATGATAAGTGAATAACTTTTAATGCAAGATAAAGCCAGGAAGAACGTACAAACTCAACGCAGACAACACCCGAGGTCTCAGGCACCGTTCGACGGTGGCTTTACCAGCTGTGCCACCCTCGTACTGCGATAATATGCCTTAAAAAAAAGAGCAATTTAACACTAGGTTGGGGTATAAATAGGTGTGACACCCAATGGTTTGGGAAATCTGTCAGATCACCAGCCAAGTCCCTGGGTGCCAGACTGCCACTAAATGTAAATGACCTGCGCTCTGTAACCATCACTAAGCGTTTTGCAACAAAAGTTCATAAATGGGGCATCCTATAGTGATATAAATTGATTTATTTTGCTTTAAAAGATGTTGCAAAGAATACATGCTTTGATTGGGGTGGCACAGTGGCGCAGCAGTCAACCTGCTGCCTTACAGCACCAGAGATCCTTGTTCAATCCTGACCTCGGGTGCTGTCTGTATGAAGTTTATACGTTCTCCTTGTGAGTTTTCTCCAGGTGGTCCGGTTTCTTCCCACACTCCAAAGATGTGTGAGTTTGTAGGTTAATTGGCTTCAGTAGAAATATTGTAAATTGTCTATTGTGTAGGATGGTGCCAATTTACAGATCACTGGTCAGCGCAGACTCAGTGGGCTGAAGGCTGTGTTCCCATGTATCTCTAAAGTTTTCATGAAAGCACAGAAAGATACTGAATCCAAAAATTTGTAAATAGTTTATATCAAAGTCTTGAAATGTCACGGCGAGCATGATAACAGAAAAACCGCGATACCTTTAGACTGACTTAGCAGAGACCGGAGCTCCCAACTTCTCCGCACATTCACACCTGCATCCCCTTTAGGGTACGTGGGCTCTAGATAGGAAGAATAGTTTCAAAACAATTAGTTGCACAAATGCAAAGGATGGGTGGCAAAGCATTAGCAATTTTAGACAAACTAAAAGTATGTTTTCATCAGTTGTTCGGCTTTTGGATGACACCGTGTTGTGGAGAGACTCTCGTGTTTCATGGCACTCCTACACCATGGTGTACCCCTGTATTACTGTCATTCCCGTAAAGGAAATCACAAACCACTACCAAAAAATCTGAAGTTAGACACAAAGTGCTAGAGTAACTCAGCAGCTCAAGGCAGCATTTCCAGAGAAAAAGGAAGGGTGACGTTTCAGACCCGAAACATCACCCAAGCCCTTTTAAACTCACCAAGGCCCAAATCTCCAGAGACGTCGCCTGACCTGCTGAGTTACTCCAACACTTTGTGTCTATCTTCAGTAGAAACAAGCATGTGCAGTTCCTTTCTACACACCAAAAATCTGAGGTATACTATAAAAATTCCCTCTTACAGAATGTGTGTGTTAATTTTTATTTTATTTAAGGCTCACATTTCTTGGTGTATGAACAGATAATGTGGATTTGCATAATGGGAAATTAGATATGGACTGTTTTAGAACCTAAGACAGTACAGTACAAGGATAGATCTTTTGGCCCACAGTGTCTGTGCTGAACATGATCCCAAGACCCATTCTTATCTGCCTGCACATAATCCATATCCACGTGTTAAGCAAAAAGTCTCTTAAACACCAATTGTGTCAGCTTCCACCACCACTGGCACCACATTGCAGGCATTCACCACCCTCTGCATAAAAACTTGCTCCGCACATCGCCTTTAAACACTTTTTCAGAATGTAAACTCTACCCTTCCTCCCACCCCCTTGAGTAACACGGGGGTTTTTAATTCCTCCAGATTCAGGAACAGTTTCTTCCCAACTGTTATCAGGCAACTGAACCATCGTACCAACAACTAGAGAGTTATCCTGAGCTGCTTTCTACCTCATTATAAACCCTTAGACTATCTTTGATCGGACTTTACTGGAGTTTCTCTTGCACTAAACTTTATTGACGTTATATCCCTTTATCATGTATCTGTACACTGTGGATGGCTTGTTTGTAATTATGTATTGTCCTTCGGTTGACTAGTTAGCACACCACAAAAGCTTTACACTATAACTCGGTACACGTGACAATAAACTAAACTCAATTCAGGGACAGGAGAAGGCTGAGAGAATTGGTGAGGAAGTCAGCAGCAGCATAATGTTGTTTTTGGTTCAGACTGTGGAAGTGTAGAATGTAGAATGGAAACCGGAGGGAGCCCCCAGGGTGGTAATGTGAGTAACGTAGCAATTGCACACAATTCCCAGCTACAAGGGGAGAGATGTAAGCGGAACAAGATACAGACGGTGACACACAGTTGGGCAATCAAGGGGTGGGACTGAGGAGATTGATGCAGTCAGCATTGTCAAGGGCTGTGGGCAGGTCACAAAGATTGAGAGATATTGTTACCATAGACACATTGTGCTTAGTAATCTCCCACAAGGACAGGAGCCCTGCGCAAGGCTTCAACATGAGGTTGGTGGAAAGATGGCCACGATTTTCGAGGAAACGGTAAAACAAGATGACAAATAGGACAACAAAGGTCACGTGTGGTTCTTTTCAGCAAAGGGATGACAATGTGGGGAAGGGTCCAGAGGTTTACAAGAATGATCCCAAGATTGATTGGGTTAACTTATGACGGGCGTTTGACGGCATTGGGCCTGCACTTGCTGGAGTTTAAAAGGATGAGGGGACACATTGAAACTTATTGAATAGTGAAAGGCCTGGATAGAGTGGATGTGGAGAGGATGTTTCCACTAGTGGGTAGGTCTAGGACCAGAGGCCATAACCTCAGAACAAAAGGACGTAACTTTAGAAAGGAGATGAGGAGGAACTTCTTTAGTCAGAGGGTGATGAATCTGTGGAATTCATTGACACAGACAGCCATGGAGGTGAAATCAATGGGTATTTTTAAGGAGCAGATTGACAGATTCTTGATTTGTAAGGGTGTTCGGGGGTTATGGGGAGAAGGCAGGATAATGGGGTTGGGAGGGAAAGATAGATCAGCCATAATTGAATGACAGAGCTGGCTTGATGGGCCAAATTGCCTAATTGTGTTCCTATAATTTATGAATTTATAAAGTTTAGCTGGCTTGAGACAAGAGCAGTGCAGAAACATCTGGCGGGTCAGGCAGCAATTGTGGAGGGAGAAACAGGGTTAACGTTTCAAGTCGATGACTTTCCCACTGTTTCTCTCTCTACAGATGTAGATACAGATCAGGTATCTCCAGAATTCTCTCCTTTAATTTAACATTCCCAGTAATCCCTTGTCTTTTTGCTTTTCAACGAAACAGAGCTAGGAAGAGAAGCTGGGCAGCTTGATGTTTGGGAAATTCTAGTTCAAAGGAGGTCATCTTATAGATGAGGTCATCTTACAGGAGGTCATCTTATAGATGAGCTCAAGAAAGCAGGGGGAAGGAGGGGGGTTGGGTGAGGGGAAACAAGGGTAAAAGAGGAGAAAAAGCGTGAGAAAGTGTGAAGCTCATCCTAATCTTGAACCACTGCCTTAGAGCAGGGGTCTCCAAACTATGGCCCACGGGCCAAATCCGGCCCGCCACGAGATTTTATCCGGCCCGCCACGAGATTTTATCCGGCCCGCAGCAAGCTC
This sequence comes from Amblyraja radiata, assembly GCF_010909765.2. NCBI lineage: Eukaryota > Metazoa > Chordata > Chondrichthyes > Rajiformes > Rajidae > Amblyraja > Amblyraja radiata. Next base: position 43,240,771 of record NC_045963.1, on the reverse strand, counting down.
TAAACACGTTCCGTGCATCGGGCTATTTAGCGGCTTCTGTGGTAGCGGGTTCTGTGTGAGCGAGATAAAACAGCGTCCCCACTTGCCCCGCTCCTCCCGTCTTTACTTGACTGGCGTCAAAATCTTTTTTTCCCCCTCAGGGACCCGACAGCTCTACGGGTAAGTTTCCTTTTCTGCCCCCCCCCCCCCCCCCCAAACCCGGCAAGGCCATCGGCAAGGGGGGGGGGGGGTGTTGGGGGACGGCGGCAGCGAGCGTCCTGGAGCCGGGGGAAGGAGAGGGAGAGGCCAAGGGTACAGAGAGAGAGAGAGAGAGAGAAAGACAGAGAGAGCGACAGAGAGAGACAGACAGAAAGAGACAGAGAAAGAGAGACAGAGAAAGACAGAGAAACAGACAGAGACAGTGTGGCAACCCCTGATTTTAAAGAACTAGATGATACATCAAAACTAAGAATAATCCTTGGCGCATCTTGGTGCACAATACGTAACAGCATGCCATAACCTGAGAGACGGTGAATGACCAACATGCACATATGTACGCACACACTAATTGACATAACTGACACTAAGAAATTAATATTGAATTGCTAAACTTACTATTGTGTTGTACTGCTTACAGCTGCAAGAACGTGTAGCAATCAATAAAGGGCTATAGGCATATTGCGAGTTTATGTACAGACACATATCTATCCATGCACTGTATACTTGTATTTATATTTATGCATTTTAAATATGTATGTCATGTTTTATACTTTGGCAATATAACAATGTTTTTTTATCATGCCAATAAAGTTTTAAAATTGAATTGAATTGACAGAGAGAGAGACAGGGAGCGCGAGAGACAGAGACATAGGAACAGAGACAGAGAAAGAGACAGAGAAAGGGAGACAGAGAAAGACAAAGAAAGAGACAGAGAAAGAGAGAGTGAGACAGAGAGAGAGAGACAGACAGACAGAGAGAGAGAGAGACATTAAATTTATAAAACTGACATTTCTTTATTTTTTCCTATGGCCCGCAAAAATGTACCAAATATATAATGTGGCCCTCATACTGAAAAGTTAGGAGGCTCCTGCCTTAGAGAGTGGACTGCTGCAGCTACCTCACCTTCACGGTCTTCTGTGGGACTGGAATGTCGGCTCAGTGACTTGAACTGAAGCTCAGCTGCTATAGACGCCAGGCGGTCATTTTCAGGGACACTTGAACCTCTGCTTTCAAAAAAACAAAATTCCCATTAGTAATCAACATATTTCACCGTGTTGGCATTATGATACATATGAAACCGTTGCTGGCAATATTCTTTGCGGCGTATCATGTGAACACCTTTGATTTATTATGCATAAAGACATTGGGCATTTAAAAGTTCTTATCCTCTAGAGGGAGATAGCTCAGACATTGCACTGTCAATAGCTAAGGAACCGCTCACTGGAAGGTGCAATGTCAACCTCTGCAGATACAGTCTGAAGAAATGATCCCACCCAAAATGTCACCCATCCTTTTTCTCCAGAGATGCTGCCTGACTCGCTGAGTTAGCCCGAGTTATCCCAGCACTTTTTGTCCATCTACAGATAAAAGGTGTGTTATCATAGGCACTGTCACAGCAGGCAAACCAAGGATACGACATATTCAGATCCCATCGACTAACTGCTTGAGTGCTTGCAAGCTGCTTGTGGACAAAGCACCACAGATATTTCATCTTCTGAACAACTATCTTAATTTCCCATGAAAATCACTAACTTATTAAATGCTGTATTCTTATCTCAATAGACTTGGCATTTTGTAATGCATGTAACTATTTTTTGGCTCAATCTGCAAAATGTATTTGAGGCCAAACCCTAAAATTTGAAGCCAAACCCTAGGGAAACTATTCAATTGCACCATCACTTGTCTGTAAAGCTTTTGCAAATCCTTTTTCTTCCAATTATGCAACTTTTGGGCTTACATCACACAGAACATAGAACAGTATAGCACAAGAACAGGCCGTTCGGCCAACAAATCCTGTGGCAAACAAGATGCCGAATTACACTAATCCCCAATACCTGCATGTGATCCACATCCCTTCATTCAAAGCATATCCACGTGCCTATCTAAACGCCTTTTAAGCGTCACTATTGTATCTGCCTTCACCATCACCCCAGGCGATACGTTCCAGGCACCCACCACACTCTGTGTAAAAAAAAACTTGCCCCACACACCTCCTTTACAAGATCATCAGTCTGAAGAAGGGTTCTGCCCTGAAATGTGATGTCTGACCCTCTGAGTTACTCCATCATTTTGTGTCTATCTTCAGTATACACCAGCATCTGCAGTTCCTTCCTATGACTTGTCAGGCTTTATCCTCTCTCTTTGTTTTCTCCCACTCCCCCACTACAATCAACGTGAAGGTTCCCGACCCAAAACGTCACCTGTCGATGTTCTCCATACAGGCTGCCTCACCCGCTGAGGTACTCCACCACTTTGTGTTTTTGCTAAACATTTCTCCCAACTGGTACACTAAGATGAAGACATTAGTTCATTCCAACCTGACATTTTGGGACGACAGATGGCACAATGGGCTAAGTGTTCGGCTGGCGACCGGAAGGTGGCCGGTTCGAATCCCGCTTGGAGTGTATACTGTCGTTGTGTCCTTGGGCAAGACACTTCACCCACCTTTGCCTGTGTGTGAATGTGTGTGAGTGATTGGTGGTGGTCGGAGGGGCCGTAGGTGCAGAATGGCAGCCACGCTTCCGTCAGTCTGCCCCAGGGCAGCTGTGGCTACAGAAGTAGCTTACCACCACCGAGTGTGACTGAGGAGTGAATGAATAATGCGATGTAAAGCGCCTTGAGTATTAGAAAGGCGCTATATAAATCCCATCCATCATTACCTTATTTCATTAGCTGAGGCGACAGGTTTGGAGTGATTCAGGTCACCACCAACTGCTGGGGTCAAGCGAACAGCACTGGCCACACACAAGTTCCGTACTTCAGATCCTAGGCTCCTTGGACTGCAATGAGGAGAGACACAGAAAGCAAGTCAAAAACATACAAATGTAGCTTGTATTTTTGCTTACTTATTCACATATGAAGATTGATGTCAGGAGGAAGCGTCAACTGGGGTGTTTTAGTAAACTGACCACATCCTTTTCTTTGCACCAAATATTCCACAACCACATTAACTGTAAGCAACCCAAAGTTGTCTTACACTGTGATTAATGGGTAGCACAAGAGATGGAGCAACTGCTGCAGTGATCCTGACCATGGCTCCTGGTTGATATGGGATTTTATGCTCTCCCTTGGGTTTCCTCAAGATACTTTAGTTTGCCCCATGTCGAGGACGTGCTGGTTGGTAGGTTAACCGGCAGCTGTGAATGGCCCCTTCTATGGGGTGGATGCTCAGAGAATCTGGGGGAATTGTTGGACACCTGCAAGAGGAAGCTGCAGGAGAATAGTGTGGGATAGGTTGCTCTAAGACCGAGCATAGAGTTGATGGGCCAAACAGCCCAATCCTATGCCGTAAGGGAAAATGAAATATAACAGGGTCAAACCACAATAGAAAGACACAAAGTTCTGGAGTAACTCAGCAGGCCGGGCAATATCTCTGGAGAACATGGATTGGTGAAGTTTCTGGCCGGGCCCATCTTCAGAATGATTAGTAATGTTGCCTGACTTGCTGAGGTACTCCAGCAATCTGTGTCTGTTTTTGTAAACCAACAGCTGCACATCCTAGTTTCGACACTCAAACAACAGATTATGCACTGATATGCGATCCCAGAGAGTACTGATTGGTTACAGCACTCCTGATCCAGAGTCCAAACACGGACCTAATATACAACAGTGTTTGCTGTCGGGAACCTACTACGAGTCACAAGTCATAGGAGCAGCAGTAGGCCATTCGGCCCATCGAGTCTACTATGCCATTCGATCATGGCTGATCTACTTTTCTCCCTCAACCCCATTCTTTTACCTTCTCCCCGTAACCATTGACACCCTTACTAATCGAAAATTCCTTCACTCTGCCAGCACTCCTTCAACATGTGACAGTCACATCTTTGCCACGGTTCACCCATGGTTGCTGAGAGCATACCTGGGCTGGCTGGTGGTGCCGGGGGTGGGGGTGGTCAGGCTGACTGGCATGGGAGTGAGGCTCATTGCTGGGGTCCTTGTGGTAACACACACTGCCCAGAGCCCACAGCCTCTCTCATCACCCACCACCTGTTGCTTGTGATGGAAGCTGCCGACTATCCCTCCATTGTGAGAACAGTTGGGTCAGAGAGCCCGAGTAAACAACCACTGTCAGCTAGTTTGAAGGAGACAAGTACATTTTTGGCTATTTGTTTAGTCTATATACACGTATATCCCTTGGCATTTTCAGACTAAGCTAAGATCTACTCTCCACAGGTTAAGACCAACGCAAAGACTAGAGTTGCTCTCGCAACTGTTCAACAAACAGCTTATGTGAACATTTAAAGTGTGCAAAGTCAGAAAAAGTTTCAAGTTCAGACAATGTGGAGAGATTAGGTGGAAAACGTCACCTAAATCCTTCAGATGTGGGGATGATGAGGTGTGGATTTGGTGGGTCACTGTGACATCGCGGTACTTTGATAGGACGAGGGCTATTTCGATGAATCCCTGCAAATATACATAATAAGTGAATGCTATACAGTTACTGGGTTTAATCCGTAATATCACAATAATAATTTCCGTACACAGAAATCAATCAATATTCCATTAAAGAAAGTCAGCAACAGGTTTTGATGATTGGAAGTTCACAGCCCAGGTGCACGTTGGAAGTAGATTAAACAGTAGTTTATGAAATTGAACTGGATATATATTTCAGCAGGTTAAAAATTATAGGGTTATGGAGAAAATGTAGAATTTCTCATTGCCAACAACACAAAGCAAACTGAACCATGGCAAGAGGTTTAAAATGAATGTTATCATTTTATAAATAAATTATTGAAAGGACTGGCTCAATACTAAATTGAATTGGCTTAATTAAAAGGTATTTAGACAGGTACATGGATAGGAAAGGTTTAGAGAGATATGAGCCAAAAGCTGGAAAATGGGACTTGTTTAGACGAGGCATCTTGATTGGCATGGACTAGTAGGGCTGAAGGGTCTGTTTCAGTGTTGTATGATTCTAATTCCAGTATTAATTTTATAGCAACTGGAAGTTAACAAACAACTTCTGCTGTGGATCTGAAATAAAACAGGTAATGCTCATAATACTCAGCCAGTCAGGCAGCATCTGTGGAGAGAAACAAGGTGAACTCAAGGCAATCTCTGATAACAAGTTAATCGTTTGTGGTATTTATTCAGTTTTTTCTCTCTCCAATAGCACGTCCCATGACTAGCCACCATTTGCCCATCGTCTATAATGGTCTCACCCATCTCAGATATTCCTTCACCTTTTCTATCCCCACCTTCATCTCTATAATTTAAAACCAACTTTCCGAGTTCTGATTAAAGCTCTTCAAACATTAACTCAGTATCTCTTTTTGCACAGATTCTGCCCAAACTCCTTAACGTTTCCTGCATTTTCTCCTTCTATTATTAACTTTCTTTCTTTTTAAGATATCACCCATTATTATAAAGAGAAGCAATAAACATCACCAAGTTTTCAGTTCAAATAATAAGAATGATTACACACTAAAATTGTTTACTTAAAAAGCAAGGTCAATAGCTTGATTCCTATAGATATTTTACCAAAGCTGCAAATTTCAAATAACATTAGGACATCTGAAGAAATAGCAACCTTGCTGGCACAACACCAGGGCTACAATGATTAGTTATGCCGTTTAGTTTAGTTTAGAGAATCAGCAAGGAAACAGGCCCTTCGGCCCACTGAGTCCATGCTAGCCAGTGATTACCCGATCACATTGGTTCTATGTTATTTCACTTTCGCATCGAGTCTCTACACACTAGGGATTATTTAAAGAGGTTGTGCAACATTGATATCGAACAGCATTATATAATAACATTTACCCAAAGTACCAGCGTAGAAATGTGCACAACGCAACTGTGATCAGCTGCATTATTTGTACAACACTCAAGAGCACGAACCTGTGACAGGGCTGTGAGGTTTTCCTATAACATGTCCAATGCATTCATTCATTAGAGACTGAAAACTCTGCAAAAAGTGGAAAAAAATATGAGGACTCACACAATGATTATGTGCACTTGTCTAAGATTAAATATAAAAGGAGCAACATAATAAACATGCTGTTAGAAAAAAAGATATTCAGGATTTCCAAATAATTGGAGCACAGACTATAAGAGATTTAATGCTTCCAGTCTTGGTCTCTCTGTTCTTTGGAGACTTTGGGGACAATTTACAATTTTTACCAAAGACAATTAATCTACAAACTTGTACGTCTTTGGAATGTGGGAGGAAACTGGACCACCCGGAGAAAACCCACGCGGTCAGAGGGAGTATGTATAAACTCTGTACAGACAGCACCAGTAGTCAGGTTCAAACTCTGATATTTGGCGCTGTGAGGCAGCAACTCTACCGTGCCCCAGTTACTTGTGTCTATAATGACAACTACAATATACTTAAGTAATAAAGTACTTTGGAGTGCAGCACTGCATTAACATTGACACTGCTTTCAATCGGTTGGGGAACAGAGTACAAGAGTCAGGAAGTCAGCTTGCAGCTTTATAAATTTTGGTTAGCTCACATTTGGATATTGTCTACAGTTCTGGTCATGTCATTACGGGAAAGATGTGGAGGTTGGAATGCGTGCAGACAAGGTTTACCTGGATGTCGCCTGGATTAGAGGGGTTTACGTACAAGGTAAACAGTCAAAACCTCTAGAAAAGGGCAGAGCTACAAGTCAGAGAGAGAAAGCTTAAAGGTGACTAGACCAACTAGTGACTAGACCAGGTGTCTGCGCTCACCCCGGAGTCAATCACCCCCCAAAAGGAAAATTATGGAATTTATAGAGGCAATCAATCGTCCCCAAGTTGGGGGGGAGGGGTGGGTGGGGAGGGAGTGGGGTGGGGGTCAAGAGTGTTTTATTATCATATGTCCCAGACAGGACATATGACAATATGTCCTATCTGTGTGTGTGTGTGTGTGTGTGTGTGTATGTGTTATATATACACACACACACATGATCAGAGTTTTATAATTATAGATATAGAAGATATGCAAGATTTTATTTTAAACAGAGAATGAACCGCCAGAGGGTACAATGAAAGCAAATATGACAGTGGAATTTAAGAGACTCTTTGATAGGCACAAGGAGAGGTTGCAAGATGCAATACAAGGGCAGGTTGGACATATGTGGGTGGTTTTCTATGGAACGTCGGACATTGAGAGGAAACCTGAGAGAAGTATATAAAATTAGAAACGGACTAGAAATAGTAGGCAGTCTGTACCTCCATCCCAGAATGAAAATGCCAAAGAGTAGAGGGCATATCTTTGAAATTGGAGGGGCAATGCTTAACGGAATTTGCAGGACAAGTTTTGTTTTTACAGAGAGTGGGTGCCTGGACAGTGCTTCAGGGGATGGTGGAGGAGGCAGATATGACAGTGGTGTTTAAGAGACTTTTTAGATAGGCACATAGATATGCAGGGAATGGAGGGATATGGATCATGCATAGGCAGATTGAATTAGTTTAACCTGGCATCAAGTTCGGCGCAATGAATAGACAATAGACAATAGGTGCAGGAGCAGGCCCTTCGGCCCTTCGAGCCAGCACCGCCATTCAATGTGATCATGGCTGATCATCCACAATCAGTACCCCGTTCCTGCCTTCTCCCCATATCCCTTAACTCTGCTATCCCTAAGAGCTCTATCTATAACTCTCTCTTGAAAGCATCCAGAGAACCAGCCTCCACTGCCCTCTGAGGCAGAGAATTCCACACACTCACAACTCTCTGTGTGAAAAAGTTTATCCTCATCTCCGTTCTACATAGCTTACCACTTATTCTTAAACTATGGCCTCTGGTTCTGGACTTCCCCAAAATTGGGAACATGTTTCCTTCCTCTAGCGTATCCAAACCTTTAATATTCTTATATGTTTCAATAAGATTCCCTCTCATCCTTCAGTATAGAATATATCTAAATAAGTATACAAGCCCAGCCGCTCCAATCTATCAACATATGACAGTCCCGCCATCCGGGGATTAACCTTGTGAACCTACGCTGCACTCACTCAATAGCAAGAATGTCCATCAAGTTTGGAGACCAAAACTGCACACAATACTCCAGGTGTGGTCTCACTAGGGCCCAGTACAACTGCAGAAGGACCTCTTTGCTCCTATACTCAACCTCTTGTTATGATGGCCGACATGCCATTCGCTTTCTTCACTGCCTACTGTACCTGCATGCTTACTTTCAGTGACTGATGAACAAGGACCCCCAGATCCCATTGTACTTCTCCTTTTCCCAACTTGACACCATTTAGATAATAATCTACCTTCCTGTTTTTGCCACCAAAGTGGATAACCTCACATCTATCCACATTAAACTGCATCTGCCATGCATCTGCCCACACACCCAACCTGTCCAAGTCACCCTGCATCCTCCTCACAGTTCACACTGCCACCCAGCTTTGTGTTATCTGCAAATTTGCTAATGTTACTTTTAATCATTAATATATATTGTAAATAGCTGCGATCCCAGCACCGAGCCTTGCGGTACCCCACTAGTCACTGCCTGTCTTTCTGAAAGGGACCCATTAATTCCTACCCTTTGTTTCCTGTTTATTTTCCTGATTATTTTGGTCGGTGGGGGCGCTGCGAGACGACTTTTTTTGTTTTTTTAGTATGTCCAAATGTGTGTTTTAATGTTTCTCGGTGTGTGAGGGGTGGTTAGTGGGGGTAAGGGGGGAACCGCTTTCGGTCGCCTCCTCCACGGAGAGGCGACTTTTTCCATGTCGCCTTCCTCGCAGCCTAACACCAAGGATTGTTGCGGCCTTTCCCGGAGTCGGGCCCGGAGCTTCAGCAGCGGGCGCAGCGTGGACCTTTCATCGCGGAGCGGGCGTGCCCTCGCTGGGGGTCTCCAGAAGGGAGCGCTTCGATCGCTGGCCCGCGACAGCCTGAAGTCCGGAGTCTGGGATCCCTCGTTGGGGACCCCGGAGGAGAATAGCTCCGACCGCCGGCCCACGGCCTACATCATCTAGAAGCCGCGGACTGCGGAGCTTCTAACTGCGGGCGCGGCGGGGACTTACCATCCGAAGCGGGATCCCTCGCTGGGGATCCCTGGAGAAGAGCACCGACCGCCAGCCCGCGGCCTACATCATATCTAGAAGCCGCGGTATGTGGTGCTTCTAACCGCAGCGCGGCGGGGACTTAGACCTTCGACCGCCGGCCTACATCATCTTGAAGCCGTGGTCTCCGGTAGGGAAGCACCGAGTCGGGACTTACCTTGCCTGTACATCTGGCCACCCGCAGCGGCGACTGCGGAGGTTTGTGGTTCCGACTACGGGGGAAAATGGATGAGGACTGACTGAACTATGTGCCTTCCACCACAGTAATGAATGCTGTGGTGGATGTTTGTGTTACATTTATATTGTGTATTGTGTGTTCTTTCTTATTGTACCGCTGCTGGCAAATTCATTTCACTGCACTTTATTGTATATGTGACGAATAAATCTGACTATTGACTGTCTGCCAACCAATTTTCTATCCATGTCAGCACCCTACCCCAATACCATGCGCTCTAATTATGCCCACTAATCTCCTATGTGGAACCTTATTAAATGCTTGCTGAAAGTCCAGGCACACTACATCCACTGGCTCTCCCTTGTCCATTATCCTGATTACATCCTCAAAAATCTCCAGAAGATTAGTCAAGCATGATTTCCCCTTCGTAAATCCATGCTGACTCAGACAGATACTGCTACTGCTATCCAAATGTGCCGCTGTTTCATCTTTTATTATTGACCAGCATCTTCCCCACCACCAATGTCAGGCTAACTGGTGGTGAAACATCGTAGGCTGAAGGGCGTTTCTGTGCTATACTTTTCTATATTCTATGTTCACATGAATATGCAGGAAATGGAGGGATATGGGTCATGTGCAGGCAGTGGGGATTAGTTTAACATGTTCAGCACAGACATTGTGGCCTGAATGACCTGTTCCTGTGCTATACTGTTCTATGACTAGCAGATGGTCAGTTTTCAACTTAAACAAGGTAAAAAGCAGAGAGGGACCAAGAAATGAAAGACACTTTGATAACCAGTTTGTATCCTGGCCAAGAACAGCGTCAGTTCAAGAATTATCAATGTTTCCTGGATAGAGGCCACATCTGATAAACCAAAAATCACAATCAGACGGTGTTTAACTGGAATCGGCAGATGGCGGGAGCCGTGTTCCCAGCCCCCGTAACACTGACACTGTTTGCTACATCTCTGTTAAAACATCCAGCATCAACACCAGATTATGTAATACACCCACCCACAGATCACAAAAGCACAATGGTTTTACTTTCAGAAAAGAAAGCAACTTGCCAGGAAGTCGTCTTCTGGGAGAGCTGAAATAAACCCCGGTTCGATTGCCTGAAGGAAGTCAAACCCCTGGGTTGCCCACCTGTGAACAGACAGAAACATTAAAACAATGATGCTGACTCCCCCGAGAACGAGACTCTTAAAGCAGGTTTGCGTAAGAATAAAGACAAGAAGTACTGGAGTAACTCAGCAGGTCTGGCAGCATCTCTGGAGAACCTGGATAGGCAATTTTTCAGGTCGGACCCTTCTTCACACTGATTGTGGTGGGAGGTGGGATAGAAAGCTGGAAGAGAGGAGGGGCAGGACACGGCCTAGTGAGTGATAGGTGGATACAAGTAAGGTTTTTGTTGATAGGCAGATGGTTGGACAAAAGCGAGAAATGAACGGAAAAAAGATGTGAGATAAAGATAGAGGAGGTGGGAATTGTGAAGGCAGAGGAAGGAACGTAGGGGGAAGGGGGCAGGGAGTAGTGGGTCCGAGGCCAGGTGTGGCATAGGGAAGAGGGAGGAAAATAAAATGTGTCTGAGCATGAAACACGCGTCTAACCTGGGTCTTGTTCCCCTCCCACTTTCACATTTGGTGAGCACGAAGGTCATCCATTTCCGAGCAAAGCTGATAAACTTGTCCCCTATCTTCTGTCTGAATTCACCAGACATCAGCCGGACAACCTCCTTGTGATACTGGAGAGAATTCAAAACATATTGCTAAAATGCATTGTATTTGTTTTAAACTAATTGACAAAGGACAGCCAAAATAATCCACCCAATCTTTCAATAAAGAAAAAAGAGCCAAAAACAGTGATAAATGTGCAAATACAAGGATCTGTCCTGGCACCTCTGCTGTTTGTGATTGACATAAATGACTTGGACATAAACATAAATGGGTTGGCTGAGGAAGGCTGTCATGGCATACAGCGGGATACTGGAGAGGATGCAGTTGAGGTTTACCAGAATGCTACATGGAGGCTGAAAGGAGATCTGATAGAAGTATATAAAATTCTGAGAAGAATAGAAAGGGTAAAAGGTTAGAACCTTTTTGCCAGGGTGGAAATGTCAAAGACAAGAGGGCATAGCTTTAAGATGAGAGTGGAAATTTTTAAAGGAAATGTGCAGGGCGATATAATTATTTTAATAACAGAGGATGGTGCGTGCCTGGAACACGCTGCTAGGGATAGTGGTGGAGGAAAATACGATAGTGGCAAGTAAGAGGCTTTTAGATAGGGACATGGGTAATGCAGGGTAAGGAGGAATATGGATCACGGGCACGCAGAGATTAGTTTAACTTGGCATCATGTTTGGCACAGACATTGAGGGTGGAAGAGCCTGTTCCTGTGCTGTACTGTTTTATGTTCTAAGTAGTTTAGATGAACAGATGTCTTCTATAATTGATTTAAAAAAATGTCAGAAACTTACCTCAAAGCCAAAGTTATAGCTTTGAATCATAGTTTCCCTGTAATACTGCTGCAAAGTCGCACATTCAGATTCATCCATTTCAGCCTCAAACTCTGAATTGAACATCTTGTCAATGCGGTCAATGGCATTCCTAATCTTATTGCACAGCAACAAGGCTGCATGCTGAAAGGCAGAGTGGAAATCATCAGGTTTGAGACATTTTGCGCAAATGAACATTCAAATAGAATATATATGGAACAAACACCACAATAAATGTACCGGAGACAGTTCAAAGCTCCTGATGTCTCCGCTCCCTGAAGCTGTTGACCACTTGGATTAATGAATGCAAGCACAGGTCCACCATCAATTTTCCCGCAATTAATGGTCCAGCTCCACCTTTAATCTGGACATTACAAGAGTGCACTTGAAATACACCCCCGCTGCTGGGGTTCTGGAACTCCGACCTGGCCGGAGAGGCCAGATTGGTTCCCAAAACACTCTTGACTCTCTTGGTCACCACTTGGTAGCCATGAAGTCTGTTGGTCCGGAAAAGCAGATAATCCAGAAAGACTCTGGAACCAGGGATGTCAAAAAATTAGTGGTAGACCTGTATTGCTAGATTCTATAATCTACATCCTGTTTTTTTCATCTGTGCACTCAATTCAAATATTGTGTTTGAATGTAGAACAGCACTTAATTTTTCACCCAGGAAGTCTACAGTGATGCAGGGTCTCGACCCAAAATGTCAATTAGTGCTTTGCCTCAACAGAAGCTGTTTGACCTGCAGAGTTCCTAGCTTTTTTTATGCTCCAAATATTGCCCATGATAGGCCGAAACTGGCAAGTGTGTTATTGGAAATTCCCAAATCACAACTGGTGTGCAATTTATGCTAGATATACCCATCAGGCTGCATCTGTGAGAAGAGAAACAGAGTTTATGTTTCAGGTCAAAGGTGCTGAGTCAGAGCTGAGAAGGGCAATAGGAACCTAAAGAAAAGACACAAAGTGCTGGAGTAACTCAGCGAGTCAGGCAGCGTCCCTAATCAGTCTGAAGAAGGGTCCTGTCTAGAAACGTCATCTATCCATGTCTTCCAGAGATGTCGCCTGACCCGCTGAGTTACTCCAGAACTGTCTTTTTGTTTTGTAAACCAGCATCTGTACTTCTTTGTATCTACATTTTACAAAATACAAGTACTGGATTATTAATGTTTGCGATTTATCTGCAATTTGAAACGACAAGTAGCATTGAATAAACTTCAATGAACTTTAAATCAACACGTTTTTTCTCATGTGTTTCAATTATTCTTCATTCACACTTCCGCCCGATTCCCAGAACTGGGCACATTAAAAACATTGGTATGAAACCCAAGGTTTATCAAGAAGTTGTGCCCTTTTTATGAATGTAACAAAAAAATGCTTCAAGAGTGGAACCCTGGCAGCAATACTGCCAGAACATAATAGTACCTTCTTGCAATGCAAGTGCCCATAACGATGATCAAATTAAGGACATGAATCAAAATAAAAGGATCCAGTCCATCTAAAAATTCTTCAAAATTATATATTAGTACAGCTGCTAAAAATAGAAAACTGGTCCTTAAAAGTACTGTTTTTCCAGAACATTTTTTAAACTATGAAGTACTTTCCTTTGTTGCTGCAGTGTTCACAGTACAACACCGTTGGAACAGCAACATCAGCAGTGTAAATGTTTGTGAGCAGGAAGATCTAAATGGCTCCTTGTCATGGCAGGAATTACATTCATTCCAGCAACCCCCTGCTATAATGAAGAGCCAAATCCTGATGATACTTTGACCTCTTTATTCCTTTCACAGCAAGTCAACCCAAAGGGAGTTAGTGTAAGCAGTCAACAGATAACGCAGGACAGGCGGTAGAGAGTCTGTGAAAGATAAGAATCACTGTCAGAAAAAAATTGCAGGGGAGGGGTGGGGCAACTCTGAAAGTGCTGTCAAAATCATAGAGGAACCCCTGAAAAACAAATGATCAATGGGGAATTGAACTTTATCAGAGTAACTGATTTAATTTTAATTCAGTCCACAAGGGTACAGTCCAATTCAGTGGCACAGTGCGCAAAAATAGTGCACTGTGGTAGAGTTGCTGCCTTACAACACCAGAGACCCGAGTTCGATCCTGACTATGGATGCTATCTGTGCGGAGTTTGTACGTTCTGCCCGTGGGTTTTCTCCAGGTGCTTCGGTTTCCTCCCACATTCCAAAGACGTTCTGGTTTGTAGATTAATTAACTTTGGTAAAAAAAAATTGTAAACTGTCCCAAGTGTGTTAGTGTACGGGGTGATCACTGGTCAGTGTGGAGTCAATGGGCCGAAGGGCCTGTTTCCATGCAGTATCTCTAAAGTCTAAATAAACAGAAAGACTGGTGTGGAAGGACAGGCCAAGTAACAAGAATGACCTGTGTGGAAGTTATTGAACCAGATTACCAAGCAAGGAACTCCCTACCCAACAGCACTTTGGAGTCACTTCACCAGAAGAACTGTTGTGATTGAAGGCAGCATCTCGTCACCACCTGCCCTTTCTACTCACTCAATGATGCTGCCTGACCCGCCGAGTTACTTGGTTCCTTTGTAAACCTGCACCTGCAATTCCTTGTGTCTCGTGCTAAGCACCTTGTTGTGTATGCATAGATCTGTGGCTTAAGATCACGTTTACTTAGACGCTTCATATTATTGCTTTTTTTTTAAAAACCATGTTAGCCAGAAGTTGTATGCTCTCAGAAAGGGTTAGGATTCACTGCGTGAGATTATTTTACTTAGCTCTTCTGAGGCGTATTTGACGCGAGTGGCAGCTGTGCGATTTAAACATTTTATCTTATTTTTGTAATCATTTTGTGAAATTAGATAGTCAGGAAAAGTTTCAGAAAGGGAGAGCAGGGCAAGAGTCCAGCAAAGTAAACAAGTTGGCATCTGGTGTTTTGCAGGAACTCGCAGTTCTGGGTTTTATTTACAGTAACATGATCAGCAAGGATTGTGCACATTAGAATAATTTCCCCATAAGTTGTTGAGTAATGACCAGGTCTAACCATGGAAAAACAGACTATTGTATTAATTTTCCTGATTCCTCAATTGCTTTGCATACTAAAAGACACATTAAAGAGATGACATTGCAAATATACTTGGACGCCAGAATCAAATGATTTTACTACCATAACCTGTAAATAGTTCCTTCTAAGCTTCCCCCGGTCTAGTTTCAGTCAATAAATGGTGTACAATTTTGGTCGCCTAATTATAGGAAGGATGTCAACAAAATAGAGAGAGTACAGAGGAGATTTACTAGAATGTTGCCTGGGTTTCAGCAACTAAGTTACAGAGAAAGGTTGAACAAGTTAGGACTTTATTCTTT
Organism: Amblyraja radiata; assembly: GCF_010909765.2. Classification (NCBI taxonomy): domain Eukaryota; kingdom Metazoa; phylum Chordata; class Chondrichthyes; order Rajiformes; family Rajidae; genus Amblyraja; species Amblyraja radiata. The sequence continues at coordinate 43,225,579 of NC_045963.1, read as the reverse complement.
GGAGCGCAGAAGGTTAAGGGGGGACTTGATAGAGGTTTTTAAAATGATGAGAGGGATAGACAGAGTTGACGTGGAAAAGCTTTTCCCACTGAGAGTAGGGAAGATTCAAACAAGGGGACATGACTTGAGAATTAAGGGACTGAAGTTTAGGGGTAACATGAGGGGGAACTTCTTTACTCAGAGAGTGGTAGCTGTGTGGAATGAGCTTCCAGTGAAGGTGGTGGAGGCAGGTTCGTTTTTATCATTTAAAAATAAATTGGATAGTTATATGGATGGGAAAGGAATGGAGGGTTATGGTCTGAGCGCAGGTATATGGGACTAGGGGAGATTATGTGTTCGGCACGGACTAGAGGGGTCGAGATGGCCTGTTTCCGTGCTGTAATTGTTATATGGTTATTATATGGTTAATAAAATACTGAGTTCTGCACTTGCGCATCTAAACTTTATTTTAGAAAAACACAATAACAGTTCCCCACTACTATACCTAACCATCACGGGTTCGATCCTTGTATCTGCTTGTCCAAGTCCTCCTAGTCTCGTGCAAGCAGAGACACTCCAAAAGGTCACGCAGTCCCAAGCGTTCTCCCAGAAGATCGACACAGGACCTCGTGGGAGCTACCTTTTATAGGTCCCCGAACCTTGAGGGGCCGAACCATATGGGGGTGGTCTCTTTACAGTCCAAAAACAGATATCGATTAACACAGTATATGATAGACATTTCCCTAACCCAATAATACAGTAACTAATACATTGTATTCAAACGGAGCTTCTGGTAGGAAGCAAACATAGCAACATTTGCCCAGATATTCAAGAAACCCAGACAAGGCTCAACACTTAACCCAATCAATATCTAGCAAAGTAAAGCTTTGCAACAATATTTACAATGTGTATGTCTGGTTTGCATTCACCCAATCCGGTTCATGCAATTTACACCTAATTGTAAGAATCTGCAGATGTCCCATTCCCTTTCCCTGCAACTCTTATCTAGGCTCCATACAAGCTGGCACCATTCTGCAGTTTGTCCCATTTCTGCAGAAGGCACATTTAAATTGACCAAATGGCCTAGCAGCCCAGAAGCCATTACTCAATTTTAGTGTCCTGGCATCTCCAATTTGACCAGAATTAACATTCCTTCCTTTTATCATATATGATAAACCATCATTTATGATAGCCAAATAATCAGATAATCAGATAACCAGATATACATATGTGTGACTTTTACATTTTCCATCTACTAACAACAACAAGGCGATGATGTTTCTTCTCAGAATCTTATCAAGCTTCCCGAGTTTTCATGGGCGTAGCTTCATAATTTCCGTCTGATGAGTCTTCACCTCCCGAATTTTTGTGGGCGCGAATTCCCTCCATCCTTGTTGTTGCCCATTCTTCCATCCTTTCCATAGTCGAACCTATAACCTATAATTCCTGAAAAACTTGGGTCAAAGCAAGTTACCATTCATGCACTAATGCTTTCCCATACATTCCACTGTAATTCTGTTCTGTCAATATTATCCCTTTTCCATTTCAGTATAACTATCTCTATTATATTCTGCTATAATATATTCTTTACTATCCTAGGATCAACACTGATCAGCCCTCTCCGTATTCACACAATGTTTTTTAATGTATATCTGAAGATGGTTTCTCATATAAATTTCAGCTGGGTTCAGTCCAGATTTCCCTACAGGCGTGACTCTTATTTAAAGCAAACCATGAAGAATGTTTCAATTTAACCAAATTCAGTCTCAGCCTTCAATTTACCATTTTAATTTTCAGTGTCTTCTCTTCTCATTCCACAGCTTGTGGTCGATAACACAATTCCATTCCAATTCCTGTGGAATCCCCAGCTGTTCAAATTTAATCAATCAATTTCCATATGTTGTCAATTTTATTATAAAGCCAATTAAGAATGCCGAATCTAAGGACAATTTCTTTCCACCTTGATAATAGAAGCCACTTTACTATCAAGGGTTAAACAATTTAGATCCACCGGTCAAATACATCGACTCTGATATCTCAACACCCATTTCTTAATTTCTCCTTCTAATTCAATAGACTTCTCCTCCAGTACTTCGTCCTTAGTATGTTGGCTCGGCTCTCAGTCTATGGGGGTTCTTTCTCATAACTAATTTCCTTTTACCACTGAGTAACTCTTTCTGGATGATTAGTATTGACCTTCCGAGGGGAACTCATTATTTAAATTTTCAGTCTACCTCATCATTCTATACCACCACCTTGCGTTTCCAGGGTATGTCTTAATTTCTGATATCCGCTGGGGTATGTCCCCTTTCTTGATAGCAACTAAATAGTCCCATCCCATCTTCGATTATCCTCCTATGGATGAGACAAGGGAAGAATGCCAAGTCAACAATCAATTCTCTAATTATTTTAAAACCATATCCCATAAGCCCTTTTACAAATCAATTAATTTTTATAACTAAATTTAGGAGCAAAGTGAGTATTTTACCCCAAACCACAGGGGAGTGTCTATTTTCAAATTTAAATTCAATTCTTCAAATTAGAGCTTGCCCCAATATTTGTCACAGGTTATCTGTATCTTCTAGAAAAGGTTGGATGGTGTTATTTTATTTTTCCTTCACTGGTGTCAAAAGCTAGATGAAGTTAAAGTTGGGCACTACGGTAGGTATCTTCTTCTTCTTCCTTGATGGTAGTTTCAAAGGAGTTGGGATACTGAGGAGCAGCCTCCTCTATTTGTTAGCCTTCCCAGATGTGTCTTAAAGGGACAGAACGGTATCATTTCTTCCTTGTTGTTGGTCTTTGTTTCTGGGGAGCTACCTTAACTGAGCTGTGTCTTCTGCCCGTTCTCAAGGGTCCACATACTCTTTACCTCACTCCCCAGATAGTAGTATGTAGGTCATACTGTCCTGGAGGCACAAACCTAATAACAAGTTATTGATCATATTCACAATGGTTTAATGACTCCTATCCCTATTCCTGCACCTCTTGCACAATAAGTTTGTTTCTTCTCTCCCTAGTGCCAGTTTAGTTTTCTTTAGTTCTTATTCTTTCTGACACCAGCTACTGGGTTCCTTTTCTTACTTTCTTTATTGCCCCTTGATTTCTCTTCCGTTCTGCTATATTCTGTCTTCTCATTGGGCACTCCTTACTCCAATGACCTGATTGTGTACAGTTGTGACAAGCTCCTTGATTTACAATGTTCTTTGCTCTAAGGGGTTTTCTTGGGCAGTTATAATTTTGTTTACAATTTTCTTTTATGTGATCTTCAGTTTTTACTATGATAGTACATCCAATTTGTTTATTCTGGTAAATTACTTGAGGAGGTTCTAGAGTAGGGGTCATGTCTCCACGTCCACAATTCCTGGACGGGTTGGTAAGTCAGGACTGAGAGAATGGGTTGGTTTGAGTAAACGGTGTGTGACTTCTTGGTTCCTGACATTCGGGCCAGCTCTCACTCTGTTCTCTCGGGTCTCAGTAGTCTCTTGAATTGAAGGACCTCCTATAATTGCTAGGATCTCGGATATTTCTATATCTTCTAGGATCTCTAATTTCTTCATAATCCTGGAAATCCTTTCTTTGACCCCTCTCTCGACTCCAGTGTCCCATTCCCCCACAAGTGTAACATTGATTAGGTAATATGGTTGGTTTTGTTTTACCCCTTGGTTGCATTGGAATGGGTTCTAAATTGGGAGTATAATTGTAATAATAATCTGAGTAGTCTAATTTCTCTCATTCCATTCCTCGCTAACATTTGGGGACTCCATGGTCCTGAGCCAGAGCTTGGTTCTTCCTTCTTGACTATACGTTCAGTTTCTCTTCTAGTTACAGGATAACTTTCCTGTTTCCTACCATCCTTCCAATAGTGCCTCACAGCTCTGGCCATTTGACTGGCGCAGTTCTCAGACCAATCCCTGTTATCAGTCTTGAGTCCGCTACTGTAGTGTGGAGACAATTCAATAAGATAGCACAATATTGTGGGGAACTTACTCCATTTTGATAGTTTAAGTCACCTGATTCATCCATGTATAATTTTGAAAAACGGTCTAAAAATTCATCTGCTCCTTCCCCCTTTTCTGGTTTTATTTCCAAAATTCGTGTTAAATCACTTGGCTTTTGAAACATGTTTGCAAGGGTTGTTAAAACAGCCTCTTCTCTTGCACTGTCATCCACTAATATGTTTGCCAAGGCTTCATATGTTGGGTGTCCTAGGGCTACTAGAGATTTGGTATTTTCAGCTGGAGTAATTATCTGTTGTATGGTCTCCCATAAATCCCGGGAATCTGCATGATATACACGCATTGTGGTTCTCAAATAATCTATAAAAGCAGCAGGTGACTTCTTTCTATCAGGGATTCTGTTTAGTGCTGCCATTATTTCATGGGGCTTCCACAGAGTATGGACGTCTGTGGCACGGGGATCATTCATACTTACTGCGCTGGTCGAATCAGCTGCCCCCAGCCCTTCCCTCACTGGGAACTGCCTATGAGATATCTGTTCAATTTGTAAACTTTCGGTTACATCAAAATCTATCTCGGTATCTTCAATCACTGTCTCACCCTCAGATGAATCTTCCCGTTCGCTAGGGGGTTCCCGATACTGTCCAAATAAATTGTTCCTCTTTCTCACTACTCGTATAATCTGTCTAGGTTGTGGCTCACAGTAATATTCTGGCTGTTGCACTATATCTATCATACCTTCCTTTTCTTTAAACACGGAGCTAACCTCTTCGTTCTACTCCGGGTGCCATAAGCTACTGGACGATCTATTAATGGTGGAGTGGATAGAGTCAAAGAATCTGGCACCCCAGTCTCTGCTATCGGTAGAATCTGTTCTTATGTAGAATCTGCAGGAGTTGTTATAGATTCTGCAGACCTAAAATATTATTACGGACACAAGTCATACAAGGTGCGAGTGAAGCCTGGGAAACTGCAAGAGGAACATGGTGGGAGCTGTGAACTTCCACTAGCGTTAACATTTGTCCATTCTTCCAAATATTCATCTCCTTCCCCCTCGAGGTCAGCACTAACCATCGGATCGCTAAACTTTAAATTTACAGAGACTAGTTTCCTTCCAGTAGATCTGCCTTTTCCCTGTTCCGTGTGTTTTCCTTCATCTCCACTCCTGTCCTTCCTACTGCCTGGAGGTCGATCTACTTCACCTTCTCTCGGTTCTATTCCAAGTTTAGCGATCACTTTTTCCCAACTAGCCATCCTCTTAACCTCTTTATTCGCCTTCTGTTCCTCATAATATTTTCTCCATAACTCTATTTATTCTTTTGTACTCCCGTTATTACTATGCTGCCAAATAATTGGTTCTATGTATTTTATCCCTTTTACTGTTCCTTAGAGAGTGGCCATAGCTTGTTTCCTAATTTCTTGTTTAACGCTCCTGACAAATCTCTTAATTTCTCTGCCTTGTGAGGGAACTCATTCACATTATTTGCAATGGGCTCCTTTCCTCTTCTGTCATATCTCGATCTATGCTGTTTCCTATGCCTCCGAACAACCAAAACAGAATTCCTAAGTCCTTCACCCCTTCCTTTTAATCCCTAAATTTATCAGGCTCATTCCTGAACAGTGACTAATGGCCTCGAAGCATTCGCAGCCCCGCACTTCTTTACTCCTTTGCTCCACCGATCCTACTCTCTTATTCAAATTCTTCTCCTATCTTCCACAAGTCCACACACTCTTTCAACCTTACAATTTCCACAATCCTCAGTCATTCAGAGATCAGAGTACTCCAGGGAACAATCAAACACATTCGGGCACAATCAAACACCTTCTCGCAGCTCGTTTAACCCTCAATCTAAACACATGAAAATGAGCTCCAAACACACAAAAGTGACACTGTACACAGACAATAAACCACACCGCTTATTATTATCAGGCACAACCACACTCCTACATAAACCACAATCATTCATTTATTATAAATCACACACTCTAATAAATCCTCCTCGTGGCGTACTCGGTCAATGGAACGACTCCTCCGACACGGCAATCGAAAAAATACGAACCCTGATCGAACCACCACGAATCAAATTCTAACAATACTACAATCCCGATTTAAACAAATACAAATATTCAATTCAAACACACTTTTACTTCAATTATCTAACACCCAAAAGTCCATTAGCATTCACACAGACAATACATGTAGCAGTCCACAATCTTAACACATTCTAAATCTTAACACATTCTAAATCTTTTTACATACACAAAGTATTTATATAATTCGGATCCGATAAAGATGCTAAAAAAGACGATGCTGGATTTTTACAATTTACAATAATATTCAACACGCTAGCGCACAGTTTACAAACACTCAATCTAATTTCCGCGTCACGCTGTTATCAATCAGTGAACCTCTCCCTCTGATTCCGAAGATTTTCCCCTTCCTAGGGTACTCTTTGCTGAGGTACTACTTCTTAAATTGACTACTTTTCCTCATAAATGTTACTTTCCCCTGCTAAGACTGGACTTCTATAGGGGGACCTCTATCTCTCCTCTCTAAGTTCTACAGAATATGGGGTATCTCTCACATCCGGGTACTTTTCACCAAGGGTACTTCATTCCCACCTCCTTGCGTATAACCTACTTGAACCCCTCTAATCTGGCTTTCGCCCCCTCCATAGCACAGAAACTGCTCTCCTCAAAGTCCTCAACGACTTCCTCACCTTTGCTGACACTGGTTCCCTCAACATCCTCATCCTCCTCGACCTGAGCGCAGCCTTCGATACAGTGAACCATAACATCCTACTCACCAGACTCAAAGACCTCGGCATTGAAGGCTCTGCACTCAGCTGGCTCCGTTCCTACCTTTCCATCAGATCCCACTTCATCTCTCTCCACAACCACACCTCTGCTACAGCCACAGTCACTCAAGGCGTTCCCCAAGGCTCCGTACTCGGCCCCCTCCTCTTCATCATCTACATCCTCCCCCTTGGTCAGAAAGTGCCCCACTTCAACCTGGACTTCCACTGTTACGCCGATGACACCCAGATCTACCTCGGCACCAAATCCCCCCACAACCCCCCCCCTCTCCCATATCAACTCCTGTTTGTCAGCTATAAAAACCTGGATGCAACATAACTTCCTCAAACTCAACAGCGATAAGACAGAATTCCTCCTCATAGGCTCCAAAGCCACACTCAGCAAAATCAATAACCCCACTCTCACCATCGACGGCACCACTGTCTCCCCATCTCCCCAGGCCCGCAACCTTGGCATGATCTTTGATTCCACCCTCTCCCTTGAGCCTCACATCCGCCATGTCATTAAAACCTCCTTCTTTCATCTCCGCAACATCGCCAAATTCAGACCCTCTCTCACACCTCCCGCTGCTGAAAGACTCATCCATGCCTTCATCTCCTCCTGACTGGACTATTGCAACTCACTTCTCCTTGGCATCAGCTCCACCTACATCAACCGACTCCAACTGGTCCAGATCGCAGCCGCCCGACTCATCACCCACACCAAATCCTGGCATCACATCACTCCAGTCCTCAAACAACTTCACTGACTTCCCATCTCCCACCGGATCACCTACAAAATCCTGATCCTCACCTACAAAGCCCTCCACCATCTGGCCCCCCCATATCTCACTGACCTCCTCTCCCCCTACCAACCCTCACGGTCCCTCAGATCCACATCAGCCGGTCTCCTCTCCATCCACAAGTCCAACCTCCGCAGTTTTGGGGACAGAGCCTTCTCCAGGGCAGCTCCCAGGCTCTGGAACTCCCTCCCCCAACTGATCCGCAATTCCGTGTCCCTCACCATCTTCCAGTCCCGCCTCAAGACCCATCTCTTCACCTCTGCCTATCCTTAGCCCCACGTCCCCCTCCCTTTTCATCTGTGCATTAATTGCCTCATATTGCGTTTTGAATTGAATTCTGTCTTTACTTTGTGTACTAGTCATGTCTCTACTAGTTATTTCATTCCCCTTACATGTTTTTCCTCTACCTGCTAAATTTTTGTAAGGTGTCCTTGAGACTCTTGAAAGGTGCCCATAAATAAAATTTATTATTATTATTAAGTAAACCAGGTTCCCGTCTCTCAGTTACTTTTCACTATCAGGTACTAATCAACAATCGATCAGAAGGTTACTATTCACTGTTGATCAGCCGCTATTCGAAATCAATCTCAAACATGCACAAAGTCCGAAGTTCTATTTACACAGAATTCGAATTCTACCGTACGGGCAGAACTTCAATGTGAAATTCTGTATTTGGAAATTTGATTCTGCAAATCTAAACTCGTTCTCGGACCAACTAATTTTGGTGCGTACCACTCCACATACGCAGGTTCTCAAATTCAAATATAATTGCCCAATAAAATATCGAATGGACTAGAGTATTCCCAGCCAATCTATACTCTAGCCACCGAGCCCAGTGCCCTTACGAGATTCCTCGTCCGTCACTCCAGGGAGGTATTCAGATGTCTTCACACAGGTGTGGCCTCTAACCAACCTAGGTTTTACCTCTTTAAAATGACTTCCTTTCCACCTGCTTGGCACCATTGCGCTGGCAGTCGATGCCGATTTTCGGAATGCACCTTTCCAATCAGCGCTCCCAGCAACGACAGGTCAAATGCTTCACCGCTTAGCAAGTAAACCAGACTTGTATTTCAATACCCCACCAATTGGATACCAAATCTTGGACTGGATGCGCTTTTGGCTCTCGTTAAGCAGCTGCAGTCTGCCAAGTACGACCAAGTTTTGGGCCTCTAACCCAGGAAAGGGCCTTTAACCCAACCCCAGCAGAGCGTCTAACCCCACCCTGGTTTTATGGGCCCTAACCCAAAGGAGTGCTATCACCCCCCCCCCCCCCCCCCCCCCCCCCGTGCTTGCTAGACTAATCTACGATCTCATTGGGACCCTTTCCCAAGCCCGCGAATGACCGATCTGCTCCGACTAGCAAAGTGCCGAAAATCAATGCAAAAATCGCAGAGTGGCGCCGATTTCTGCACTCGTGATCGAAACAGCTCAACACCCTTAATCGCAAACTTGTTTGGCGGTCCGTTGAGATCCCGGACGAGCCCCCAATGTAAATAGCTCATTCTAAGCTTCCCCCAGTCTAGTTTCAGTCAATAAAATACTGAGTCAAGCACTTGCGCATCTAAACTTTATTTTGGAAAAACACAATAACAGTTCCCCATTACTATACCTAACCACTGCGGGTTCAATCCTTGTATCTGCTTGGTCAAGCCATCCTAGCCTCGTGCAAGCAGAGACACTCCAAAAGGTGATGCAGTCCCAAGCGTTCTCCCAGAAGATCGATACAGGATCTCGTGGGAGCTACCTTTTATAGGTCCCCGAACCTTGAGGGGCTGAACCATATGAGGGTGGTCTCTTTACAGTCCAATAACAGATATCGATTGACACAGAATATGATAGACATTTTCCTAACCCAATAATACAGTAACTAATACATTGTATTCAAACGGAGCTTCTGGAAGGAAGCAAACATAGCAACATTTGCCCAGATATTCAAGAAACCCAGACAAGGCTCAACACTTAACCCAATCAACATCTAGCAAAATAAAGCTTTGTAACAAAATTTACAATGTGTATGTCTGGTTTGCATTCACCCAATCCGTTTCATGCAATTTACACCTAATTGTAAGAATCTGCAGATGTCCCATTCTTTCCCTGCAACTCTTATCTAGGCTCCAGACAAGCTGGCACCATTCTGCAGCTTGTCCCATTTCAGCAGAAGGCACATTTAAATTGACCAAATGGCCTAGCAGCCCAGAAGCCTTTACTCAAGTTTAGTGTCCTGGCATCTCCAATTTGACCAGAATTAACATTCCCTCAACCAGGCCACCCTGTATATCCACAAGTGGCATTGTCTGTTTGAGACAGAGCCTGCGTGATTTGTGAATTAATGCAGTAAAATACCTGAACCTGCCCAAACAAAAGAAAAATTAGTGAAATTGTGCCCCAAATTCAAACCCATGAGAGTATTTTATGAGAGGATTAGAAATAAGATTGTAAGAAATTGAATTAAGGTCAGTCAAGGAGACAAACGAGTTTGGCTCAACCACCAAGCACGACACCTGGAGGCTGCAGCGAATCGTCCGATCAGCAGAGAAGGTTATTGGCTGCAACCTTCCCTCCATTGATGAACTGTACACTGCAAGGGCCAGGAAGCGAGCGGGCAAGATCATCTCTGACCCCTCTCACCCTGGCCACAAACACTTTGAATCACTTCCCTCTGGAAGGTGACTCCGGACTGTTAAACCTGCCACAGCCAGACATAAAAACAGTTTTTATTCACGAGTAGTTGCTCTACTCAACAGCCAAAAATCTGTAGCCTCCCTTTGATCTGGTATTTTGTTGGTTCACATGCTTGATCAATGGTGTTTTATCATTAATGTTTTATTATTATTAATGTTTAGTGTTTTCTGAGTCATTCGTAACTGTCACTGTATATCATGTTGTTACTTGTGGGTGGAGCACCAAGGCAAATTCCTTGTATGTGAATACTTGGCCAATAAATTTATTTACTTACTTAATTACACTCATTTTATGCATAATTGAACCATAAATGCGAATAGATTTTCCAACTATTGCAGCTGGAAGGCCATTAAATTATGTACACCAGGGACTTCACTGCATTAGCATTACCTCCCATTTCTGGCCCCGACTGAGCTTAATCCAATGTTTTACAGTCTTGCTTCTAATTGTATCTCTAATTGTACCAAATACTCTCCTGGGGTTGAACTTTAATGCTACATTGTTAGCTACGGAGCAAGGATAAAATACCAGTAGGATGAACCTGTGAACAAGTGTGAAGAAAGTGAAATAACATGACAACTGTCATGTTCACTTCGTCCTTTCCACGTGTTAATTTTTTTTTAATGTGCATAAGATTTAAAAAAGCTTTCTACTAAACAGCACTGAGTTACTCAAAGCAACAGTGGGACAACTGGTAGAGCTGCTGCCTCACAGCACTAGAGACCTAGATTTGATCCTGACCTCAGGTACTGTCTGTGTGGTTAGCACATTTTTCCTGTGAATGTTCTAATTATCTCCTACATCCTAAGTATGAGGTTTTATAGGTTAAATGGTTCTCTGTAAATTATCCCTACTGTGTAGGGAGTAGATGTGAAAGTGGAATAACTGGTGTGGATGGGTGATCGACATTCGGTATGGACTCGGTGGGCCAGAGATCTGTTCCCATGCTGCATCTATCAAAACTATTGAACTTGCATTGTGTGATGAGCCTCAATTGGGCAGTTTTAAAACAGCTGTATAAACAAACTGAACAAGACAAGGTACCTTGAGCTGCTCCAACGCTTTGGCTATGACTGGTTGGCTGGATGTCTGCTCACGGTGCAGGGAGATTTTTTTTTCTATGGATTGATGAAAGGTCTTGCGCTGATTTACAAGATGTGAAGACTGCATCACCACCAGTAATAAATTAAGGATCTGAGGAGAGGAAAGTCATTTACAAAAAGCAATGAACTTTGCAGATTAGGTAGTGACAGTTTATTAAAATCCAAGATGTGAGTATTAATAAGACAAGCTATTCTACACTATTGATAACAACCATTGAACGAGCCAGTTTTTTACAACTGGCTACTGTAGAAAAAAAAGAACTGCAGATGCTGGTTTATACCTAAGTTAGGCACAAAGTGCTGGAGTACTTCAGGCCGGAAGAAGGGTCTGGACTCAAAATGTCACCCATCCTTTTTCTCCTGAGATGCTGCCTGGCCAGCACTTTGTGTCTATTCTCGTAACTTCTGTTCTTGTATTCAATTCATTGCCTTCCCCCTTTTCTCCACTGATTAATGCTTCTATGAAAAACCTTGTGACATTTTATGGGTACGTTGCTAAACAAATGCAAGTTGTTCCTACTGTTACTCAAGTGAAGTAGGTTGTATTGTAAATGTGAAGAGGGTTATGAAAAAAATCACAGCAGGATCTTGATCAGTTGAGCAGGTAGGTTGAGGAATGGCTAATGGAGATAAATGGCAGTAAGTGTGAAGTAGTCAATTTGTGGTCAAAACGGGGCAAACCTTCACAATGAATGGCAGTGCCCTGGAGAGAGTTGTAGAGCAGAGAGATCTAGGAGTACGGGTGCATAGTTCCCTGAAAGTGGAATCACCGGTAGATAGGGTGGTAAAGGTGACTTTTGGTAGATTGGCATTCAACAGTCAGGGCATTGAGTATTGAAGTTGGAACATTAAGTGGTGAGTCCACATTTGGAGTCCACAATTAGAAGACATGGTGAGTCCACATTTGGAGTCTTTTGTCACCCTGATAAAGGAAGGATGTCATTAAGTTGAAAGAGTGCAGAGATGATTTAAAAGGATGTTGCCAAAAGTTGAGGGCCTGAGCTATAGGGAGAGATTGGGTAAGCTATGACTTTATTTATTTATTCCATGGAGCGCAGATTAAGGTGTGACCTTATAGAGTGTATAAAATCATGAGGGGAATTGATAGGGTGAATGTCTTTTACCTAGGGTAGGGGAATAAAGAACTAGAGGACATAGGTTTAAGGTGAGAGGAAAAAGATTGATAGGAACCTAAGGGGCAACTTTTTTCACTCAGAGAATAATGGGTATGTAGAATGAGCTGCCAGAGGAGGTAGTTGAGGCATGTACATGGACAGAAAAAGTTGAGAGGGACATGGTCCAAAAGCGAGAAAATGGTTCTCGCTTAGATGGAGCATCTTGATCGGCATGGCGGAGTTGTGCGGAACGGGCCTGTTTCCGTGTTGTACGACTCTAAGTGTGGTGAGTAATTATGGCATCCGACCCACTGTATGAGGCTCACCTGCATGCTTCTCAATGTATCTACTGTTTCCACCTGAGGCAGCACTTTGATGGAGTGGCCCTGCCATGATTTCCAGGAATCCTCCTGCGCTTTGGTGAGGAGTAGGTAGGCTATGTCCACTGATTCATCGCATTCATTCGAACATTCCTTGCCAGCAGTTGCGCTCAGCAGTTGGAGTATCTGAGACTTGCGCTCTGAAAGGTCACAAGCAACAAAGATATGCAGGTCCTCCAGACTGGGAATGAGAACCTGCGAGTGAAAGGTATGCCACGTCAGTTAGGTTCATTCTTTTCACATACCGAGGTACAGTGAAAAGCTTTGTTTTGCAGACTATCCAAACAGATCAGTTAACACTATACATAAATACAATCGTCAAACTCAAGTACAATAAATAGAACAAAGGGAAGATACAGAGAGCAGAATGTAGTTGTCAGCATTGTAGCGCATCAGTTCCACAGACAAAATCCAATGTCCACAAGAGGGTAGAGATAAATCAGACAGTACACTAGCTTATGGGAGGACTGTTCACAAGCCTGATAACAGAGGGGAAGAATCTCCTCCTGCGTCTGGTGGTACCCGCTTTCAAGCTTCTGTATCTTTTGCCGGACAGGAGTAGGGAAGGGGAGGAATGACTCGGATGGGAAAGATCTTTGATTATGTTGGCTATTTTTCCGAGGCTGTGTAAAGTGCAGATAGAGTCAATAGGGGGATTCTGGACTGTGGACTTGGCTACATCTACAACTCTCTGCAATTTCTTGCGCTCTTGGGCAGAGCTGTTCCCTAACCAAGTTGTGATGCAACCCAACAGTATGCTTTCAGATGTGCATCTGTCAAAGTCTGTAAGATTCATTGGAGACATGTCGAATTTCCTCCATCTCCTCGGGAAGTAGAGATATATAATCTTACTCTTACCAGTTCCCCATCAGTCAAATAAAAACCAGATTCAAAGTGGGGTAGGCGGTTTAGAGCAAAATTAGAGAAATTTCTTCACACAGACGGTGATGAACTTTTGGAATTATCTACCCCAGTTCATTTAAAATAAGAGGTCGATGGGAAAGTTCATGGTTGATTTAATATAATTTTAAGGGTAAAGTGGATGGATCTTCCAATCAATATGCTTGTGTATAATTAAAGGATGGATATTTTATTTCCAGCTAAAAATCTGTCTCCTTTGGGATTAAATACTGGCATTGTTTTTATCAGCTGGCACAGTAGTCTGAAATTGGCCACATCTTAACGAACGGTGGTGAACGCCCACCCCTCACCAATTACTCTCCTGCACATTGGCGAGACCAAGATCGTTTCGCTGAACACCTCCGCTCGGTCCGCCTAAACCAAGGGTTCCCAACCTGGGGTAAATTTATCCCCAGGGGGGAAATTTCTCCTACCCAGGGGGTAAATTTGTCGATTCCTAATTTGTACATTTTTTTCATTGACTTGACTGTGTTTGGTTCTGGTATACCTGGTATCTGTTCATCATTAGTTGTTCATAAATAAGTGAAATACCATTGTTATGTGCTATTAAAGTTGCCAGGGGTAAACTGGACGAAAAAGGTTGGGAACCCCTGGCCTAAACCTACCTGATCTCTTGGTTGCTCAACACTTTAACTCTCCCACCCATTCCCACACTGACCTTTCTGTCCTGGGCCTCCTCCATTGTCAGAGTGAGGCCCTGTGCAAATTGGAGGAACAGCACCTCATATTTCGCTTGGGTAGTTTACACCCCAGCGGTATGAACATGGACTTCTCTAACTTCAAGTAGCCCTTGCTTTCCCTCTCTTTTCATCGCCTCTCCTTTCCCAGTTCTCCTACCAGTCTTAATGTCTCTGACTACATTTTATCTCAATACCGTCCACTCCCCTGACATCAGTCTGAAGAAGGGTCTCGACCCGAAACGTCACCCATTCCTTCTATCCAGAGATGCTGCCTGAGTTACTCCAGTATTTTGTGTCTACCTTTGATTTAAACCAGCATCTGCAGTTCTTTCCTACAATCTCACCAATGACTGTTCCTCTTACAAGTTTTCTGTCTAACCCATGGCAGAGATTGCTGCAGGACCTAGCATTTATTATTTCACATGTAACACCGGGCAACATAACCATAGTTTATGTCAAAAGACAAAAATTATGCCAGTATCTAATCCCAAAGCATAAAGAATTTTAGCTTGAAATAAATCGACTTCCCTTGAATTACATACAGCTTATTGATTAAGGTTACCTCCATCCACTTTACCCATAACATCATATTAAACCTTGTGAACTTTTCAATCACAGCATGTCTAGACATGTTTTAAGTTTCACTTTCAACCTTTGTTATATGTCTTGTAATGCGGCTTTTACACGGGGCGACTTGACGCAAGAGTTAACCAGAGTTCAACATCGTGGGAACCTCGTGCGATAACAGTGCGGCATTCGTGGACCACCGTGGACCACCGTAGCGCTAACGGCAGGTCATCGTGTAACTTGGTCACTCGGGAGAAAATTCAAGAAAATTGGAATTTCTCCAAGAGTGACTTGTACACTTGTGGTTGAGTATTGCAACATTATATGAACGTAGTGGCCAGTGCGATATCCGTGCGATATCCGTAATAACTCTTGCGGGTACCGTGGGAACTCCTGCGAACGGTGAACCCGGAAGCTGGACAGAGGGGACAGAAGGTGATTAAAAAAGGTGGTCTCAAAAGGACACATGGGAACATGTGTCCTTCGAGGACGTCCCACCTAATTGTCATTGTTGGATAATCTTTTTAACAGGAACACTTGCAGAGATGGCTCCCAGAAAATCTCAAAGGAAGGGGGAAAAGCGGGTCAGAGATGTTTTTGCCATGCAGGAGAATGAGGAGGAGACGCAGCAAGAGAGACAGGTGGAGAGGCAACAGGAGATGCCACAGATAACACTGCCTGTGGGCTCCTTGGAGCAGGGAGAGGGTGAGCAAGGTGCAATTCAGATTGCCTCCCCAGTAGCCGTTGTAGGAATAGCCTCTACAGACGCTTATGTAAAGGGAAGATGGCAGAAGGTAAAGCCATATAACTTCACCAGGGAACAAGAGGGGGAACTTGTAGAATGGTTCCAATTTAACGAGATTCTGTACGATAAATCCAGAGAGGATTATAGAAACAGGGAGAGGAAAAGGAACCTGCTGGAGACGAAGGCTGCCGAGTTTCCCGAGTGCTCATGTGAGTTTATATAACGATATATAAGTTCATCAAGAGGAGAACCATTTAATGTTATCCAAGATTTTAAAACATACATTGCTATTGATGTAAAAGTTCTGTGTTTGCAGTAAACTTAAACTTCTCTTATAAGTCTGTCTGTCTGCCCTGCAGCTGCAAAGTAAAAAAGTCGCAGACAGCTTTTACACCCTCTGTGTTTGAAGTTTAAAGAGCCATAAAAAGAATTATGCATGAGGGCAGGCAATTCTCACTTGTAATGCTTGCCTTTAAAAAGGCCATCTGTATTTACCAACTTGTGCTCAGGTATCCAAGAAGCACAAGAAATAGCACATTAAATGCGGAGGGCAGGCTCTATTTACTGTTCAGAACTTTTAATATAACGGAATACATCCAATGCTTGAAGTTCTATTTAATTCCACCACTCTACGTCTCCAAATGAGCCGATTCAACCAAGGGAGGATATATATAGTGTGTGAAAAAAAAAGTTACATCATTTGTGTCACGTGTAGTTCACGATGTTCATTCAAGATTTAACGCGACTGCTCGGGAAACGGCCAAGTAACTCGCACGAATAACATAAATGCCGAGTACCGTGGGAACTCTTTATCTACTGCCGTTATATCGTGCGAGACTCGTGCTGGACCACGACCTCTTCACTCTGGTGACATCTTGCGTCAACTCGCCCCGTGAAAAGGGGGTTTAACAGAGCAATTTTCTATGATTTGCAATCCACAATCTCTTCTCACGATGCAGAGCTGACATCTCCTTCTCTAATTGTGGAGTTTCTTTGTTGGAGTCCATTCTTCATATTTCTTTTGTGTGTGTCTTTCATTCAGCCTCGTCTCCACCGATCACCCCGTGCAAATACAGACTTTCCTGCTCTCTCCAAACGCTGCACGCTCCAAGCGTTGTGGGATTCACTCACCAAGTCAGTGAGGCCGGCTGGAGGCCATTATTCCCACGCTTGCTCCCTATTTCTGCAATCCTCTCCCACACACTGTTTCCAATCATTTCTCACTTCCGAATAATTCAGGTTATAAACAGTTCTCAGAAACCGAACCCTGTGGTAACCTGGGGGCTGCCTGTGCAGCAGTCCCACTGAACCAACTTTTACCTTAGGCAAAAAAAGACAATGTGCTGGAGTAACTCCGGGTCAGGCAACATCTCTGGAGAGCATGGATAGGGTGATGTTTCGAGTTGGGACCCTTCTTCAGACTGATTGTAGGGAGGAGGAAGGGGTGGGACGGAGCATGGTTGGTAATAGGTGAGGGGGTGTTCTTGAAAGGCAGATAGATAAAGGCTGGAGATGAAAAAACAGAAGGTGTAAATCAAATGCATTGAAGAGTTGTGAATTGTTAAGCTAGAGGAAGGAATGTAGGTGGAGGGAAAGGGGGAGAAGAGAAATATGTGCAAGTCCAGGAGAAATAGGTGGGGAGGGGATGGGGAGGGGGTGGTTGTTACAGCTTACCTAAAATTGGCAAATTCAATGTTCATACCTAAGCGGAATATGAGATGCTGTTCCTTCAGTTTGCGTGTGGAGGAAACTACCTAATGTATTTGTGTTGGGCTTGATTGTACTAGTATTTGATTTGACTAGATAGTACACAAACAAAAGCTTTTCTCTGTACCTCAGATAATAATAAACCAATATCAATTAAAACTAGGGAACAAAATCCCTTTTCCCTGCCGAGTTCAGAGCAAGATACTACTTCAACTGAATATGCTGACATATGGAATACACATCAGTGTGGTTAATGATAGACAACATTTAAAAAGAAAAACCTACCTTGACATATTTTTTTGTTTTAAGAGCTTCTAAAAAATCTGGAACTGGAGCCGACAAAGTAAATTCAGCTGCTATTTCTAGGTCCTGAACCAAAAGAAAAACAGATTTTAATGTTGAAAAATATTCTTTCCAAGAGTTATGTATTAATTTATTACACTACATTTATCCATGTTTACACTATTTTCACAAATGCCCATATATACATTACCTTTCTCAGCATTTTGGCAAAACCCAGAGCCTTGGATGCTCTCTCCCGAGCTTCGTGAAAGAGCTCTTTTAATGCACGACTGGTCTCTATAATGGATCTCCTGTGAAGACAGTTACACCACACATTCACCTCTGGAAAGAATCCCACACAAAATAATAGTCGGGAAAAAATAAAAAAATATCCATTATTAACACTTTTCCAATATTTGAGTTTCAATTATAAGAAAATAGGGGGAAAACAACTTCTAGAGGCAATCAAATAAGCACAAGCAGCTTCAAGAAACATGGCTTAAACATTTTTGTTAAAGAGAAACATGCACACCCTAAATATTTCACTTTACATAGGTGCATGGTTCTTTGAAGGTGGAGTCGCAGGTAGATAGGATGGTCAAAAAGGCGTTTGCCACATTAGTCTTCATCAGTCAGAGTATTGGGTATAGAAGTTGGGAGGTCATGTTGCAGTTGTATAAGATGTTGGTGAGGCCGCATTTAGAGTATTGTGTGATAGGAAATATGTTGTCAAGCTGGAAAGGGTACAGAGAAGATTTACAAGGATGTTGCCAGGTCTAGATGGTCTGAGCTATAGGGAGAGGTTGTGTAAGCTGCGACACTATTCCTTGGAGCGCTGCAGGATTAGGGGGGGATCTTATTAAGGTGTATAAAATCATGAGAGGAATAGGTTGGGTAGATGCACAGTGATTCTTGCCCGGAGAAGGTGAATCAAGGACCAGAGGACATAGGTTTAAGGTGAAGGGGAAAAGATTTAATAGTAATCTGAGGGATAACTTTTTAACACAAAGAGTGGTGGGTGTGTGGAACAAGCTGCCAGAGGAGGTAGTTCAGGCAGGGACTATCCAAACATTTAAGAAACAGTTAGACAGGTGGATCGATAGGACAGGTTTGGAGGGATATGGACCATACGCGGGGACATGGGTCTAGTGTAGCTGGGACATGTTGGCCGGTGTGGGCAAGTTGGGCCGAAGGACCCGTTTCCACAATGTATCACTTCATGACTCTATGCAGGTCCAACTAATTATTCTTCCCTTTCTCCTCTCTTCCTTCGGTTGTCACCAATGTTGTTCATAATCGGGCAAAGGAAAGGAACATTTAGGTAGTTTGCCCAAGTCATTTTGTACGTCAACCAAACTCCACAAAGATGGTGGGCCAATTAGCAGGTTTTCGTTTTAGTTTTACCCTTTTAGAGCCATGAAGACAGGTCCTTCAGCACCGAAAACCTAGGTTTGATCCTGACTACAGGTGCTTGTCTGTACGGAGATTGTATGTTCTCCCCGTGACCTGCATGGATTTTCTCTGAGATCTTCGGTTTCCTCCCACATTCCAAAGACGTACAGGTTTGTAGGTTAATTGGCGTGGTAAATGTAAAAATTGTCCCTAGTGTGTGTAGGATTGTGTTAATGTTGGTCGGCGTGGACCCGGTGGGCCGAAGGGCCTGTTTCCGTGCTGTATATCTAAACTAAACTAAACTTAACGACTCCACGCTGACCATCAATCACCCGTTCACACTAGCTCCATGTTATCCCACTTTTTCATCCACTCACTACACATTAAGGGGCAATTTTACCGAGGCCAATTAACCTGCAAACTCACATGTCTTTGGGATGTGTTAGCAAACTGGAGCACCTGGATGAAACTCGTACAGTCGCAGAGAGAATATGCAAACTCCACACAGGCAGTAACCAAAGTCCGGATCCAAAATGTCACCTATCCATGTCTCCAGAGATTCTATCTGACTTGATGAGTTACTCCACCACTGTGTGTCCTTTTTAGGAATCATTAACCTGGGAAATTGCTAGCACTGAGACACCAAACATAAATAATTCAAATGTTTTGCTCCAACTAACTGGCGACATTGGAAAAGACAAGGCTGTTTAAAAACTTTGAGTGTAGGAGCAGAGGTAGGCTGCAGAATATCACTAGCTTCCCTCTCCCCTGACTCTCAGTCTGAAGAACGGTCTCACACTGAACATCACACATTCCTTCTCTCCAGAGATGCTGCCTGTTCCACTGAGTTACTCCAGCATTTTGTGTCTATCTTCGGTGTAAATCAGCATCTGCAGTTCCTTTCTACGCAGAGAAAATACCAATCATTTGCAGTTACTACAGTATCGTAATGGAAGTGATGTTTAAAATAAAATCTGCAGACACTCTTAAATATTTTACGATTCACAGAAGAGACTTTACGATTCACAGAAGAGTCTGGTGAAGAAACACATCTGCGCCTTCCTCCCTCGCAACATGGACCCGTTACAATTCGCATACCATCCGAACAGATCCACGGACGATGCGGTCTCCCAGGTTCTGCACACAGCTCTCTCTCATCTTGACAGCCAGAAGGGGGGCTATGTGAGGATGCTGTTCATAGACTTCAGTTCAGCCTTCAACACGATAGTCCCCACCAGACTGGCTGAGAAGCTACTGGAATTAGGGCTCAACACCCGCCTGTGTGCCTGGGTCCTGGACTTTCTCACCACCAGGCCCCAGGTAGTCAAGATGGGGGGAAATACATCAAATTTGCTCACCCTGAGCACAGGATCCCCCCAGGGTTGCGTCCTCAGCACCCTGCTGTACTCCCTGTACACACATGACTGTGTGGCTAGGTTCAGCTCCAACTCGATAATCAAGTTAGCTGATGACACTGTGTTGGTGGGCCTGATCTCAGACAACGATGAGAAGGCCTAACGGGAAGAGGTGGCTGATCTAGCACTCTGGTGTCAGGACAACAGCCTCCTCTTGAACATCAAAAAAACTAAGGAGCTGATCGTGGACTTTAGGAGGGCACATCATCCGAGGACGTACACACCATTGAGGATAAATGGGGATACTGTGGATAGGGTGAGCTGTTTTAAATACCTGGGAGTCCACATCTCTGAGAATATGGCATGGACATCACACGCTGCAGCACTCGTGAGTAAGGCAAGACAGTGCCTTTACCACCTCAGGCAATTGAGGACATTCAGAGTGTCTGAGGATCCTCCAGGGCTTCTACTCAGCAGCTGTGGAAAGCATCTTGTCTGGAAATATTACGATTTGGCCGAACGCACTATGGGAACTTCACTCGCCCCTCTGCAGGAACTATACATCAGAAGGTGTAACTCCAGAGCCAATAAGATCATGGCAGACCCCTTCCACCCCTGCAACGGACTGTTCCAGTTGCTACGGTCAGGCAAACGCCTCCGTTGCCATGCTGTGAGAATGGAGGTTGAGAAGGAGTTTCTTCCCAGAGGCCATTAGGACTGTAAACTCCTACCTCACCAGGGACTAACTTTACTGTACCATTCTAGTTTTTTTTAAATTGCTGTTTTTTTTTCTTTTCTTTCCTCCCACAATATGTAATATGTAAAAGAATATGTGATTCTGTTCCATTCTGTTTGTAGTTTGTTTGTTTGTTTGTTTTTTGCACAAAGTCCGCGAGCATTGCCACTTTTCATTTCACTGCACATCTCCTATGTGTATGTGACGAATAAACTTGACGACTTCAGCCACATCGATGACAAGACATGTTCATTAGACTGTTTTCAATGGTCATGGTAATACTTGCAGTACCTGATTTCATCGGATGCTGTACTGTCATCAGCACTCGCCCACAATTCGTCACAGCTTTCCGGGAGACCTGAATCCAAGAACTCTCCTGTAGACTTCAGCAACATTCCAGCTATGTCACTGAAGAGAGAGTGTAAATTAACCACTTGTTCAGTCCAGTATGCAGCCATGCCAAAGTTCTAATTAGAGCTTCACACACAGAATAATTCCTGCATTGAGGTGTTGGCTAACACTGCTAACGATGATATGTTACTCTCGGGCCCCTGCTCCAGTCATTGATTGTGGGTCCCAGCACCAATCCTCGCACCTTTCTGGTCTCATGCTCCCAACCCTAAATTATTGAATCCTATCTTCACTTTTTTGTCCATTAACCTGTCCTGTATATTATCCCCAATCTGCATGCTCTAATGTTGTTTATTAACCGCCTTGCTGAAGATTTCTCAAAGTCCAAATACCCTGATCCCTTCTTCTCCCCAATTTACAGGCAGTCCTCTGGTTACGGCAGGGCTCCGTTCACGAGAACTGTTCGTAACCTGAATTATTGGTGAGTGAAAAAGGACCAGAAACAGTGTGTGGGAGAGGGCTGCAGAAACAGGCATGACAGGAGAGCTAGCAGGTGCGGGAAGAGTGGCCACCAGTCCACCTCACTGACTTGGTGAGTGAGCGAGAGTTTGTTTTAGTTTTAGTTTTAGGAATACAATCCGAAAACGGGTCCTTCAGTGACCGAGTCTGCACCAAACAGCGATCCCCGTATACTAGCACTATCCTACATAATAGGGACAATTCAAATTATTTTACTGAAGCCAATTAACCTACAAACCTGAACGTCTTTGGAATGTGGGAGGAAACCGGAGAAAACCCATGTGATCACAGGGAGAACATACAAACCCTGTACAGACAGCACCCATAGTCAGGATCGTACCTAGATCTCTGGCGCTGTAAGGCAGTAACTCTACCACTGTGCAGAGAGAGTCTGCTAGGCGCTTCCAGCTCTGCCCAGTTTATGAATATTATAGCTCGGCGTTGGGGGAGAGAAGGCATGTGGAAATGTCCTTTTGTCACCTGGCAGAAGATGCCTGCAAGCCCGCAGCAGCTGGTAGATCTACCCCGCTATACTACAGCCACACTGCCGCTCAAGCTACTAATTCCCGCTGAAAACCTTGCCTTGACCCTGGCAGCATGTTCAGGCACCGACTCCACTGGCCAACTCCAAATCCCCTGGTTTATCTCACCGACTCCCCTGTGTGACGTTCTGCTGTGAAGGTTAGGGGAGCTAAACTTGTTTCAAACAATTGTTTCAAAATCCATCGGAAAATATTTGTAAAGTAAAAATTCATAGGCCAGTGCTCCTATAATGGAGATACTGCCTGTATTCTCCACGTTCAAATCTCACAAAAGTAGATTTATCGAAAATTATTACATCTTTGTAAAATCCATGCTGTTCTACCAATACCAATAAATATCTTCCAAATGCCCTATCATCACTTTCTTAATAATAGGTTCTAGCTTAGGCAGAGTAGATTGAGGAGATTCCAAAGAGCTTTTACATGAATATCAAGGGGAAAATGGTAAACCAGGGGGAAAATTGAGCCCCTCAAGGACCGAATTGGACATCAATCTTTGGAGCTGCAGGAGATGGGCAAGGCCCTCAATTAATATTTCTCGTCTATTTTTAACGATTTTTAAGCTGGAAAAAATTAATAATTCTTTGGCATTTGACTGGTACTCCTGCTGCCTCACAGTACCAGAAACCTAGGTGTTGTCTGTGTGGAGTTTGCACGTTCTAACTATGACTGCGTGGGTTTCCACCGCATGCTCTGGCTTCCTCCCACATCCCAAAGACGTGCAGGTTTGAATGTTAATTTGTCCTTTGTAAATTACCTCTGCAGGTAAAATTGCCCCTCAATGTGTTGGGAATGGATGAGAAGATGGTATAACATAGAACTAGTGTGAACGGATAATCGATGGTCGGCGTGCACTCAGTTGGCCGAAGGGCCAATTTCCATGCTGCATCTCGAAAACTATAACACTAAACGTACCAACCAGGAATATTTCAGATGAATAAAAATGGAATTTGATCCCTTCATTTAGTAAAATAAATCCAAATGAAATTAACTGCATTCATTTTTGAATGCACAGATCCTACCAAAAGAGCTTTCCAGCTTGAGCTTCTCCTCCTCGTATGCAAGGCGTTATTTCTTTGGTAAAATTCCATTCTATTTCTAGAAGGTTCTTCAGACTGTGCGAGGCCTGAGGTAAATGCTGTAACATCTGGATCCAGCTCCGCATGTAATCAAAATAAACCTGGAATTCAAAGGACCATATACATAGCTTTGTAAAAAGAAAAACATTATTTTGCAAACTTATTTCAATGCACATATTAACAATTTATCCAAGCAGTATCCACATCACAGCCTCCTTCTCCTTGTACTATATATAGTAATGTCTTTGCTGCAATGAGTTTGCAAAGTCTCTGCTGCAATATTGCTATGGCTCCAAAACTGATAAGAGAAAGCTTCAGGAATAAAATGGATTATATGATAATTATCAAGACACCAAGATAAATTGTAAAAGATATTGGTGAGACCACATTTGGAGTATTGTATTCAGTTTTGATCACCCTGCTATAGGAAAGATTGTGGCGGCACCTGGTGGCAACACAAGGGCACAACGAACCATCGGCTCTAGAGGGCGGCGTCTTGGTGTGGGAGGCGCTAGGCACGGGGTCGGTACCTGAGTTGGTATTTAAGGCCGGGCAACGCCCGTGTCGTGCGAGGAGTAGGGAGCTATATTGGAGAGAATAAACACGTCTAGTGCACACAGCTCGTGTCCAACTAGTTTCTGGCTGGACTCCCGCTACACTGGTGACCCCGACGCCTCGGAGTGTAATCCTGGAAGGGAAATTTGGAAAAAAAATGCATTCTGTATCGATGTTACAAAACCTACCTTCAACGGCGCTGCAGATCTGCCACTGGCTGTGTGTGCGACTTTGGCGCCTTTGAGTGGGGGGGGGGGGGGGCTGGATTAAAATGCAGGTTTGTATCGCTTGACGGAGAGGGATTTCCTCGGGCTGCTAAAGAAAAATCGATCGGACTTCCTTTCCCGTTTTTTTTTTAATAAATTGCCGGACAATTTAATAGTTGGATTAAAGTAAAAAGCGACTTTGAACGCCCTCAACGCCTACAACATGACAGATCGTAATATCAGGACTAAACAAAAGGTAAGTCGTGTATTTCACATATAATCTTGCTTCTTGGGGTGGCTTTAGTCTAATTTTACATTGCGAAAAAGCCTTATTTGGGCCCCATACAAATCGGCAGTGTCTTGCCTGCCGATATGGGGCTAAAATTCACGACAACGGCAACTTTCCAATCGATCACATTCCAGAAACACCCACTCGCAAGATGATTTAAATCCTCTTTTTTTTGGACTATCATGTCGGAAGAGCATCTAAATCGTCTATATTTTGTGTTATTGTCTCTCCATAATCAATATTTTTATACTAAATATCCACAGTTTTAGCCACATGTTTTGTGCAAAAAATAATAAATTTGATTATATTGAGAGTGGATGTTTCTAGATTAATTTATAGGAATTACACATTAAATTCCTTCCATCTGGCATATGTTCACGACAGTGAGATTTAAATATCATGTTATATTGTGAATTCTTGTGTGAATGGGATTAGTTTGTTATTTGGATATAGGCTATTTAAAAAAATTATCCTTTTCTTAAGGAATGGATAGATGTTTAGATCTCGTAATTGAATTCAGATGAATTTAATTGATTAAATGAATTTAATTGATTTGATGAAACTGATGAATATGAATTTTTTTGTTGGGTATTTACTATTTGTTTTAGCGTTTAACCTTTTTCTAAAACTGCAAATAATAACTTGTTTCCGTTAATGCTGTTCAGTGTTTTTTTTCCTTTACATTTTAAACAGATATCTCCGAAGAAGAAATGCAAAATTGTCAATCCAAATGCCCAGCAAAAGAGACTGATTTAGACAGCATTTGCAGAGATTATCCGAATTTGGACTACTTCAAATGTGATGATCTAAAGGACATTCTTAATGGGAAAGCAATGGGCAGAAAGGCATGTCATGCGTGGTTTGAAGAGCAAAACTTGTAGTTTACAATGCCAAAATTGAAAAGTTGAGGAAAAACAAGGTGTACAGAGTTGCTTATTGGTTACAATCTGAGGATAAGGGGGAAATCCTTTAAAACCGAGATGAGAAGAACTTTTTTCACACAGAGAGTGGTGAATCTCTGGAACTCTCTGCCACAGAGGGTAGTCGAGGCCAGTTCATTGGCTATATTTAAGAGGGAGTTAGATGTGGCCCTTGTGGCTAAGGGGATCAGAGGGTATGGAGAGAAGGCAGGTACGGGATACTGAGTTGGATGATCAGCCATGATCATATTGAATGGTGGTGCAGGCTCGAAGGGCCGAATGGCCTACTCCTGCACCTAATTTCTATGTTTCTATGTTTCAATGAGGAGTATGATGATGCTACTGATTATTATATGCCAATGTACCAGCTAGCAACTGATTTTCTCCATAAAGACTTGGTCTATTGCTAGAAATTGTAATTTATTTACCTATCTGTTACAGATTTACAGCATAAAATACAATAATATTAAAGTTCTGATCTTGAGAATATCACATTTTTGAATTTTCAAGGCAGTCTGGGTGTTTATTACTATTTCCGTCACAACGGTCAATTTTGTAACTAGCTACAATTAGGTAACTAACTAATTATATGCTTTTATTTCAGGTCATCCGTAAGATGTTTTATATTTGCTTCAAAATGCTTCAATCTATAATAACTGAAAATTTCATTCAGTTCACTTAATTTTTAAGAAAGTTATGGGCTTTTGACTGTCCTCGATCACAGCTTTTGTGTGAAGTCAATAAAAAAGCAATAGGGAAAAAGATGCTAATTTTCGAGTATGAAAATGGCCATAACCTTTTTAATACTGAAGATATGAAAGTGAATTAGGTATCAAATTAAACTTCTTTTTATGCTTTATCTGATGGGATAAATTGCAGACTTGATTTTTAAAATCTCAAAATGTTGTAACATTGCTACATTCTGCCGCTGCCATCTACGAGGCCGACGTGATCGAACTCAACACGGTCTCCCTAAAGCTACCTACATTTTGGACATTGCAGCCAGGGGTTTGGTTTCGACAGGCCGAATCCCAATTTTACATCCGCGGCGTTACAGCCGATGAGACTCGCTATCACTATGTGGTAAGTTCAAGTTCAAGTTAGTTTATTGTCATGTGTCCCTGTGTAGGACAATGAAATTCTTGCTTTGCTTAAGCACACAGAAAATAGTAGGCATTTACTACAAAACAGATAAATGTGTCCATATACCATGATATAAATATATACACACATGAATAAATAAACTGATAGTGCAAATAACAGAAAGTGGTTGGTAATAATCAGAGTTTTGTCCGAGCCAGGTTTAATAGCCTGATGGCTGAGGGGAAGTAACTATTCCCAGCGCACTTGACCAGCAGACGGCCGGTCAGGTCATTCCTTACCTGGATAATCCGCCAGTGGCGGTTAAGTACGCAGGCCTCAAGGAGCTGCTGCTCCGGATCTACGGGCCGAGCTGAATGCAGAGCGCCTGTCAGGTCCTTAACATGGGTGGGCTCAGCGAACGGATGCCCTCGGCCCTAATGAGCGAGATGCTCACGCTCATGGGCGACCACCTGCCCTGCCCGCTCTTTGAATTTACCTCCCTGCAGCAGTTGCCGTGAGACATCCACCGGAAGCTCGCGGGAGAGAGCTTCGAGGATCCGATCCGGCTAGCGGCCCGCGCTGACGAGCTGTGGATTTCTGACCAGCAGCAGGTGGGCACGCTGGAATACCTGGAACCGCTGGAGTCCCCAGAATCGCTGGACCGGATTGATTCAACGACCTGGCAGGCCCAGCGACCCAGGACCACGCCCACAAGAGGGCCACGCCCACAAGAGCCACAGACAAGACAAGTGGCACAAGGAGATGAGGATGGCTGAGCAGGACCCAGGAGATCCAAGGAGAAGAATGTGGTGCTTTTACCACCAGCGCTGGGGTTCAGCAGCCCGCCAATGCCGCCAGCCATGTTCGTTTCCGTGAAACGACAGCGGGCTCGACTTCCTGTTTGTCTACTTGGACGACATCCTCGTGGCAAGTCGCTCGCGAGAGGAACACTGTGCCCACCTGCGTCTACTCTTCCAGCGCCTCAGTGACCATGGCCTTGTAATTAACCCCGGCAAGTGCCAATTTGGCCTTCAGGCCATCAACTTCCTGGGGCATCGGGTGACAGGGCAAGGAGCAGTGCCTCTGCCGGACAGGGTTGAGGCAATCCGCCAGTTCCCTCGGCCTGCTACGGTGTGTGGCCTCCGGGAGTTCGTAGGGATGGTCACAATTTACCAATGGTTCGTTCCGGTTGCTGCCAAACTTTTGCGGCCGCTTTTCCAGTTGCTGACGGGCAAGCAACGGGAGATACAGTGGGACGCTATCGCCACGGCGGCGTTTGAAGGGGCGAAGAAGGCCTTGGCTCGGGCGACTATGCACGTGCATCCGTCAGCCGACACCCCCACAGCCCTTATCGTGGATGTTTCGGACTCTGCGGTCGGCGGCGTTTTGGAACAGTCGGGTAACGGCCTTTGGCGGCCTCTTGCCTTCTTTAGCCGTCACCTGAGCGCTGCGCTACAGCGCTTTCGACCGGGAGTTGCTCGCCTTACACCTCGCAGTGCGTCACTTTTGATACTTCCTCGAGGGCCGTTCCTTCGTAGCCTTCACGGACCACAAGCCCCCCACGTTTGCTTTCGTGAAGGTTTCGGATCCTTGGTCCGCCTGTCAGCAGCATCAGCTGGCGGCTATTTCGGAGTATACAACGGACGTCTGAAACATCGCGGGGAAATGCAACCTCGTGGCGGATACTTTGTACTGTCCGGCAATTGCAGCCGTGCTTAACCCGCTCTCGGGAATAGATTACTCCGCCTTGGCGATCTCTGGCTTGGTGCTTGATGACGTGCTGTTGGGTCCATCGGGTTCCATCCTCTGTGACATATCCACGGGTCAGCTGAGGCCTATCGTTCCGGCGGCCTGGCGCCGTTGCGTCTTTGATGTGATCCATGGACTGGCACACCCATCCATCCACGGTCGCTATGTTGGCCGCAAGGTTTATGTGGCACAGACTTCGGAAGCAGGTGCATCCGGGCGCCTGTTCAAGACTTCGCAGTGCCACGCCGGCGGTTCGATCACGTACACGTGGACATCGTGGGGCCACTTCCTCCGTCCCAGGGTGTTTCACACCTGCTTACGGTGGTGACCGTTTTACGCGGTGGCCAGAGGCCATCCCGCTCACGGACACAAACTCAGTCGTGCGCTCGTGCCCTCATGGCAACTTCGATTGCCCGCTTTGGGATTCCATTTCACATCACGTCCGACCGTGGCGCCAGTTCACGTCTGAACGGTGGTCCGCCATGGCCCGCCTGTTGGGGACGCAGCTCCACCACGCGACAGCGTACCATCCACAATCAAATGGGTTGGTGGAGCAGTTCCACCGCTGTCTGAAGGCCGTCCTGAAGACTCGTCTCACAGGCCCTTGGTGTATGGACGAGTTGCCATGGTTCCTGTTGGGGATTCGGACGGCCCCCAAGGAGGATCTATCATCGTCCTCCGCGGAGTTGGTATATGGTGCTCCGCTCAACGTCCCCGAGGAGTTTGTCCCTGCTGCTGATGGGTCCCAGGAACCCCCGTCATCAGTGCTGATCCGCTTGCAGGAGAGAGTCAATAGACAATAGACAATAGGTGCAGGAGTAGGCCATTCAGCCCTTCGAGCCAGCACCACCATTCAATCTGATCATGGCTGATCATCCCCAATCAGTACCCCGTTCCTGCCTTCTCCCCATATCCCCTGACTCCGCTATTTTTAAGAGCCCTATCTAGCTCTCTCTTGAAAGCATTAGGAAACCTGCCTCTACTACCCTCTGAGGCAGAGAATTCCACAGACTCACCACTCTCTGTGTGAAAAGGTGTTTCCTCGTCTCCGTTCTAAATGGCTTCATGCTTATTCTTAAACTGTGGCCTCTGGTTTTGGACTACCCCAACATTGGGAACATGTTTCCTGCCTCTAGCGTGTTCAAGCCCTTAACAATCTTACATGTTTCAATGAGATATCCTCTCATCCTTCTAAACTCCAGAGTGTACAAGCCCAGCTGCTCCATTCTCTCAGCATATGACAGTCCCGCCATCCCGGGAATTAACCTTGTAAACCTACGCTGCACTCCCTCAATAGCAAGAATGTCCTTCCTCAAATTAGGGGACCAAAACTGCACACAATACTCCAGGTGTGGTCTCACTAGGGCTCTGTACAACTGCAGAAGGACCTCTTTGCTCCTATATTCGATTCCTCTTGTTATAAAGGCCAACATGCCATTCGCTTTCTTCACTGCCTGCTGTACCTCCATGCTTACTGTCAGAGCCCTGTCTCCCATCCCAACGTCGCGTCATGGAGTGGCCCCTTCCCATGTGCCACTGCCGTTGATGGGCTGCCCGTACGTTTTTCTTCGCCGTGACTCCCACAGGTCGCCCTTGCAGCCCGTATGAAGGTCCCTTTCGCGTGCTGCGTCACGGGCCTGCTACATTTGATTTGGACATGGGAGGCCGGCGTGAAACTGTGTCTGTGGCTCGTTTGAAACCGGCCCACTTGGACCTGAGCAAGCCGGTCCATGTGGCTCCCGGAGATTCTTCCAAACCGAGCAAGCCCCCAGGGCGTGGGATTGTATCTACGCGTTCGGGCCACCTCGTTCGGTGTCCCGTCCGGTTCGGTGCCTCTGGTTCTGGGGGGGGTCATGTGGCGGCACCTGGTGGCAACCCAAGTGTCCTGCGAGGAGTAGGGGAGCTGTATTGGAAAGAATAAACACGTCTAGTGTACACAACTCGTGTCCGACTAGTTTCTAGCTGGATTCCTGCAAGCCCCCGCTACAAGATGCTGTTAAGCTGAAAAAAGTGCAGATATTTACGAAGATGTTGACAGCACTTCAGGGCCTCAGCTATAGGGAGAGATTGGGTAGGCTAGGACTTTATTCCTTGGCGTGCAGGGGGGTGAGGGGTGATCATATAGAGGTGTATGAGATCATGAGGTGAAAAAATAGGTTAAATGCACAGAGACCTTTACCCAAGGAGGGGAATCAAGTACCAGAGGACATAGGTTTAAAGTGAGAGGGGGAAGATTTGATTGGAACCTGAGGGACAACTTTTTTCACACAGACATTGGTGGGTATATGGAACTAGCTGCCAGAGGGTATGTTGAGGCAGGTACGAAGGCAGCATTTAGAAGACATTTGGACAAGCACATGGGTAGGAAAGGTTGAGAGGGATATGAGTCATCCTTGGGCAGGTGGGACTAATGTAGATGGGGCATCTTTGTAGGCAAAGGCAAGTTGGGCCGAAAAGCCTATTTCCATGCTGTATGATACTGTGACTCTATAAATGGAAAATATAGAGGGAAAAATTATCCAAATCTGGGAGACAGGGATTAGTTCAAACCCAAGTTCAATCCATAACCCAAGTAATCAGTTATAGAGCGAATCAGGTCACCTAACAGAACATCCTCTGCAGAAACATAGTGGGTCAGGCAGCATCAGTGAGTGGAAAGAAAGGGTTGATGCTTCGGGTCAAAGTCCTACAACACAGGCCTGTATTTATTTTGCACCTCCAATGTCACAATGCCACATACACAGCACAGTACATTGTGCCGAACATGGTGCCAAGTTCAACTAATCTCATCTGCCTGCACATGATCGTATTCCTCCATTCCCTGCATATCCATGTGCCTAACTAAAAGCATCTTAGATGTCATCAGGATATTAAAGTAGGCAAGTAAAAGCCTTTTTAAGCACGTTAAGAGTTTATAGAAGTAGATGTTTTTGAAGGAAATCGAAAGCTTAAGAGTCCTGATAGCAGCAGGAATGACAGCTTCTGGTGCATGCTTTAAATTGGAAGAGTTAGAGATATGCAAGATTCTAAGGGCATCCAGGGCAGAGGAACTCGCATCTAGGGTTAGTAGCAAGGACATGGAGAAAAAAAAAAATCAGAATCTGCAGCAGTCTTGGATGCAGTTAGGTTTATGCAAGATAAAAGGTGAGTGGGGAAGGCCAGGAGAACTCTGCTGGACCCTGTGTTGTAGGACTTTGACCCGAAGCATCAACCCTTTCTTTCCACTCACTGATGCTGCCTGACCCACTATGTTTCTGCAGAGGATGTTTGATTGCTAGTGAATCACATTAACCTTTCAAACGCATAACTTGAACAGAAAGGTACACATTTAATTAAAAAAACTGACAGGAGACAGTAGTCTGACAGTGTGAAAACATTGACAATCAGCCTCAAGATGCATATTTTCACTATTGGCTCAAAATATACAGATATTAAACTGAATCAGATGCACTTCTCATTTCTGTCATATAAACCACTTTCATGCATGATTAAAGCGTTAAATATTTTGTATAGTGTGTCAGCTTCAGATTCAAGAGAAAAGCTGTAAAATGCAGGTTTTAAGTAGACAATAGACAATAGGTGCAGGAGTAGGCCATTCGGCCCTACGAGCCAGCACCGCCATTCAATGTGATCATGGCTGATCATCCCCAATCAGTACCCCGTTCCTGCCTTCTCCCCATATCCCCTGACTCCGCTATTTTTAAAAGCCCTATCTAGCTCTCTCTTGAAAGCATCCAGAGAACCTGCCTCCACCGCCCTCTGAGGCAGAGAATTCCACAGACTCACCACTCTCTGTGAGAACAAGTGTTTTCTCGTCTCCGTTCTAAATGGCTTACTCCTTATTCTTAAACTGTGGCCCCTGGTTCTGGACTCCCCCAACATCGGGAACATGTTTCCTGCTTCTAGCGTGTCCAAGCCCTTAACAATCTTATATGTTTCAATGAGATTGCCTCTCATCCTTCTAAACTCCAGTGTACAAGCCCAGCTGCTCCATTCTTTCAGCATATGACAGTCCCGCCATCCCGGGAATTAGCCTTGTAAACCTACGCAGCACGCCCTCAATAGCAAGAATGTCCTTCCTCAAATTAGGGGACAAAAGCTGCACACAATACTCCAGGTGTGGTCTCACTAGGGCTCTGTACAACTGCAGAAGGATCCCTTTAGGGGGCGCTCCTCTGTGTGCAGCCATGTCAGCAGCGCGTCAGTTTTTCCAGCTTTTTTTTATTTTTTAGTATGTTTTAAAGTGTGTATTTTGTGTTTCTTCGTGTGTTTTGTGTGGGGGGTGGTGTGGGGGGGTAAGGGGGAAACCGCTTCGGTCGCCTCCTCCATGGAGAGGCGACTTTTTCCAGGTCGCCTCCCCCGTGGCCTAACATCAAGGATCGACGCGGCCTTTCCCGGAGACGCGCCCGGGGCTTCAGCGGCGGGCGCAGCGTAGACTCTCGGCGTGGAGCGGGCGACCCTCGCTGGGGCTCGCTGGAGGGGAGCGCTCCGTTTCGCTGGCCCGGGGCAGCCGGCAGCCTGAATTCGCAGCCTGAAGCCGCGGTCTGCAGAGCTCCAGCTGGTGCGGCGTCTACAGCCCGGGATCCCTCGTGGGGGACCCGGGGGAAGAAGAAGCCATCACTGCCGGCCCGCGGCCAACTTCTACCGCGGGTGCGGCATGGACTTACCATCACCCCTGGAGGGGAGCTTCGACCGCCGGCCCTGCAGTCTACGGTGCTTCTGGCTGCGGCGGGGACTTTAAATCTCGACCGCCGACCTGCGGCCTACAACAATCTAAAGCCGCGGTCTCCGGTGAGGAAGAGCCGATCCTGGACTGACTGGACTCTGGTCCTGTACACGGGGGGGAAATGGAGGAGGACTGGCCAAATTTTTGTGCCTTCCAACACAGTGATGAATGCTGTGGTGGATGTTTGTGTTACAGTTTTATTGTGTGTTCTTTATTATTGTACTGCTGCTGACAACCCAAATTTCCACCAACCCTGGTTGTGTGGCAATAAATTATATCTATCTATCTATCTATCTTTGCTCCTATATTTGATTCCTCTTGTTATAAAGGCCAACATGCCATTCGCTTTCTTCACTGCCTGCTGTACCTGCATGCTTACATTCATAGACTGATGTACAAGGTCCCCCAGATCCCGTTGTACTTCCTTTCCCCAACTTGATGCCATTTAGATAGTAATCTGCCTTCCTGTTTTTGCTACCATAGTGGATAACCTCACATTTATGCGCATTAAACTTCATCTGCCATGCATCTGCCCACTCCCCCAATCTGTAAAAGTCACACTGCATTCTCATAGCATCCTCCTCACAGTTCACACTGCCACCCAGCTTTATGTCATCTGCAAATTTGCTAATGTTACTTTGAATCCCTTAATCCAAATCATTGATGTATATTGTAAATAGCTGCGGTCCCAGCACCAAGCCTTGCGGTACCCCACTAGTCACTGCCTGCCATTCTGAAAGGGACCCGTTAATCCCTACTCTTTGTTTCCTGTCTGCCAACCACTTCTCTATCCATGTCAGCACTCTACCCCCAATACCATGTGCCCTCATTTTGCCCACTAATCTCCTAAGTGGGACCTTATCAAATGCTTTCTGAAAGTCCAGGTACACTACATCCACTGGCATTCCCTTGCCCATTTTCCTAGTTACATCTTCAAAAAATTCCAGAAGATTAGTCAAGCATGATTTCCCCTTTGTAAATCCATGCTGACTCGGACCGATCCTGTTACTGCAATCCAAATGTTCGGCTATCTCATCTTTTATAATTGACTCCAGCATCTTCCCCGCCACCGATGTCAGGCTCACTGGTCTATAATTCCCTGTTTTCTCTCTCCCGCCTTTCTTAAAAAGTGGGATAACATTAGCTACCCTTCAATCCATAGGAACTGATCCTGAGTCTTAAGAACATTGGAAAATTATCACCAATGCATCCACGATTTCTAGAGCCACTTCCTTAAGTACCCTGGGATGCAGACCATCAGGCCCTGTGGATTTATCAGCCTTCAGCCCCATCAGTCTATCCAACACCATTTCCTGCCTAATATGGATTTCCTTCAGTTCCTCTGTCACCCCAGATCCTCTGGCCACTACTATATCAGGAAGATTGTTTGTGTCCTCCTTAGTGAAGACGGATCCAAAGTACCTGTTCAACTCATCTGCCATTTCCTTGTTCCCCATAATAAATTCACTTTTTCGGTCTTCAAGGGTCCAACTTTGGGCTTAACTAATTTTTTCCTCTCCACATACCTAAAGAAGCTTTTACTATCCTGCTTTATATTCTTGGCTAACTTACCTTCGTACCTCATCTTTTCTCCCCGTATTGTCTTTTTGGTTATCTTCTGTTGTTCTTTAAATATTACCCAATCCTCTTGCTTCCTGCTCATCTTTGCTACATTGTACTTCTTCGCTTTAATTTTTATACTGTCCCTGACGTCCCTTGTCAGCCATGGTCTTCCCTTTCTCCCCTTGGAATCTTTTTTCCTCCTAGGAATGAACTGATCCTGCACCTTCTGTATTATTCCTAGAAACACCTGCCATTTTTGTTCCACTGTCATCCCTGCTAGTGTATCTTTCCAGTCAACTTTGGCCAGCTCCTCCCTCATGACCCCATAGTCCCCTTTATTCAACTGCAACACTGACACCTCCGATCTACTCTTCTCCCTCTCCAATTGTAGATTAAACCTGACCATGTTATGGTCACTGCCTCCTAATGGCTCATTAACCTCGAGGTCCTTTATCAAATCCGGTTCATTACATAACACTAAATCCAGAATTGCCTTCTCCCTGGTTGGCTCCAATAAAAGCTGTTCAAAGAATCCATCACGAAGGCACTCTACAAAGTCCCTTTCTTGGGGTCCAGTACCAACCTGATTTTCCCAATCTACCTGCATGTTGAAATCTCCCATAACAACCACAGCGTTACTTTTACTACATGCCAATTTTAACTCCCGATTCAACTTGCGCCCTATGTCCAGGCTACTGTTTGGGGGCCTGTAGATTAGTCCCATTAGGGTTTTTTTACCCTTACAATTCCTTAGTTCTATCCATACTGACTACACATCTCCTGTTTCAATGTCACCCCTTGCAAGGGACTGAATTTCATTCCTCACCAACAGGGCAACTCCACCCCCTCTGCCCACCTGTCTGCCTTTTCAATAGGAGGTATACCCTTGAATATTCAGTTCCCAGCCCTGGCCCTCTTGCAGCCATGTCTCAGTAATTCCCACAACATCATACTTGCCAGTTTCTAACTGAGCCTCAAGCTCGTCCACTTTATTCCTTATACTTCGCGCATTCATGTACGGCACTTTGACCTCCATATTCACTTCCCCCCCCGCACCGCTCTCAGTTGGCCCTGACCTTAATCTGTTGTCCATTCTCGCGCTTTCCTTCCCATTAATTCGTAAATCTTTTGAAATTTTTCCTGTAGCCACTTCCCCTTCAACTCCATCTTTATACTCCCAATTTGTCAATCCCTCCCCCCCACTATTTCGTTTAAACCCACACGTGTAGCCTTAGCAAACCTGCCTGCCAGAATGTCGGTCCCCCTCCAGTTAAGGTGTAACCCGTCCCTTTTGTACAGGTCACCCCTACCCCAGTAGTCATGCGAATTTAAAATATAAGAAATAGAAGCTGAAGTCAGATCATGAAACAATAGATCTTTGCCTCAAATAAAATCCATAGTTCTGGAGTAACTCAGTGAGCCAGGCAGCTTCTTGGGAGGGTGAGGACAAGTAATGTTTCGGTTGGGACCCTACTTCTCATCATTGCCTCAGGACCAATTCTTTGCCAAGTGCCAAAAATCTATGTCAGATGCTGCAGATATTTCACTGATGTAATACCAAACTCACAGAAAGAATAAACAACTTCTGTGGTGAATCTGTGGAATTCATCGCCAGAAAATGATAGGTTCATGATTAGTAAGGGAGTCAAAGGCTACAGGGAGAAGGCAGGGTTGAGAGGGAAAAATAGTTTGGCCATGATCAAATGGCTGAATAGACTCGGTAGGCCAAATGGCCTAATACTGCTCCTATGTCTTATAGTCTCACCTTTGTCTTCAAATAGGCGGTGCCCTTGTTCTAGATTCACCTCTAGGTAACTGCAGATAACCCCAACTCTACACAAATTCACGCACAACTAAAGAAACATCCTTGGTACCCAGGTACAACCAGGGAAGAAACCTTTAATCATTATAACACTCACCATCAACATTTTATGTAGATCTTCCTCAAATTCATCAATATTGCTGTCAACCTTCTGCTGCCTCTGGAATTCGTCCATTATCCCATGCAACATGAACTGATAATACTGCTTCATGAGCAGGCCACCCTTCAGCACTTCTTTGCATTCTCTGACCAGCTGCAATATAAAGAGCCGTGGAAATAAAGTGTTTACAAGCAGAACTGACAAAGGATATATCTTGTGTAAGAAGGAACTGCAGATGCTGGTTTAAACCGAAGATAAGAACAAAAAGCTGGAGTAATTCAGCGGGACAGGCCGCATCTCTGGAGAGAAGGAATAGGTGACATTTTGGGTCGAGATCCTTCTTCAGACTGGTTAGGGATAAGGGAAATGATAGATATAGACGGTGATGTGGAGAGATAAAGAACAACGAAAGAAAGATATGCAAAAGTTACGATGATAAAGGAAACAGGCTATTGTTAGCTGTTTGTAAGGTGAAAACAAGAAACTAGTACGACTTTGTAGTGGGGAACGGATAGAGGGAGAGGGATTGCCGTGGCTACTTGAAGTGAGAGAAATCAATATTCATACCACTGGGCTGTAAGCTGCCCAAGCGAAATATGAGATGCTGTTCCTCCAATTTACATTTAGCCTCACTCAATGGAGGAGACTTAGGACATAAACGTCTGTGTAGGAATGGGAAGGAGAATTAAAGTGTCCAGCAACCGGGAGATCAGGTTGGCTGAGGGAAGGTGTTCCACGAAATGATCGCCAGGTCTGCGTTTGATCTCGCCGATGTATAAGAGTCCACATCTTGAACAATAGATACAGTAGTTGGAGGAGGTGCAAGTAAACCTCTGCCTAACCTGAAAGGACTGCCGGGGTCCCTGGCCAGAGTCAAGGGAGGAGGTATAGGGACAGGTGTTGCATCTTCTGCGGTTACAGGAGATGAATTAACCAAGGAGTTGCGGAGGGAACGGTCTCTGCGGAAGGCGGAAAGGGGTGGAGATGGGAAAATGTGGCTAGTGATGGGATCCCATTGGTGGTGATGGAAATTTGAGGATTATGTGTTGTATGTGTTGGCTGATGGGGTAGAAGGTAAGGACGAGGGGGATTCTGTCTCTGTTGCGACTAGGGGGAGGGGGAGCAAGGGCAGAGCTGTGTAATACCGAGGAGACACGAGTGAGGGCCTAGTATGGATCACATCAACTTGGACGCAGATACAGCATAGATAGAGGAATTGGGAGTCCAGGGATGGAGTCTTTGCAGGAAGCAGGGTGGGAAGAAGTGTAGTCTAGATAGTTGCGGGAGTCAGTGGGTTTGTAATAGACGTCAGTCAATAGTCTATTTCCTGTGATGGAGACTGTGAGATCAAGAAAGGAGAGGGAGGTGTCGGAGAGGGTCCATTTAAATTTGAGTGCAGGATGAAAATTGGTGATGATGTTGATGAAGTTGAAGTGGATATGTCTTTACACACAAAATCCAAGAGGGCCAAGCAAATTAGTGCAAATATGCATTGATTTTTTTAAAAACAATACGGTGTTTATTTTTATAAAACATTAAAGTATCCAAAATGCTTCATACTAAGTCCTTTTGAAAAAGTGTCCCGACCTGAAAGGTCACCTATGATGTTCTCCAGAGATGCTGCTTGACCCACTGAGTTTAGTTACAGCATAGAAACAGGCCCTTCGGCCCACCAAGTCCGCTTCGGTCAGCACTCGCCGTACAGTAGCACTACCCTATACACTAGGGACAAAATACAATCTTTACCAGTCAATTAACCTACAAACCTGCTCGTCTTTGGAGTGTGGGAGGAAACCGGAGAAAACCCATGCTGTCACAGGGAGAACGTACAAACTCCATACAGGATCAAACCCAGGTCTCTGGCTCTGTAAGGCAGCAACTCTACCGCCATGCCACCGCAAAGTTACTCCAGCAGATTGTGTCTTTTTCTATAAACCAGCATCTGTAGTTCCTTGCTTCTCCATTATGAATCAGTTTAACCAGTCAGGTTGGTGGTAGGACATTAGCCTTGATGCCTCTGCACAAAATGTCCATCCTTCATCACTAAAATATAGTTCCTAGCAGCTGCGTGAATATTAAGTATCTGTCTAAATGCCCCTTAAACATAATGGCTGTATATGATTTCACCATCTCTTTGGCAGCAACTTCTTTTATTACACACTCTCTGTAAAAAGAAAATCTGATCTCTTAGATTCCCTATTTCTCACCTTAAAACCATGCCCAGTTTTCGATCCCCTACCATGACCAAACCCAGAGACGTACAAGTTGATGCCGGGCATGCACCTCAATGGGTATTAGGAAGGAAGAGAAACTCAACGGGTCATGCAGCACCTCTGAAGAAACAAGGAACTACAGATGCTGGTTTACACAAAAGGACACAAAGTGCTGGGGTAACTCAGCGGGTCAGGCAGCATCTCTGGAGAACATGGACAGGCGATGCCTCAGGTCAGGACTTTGTGTTCTTCAGCAAGTCTGGAGAACATGGATAGATGACATTTCAAGTTGGGACTCTTCTTCAGTCATGTTTTAGGAAATCTTTATTTAAACCAAACCGCATCTAACACATTACTGATGCTCCATAGTATCTACGTAATTACCATCTGACAAATAAAAAACAAAAATTGGATATTTCCAAAACCACTGGCTTTGATGTAATCTCATGGATCTTTTGCTGGAAGTATCCAATATCCCATCGGACGGAATTTCTTTCTAAATGTTTGTAGTAATATCTAACCTGGATA
Organism: Amblyraja radiata; assembly: GCF_010909765.2. NCBI lineage: Eukaryota > Metazoa > Chordata > Chondrichthyes > Rajiformes > Rajidae > Amblyraja > Amblyraja radiata. The sequence continues at coordinate 43,186,136 of NC_045963.1, read as the reverse complement.
CAAAAATATAATAGACAGGACCTCATTGATTTATTTAAAAGTAGAATGTTATTTAGTTTAGTATTACAATGTGAAAACAGGCCCTTCGGCCCACCAAGTCCACACCGACCAGCGATCACCCGTACACTAGCTCAATGTCCTACACACTATGGGCAATTTACAGAAGCCAATTAACTAGAGTTCAAATTAATTACAATAATCAATCTATTGAATGTTATGCATAGGCAATTTATTCCTTTAGCCAATCTTAAGCTTCACACAGGTCCTCAGTTTTCAAAGAATCAAATAATTTAAGGGAAATTTTGAGTGAATAATCATTTAATTTTATGGGCCCTATACGTTGAGATATTTTTGCTTATGATTAGCTTAATTTTGTGTCACATACATCATGGTGCAATGAAATTCCTTGTTCATAGGAAGCCCACAGAGTAAATAGTATACATACAGTAATAATAACAATAAATATGATGAGTACAAAACAGTAGAATGGTGCAAGAGTATAGTACAAAATATGAATAGTGCAAAAGAATATTAAAGCACAATAATGGAATGACTGAATGAGGTAAGAATATGTGGCAGCTCCTCAGGGTATGGGGTGTGTAGGAGATGTTTGGTTCAGGAGTTGGATAGCAGTGGGAAAGGAACTGTTTTAAAGGCTGGATGTCTGGGCTTTTAGACTCCTGCATCTTCTCCCAGAAGGTAGAAAAGTAAAAAGGAAGAGGCCACATCTTCCATTCTTCTTGATGCAATGGACTGGATGGAAGGAAGTGCCGAGCCTGGGATGGACTGGGCTGTGTTCACCACACTCTGCAGGTTCAGGCGGTCAAGAGCAGAGCAGTTGGTAAACCAAGCTGACATGCATCATGTCAGAATATATAGGTCAATCAGTCTGAAGAAGGTCCCAGCCCAAAATATTACCTATCCATGTTCTCCAGGTATGCTGCCTGACTAGTCGAGTTACTCCAGCACTTTGTATCTTTTTTTAAAACCAGCATCTACAGTTCCTTATTTCTACATGAACTTACATTAATTATCTGCTCAGAAGAGTTAAAGCCATGCATAAAACTCTTATATTTTGCTTTATGGTTCAACAACCTTGAAGGTTGAGTCGCAGGTAGATAAGGTGGTCAAAAAGGCTTTTGGCACATTGTCCTTCATCAGTCAGAGTATTGAGTACAGAAGTTGGGAGGTCATGTTGCAGTTGTATAAAACGTTGGTGAGACCACATTTAGAGTATTGTGTTCAATTCTGGGCACCATGATATAGGATATTGTCAAGCTTGAATGAATTCAGAGAAGATTTACGAGGATGGTGCCAGGACTAGAGGATCTGAGCTAAAGGGAGAGGTTGAGTAGGCTGGGTCTCTATTCCTTGGAGCGAATGAGAATGAGGGGTGATCTTATTGAGTATATAAAATCATGAGAGGAATAAATCGGGTAGATGCACAGAATAGGGGAATCGAGGACCAGAGGACATAGGTTCAAGGTGAAGGGGAAAAGAATCTGAGGGGTACCTTTTTCACACAAAAGGTGGTGGGTGTATGGAACAAGCTGCTAAAGGAGGTAGTTAAGGCTGGAACTATCCCAAGAATTGTTAGAAACAGTTAGACAGGTACACGGATATGACAGGTTTGGAGGAATATGGACTGCAGGCAGGTGGGTCTAGTGTAGCTAGGTTATGTTGGCTGGTGTCGGCAAGTTGGGCCGAAGGACCTGTTTCCACACTGTATCACTCTATGACTAACTTTGACAGGCCTGTTATGCTACTGCAAAGACGACTTGTGTTGCTCCTTTGTCAGTGCATATGACTATTAAACCCTCTGGTCTCTGGACAGTTGGCTGCCCACCTGTTTAATGCTCAGCAGCGAGGGCTCTCCGGCAGGTCTCTGCTCCAGCCTCAGCTTCAAGCACTCATGAATCACGTTGAGGAGAACTCGGCACAAGACCAAGTATGCAGGCTGGAAGGATGGTAGCTCCATGGCCTCCAGCTGTTCCCATGACACACTGCTGCCTTTCTGCTCTGTACAGGAAGGTGTGTGGGACAATACAGGCAGGTAATCGTGGCAACTCAAGGGCTCTGGAACAGCAAAGAACTGAAACACAAACAAAAAACATTGTTCATTTAATACTGAATTCTCCAATTTTAGATAACCTCTAACAAACCGCCCGCCCCCATTACCCTTTCTTTCTCCCCTCCCCTGGGCCCCACCTGTTTCTCCCCACCCCTACTTTCCTTCCTCTGGCTTCACAATTTGCAAATCTTCCAACTGTCTGCTCTTGCCTCTGGCCTTTGTTCCAACCAATTGCCTATCAAAAATCCCACTTGCCTGTGTCCACATATTTCCTGCTACCTGCCTCTCCTCTCTCCCAGCTTTCTTAATCGCTACTCCTGCCCCCACCACCCCTCCCCCCCACAATCAGTCTGAAGAAGGGTCCCAACACAAAACATAATCTATCCATGTTCTCCAGAGATACTGCCTGAGCTGCTGAGTTACTCCAGCACTTTCTGCCCTTTTACTGATAATTCATAATTGTAGTTAGGAATTGCGCCCGGAGAAACCCTTGGCTACTTTAAACTGAGAGCTACATCAAATAAGAGTAAATTAGTGACTAAGTATGGGCAGCCATCACTGGTAATGCCTGGCATTGTTTGATCTTTAAGTACTGTCCCAGATATCAGCAGAGTTGCTTCATCTCCTCGACAGCACAAAGGTAAATAAAAGTGAGACATGAGAGATTACAGATGCTGGAATCCTGAGCAATACACAAGTGCTGGAGTAACTAGGATCAGGCAGCATCTGTGGAGGGAATGGACAGATTGTTTAGTTTAGGTTAGAGATACAGCGTGGAAACAGACCCTTCAGCTCACCAAGTTCATGCCGACCAACAACATACACTGGTTCGATCCTACGTACTAGGGACAGTTTACAGAAGCCAATTAACCTCGACCCAAAACGTCACCCATTCCTTCTCTCCAATTATGCTGCCTGTCCCGCTGAGATACTTCAGTTTTTGTGTCTATCTTCGGTTTAAACCAGCATCTGCAGTTCCTTCCTGCACATTTAGCTTACAAATCTGCTCATCTTTAGCATGAGTCTGACGCACCAAATTCAGACTAGGCAAAATTAATTAAGCGCAGCCCAGTCAACCTCAGAAAGTCTTCTTCACTAACATTTGGAGGATTGGTGCCTAAAGTTGGAAAGCTGTTCACAGATTAACCAAGCAAGATTAATTAATCAAATCAGTTTCCTCTTGAGGTCGCCACTGTCACAGAAACCTATCTTGATTCACACCACATAAAATCAAGAAACAGCTGAGAGCACAGGATGCAGGAAGAGCCTTGGGACCAGACAACATGCCAACTGGAGACCTATACTGCAGAAGAAGTAACTGCTCTGGCACATCTAATCCAAAACAAAACAAAAAGTGCTGGAAACATTCAGCAGGGTCAGACCGCATCTGTGAGGAGAATCAGTCAACATTTCAGATCGGAGATCCTTCCTCAGAACAGACTATTTTGGGATCTACTGAATATTAATAGATAGGGTATAGGCTGTGGACTAGTGCAGATGGGCATCTTGGTCGGCATGGCCAAGTTGGACCAAAGGCCCTGTTTGCATGCTCTTTGCATCTACGACTCAGCGTGGTGGTACAGCAGTAGAGTTGGTGCCTTACAGTACCAGAGACTTGGGTTTGATCCTGACTGCTCGTGTTGTCTGTACGGATTTGCACGTTCTCCCTGTGACCACGTGGGTTTTCTCCGGGTGCTCTGGTTTCCACCCACAATCTAAAGACTTACTGGTTTGTAGGTTAATTGGCTTTGGTAAAAATCGAAAATTGTCCCTAGTGTGTTGGATAGTGTTAGTGTACGATATGATCATTGCTCGGCGTGGATTCAGTGGGGCGAAGGGCTTATTTCTGCGCTGTATCTCTAAACTAAAGACTCCTATTAATATCACAAAACATTTTTTAAGATGTTTCTCAGTAGTATAATAACTTGTCCAGTCCACCTAGTGACTTTTAAACAAAAGCCGGCAGGTTTTAAGGGAGCATGGGAACTGGGTGGACTGGATACTGAACAATCAGGGCACTTGAATAACTGGATTACCCACATTTTACCACAGCTGGCAAACAGAATCGTCCTATGCAAGATTTGCTCCGATTAAGTGCCCATGGAGTTATTGCTCGAAATGAACCCGCAATTTGCAAGGACGGAGAGGCCAACAATTTTTTTTTGAGGAAGGTGGCGATGAAAGATTTGAAGGCAAGAGGGAATATTATCCACTGAGAAAGTATTGAAAACATTGGTGAGCGTGGGAAGTCAACAAAAACGCATAGTCAACAGTTCAAGGAGGAGAGAGAACTTGAGAAGAAGATACGAGATGGCAAAGTAAAGACACCAGTTCCCCTTTCAGAGCTGCAGCAGGGTAGAAACTCGGTCGTCCGGCAACTTGGGAAAAAGATGGACACGGTGAAACCTCAAACTTCAACACTAGTTTTGAAATAGAAATATCATGATCCTTGGCAAAGTGATTGCAGGAAGTTGCTATATCCTGCCAGCGTTTATCTTCAAGATATTGCTTTTGGTTTCCATAAACAGCTTGGTGTGCTGAACATAAATCAACCCAATTTATCTCAGATGATGTACATTAGAAGATAGAGCAGTACAGCACTCCGGACGGAACAAGTCCTTCAGACCACATTGTCTGTGCCAAGACCAAATCTTGACATAATCCATTTTCCTCCATTCCCATGTATTTATCCAAAAGTCTCATAAACGCCACTATAGTGTCTACCTCCACCCCCACCCCCTGCAGCACGTTCCAGGCACTCACCATTCTCTGAGTAAAACAAAAACTTGTCTCACACATCATCTTTAAACTTTGCCCTTCTCACCTTAAAGCTAGGCCCTCTATTTGACACTTCCATTCTGGGAAATTATACTGGCATTCTTCCCACAAATCCGATACTTTTTAAACACTCAAAATAATGCCAATTCTGGAGATTGGAACACTTCCAACCTCCACTGTAGCATATCGTGTTCAACAGACCTGAACTTTGACACAGTTATGAAACAAATAAGCAGGAATTGTGCTTGCTTCTGTGGTTTTACAAGTGATACTGCTATAGCGTACGTTTTCCATAACACAAACTGGATGTAACACGACTGGTGAATAAGATATCACCATTTGTATTATGCGGGCCGGATTAGTTTGAATGTAATTTCTATCAGGAACATATGAACCACATAAAAGTTATTTTCAAAATTTACAAGCAGAAAAAAAAAAGTTTGCCCACAGTAATCAGATTACCTTAACCGTGGGTGGCCAATGAAATTGACAATCTATATCGCTTCCATCGATACATGTGCAATGATACTCTATTTAAACAATGTAACATGCAGCCTTTAGTATTTTTAGCTTGAAGTATCAAAAATAAACTTGTTGCTTTCTAAAAGACCTTTATATTTGCAGGAAATACAAATCTCTCATTATGAGTCAGAGACTCTCTAACCTTCAACCCCCTTTTCCGCCATTGATACAATGGTCTCTGTAATGCAATTCTGTAACACATGGTGTCTAATTCTGTAACACATGGTGTAACCTGTACCCCAAGCCCATATTCCTCTAAACCTTCTGCCATCCATGTACCTGCCAAAGTCTTTTAAACCAGTTCATCCAGCAACTGCAGTTCCCTGTATCATCCCTCTGAGGCGGCATGCCTTCAACTGCCCAAAGCCAAGTATTCCCTACCCCTAAACGTCCCACTCCTCCTTTTGAGAAACTCCTTAAAACCATCTTTGACCAAATTTTAGTTTGACCACCCTAACATCTCCATGTATGGCTTGATGAAATTCCAGTCAAGAGTGTTTGATTATCATAAATACTGACAACCAAACAATGACATACTTACTTGCAGCAGAAACGCAATACAAATGAAAATTCTGCAATAACACACCACCTTTTGTCTGAAACATTGGAGGTTGAGGGGAGACTTGATAGAAGTACATAAAATGATGAGAGATGCAGATAAGGTAGATAGTCAGAACCTTTTTCCCCAGGGTAGAAATGTCCATCACTTGAGGGCATAGTTTTAAGGTGAGATGGGGGAAGGATTAACGGAGATGTGGAAGGGCATGTTCTTTTACACCTAATTGTGGTGGGGGCATGGAAAGCATTGCCAGCAGTAGTGGTGTAGGCAGATGCCATAGTGGAGTTTAAGAGGCTTTTAGATTGGCACATGAAGTGCAGGGAATAGAGGGATGTGGATCATGTGCAGGCAGATGAGATAATGTTCAGCACAAACATTGCAGGCTGAAGGGCCTGTTCATGTACCGTACTGTTCTGTGTTCTATGTAAAAGGCCTTAGACAAATAAAAAGATGTGAAACGCTCTTCCATAGAAAGCAGCCGAGAATAAAAGCAGAGATACATTAAAGTGGGGGTCTACAAAGAGAAGTGCAGGATTATGTCTATAGAGTTAATAGCCATAAAGTGAAGGCTTATGCAGAACATGCATGCCATGGGGAGGGGATATCTGCTGTAGCTGGTTTCTGGTCTGGAAATATCTTAATGATAGATTCCAATAAGCATTTAAAATATGGCAACAATGATGAAAAAACATTTTTTAAATTGGCATCACTTTAATTTAATCCAGAAAGCACATTTGAAATAAGATTTTATTGTATTTTGTCATTTGTACAAGCCCACCAAGCACACTATTTAAAGTCTGTAGTTACAGCAATTCAAGATTTTTGCATTTCCTTACGTTCCTCATCACATGCAATAAGCGAGTTTGGTATTCCGATAAAAGCAAAGAATTATGGGATTTGTCAAAGGTCACTCGCTATAAAGAAAATGCGAATGAAGCGCTGGCTGCATAAACTGTATGTAAATTCTTATTTTTATCCATGATTTATGTGTAAAAATACGTGTAAAATGTATTTATGTGTAAAAATATATTTACTCTGAAGAACGGGGATGGCAGATAGTGGGAGAGCGGGGGAGACAGGAGGAGAGACTGGAGCAGCCAGCGCGGAGAAGAAGCGAAACTCTGCTGCAGACACCTGCCCAATAAAAGCCCCTCTCCCGTTCCCCAGTCCCTGCCTCCTCTCTCCTGCCATCTATCCCTATCCCCGGTTCGATCTAATGTTTATCTACAGTGACCTATGACCTGGGCATGCGCGGTCGGAATACCGAACTCGCCTATAAAAACATCTCAAAGAATGACCAGGAAAAAGTGCAAACATTTAAAAATTACTGATGCAACAAATTGCAATTGTTCACTTAATTTTAAAATTAGAACTTCCTTGAACTTGTTTCTAGGTATGGGCACTATCCTTTTTTGATCTCACCGTCCCCATCACAGGAGATAGACTATCGACTGATGTCTACTACCTACTGACATCCACAGCTATCTAGACTACACTTCCCACCCTGCATCACTGTATCATCCTGCAAAGACTCTATCCCCTAGAAAGACACAAAAAGCTGGAGTAACTCAGCAGGACAGGCAGCATCTCTGGAGAGAAGGAATGGGTGACGTTTCAAGTCGAGACCCTTCTTCAGACTGGCTAGGGATAAGTGCAACGAGAGATATAGATTATGATAATGTAGAGAGATAAGAACAATGAATAAAAGATATGCAAAAATGTAACGATGATAAAGGAAACAGGCCATTGTTAGCTGTTTGTTATGTGAAAACGAGGCTAATGAGACCTGGGTGGGGGAGGGATAGAGAGACGGAATGCCAGGGCTACCTGAAGTTATAGAAATCACTTTTCACACTACTGAAGCCGCCCAAGCGAAATATGAGATGCTGTTCCCATTTACGTTTAGCCTCACTCTGACAACGGAGGAGACCTAGGACAGAAAGGTCGGTATGGGAATGGGAAGGAGAACCCGGCAGATCAGGTAGGTTCAGGCGGTTTGAGCGAAGGTGTTCAGCGAAATGATCGCCCAGTCTATGTTTGGTAGAAGCTTCGTGTCAAGAGTGTTTAATTGTCAGTTAGGAGTGAAAACAGACCAAAGAATGTAAGAGTTGTGAAATGTAGTAAACCACAGTGCAGGATAAAAGTAACAACTGGGGACAAGACAGGAACTTCTGCTCAGCGACTAATTGAAAAAAAGCATGACGAGATCTCCCGGCCTTTCATATGACTAGAAGGGAAAATCAGGAGAAAGACATTAAAATGAGGATAAAACAAACTCCCGAGACCTACCCAGTTACTCAAACATCTTACACTGCACTCAGCTGCCGTATTCACCTGATTATACATAACTCCTGTGATGATTAAACACACTTGCAGCATTTGAATACTGTACACAATTACCTCTCATATTTCGCTTGGGCAGCTTACAACCCAGAACATTGATTTCTCTAACTTTAACTAACCCTTGCATCCCCTCTCTCTCCGTCCCTCCCCTCCTCCCTCAGTCATCGTACTTGTTTTACTGTCGCCCCGTTGTGTTCCTGTCTGTATACTCGTTATCACCTATCCCACAGCCCACATTTGTCCATTGTGTGCCCCAAATGGGGTTGAGATTGAATGGCAGAGTGGACTGAATGGGCTGAATGGCCTACTTCTGCTCCTATCTCTTATGACCAGTTGAGCAAAAGAGCCCGCTTCCATGTTGTATGATTCTATCAAATCCATGAATAATATATGCTGTTCAGAGGGCCCATGTTGGCCTTATATAAACATGTTCATCCACAGCTTGGCCACATGCATCCTAACTCACATTTTTAGGTAATTGCTGCAAGAAATGGCAAAGTGGCTACAGCACTGAGCAAGGGCATCAAGAGACACAACTAGCTTGTATACTCTGGAATTTAGAAGGATGAGAGGATATCTTATTGAAACATATAAGATTATTAAGGGTTTGGACACACTAGAGGCGGGAAACATGTTCCCGATGTTGGGCGAGCCCAGAACCAGGGGCCACAGTTTAAGAATAAAGGGCCTGTCCCACTTACGTGTCCTTGGTACGCAAACTACGCGACCTAGTCGTCGCGTAGAGGCGCATGGGCATCGTGTGGCCGCGCGGGGCCGGTCCCACTGAGAAGCGCGGAGGGGTATGTAGTTGTGCGCAACATCGCGCGGGGCTCCGAAATTTTTGTAGCTAACTAAATCTTCGCGCGCCAATGGCCTGTCGCGTAACTGACGGCCAAATTGGGACAGGCCTAAGACCCTGGCGCGACGCAACATCTCACCTTCAACATCAGCAGAAGCAGGCAAACGATCGTCGAGCTCGGCCTGGGGTTCACGGCCATTGCGGATCCAGATCCACCCCCACTTCTACTCCCAGAGCGGTGCCAAGAAAGTTGAAGATAGACACAAAATGCTGGAGTAACTCAGCGGGACCGGCAGCATCTCTGGAGAGAAGCAATGCGTATCGTTTCGGGTCAAGACCCTTCTTTCAGACTGAAGAAGAGTCTCGGCACAAAATCACCCGTTGCTTCTCTCAAGAGATGCTGCCGTCCCCGCTGAGTTACTCCTGCGTTTTGTGTCCATCTTCAAATGACGTCACGTGCTCCAGGCGGCTGTGCGGGCGAATGAAGTCGCGCCTCAACACGACCAAGAGGTTGCGCAATTAGTGTGCCAAGGACACGTAAGTGGGACAGGGGCTTTAGGGGTAAGCCATTTAGAACAGAGATGAGGAAACACTTTTTCACACAGAGAGTTGAGTCTGTGGAATTCTCTGCCTCAGAGGGCGGTAGAGGCCAGTTCTCTGGGTACTTTCAAGAGAGAGCTAGATAGGGCTCTTAAAGATAGCAGAGTTAGGGGATATGGGGAGAAAGCAGAAAAGGGGTCCTGATTGTGGATGATTAGCCATGATCACATTGAATGGCGGTGCTGGCTCGAGGGGCCAAATGGCCTCCTCCTGCACCTATTGTCTATTGGTAGCAAAGTGCCTCTTTCTCTGCTCTTGCCCATTCATTACGATTAAAAAGGCAATTCTGATAAACAGGTTTAGCAGGAAAGTCAAAACGTTCTAAAAAAAGTTGTGGAGTCAGTCACACAGCACAGAAACAGGCTTTTCGCCCAAATTGTCCATGCCGACCAAGATGCCCCAGCTCCGTATTTGGCTCATATCCACTAAACATTTCCTATCCACGTACCTCTCCAAATGTCTTGTAAATGTCATTATCGTACCTGCCACAACTATCTCCTCTGGCAACTCATTCCATGTACCCACCACCCATTGTGTGAAAAACGTAAAACTACTGAATAGTGAATTTCACTCTATACAAAAAGACATACAAAGGATACCAAAAGAATACTTTCACCATCTTTCAGATTGCAGAAAAGTTCTATGTAAAAATAATTCTCAAATTTCCTAATTCTGCACATTAAATAAAAAGGTGACATTAGTTTTCTAACTATCTCTTTTCTGAGAACACGTACAAAAAAAAAGATTTGCATTGAAACCAATTTTCAGACACCCATACTTTGTTTTTAAAATCTACTTCCCGGAAAGCCCACCTCAATACATTTGGCACTCTTCCCTGTTGGGATTTCCACTTCAGCTGTTTATCCCGTGCATCAACAATACATTTTGCTCTCTTGGCCAAAATCCCACCAAGCACCTGCTGTTCATAAGCTCTTTCATAGCTCGACCATCTGCATTCTAACTTGCACCAAGTCCTAATCACTCATCACACATGCTCACCATACAGTGCAGGTTGGTCCCAAGTCCAGGTCCTTGAGTGTCAATTCTTCCACAGCTTAATCCCTCATATATAATCTCTTCCAACCTTCAAACGCAACCAGTCTGGCTTTGAGCATCACTAATTTTTGTTTTGGAGACAAAAGGAACAGCAGATGCTGGAATCTTGAGCACAATATTCTCCACTAGCCCAGATAAACCTTTCTCTTCTCTTATTATAGACCCTTGATCCAGTTAGATCAGGGGTCTCCAAGCCATGGCCCGCGGGCCACATCCAACCCGCCACAAGATTTTATCCAGCCCAAAGCAATCTCTTAACATGTTGGGGGGGGGGGGGGAGCACTAGGACACAGCAAAGCTAGACCACGTGCTGTCTGCATCGTGGAGATTGTGGGCCTGGAGCTGAGCCTGGGACTCTGGTGAGGTGACGGCTCTGGGTGTGGATGTGTGTCGGTGTAGATGGGTGTATGAGTGCGGGTGGGTAGGAGTGAGTGAGTGTCTGTGGGTGTGTGTGTGTGTGTGTGTGTGTGTGTGTGTGTGTGTGTGTGTGTAAGTAAGTGTGTGTGTGTGTGTGTGTGTGTGTGTGTGTGTGTGTGTGTGTGTGTGTGTGTGTGTGTGTGTGTGTGTGTGTGTGTAAGTAAGTAAGTGTGGGAGAGTGTGTGAGTGGGTGGGTGTATGTGAGAATGTGATTATGTGGGTGTGAGTGTGAGTGTGTGGGTGGGTGTGTGTGGGCGGGTGTGTGTGTGTGCGTGGCAGGGCTGCCAACTCTCACGCTTTGAGCATGAGAATCACGCATTTGAACAAATTCTCACTCTCTCACGTTCTCACGCCGATCACAAATTTCTCACGCTCTGTCGTGAGAAATTCTGTGATCAACAAAAATTTAAAAACTCAGATAAACTGCATGGGCCGCGGGTGTTGGAGAACCTGGGCTGAGGGAGGGATGGAAGCAGAACCAGTGGCAGGGACAGATGCCGGGAGCCGGGAGGGCGAGTGTTTGCGGGGCTGGCGAGTGTTTGCGGGGCTGGCGAGTGTTTGCGGGGTGGGCTGGGCCCACCGAGGGGACAGAGACTCTCAAAGGGAGGCGGGGAGAGAGAGAGGAAGGAGACAGGGGCGGGAGAGAGAGAGGGGGTGAGGGGAGAGAGAGGGGAGAGACAGAGGGGGAGAGAATGGGGAGAGAGAAGAGGGAGGAGAGAGGAGGGAAGGGGAGATGTAGGGGAGAGGGATAGGGAGAGGGGGAGAGAGAGGAGAGAGAGGGGAAGAGTGAGGGGGGGAGAGTGAGGGGTGGTGAGAGAGGAGAGAGAGAGGGGGAAGAGAGAGGAAAAGAGGAAGAGAGGGAAGAAGGAGGGAAGAGAGAGGGGGAGAGAGGGGTGGAGAGAGAGGGTAGGAGAGAATGGTAGAGAGAGGGGGAAGAGAGAGGGGTAGTAAAAGAGGGGGAAGAGGGAGAGGTGGGGAAAAGGGGGAGGGGGAAGAGAGAAACGGGGGAACGAGAGAGAGAGGTGGGGCAAAGAGAAAGAGGAGATAGAGATAGGAGAAAGAGAAAGGGGAGAGAGAACAAGGGTGAGAGTGAGGTGGGAGAGAGAGAGAATGGAGAGAGTGTGGAGAGAGAGCAAGAGAGGGAGATAGAGGGTGAGATAGAAAGGGAGGGATAAAGAGAGAGAGGAGGTGAGAGAGAAGGAGAGGGGAGAAGAGAGGGGGGAGAGGAGAGAGAGGGAGAGAGAGAAGAAAGAGAGGGGGAGAGAGAGGGAGGGGGAGAGAGAGTTAGAGGAAAGAGAGGGGAGAGAGAGTTAGGGGAGAGAGAGGGAGAGAGAGGAGAGAGGGGGAGAGGGGAGGGGGAGAGAGAGAGGAGAGAGGGGATGAGAGAGAGGGGGGAGAGTGAGGTGGGAGGAAGAGAGGGGGAAGAGAGAGAGAGGAAGAGGGGAGAGGGGGGGACAGAGGGAGGGGAAGAGAGGAGAGAGAGGGGGGGAGACAGGGGAGAGAGGGGGGTGAGAGGAGAGAGAGGGAGAGAAAGAGGGGAGAGAGAGGGGGAGGGGAGAGATAGAGGGGGAGAGAGAGAAGGGGGTGAGAGGAGAGAGTGGAAGAGAGGGGGGAGAGTGAGAGGGGGACAGAGAGAGAAGAGAGAGAGGGGGAGAGAGAGAGAGAGAGAGAGAGAGAGAGAGAGAGAGAGAGAGAGAGAGAGAGAGAGAGAGAGAGGGGGAGAGAGAGGGGGAAGAGAGAGAGGGGGGGAGAGAGAGAGGGGGAGAGAGAGAGAGGGGGAGAGAGAGAGAGAGGGGGAGAGGGGGATAAAGAGGGCTGGGCTGCCAACTCCCATGCATTGAGAGTGAGAATCACGCATTTCGCCAAATTCTCACGCTGATCACAAATTTCTCACGCTCTGTCGTGAGAAATTCTGTGATCAACGAAAATTTCAAAACTCATATCAACTGCATGGGCCACGGGTGTTGGAAGCAGAAGCAGCGGTGGGGACAGATCCGGACAGGCAGCGGGGCTGGCGAGTCGCTCACTGCAGCTCTAGCCATTGAGCAGCCTCAGTGCATGAGTCCAGGGCCATCAGAGGCGTCGTAAGCCTTGCGCCGCTGCCATGAGAGTCTCTGTGCCAAATTCGCCCAGGTGACCGGCATGGATCAGGCTGCGGCTCGGTGCATCCTGGAAGACAACCAGTGGCTGCTGGAAGTAAGTACCAAGCACTGGGTAGAAACGGTGGAAGGTAGTGGACTTCAAATGGGGATGGTTGGAGAAAGCATCCTGCTTGCCTGCTAGATTTTCACTTACTGTAACTGAGAGAGTTACATTTATTTTTTGGGACTAAATCAAGAAATCAAGGGATATGGGGAAAAAACAGGAAAGAGGTACTGATTTTAGATAAATAGTCATGATCATATTGAATGGCAGTGCAGGCTCGATGGGCCGATGGCCTATTGCTGCACCTATTTTCTATATTTCTATGCTTGAGTATATGGCAATAAAACTCGATCACTTGATTTTGAAGCATTCATGCATGGTGGAGGTATAATGTAGTCATAGAGTGATACAGTGTGAAAACAGGCCCTTCAGCGCAACTTGCCCACACCCACCAACATGTCCCAGCTACGCTATCTGTTTTTGGTCCATACCTCCAAACCTGTCCTATCCATGTATCAGTCGAACTGTTTCTTAAATGTTGGGATGGTCCCTGCCTCAAGTACCTCTTCTGGCAGCTTGTTCCATACACCCATCACCCTTTGTGTGGAAAAAGTTACCCCTTAAAAAGTTACCTCTTAAAAATACTTCATACAAAAAACATTGAAATCATACTTCTACAATGCACTAAAACATGATTTTAATACATCAAATTTCAAAAAGATCCTACCCTGGGGAGGGGGGGGGGGGGGGCACCCTACTTCCACACCCTCTCTCCCTACTCAGTTGCTCCACTCCCTCACCGGGTACCCACAAGGACAGTGATCAGTGATCGCTCAGCTTCCCCACTTTCAAAAACGCTCAGCGGCCCCTGGTTCAGACGGAGAACACTGCCAGATGTGAGCGGGGAACTGAGGCCAGTTGTCCGTGATGTCTGGATCTCAATGCTCAGCGCTTCATGTTTCGGAGTTGGCTAATGTTATTGATGTGTAATTAGCCCGATTTGTAATCAGTTGACAAAACCTTAATTTATTAATCCGGAATATCCAGGGGGATGGGATAAGTGTAATATTAAAATGACAGGCAAGGTGTCAGGCTGTCTGTCACAACATACAGCCCTGATAACCCATTATTTCCTTCAGTTAAATATTGGGAAGGTAGCACTATTGTCATTTGCCACTCAATTATTATGTTTTGATTTTGGATGATCAACAATCATCATATTGAATGGCTTATAGGGCCGAATGGCTTATTCCTGCACCAATTTACTATGTTTCTAGATCCCACTTTATCATCTGGAAAAGGTGGTCACACTATCTCCAAGATCCCATTTGTTTAGGTTTAAATATACATCATGGAAACAGGCCATTTGGCCCATCGGCCATTTGGCCGACCATCAACCACCATTCACACTAGTTCTATGTTATCACACTTTCGCATCACCTCCCTACACACGGGGCAAATTAAGCCACAAACTCTAACGATTTTGCGATGCGAGAGGAAATAGGAGTACCCGGGGGAAAGCCATTTGGTCACAGGGAGAACGTGCAAACTCCACACAAAGGTCAGGATCGGATCTCGGTCTCTGCCGCTATGAGACAGCAGCTCAAAGAACTGCACCACCTTGCTGCCTTTGGTCTTTCCTCATCTCTCAATCTTTACCCTGTCCCTTTCTCGCACAGACTCTGCACTTGCATAAAATTTTGTTAAACTCCCAAATATTTCCAGGTCTGTTGAAAGGTCATTAAGTCAAAATAATAACTCTTGTCCAGCGGCCAGTGTGACCTGATTACAGTGCCAAGAAAAAGTATTTTATAAAAAGGTGAATGTTCAAAGGCAGAAATCGAGCGATAACAAAAGGACCAAACAATGGCCACCGAGAACGATGGGGAAACGTGGTGCGGCGGAGGCTGCCGCCACATGCGGTGGCAAGCAGAAGATAGGGAGGGAAGATACAACTGTACTGTGAACTTTGTCAGAACCAGAAACGTGGCGACACTTGTGTGCTGCCGAGGTGAGGTCTGTTGTATGATTTTACCGAGTTGTATGCAAAACAAAGCATTTCACTGTACTTAGATACGTGTGACAATAAAGTATCACTGAATGTCCTGGTGAATTTGTGAATATTGTCACAAGTGGCACCGCTGCTCAGCAGAGTTCTTACCTCCAGTGTACTAACATCTTTCTCCAGTGCTACTCGGGCCCTTTGCAGAGACCCATCCATTAATTTGTGAAGCCTCATTATAAGTTTCCTCAGTCCCATTTGTTTCAGAGCTTTATCAACAAAAGGCCTGTAAATAGACATCTGACAATTCCTGTTGAAACCCGCTTCAGGTGGGCACTCAGAGGGCAGGTTTCCCGTCAACGACGTTTCATCTTCGGATGCAGATCTCTCAAATTTCTTTGGGAAAAACTCCAAAGGATGAAAGTGAACATGTACCCCTTCTTTGTGCCTGTGAGAACCGTGCTCTCTGTCATCTCCAGACCCAGTGTCTTCATCTTCCTGCTCTTCATTTTCCAAGGGACAAGCCTGTAAGTAATTATTGCTCTCATCTCCTTCCTCGTCTGGATCACTTGATCCGGAAGGACGTGGAGATGGGATTTCAAACACTGGCCAGCCAATGTTTGGTAATTTCTCAATGCCCAAAACAGTTCTCATCAAATTCAATTTCTGGTTCAGGTCCTTGGTAATGTTAAGCCATAAGCAGAGCGCCTGCACTCTGCTCTGAAAATCTTTTGCAGCATACCTCTCATAGTCCTTCTGGAGGGCTTGCAATGATGGGTAAAGTGCTTCCACAGACTCTAGCAGCTCCATAATACTTTTCACCTGCTCAAATGCTATCCTCTGACACTGGAGGTGTTCCTGATAGTCACTGCAACCAAAGGCGTGCGTTCCTGAAGTCCTAATACAGTCGGTCTTCTGCTCAAAAATATCATCCACTCCAGCAGCATCAGCATCACTACCAGCTTTACAAACCCCAAGGCTTCCATAATTTACTTTAAAGTTCAATATATCATTAATAATATCAGGGACGGCCTGGCGCGCTGTGTACAGGTAAACATCTTGGTCACTTATGCTACGACTCGCATGCCAAGCTTGCAGCTCCAGCCAGATAAGTTCATTTGTTCTGTTCCCCCACTCATATGAGGTATTTTCCTGTCCTCTCTGCTCTTTCTCCTTCCGTTTGGATATAGAGGTAAGCTTAAGTAGTAATCGCAAAGTTTCAAAGAACTTCAGTCGGTCGGCCGGGCAGTCCGTACGGGAAGTCTGTCGTGTGGGTCTACTGAGGGGCATGGCAACAGGAGGGTTGGGGTTGCTGCAACTGAGGCACAGGTAAGGCTTGTTAGGAATTGAATTCTTTGCAGACGACCCAGAGATGGGATCCAGCATGAATGCACATTGCACGGTTTTCTTGTGGTCTCTTTCCGTCGTTCGCATATTGGATCGCAGCTTCCTTTCTTGTTTCTCACTGAAACCTGCCACATTTTCAATGGTCTTGTCTTTGGGTGTTGGTTGCTTTGGTACGGTTACCTTTTCTGAAATTTAAGGAAAGAAATAAAGTTATTGAAAAATCTCTCTTCATTCCATTTGAAAAGCAGATAAAAATCCCGCTTGGAAAAATAAAAATTCCTTTTACAAAAAGCTGCAACACCAGTTCCATTTTCCATTAGGAGATTGTGAATGAACAATAGTACAAGGGATGGTCTAAAACACACACAATTCAAGCAGTAATGTGGAACGGCAATATTCAATCAAAAAAAGCTTAAAGCGGCACATTGTCAGTTTGTACAGCTGCTACCTCACAGCGTCAGAGGCCCGGGAATGATCCTGACCTTAGGTGCTGTCTGTGTGGATTTTGCACATTCTCCCTACGACCATGTGGAGTTTCTCCGGTTTCCTACTACATCCTACAAAGATGTGCAGGTTTGTCCCGCACCCAGCATGTCATGCCTAAAGCCAATTGCCCTACTGAAAACAGATCTGTCAGGGACAGCTTTGAAAATGGGCTTTAAATGCCTTGCACATTCTTTTTTTAATATATTTTTTTATTAAAGGTAATCAATTACAATGCTTCAAACAACTTTATATCAAATTAATTCAATTTGCATTAAGTAAAACACTAGTAATACTTATCTACTGTTTTTTTAGAAATAATGATAGAGAAAGAATAGAGAAAGAATAAATCATTAAGAGAGTGATTAAATAATAATTTGATTATATATAAGAAAGAAAAGAGAAACGAAAAAAAAAAAAAAAAAAAAAAAAAAAAAAAACATTTTTAGTAACCACAATATGTATTATTAATAACACTACTACAAGTGATAGTATCAATAAAGACATATATGTAATTCCAATATAAAAATGAATTATTCTCACCAAATCCCGCAGGGTGCACGTCGAGCTGTGTTGCCAAGAACAGCTACTTCTCTAAATACTGTATATATGGAGACCATATCTGTTCAAAAGAATTATACTTGTCCAATAGGACAAATCTAATTCTTTCCAGATGTAACGTCTCCATCATCTCTGTTGCCCACATTTTGGTTGTGGGGGATAATGTTCCCTTCCAAAATTTCAATATGATTTTTTTTCCAATTATTAAACAGTAATCAAAGAAATTTCTTTGATTTACTGTAAGTGATAGATGTAAATCCGGAATTCCAAATATTATTAGCTTTGGGTTAGGGTCCAATTTAACTTTGATGACTTCAGAAATAACTTTAAAGATTTCTGTCCAGTAATAATTCAATTTAGGACATGTAACGAAACTATGTATTAAATTTGCCTCTGCTTTCTTGCACTTATCACAAATAGCGGAGAGATTCGGAAAAATACTATTTAATTTAGTTTTCGAATAATGTAACCTATATAATACTTTAAATTGTATCAGTATATGTCTGGCGTTTAATGAACACCGGTGTATTCGTTGTAGACTTTCTTCCCAGTTTTCTTTTGTTATAGCCAATCCCATTTCATTTTCCCATGCTTGACGATATACTTCCGTTATTGGATTCTCCTTATCCAAAATGATGTTATATATATAGGCTATTAATTTTTCTGTATTTGGATATAAATTAAACAGTTCATCTAACAATCCTGCTTCTTTATTTTTATAATCTTGTGTATTGGATTTAATATAATCTCTAATTTGTAAATACCTAAACAAATGTTGTGGAGACAATCCATAAATATCTTGTAACTCCTGGAATAAAAGAAATTTTCCTTTTCTATACAGATGTTCTATCCTTGTAATTCCTAAATCATCCCATTGTTTAAACCCCCCATCTAATATAGCAGGTTTAAACGATGGATTATTCATAATTGGTAATCTAAATGAGAGATTATCCAAGTGTAGAGTCTTAACTATTTGTTTCCAAATACGTCTATTATTATATATTATTAGGTTGTCTTTATAATATTTTTTTTGTACTTCCGTTGGTGCAAAAATTATCGAACCTACATTGAAAGGTAGACAGTCCTCCTTTTCTATATTTAACCATGTCGGTTCATGATCCATATTTACCCACCAGAAATTCATATTCTTAATCTGAACAGCCCAAAAATAATATAAAAAGTTTGGAAGTGCTAATCCTCCATTTATCTTAGCTTTGCATAGATGTTTTTTATTTATTCTGTGATTTTTATAATCCCAAATAAAGCTATTGACAATATTATCAATTTTTTTAAAAAAGTTTTCGGAAGAAAAAAAGGAATAGCCTGAAACAAATATAACAACTGCGGTAGAAATACCATCTTTATGGCACTTATTCTACCAATCATGGATATAGGCAGTGTTTTCCAATATAAAATATTTTTTCTAAGTTTATCTAATAGTTGAGGATAGTTGGATTTTATTAATGAGTTATGAGTTTTAGTTACGTTAATCCCTAAATATTTAAGTTTGTCTGTAACTACTTTTAATGGGTATTGTTGTAATGTATTAAGATTTATTCCTGTTATTGGCATAATCTCGCTTTTATCCCAATTAATCCTATACCCAGAAAATGCACCAAACTTAGTTATAATGTTTAGCAGGTTGGGAATACTAATTTCCGGTTTTGTAATATAAATCAAAACATCATCTGCATATAAAGAAATTTTATTAATTGTTGTATCAGTATTATAGCCATATATTTCAGGTTCAGATCTAATTTTTTCCGCCAATGGTTCTATCACCAATGCGAACAATAAGGGTGATAACGGACATCCCTGTCTGCATCCCCTAGAGAGTTTGAATTTGGCTGATAAAATTTGGTTAGTCAAAATTCTTGCCATAGGATTCGAGTATAAAATTCTTACCCATTTACAAAATCTATCCCCCAATTGAAACTTTTCCATTATATTAAATAAATACATCCATTCCACCTGATCAAACGCTTTTTCTGCATCTAGTGATATAACCGCTAGTTCCGTATCTCGTATTCTTTTTGAATATATAATATTAAACAAACGTCTGAGATTATGGGATGAGTAACGTTTTGGGATAAAACCTGTTTGATCATAATGTATTAATTTAGAGATCACTAAACTTAATCTCCTAGATAAGACCTTAGTTAATATTTTTTGGTCTGTATTTAAAAGGGCAATCGCTCTATATGATCCAGGATCTTCCAAATCCTTATCTACTTTAGGGATGAGTGTAATTGTGGATTCATTTAAAGATTCTGGTAATTTTCCTTGGTCATATGCATATCTATACATTATTTGTAATCTTGGGGAAATCAGATCTTGAAATTTTTTATAAAATTCTGCACTCAGGCCATCTGGGCCCGCTGCTTTTCCGTTCTTAAGCGAACTAATTGATTCTATAATATCTTTTACTGTTATTTCAGCATTTAACAATTCTCTACCTTCCTGATCTAAGCTATTGATTTGACATTCTTGTAAAAATATTTCCATACTATCTGTTTGTCCTGTTAGTTTTGACGAATAAAGATTTTTATAATATTGTAAAAATCTATCATTAATATCTTTTGGAGTAATTAATATATTTCCATACTCAGATCTAATTCCGTGTATCATCTTCTCATCTTCTAATTTTCTAAGCTGTCGTGCTAGTAATTTTTGTGGCTTATCTCCAAATTCAAAATACACTTGCTTAGTTTGTTGAAAAAGTTTAATCACTTGATTAGAATATATTTTATTTAATCTATATTTTACTGATGCAATTTTATTACTTAACTCTTTGGAAGGCTGTTTTATATTTTCATTATCTAGACGTTTTATCTCATTTTCTAAATTTTGTTCTATTTTTCGATTTTCTTTATTGAGATGTGCTTGTGCGGATATTATTGCGCCACGCATGAATGCCTTAAATGTGTCCCAAAATAGTGATGGAGAAGTTTCAGGATTATCATTAGTTTCAAAAAATAATTTAATCTGATCCATCACATATTTACAACAGTCATTGTCCTTTAATATCTGAGGGTTAAATCTCCAGGTAGTAGTTTTATTAGATATATCTTTTAATTTTATCTTAAATGTTAATGGCGCATGATCCGAGATGATAATATTATGATATTTTGCATCATACGTAAAAGGAAGTAATTTAGAATCTATTAAAAAATAATCTATCCTCGAATAGGTTCCATGTACGGGCGAGAAAAAAGAATATTCTCGTCCGGATGGGTTATCTAACCTCCAGATGTCTTTAATATTAGATGTATTGATAAAAGCATTTATGAATTTACTTGATTTCGAGGCAGCTTTCCTTTTTGCGGATGATCTATCTAGATAATTATCTAAAGTACAATTTAAATCACCTCCAATTATTAAATTGTGTTGAGTGGATATAGGAATATTATTAAATATTTTCTTAAAAAATAATGGATTATCAAAATTAGGGGCATATATATTCATTAAAATTACCTTTTTTGAATATAATTCCCCTGTAATTATTACATATCTGCCTTCTTTATCCTCTATAATAGAACTTTGTATGAAAGGTATACCTTTGCGAATAATTATTGCAACTCCTCTAGATTTATGAATAAATGTAGAATGATACACCTTAGAAATCCATTTAGCTGTTAATCTATGTTGAGCATCTTTTTTAAGATGAGTCTCTTGAAGGAAAATGACATCTGTCTTCAATCTGTTCAACTGAGCTAATACCTTTCCCCTTTTAATTGGTTCATTAATTCCTTTTACATTCCAACTGCAGAAGGTTACTCCATCACCCCCAGTCTTCACCTTTATATCATGCATTTTACTATTAGGGCGGCTTTTTTTGGAGTAGCCTTCTTGACTCACCCAGCTCCCCGTTGCACCCGGACATCAATCCAATGAGAATTTCTTTCCACCTTAATCCACATCTATGTCTTCTTAAACTAAATACACAATATCCTTCACATCTACATTCAAATAATATATAATATAAGATCAATAAAAAACAAAAACAATAAGAAATATCAATAATAAAAAAAAAGTAAAGGGTGTTAATAGGGTGCTCAGAAAAAAAAGAAACTACACTTGTATAGTGTGTAGTATGTGAAGGTGAAAGCCACACTAACGTGGCCATTAATCTAAAGACTTCCGTTTTTTTAATAAAAAAAAGATGTTGATTATACCAGCTCCTATCTCAAATGCTATATATATTGGGGTGGGGTACTAACTTTATATACTTAGTACTTAGTAATTATTTCTATTATTCATATTACTATTTGCTAATTACTAATATCAATTGTATTTAATACTATAATATGTAATACTATTATCATGGAATAATTAAATATTTTCTAATAATTAATACAGAACTACTACTAAATGCCCATTATTCCACTTCCTTCTAAGTGAGTATTTCATAACCACAGGTCGATGATAAAAGTTCAGTCCTCTCCTTCTCCCTCGGGTTCTTCCTCCGCATCTTCTCTCTCTTCATCTTCTGGCTTCTGCTGTATGCCTCGGGCGAATTTCAATGCTTCAGTATGCTTAACGAAACGATATTCCTTGTCATCATAAGTTACTCTCAGTATTGCTGGGTACATCAAGCCATATCTCAGATTCTTAGTATTCTGTACATTCCTCAGGATACCTTTTGTTTCTTTAAATAGAGCTCTTTTCTTGGCCACTTCTGCTGGGAAGTCTCTAAAAATACTGATGTTGTCTCCCTCGTATTTCAGGTTTCTCTTTTTTATTATTATCTTCATCATTTCTTCGAAGACATGGTCAAAGGCCACTTTTACAATCATTTGTCTGGGCGATGAACCTATCCCAGGGGCCCGTCTTAGAGCCCTATGTGCACGGCTCAACAGGGGTTCATGATCCAAATTCAAAATATCCATTAAAAGTTTTGCAACAAATTTTCGAGGATCTTGACTCCCCTCACGACCTTCGCTCAGACCAACTATACGCAAATTTTTACGGCGTTGGCGTCCCTCCAGATCGATACATTTCTCGTTTGTTTTATGTAATAATTCTAAGAGGCGTTTGTTCTCGGCACGGAGTTTTTCGGTCTCCTTAGTATTCACTTCAGCAATTTTAGTTAGCTCTTTAATTGCTTCGCCTTGTTGGTCTAGCGAAATTATAGTAGGATCTATCTTGTCATCCAGCTTTCTTTCCATCCCAGCAGCTATTTCCTTTACATCCTCAATTTGAGTTTGTAACTCGGCATTAGCCTTTTCCTTCCACTCATCCATCATACTTTTTACCGTCGTTATAACTTGTTTTATTAAGTCTTCTTTATCTTCTTTATTTTTCTCGTGAGACACCAGCATATCCGCTTTTAAACTTTTTATCTCCTCCATATACTCCTTCCTCTGCTTCTTTATCTCCTCCATATACTCCTTCCTCTGCTTCTTTATCTCACCTAGAATGGTAGTCTTAAGTTCCTCCATTTCAGCTTTCCTCTGTGAGACATCTTCTTGAGAAGCAGCAGTTGCACTCGAGCTGAGGCCAGTTTCCCTTCTCGTAGCTTTTTTTCCAGCGGTGGGGGTGGGGGAGCGCTGGGTCATAATTTCTTCTTAAAATCGCGCGCCTGATGACGTCACGCACCTTTTAAACGCTGCCGGAGCCGTTCACAATCGATCTCCTGTGGTAAGTGCGTTTGTTTGACCCTTTTACCCCCGTTTTAAATTCAGTTTTTTTCGGAGCTGTAATGGCGCGATTCCACTCACATCGTGGCGCCAACCGGAAGTCGCCTTGCACATTCTAAACTACATCCTTTCATGGGTTTGCGTTCAGATGCAAAATTAGCAGTTGGTGTCGTGCAAGTTCTGTTTAACTGTATCATTGATAAATGTGCTCAATCCAGCCGAAAGAGTCTGCTCAATTTAACACCCAACTCAAACATTAAACGATTGACTTAGTGGTAAAATGAATGGTAATTTAAGAAGAAAATGAAATGCATTCCCTTTTTAAACAAGTCTCCATCACAAATCCAATTATCCCAAAGCTGCAAAAGCTGAAGAATGACGTGTAGATGTGTGGTGTGCCATGCACTTTGATGTAAAGTTGAACCTCAGGAAGATGCAACAACATTTCTGCAACATAACATTTTTTGAATGGGTGTTTCTGTGTTGCTATTCACAACTCCAGGATGCATCAGTGGAAAGTTATTGGGTTTACTAACCGAACTGTGCCATGAATACAAATAAATGTCATGTCTTAATTGGCACTTAAGAATGGGATTACTATTGCTGTTGTACTGTGACCAACAGATCTGCTCAACTGTTACAAAGATGCATTGGAGCAACCAGAGGACAAATCCCACCATTCACTGTGCTACATTTTAAATGTTAAAGGGCCAAGAAAGTTTTAACTGAGCCCTCTGTCCATCCACAGCCAATTCAAGTTTTCACAGACAACCATTCACAGGACAAAGACCAGATTATTTTGTAATTTGGTTTTAGGTTACAGATAATTGAAGTAAAAAAAAATTAAGTCCAGGGTGTTCCTTTACAAAGTTTAACAGAAACACACTGGCTGCAAGGACTGTGTGTTTGTGAATTAATTGAATGTAGGACCACTTTGACAGAGAGGGCAGAGAACAACTTCTTCAGTGACCAGAGATGCTGCCTGTCCCGCTGCGTTCCTCCAGCTTTTTGTGTCTATCTTTAGTGACCAGTCAGAGACAAACCAGCAGCTCAACAGCATAGCTAATAAAGCCACTGCCTCTTAGTGCCAGAGACCCAGGTTCAATGCCAATCTCTGGTTCTATCAGCATGGAGTTTGCATGTTCTCTCGGTGACCCTGTCAGTTTGCTCTGGGTGCTCCAGTTTCCTCCTACATCCCAAATTATGCAGGTTGATAATTGTAAATTTCCCATGGTGTTTACATCTGAGGGCAAATCTGGGGAGTAAATACTGAGAATGTAGGATTATGCAAATGTGTGATTGATGGCCAGCACAATCTCAGTGGGCTGAAAAGCCCGTTTCTGTGCTTATCTCCGTGACTCTAAACACGGCACTGGCTCACCCAAAAATAACCCAAGTACCCAATTTCCTAGACCAACCTTTGACCAAATACCTAGCCCAATGTACATAGTTTATTTCAATCAAATGAAAATGACCTTCTAAAAGTTAATTTGCTAATCATGCTTCTACAAAAGGGAGCCAGAGTAAGAATAATATCAGGCAGTCTGCACTTTATTCCTTTGCTTAGCTCATCAATGCAGGCCAGTGTAGAACTCTGCAAATCATTTACGCCAGTGATCGGCAATGAAAATATGTCAGACCTTTGTGGAAATACGTCACAGAACCATCCCAAACCTAGGCCATTACATCTGCACTGTGCTTTGGAAAGCACAAAGCAATCGGTGCCATTTCCCTACTCTTTCACTGTAGCCCTGCTACCTTTTGTTTGTGATAAAATGTTTATTCACTTATATTTGAAAGATGTTATTGAATCTGTACCTGCTATTTCCCAATCCATAGGCCCATCAGCATCGCCTCTCACCCGTTTATGTTCATGGGAAACCTGGTGCTAAAATATTTATAAACAACGTGATTCTGGCTCAGGGTTTCATAAGTAGCAGAGTAGCTACCTTGGTGCAATCTATTGAAAGTCATTCTTCAAGCCAAACTTTTGAGTTAAAATTTTTTTTAATTTATTTTAAAAATTATTTTAGGGGCAGCACAGTGGCACAGCAGTAGAGTTGCTGCCTTACAGCACCAGAGACCCGGGCACGATCCCGACTACAGGTGCTGTCTATACAGAGTTTTTACATTCTCCCCATGACTGCATGGATTTTTTCTGGGTGTGCCCGTTCCCTCTCACACTCCAAAGACGTGCGGGTTTGTAAGTTAATTAGTGTTTGTAAAATTGTCCCTCGTGCATAGGGAGTTGATGCAAAAGTGTGGAACTAGCATGAACGGATGACCGATGGACGGCATGGACTCCATAGGCTGAAGGGCTGATTCCATGCCGTATTTTTCAATCAATCATTTCAATCCGTGGTGGTACAAATACGTTTTGCCTTTGAAATTGATGGGAGTTAGAGTATTTTATTGGTCACATTCACATACACCTAGGTGTAGTGAAGTGAAATGCTTCTTGCCATTTTGCAGCACATAAAGAAGGAATACAGACATAACATTAATAAGAGTTTTAAACATAAAGAACATCCCCCCACAATGGTTCCCATTATGAGGGAAGGCACAAAGTCCAGTCCCCAACCCCAGTTCACCCATAGTCGGGCCTATTGAGGCCTCCACAGTTGCCTCTACGGAGGCCCGATGTTCCAGGCCGTTCTCGCCGGGTGATGTTGCTCCGGCGTCGGGAGAGTCCTCTCAGCGGCTTGGG
The DNA here is from genome assembly GCF_010909765.2 of Amblyraja radiata. Taxonomy (NCBI): domain Eukaryota; kingdom Metazoa; phylum Chordata; class Chondrichthyes; order Rajiformes; family Rajidae; genus Amblyraja; species Amblyraja radiata. Next base: position 43,160,107 of record NC_045963.1, on the reverse strand, counting down.
ACACCTGGAACGGCCGCTTCCGTACTGGAGGCCGCGGCTTCCGAAGCCAACAAGGCCGCGCCGGTTTGAGCTCCACAACTGGTGATCTCGCTGAGAGATCCCAGGCTCCCGGTTTAAAGTCAGCACCGCCGCCCGCAGCTGGTCGCTCCACAATGTTTTCCTCAGCGAACTTCAGCTCACCGGAGCTCCAGCGCGGCGACCCGGGCAAGGCATTGCCCGCTCCGCTCCGCGATAGCACTCCAGCACTGTGCCGCCGCCGAAGCCGAGGTTCTGGGCGGTCCCCGACAGGAAACGCCGCTCCAGGCCCGCTGGTAGGCCGCGAGGATGGGTCGAAGCTGCAGCCCAGAGAAAAGCTGCCTCTCCGACCAGGTAGGGACCCTGAAAAGTAGTTTCCCCCTTCCCCCCTCCCACCCCCCACATAAAAAAGTCTAGACCTCCAAACAAAACACTTTAACTAACTAAAATTAAAATAAAAAGATGAAGAGACAGACAGCTGCTGGCTTGGCAGCCATGCACAGAACAGCGCCCCCCAGCTTAATACGTGAGCATTTGTTTGTGCTAAGCACTCTTCCATCTAGGTCAACAGTCACACAAGAGAGACGGCAACTGAACCAGAGACCAAATGGCCCAGGTTTCTGTTTCTGTTCCTGTCAATCATGCTAGGGGCTAGTGGAGTCAATGGATATGGGAGAAGGCAGGCACGGGTTATTGATAGGGGAAGATCAGCCTTGATCACAATGAATGGCGGTGCTGGCTCTAAGGGCCAAATGGCCTCCTCCTGCACCTATTTTCTATGTTTCTATGACCTGCCTTTTGTTTGTACATAAAGGTGTTGGAATAAAAAATAGGGCTAACAACATGACAGAGTCATACAGCATGAAAACAGGCTCTTCGGCCCAACTTGTCCATGTTGACCAGCATGCCCCATCATTCACTAGTCCATCATGCCCACATTTGGCTCATATCCCTCCAAACCTTCCAATCCATGCACTTGACCGATGTATTTAAATCTTGTTATTATACCATATGCACAAATGCTGCAGCTACAAGATGTATAACACAGCAAAGAGTAGCCGGAAGCCAGAGGATTGGGAAACTTTCATAGGACGATATGGGGGGGGGGGGGGACACATGCTTCCCGCAGCCGAAGAACAAGAGCTTGTAGCTGCAGCTTAAGGGCAAGGCTGCTTTACCAAAGGGAGCTGAGGGAATGCTCTGTGTTCTGTTTCACAGAGACATGGCTCACCCCCAGCTCCCCAGACTCAGCGGTCCAGCTTGAAGGTTTCTCCATCCATCGCATGGAACGTACACTGGCATCTGGGAAAGGGAGAGGAGGGGGCGTCTGCCTCATGGTCAACTCTGTGTGGTGCTCAAACGTGGCGGTCCTATCCAACATCTGCTCTCCCCACCTGGAACACCTGGCCGTGAAGTGCCGTCCCTTCTAACTACCGAGGGAATTCACCCCCATCATCCTGACTGCGGTCTACATCCCACCCCAGGCTGATGTCCACCTGGCAATGGGGGATCTGCACTCCGTGGTTAACAGGGAGGGAGGGAGGGAGGAGGGAGGGAGGGAGGGAGGGAGGGAGGGAGGGAGGGAGGGAGGGAGAAGGGAAGGAGGACAGGGCGGAAGGAAGGAAGGGACGGCAGAGGGAGGACGGGAGGGGGGGAGGGAGGGAGGGAGGGAGGGAGGGAGGGAGGGAGGGAGGGAGGGAGGGAGGGAGGGAGGGAGGGAGGGAGGGAGGGAGGGGGAGGCCTCTTTCCGCCATCAGAAGCACCTGCAACGCTCGGCCCTGCACCTTCCTGTTGGCTGGCGGAGGAGATCCTAATTGCCTCCCACTTTGGCAGCGGCACTTGGCGGTGGACAGGGACGGCCAAGGCAGCGGGGCGATGATGCCCCGAGGAGTGCTGACCTTCATTCCTCCCCACCTCCTCTGCCCCTTCCCCTTCCCCCCTCTATCTCTATATCTCTTGTACGCCCCCTTCCACCCCCCTTATCCTGGGACCCTTCTTCTCCATCCCGCACTGATCCCCATTCCCGCCTCTATTCAGTCCTCACTGACATCCCCTGTGCTCCCCTCCCGATCTACCCCCCCACATCTATTCATCCTGCACAGATCACCCTATCCATCTCGCATTGATTCTCCTGCCTCTCCCCATTCATCCTGTACTGATCCCCCCATTCATCTTGCACTGAACCCCCCATTCATCCTGCACTGATCCACCCCATCCATCCTGTACGGATCCCCCCATTCAACCCCACTGGCATCCCCTCACAATTTTACCTACTCCAACCAACACGCACTAATTCCCCTTCCTCAATCCATCCATTCCGCACCGATTGCCTTCTCAACCCTCCTTCCCCCCCCCCCCCCGTCATCTATCCATCCCGCACTGATTCACCCAGCACCCCGACCCCACTGCGCTGGAAATATCTTCAGAGCGAACATTGACTATGTTTGATAATGGAATGCAATGAAATGTGTTTTAATTCCCAATTTTATTATTTGTTTTAATACATAAAGATGGATTAATTAAAGTGTGAACACGTGAAACATTAAAACCGCAGTGTTTGATTGTCACTGCTACCGTTGACACGTTATTACAGAATTCATTTTAACGGCAAATCAATGCTCTTAGTATGGAGTATCAGTACTGTAGTTATTTAATGAACAACATTCACAACTATACGTGGATTTATCCAGGTTTTATTTCTACAGTCACGAATTTGGTCAGGAGATATTTCAGTTGAAATTTTAATGTTAATTCTGAAGTGGGAATGATGGAATTCGTTTATCAATAATTTTTTTTAAATCTTGTGCGTACAAACTGGGTATCTTCTTTGCCGTTCACAACACATACATCTAATCTGAATGTCTGGTAATGTGGCGTTTTGACACCTTTAAACATATTGCCAAAAGAACATTTGCTGCAGTTATGTCCTTAGGCCACCTCTTGTCAGTTAGTGTAATGTTTAACCTGTGAGATGGGTCTATTCGGTTTTAACAGCTATTATCATAAAATGCCATTAGAAATTTCCTTGCAACCTGCATATTTTGTTGTGGATAAAGTATGTGGGAAGCGAGAGTGTTTATGTACCAATAGCAATAACGACCCATGCTATGGCCATGTCATGATAATTTTCGGTCCTTCACAGAAAACATGCTTGCATCAATCTGTAGTGTGCATGGTTAAGCATATATTTTACCATGGTCCAGGATTTATTGGCACAGGTTGATCATACGCTGAATAATCCAACCATATTTTTGTTTGGAAGTGGAACGAAATAATAGAAATTGCATTCATTGCAACGTATAATAAGAGTTGAGATACTGTATTATAATGTTATTGTGGTATATATAATGCCTTGATTGGTGAATATGTTTAGTTTGTGAGTTTATTTGATGCAGAAATAATAAGTGAATGCTTCATTGAGCATAATTCCGACTGGTAACTACACACTTCGTCCGAACACATAATCCCATGCGTCATGCAATGAGCATCTTAAATGACCACCTTAACTGTCATTTGGCAACCTAAAAAGCTGCCTACATCATCAAGGACCCACACCATCCTGACCACACACTCATCTCTCCGCTGCCATCAGGTAGAAGGTACAGGAACCTGAAATCTGCAACATCCAGGTTCAGGAACAGCTCTTCCCCACAGCCATCAGACTATTAAACTCAACTTTAAACAAACTCTGAACTATAACAGCCTACTGCACTTTATCTCTTTATTTATGTGAATATATATATGATCTATGGTATATAGACACACAGATCTGTTCTGTATTTATGCCTACAATATTCTGTTGTGATGCAGCAAGCAAGAATTTCATTGTCCTATCTGGGACACATGACGATAAAACTCTCTTGACTCTTGACCACGAAGGCACGATAGGCCAAACCCATGTTCCCTCTCCTCTCAGCCTTGCTCGCCCATCGTCACTAACTTCATCCTCCCAGCCTCTGGCCTTCAGGGGAAGAGCAGGGGCCGACACAGTGGCCTCCCCATCTCAGGTCAGCAGTCCACTGGGTCCAACGAGCAGGGGACTGGCTCGGCGGCTTCATCCTGCAGGCCGCGATAATCCTGGTCTTCCGTTCGCATACGCACGGCTCGCCCGGGAGCTTCAGCCGCGCGCAGCCCCCTATCCTATTCTCATCATAATAGCATTGAGCGGAAGAACTGAAAGTGATCCACCCTCACCTTCTCGGGGGCAATTATGGATTGCCCTCGAGATGCTGGCCCCACGAACAACACAGATCCCAAAAGAGGAATTAAAAAGGTTTACTTTCGCGCTGCCATAGCAGATAATCTGGATACCACCACATCTGATGATGCTTTCAATACTTACTTTAGTTTAGAGATACAGCGTGGAAATATGCCCTTCGGCCCACTGAGTCCACGTTGACCATCAACCACCCATTCACACTAGTTATGTGAACGTTATTCCTCTTTCTCATGTGCTCCCTACATACTAGGAACAATTGATAGAGGCCAATTAACCTACAAACCTGCACGTCTTTGAGATGTAAAAGGAAACTGGAGCACTGGAGGAAACACACGCAGTCACAGGGAGAACGTGCAAACTCCAAATCATCACCTTTCAGCAAAAATACAAGTGGTACAGCTGTTAAAGTTGCTATCTCACAGCCCCTCTGACCAGAGTTCGACCATGGCCCAGAGTGCTGTTTGTGTGGGAGTTTGCACGTTCTCCCTGTGGCAGTGTGGTTTTCCTCAGGGTGCTCCGAGTTCCTCCCACATCCCAAAGACGTGTGGATTTGTAGGTTAATTGGTCTGTGTAAAATTGACTCCATTGCGTAAGGAGTGGATGGGAAAATGGGATCACATAGAACTAGTGTGAATGGGTGCTAGTGTAAGATAGTGCTAGTGTATGGGGTGTTTGATGGTCAGCGTGGACTCTGGGCCATAGGTCCCGTTTCCATGCTGTATCTCTCAAAAAAACAATAAACATTCCACTTTAAAATCTAAAGAAATATTCCATGAAGAATAGTTTTCCTTTACTTTTTGCAAGTCTTTCTCTCAGAACCCATGCTCATATTACACATTGCTCATGTTCACATTTTTAAAAGGAAAAGATACAAAGTATAATGAAAAATGTGACATGCGGGAAGCCACAGAGCGGAAATGAGTGCAATAATTTCAATGTATGGGAAACCAGTACAACTTATATCCACACCGCCCTTTCTGATGACAGGAAATACATGGTGAATAACAGACAGTGGGTAGATCTGAGAACACCCACAACTACAAATATTAAAGAGAGCACTTCAGAGGCATCTCAAACAGAGATAACATGAACACATGAGAGGGAGAACTATAAGCAAGTACTAAAATTTTCTTTGATTCCCAAACAAGAATCCAATTAAGTGCCAATTTAACTTTGAGAGAAATATTTGCCAAAATGGCAGGAACAAAGTTTTCATTTAGGAAACATTGGCATATTTGTCAAATAATCACCATTACTGGGAGCCTAGAAACAAAACAAACATAAGCTATATTTCCTGTCAATGAATAGTTTGAACAAAGAGTTTCTCTCTGAAGAAAATGACCCATTCAAACAAAAAAATATTTCACTCCCTCAAAAAGAAAGATGAAAGTCTATTTCACTAAACTATATTGGGGGCATCACCTTGATGGTGTCAACTTAGATATAAAACATGGAACAGGACAGCACAGCAACAGACCCTTTGGCCTACAATGTCTGTACCAGACATGATGCCAAGATCATCGTTTATCTGCCTGCGCATAATCCATATCACTCTGTTCCCTGCATATCCATGTGCTAATCCAAACGTCTCTTAAATGCCACTCTTGTATCTGCCACCACACCAAACCAGACACTGTAAATAAATTGTCCCGCACATCTCCTTTAAACTTTGCCCTTCTCCCCTTAAGAGCTATGCCCTCTAATATTCGGATTCAGAACTGAACATCTGAAACGGTTCTTGAAAATAAGTGATAACTACCCTGAATCAATTCTCACCAATGTTTAATTGGTCAAAGTGACATTTCATGGTGCTATAGTTGTTGGTCTTTATTAACAGTTAAATCAGATTATTTTAGAAGCTGTTATTTGTGGCCACAGTTCAAGTCTAAATGTTGTTTTTTCAAAGTAGAAAGTGGTACAAGAGAGAGGGGCGCAAAGGAAAAAAATCTGTTAAATAACTTCCAAACAAGTGACATGTGCAGTTTGCAAATTACATAACAAAGTACGTTATACGCTCTTCATGGTCACATTTAAATGAAAGGCTATGGAAATGTGTTTGAGTGCTTGTATAACACTGACCAGCACAAGGAGTCAGTTATTTGAAAAGGAGATACTGGTGGTAGAAAATTTAAAAAATGAAAAGAGTTCAAGGATATGCATTAGAGGAAGTGAATTGATGACGAGCTCTGCTGTAGTGAAACAGCACATGAGAAAGCAGGGACTCTGCAGAAGGACAGGCAGATTGGGAGAGTAGGCAGAGAAATAGCATATGGAATACAGCGTAGCAAAGTGTGGAGTCATGCATTTTGGTAGGAGGAATAAAGGCATGGATTATTTTCTAAATAGGGGGAGAATCCAGAAATCAGAGGTGCAAAGGCTTGGGAGTGCTTGTGCAGGATTCCCAAAAAGTTAATTTGCAAGTCGAATCCATAATAAGGAAGGCAAACACAATGCTGGCATTTATTTCAAGAGGACTAGAATACAAAAATCAGGATGTAATGCTGAAGCTCTGGAAGGCACTGGTTAGGCTGCATTTTGAGTATTGTGAGCAATTTTGGGCCCCATATACGAGGAAGGATGTGCCGGCGCTGGAGAGGGTCCAGAGGAGGTTTATGAGAATGATCCCAGGAATGAGTGGGTTAACATATGATGAGCGTTTGTCGGTACTGAGCCTCTACTCGCTGGAGTTCAGAACGATGAGGGGGGACCTTATTCAAACTTACCGAATAGTGAAAGGTTTGAATAGAGTGGATGTGGAGAGGATATTTCCACTAATGGGAGAATCTAGGACCAGAGGTCATAGCCTCGAATTAAAGGACATTCGTTTAGGAAGGAGATGAGGAGGAATTTCTTTAGTCAGAGGTGGGGAATCTGTGGAATTCGTTGCCACAGAAGGTTGTGGAGACCGAGCCAATGATATTTTTGAGACAGAGATGAGGCAGAGATGGATATATTCTTGATTAGTACAAGTATCAGGGGTTATAGGGAGAAGGCAAGAGAATGGGGTTCGGAGGGAGAGATAGATCAGCCATGATTGAATGGTGGAGTAACTTGATGTGCCAAATGGCCTCATTTTTGCTCTTCTCACTTATGAAGGCCCAGCCCAGTAAAAAGATCAACGACAAAACTCACTGACAAAAATCGGATCCATTCCTGAAAATACAGAGCTATGCATTAATCACAATGAAACATTCTTATATGGTCCAAAGTGGACAAGACAAGTTGAACTTGCCCCAAGGAACTTCAAGCAGCCCATTTTGAGAGCCTATCATTCATTTTCTCATTCCATAACTCGGCAGTGAAGCAAGTCACAGATTTTTGCAGCTAAAAGGAACTGCTTTTCTAGTTTATGTTTCTTCTCCTTTTCAATAACTTAACTTCCCACCTGTGAGGAAAGAAAGGCCATTTACTTGAAGAACCATGATGTAGATTGACTATTTCATACTAGCCAATTATAGTGTTTGTTAGTAGTGATTCTGCCTATTATGTGCTTCATATTATCAAGAGCTGGCTTACGCTAGTTAGAATGAGTAGCAGCTCGCAGATGTGATGACTGCAGATCGTTGCTGTATGTAGATTTAATAAATATGTGTTGTATCTTGATGTGTGTCCGAGTCGATTCATTACATGGTGTCAGAGAGTGAATCTTGCCCACTCCGCTCATGCTTACCGGGTTTTATTTTATTTTGATTATTTTGTGTGTTTTTTATCTCAATCATGGCAAACTCGTGTCGCCGTCCAAGTCCTCTAATCTTTGATTCTGACATTGCTGAACGCTGGCGTCTTTTCGAGCGTGACTACACTCATTATGCTCGCATCGTTCATCGAAATGACCCCCCAAAGTGTGTGCCTCTGTACTGCTTAATTTGGCGGGACCTGAAGCAATGAATCGTGCCGACAACTTCACTTTTGCTCCTGCTGTTTTGGAAGATGACGGTCAGGTCAGAGTGCCTGCTGAAACAATCTACGACCCTGCAGTTTTGATCAGAAAGTTCAGAGAGCTGTGTGACCTGTCCTCTAACTATATTATTGAAAGGACCTAGGTCTATGCTCGTTTACAGCAGGTCGATGAACCAATTGAACATTTTATCAGCGGCTTGAAGCACATGGCTGCACGCTGTCACTTTCGTGCTTTACGGGATGAACTCACCCGGGACAAGCTTGTTGGAGGAATGCTTGACAGCAAGCTACGAGGTTCACTCCTTCGCAACACTGATTTAACCCTAGAACGAGCAGAACATACCTGTCGTATTTCTGAGATAACGTCTCCCTATACTGACTCTGTGCCATTCAGTCAACGTTCGCAGAATAGTGTTAATCTTACAGACCTCTTCTATCACAACCCCCGCACTGGGTCTGCAGTTCATTGTCAAAATTGCAACTATTTCCACGCTAAGGGTCGTCAATTCTGTGCTGCCTATGGGAAAGCCTGTAATTTCTGCAATAAATTAAACCACTTTGCTCGGTGCTGCCGTTCCCGTGTGACTCCTGTAGTTTCAAGGACGAGCCTGCACCTGCTTCAACATTAGCTTACTGATAATGACTTCCAAGAGCCTGACTTGTAATCCCCCGCACCGCTCTCAGAGTGTACAGATATCAGTTCTGCCATCCACTCTCTCTTCCCTTCGTCCAACGAGCAACTTGACCCTGAGGTAACCATGTTTGTGAATAACAGGCCATTGATCGCCAAGGTAGATACTGGCGCCAAATGCAACGTCATCTTATTAAGAGAGTTTTGAAAAATCCGTAATGCTGAAAGATTTGATAAGGCCTCCGCAATGCTTCGGACTTACGGGGGAGAAGTAATACACCCACTTGGACAAGCTGATTTAAAGTGCATCGACAAACAGACCCATACCGTACCGATTTATATTGTTAAGGGAGATTCCGAAACTTTGCTCGGTATCAATGCGTCATGATATAGGCCTGGTTTACTTTGGCCGCGCGGTCCATAAACTCTGTCTCGCTGTCGGGCCCACACAACGGCTACTCTCTCAATATAAAGAACTGCTTAACGATGAGCTTGGCAAGTTGCCTATCAAATACCACATTGCTGTTGATCCCAAAGTTACTCCTGTGGTCAGAGCGCCACATCGTGTACCTGGACTTGCTTAACCTAAGGAATATTGCACGGAATCCCATACTGTGTTCTCCAGCCCAACGGCTGATGTCTCGCCAAACCCATGCTCCTCTTCCTGTGTCCCAGCAGCTTTTGCAGCCACAAGTTCGTTCCCCGACTGCAGTTCAGAAGCAACTACAATCCAAACGTAACATGCAGAAACGTTTCTTCGACAAGTCCAGCAAGCAAGGAATAGCTACTTCCCCACAGCCATCAGGTTATTAAACTTGGCTCGGACAAAACTCCGAACATTAATAGCCCATTATCTGTTATTTGCACTTTATCAGTTTATTTATTCATGTGTGTATATATTTATATAATGGTATATGGACACACTGATCTGTTCTGTAGTCATGCCTACTATGTTCTGTTGTGCTGAAGCAAAGCAAGAATTTCATTGGCCTATCAGGGACACATGACAATAAACTCTTGAATCTTGAAGCCACTTAAACCTCTCGCTCGTGGACAAGTGGTCCGTCTCCAGACAAACAAGGGCTATGCATGTCTGGGACACATCTACGGCCCTGCCAAAGAGCCGCGCTCCTATCTGTTCGAAGCGGGCGGCGTCATCTAGACTCAACTTTCAACATATCCTTCCAGTGAAGGAACAGCATCCTGCAACTCCGTATCCTGATGTCTCGCGTTTCATATACCCTCCCACTGTCGGTCCCGTGTCCCCATTGCCGCCTATTGTTCCCACTGCGGTCTCCCCACGGCGTTTGGCGTCTAGCTCGCCTATCTCATCACCCTTCCTGCCTGTCGGGCAGCCGGACGTTTCCCCATTTCCCTCCACGGTTTCTTCACCAAAGAAAGGAGGTGAGGTGGACTCGTACCGCACACGGACCAGAAGGGTTTGCAGGCCATCCGTTTGATATGGCGATTTTGTGTAATTCTGCAAATATAGATCTGGCTCATACTAGCCAATTATAGTGTTTGTTAGTAGTGACTCCGCCTATTATGTGCTTCATATTATCAGGAGCCGGCTTACGCTAGTTAGAATGAGTAGCAGCTCGGAGATGTGATGACTGCAGATCCTTGCTGTATGTAGATTTAATAAATATATGTTGTATCTTGATGTGTGTCCGAGTCGACTCATTACACATGACTTGCAAGGCCGTAGACCTAATGTAAAAGGAGGGATTCGGTAACCGGATAGTACTTTTTCAGCAATGGAGACACAATGGGCTGAATGGTCTCTGTTGTTATTTTTGTTTTATACAAGTCCCGCGAAAAGGAGGCCAGACGTACAATATCTGCATAGAAACATAGAAAATAGGTGCAGGAGTACGCCATTCGGCCCTTCGAGCCAACACCACCATTGATTGTGATCAAGGCTGATCATCCAAAGTTATTTGAATTACTCCTGGGTCCACACAAAATAATGTTCGGTGCATTTTGGGCTGTGATCCCCTGAGATTCTCACGCATTATCCTGGGTGATAGACACAGCAGGGTATATGACCGGGTTAGGCCTCCTCCATTGCCAGAGTGAGGCCACATGCAAACTGGAGGCACAACACCTCAGTTGGGCATCTTACAAGCCATTAAATTCTCCAATTTTAGGTAACTACATAGCCCTCCCCCACTCCTTTCTTCCCCCATATAACCCCTCCTCCTTCACTCTCCCCCACCAGACACACCCATTTCTCCCCTCCACCTACATTCCTTCCTCTAGCTTCACAATTCGGAACTCTGTAATCCTTTTGTCCCATGCCTTCTGTCTCTTCACCTCTAGCCTTTGTCCAAACATCTGCCTATCAAATAACCTTCCTCACCTGTGTCAGTCTATTACTTGCCAGGCTTTGTCCTGCCTCTCCTCTTTTCCAATTTTCTTTCACCAGCACTCTGTGTCTTCCAGGGTATATGATGTAAGCAGCAACTTTAAAAACTATTGCTCAAAGTAAAGAGAGTAAATAAAGCTTCCTTAATACCACTCTAAACCCATCTAAACACCTGCAAACCCCTAGAAACCGCTCTAAACCCCCCTGTAAACCCCTCTAAACCCCTGTAACCTCGTTTTTAAATGAAACTTGCTGGTGTTTACAAAGCCTTTCACAGAATGAAGTATCAGTCATGGTATCCTTTTTGGTTTGAAGTGCAGTTTACAGTTTCTCTGATGAAATTAAAAGAAAACAAACTACAAAACATTTACAGCACAGGAAGTATTTTTGCACACTGCAGGATAATAAAAACTTCCCCGCCTAATCCCACTTTCAACACTGGGTCTGTGGCCGTGCAGATCGCAACTCGCAGAACTCATGTAATCATTGAGTAACAATGCAAGGATTTCTGCTGCAACTACACATTCAGCCAGCGACTTCCAGAACCATACCACCAACCGCAAGGACAGTTTTCCTCATCTCCCCTTTAATCTACTAACTCCTTCAAATACATTATCACAGGAAGAATAGATCCATCACTGGAGGCAGCTCACCTTTATACTGAATATTTTCCAGAATATTTTTTTTCCTCCTGCAATAGACCCACTAGTTTTAGCTACACATTTCCTTTTTGCATATCTACAGATGCCATTATTTTCAAATTCTACTTTTATGTCCTTATCAATTTCATGATCTGCCTTTGCTGAATTCTAAAACTTGAATCCTCAGGCTTACTGCTTCTTTCAGCAACATTAGAACTGTTCCCCTTTGATCTAATACTATCGTTTACTAGTCTTGTCAGCAACAGTTAGCCCACTTTTCCTGTTTGGCTTTTGAGAGAGCCCTACTTCGTTAAGCTGCAGCCAACATTAGCTGCAGCTCTATTACATCTTAAAAAAAAACCTAAACAGATGAAAGATACTTCATACTATGTTTCAGATTTAATCACACTTCTGATAAGAAGTAGCTCCCACACAAGCCTAATTGCATGAATTATTAGCAACCTCAAATGGCTATAAGTTTCACAAAATGCCACACAATTTATTTTTTACTTGTGTTTGTGAAAAAGATGGGTGAATTTAGTTTATTTACCCAGGTACAGTGTACTGTGTACTAAGGTACAGTGAAAAGCTTTTTGTTGCGTGCTATCCAGTCAGCTGAAAGACTATACATTATTACAAACAAGCCACCCACAATGTACAGGTTCAGAATAAAGGGAATAATGCTTGGTGCAAGATAAAGTCCAGTTAAGTCCAATTAAAGATAGTCCAAGGGTCTACAATGAGGTAGGTGGCAGCTTAGGACTGCTCTAGTTGGTGATAGGGTGGTTCAGTTGTCCAATAGCAGCTCTGAAGAAACTTTCCCCAAATCTGGAGTTTTCACACTTTGTTTTCACACTTCTGTACCTCTTGCCTGATGGGAGAAGAGGGAGTGTCCAGGGGAGACTCAATAGACAATAGGTGCAGGAGTAGGCCATTCGCCCCTTCGAGCCAGCACCGCCATTCAATGTGATCATGGCTGATCATCCCCAATCAGTACTCCGTTTCTGCCTTCTCCCCATATCCCCTGACTCTGCTATTTTTAAGAGCCCTATCTAGCTCTCTCTTGAAAGTATCCAGAGAACCGGCCTCCACCGCCCTCTGAGGCAGAGAATTCCACAGACTCACTACTCTCTGTGAGAAAAAGTGTTTCCTTGTCTCCGTTCTAAATGGCTTACCCCTTATTCTTAAACTGTGGCCCCTGGTTCTGGACTCCCCCAACATCGGGAGCATGTTTCCTGCCTCTAGCGTGTCCAAACCATTAATAATCTTATGTTTCAATAAGATTCCCCCTCATCCTTCTAAACTCCAGAGTGTACAAGCCCAGCTGCTCCATTCTCTCAGCATATGACAGTCCCGCCATCTCCGGAATTAACCTTGTGAACATACGCTGCACTCCCTCAATAGCAAGAATGTCCTTCCTCAAATTAGGGGACCTAATTGTACACAATGCTCCAGGTGTCGTCTCACTAGGGCCCTATACAACTGCAGAAGGACCTCTTTGCTCCTATACTGAACTCCTCTGGTTATGAAGGCCAATGTGCCATTGTCCATGTCTGTGCTGGTGGCCTTGCCGAGGCAGCGTGATGTGTAGATGGAGTCAATGGAAGGAGTTTGGTTTGCGTGATAGTCTGGAATGCGTCCACAATTCTCTTGCAATTTCCCACGGTCTTGGATGGAGCTATTCCCAACTGTGATATATGTACAATTTTTTTTTGCCAGTAATGTTTTAATTGAAACTACCATTTGATCAACGTTAATCAAACTAAAATGAATGCCATGGGCACTGCAGATGCCTTAATGGTTCACAGCGCAGGGTCTCTTAGGTAATATACAGATTTGTAAGTTGAGAAATCTCAGTAAAAAACAATCCATGTTTGTTGCTCAGGCCACCAATTAGAACCTGTCAATTAATACATTTTCAAAATTAGTTACTGAAGAGGTGTTGAACTGAATGGTATGAAGAGCAAAGATACAATGGATAGAACCAGTGAATTAAAGCCTGATTGCAGTTCAGGGATTCAAATTAAGCATTAAATATCAGCAACATTAAGGCTTAAATAGCAATTAACAACATTATTTTGCACATTTAAGGCACATGGCTAAACTCAATTAATGGATCCGACAGCGAGACAGTCTTGGAAAGAATAACAACCATTTCATACATACTCGCACATTACCGTTCTATTCTCATTCATTTAGCAACTTTACCAGCCAAATGCTTCAAATAAAGGGCTTTAATGCATGCCAGTTTAAAAAGGTGTTCAAATAATCAAATTATCCATCTAACATTAACTTTGTCTTTCACACACCTTTTCAAGTTAGGTACCTCAATCCTCGGCAGAGGATCAACTTTTCGACTTTAGAAATACAGTGCATTCAGAAAGTATTCAGACCCCTTCACTTTTCCCACATTTTATGTTGCAGCCATATTCTAAAATGGATTGCATTTTTTTTTTTTACCATCAATCAACACACAATACCCCCTATTAAAAATGCGAAAACAGGTGTTTAGAAATGTTTGCAAAGTAATTAAAATAAATAACTGAAATATCACATTTACATAAGTATTCAGACCCTTTACTCAGTACTTTGTTGAAGTACCTTTAGCAGCGATTAGAGCCTCAAGTCTTCTTGGGTATGACGCTACAAGCTTCGCACACCTGTATTTGGGTAATTTCTCCCATTCTTCTCTGCAGATCCTCTCAAGCTCTATCAGGTTGGATGGGAAGCATCAATACAAGTTGGAAGGTGATCCTCCTGCCCAGTCTGAGGTCCTGAACGCTCTGGAGCAGGTTTTCATCAAGGATCTCTCTGTACTTTGCTCCGTTCATCTTTCCCTCGATCCTGACTAGTCTCCCAGTTCCTGCCGCTGAAAAACATCCTCACAGCATGATGCTGCAGCCACCATGCTTCACTGTAGGTATGATATTGGCCAGGTGTTGAGCAGTGCCTGGTTTCCTCCAGACGTGACGCTTGGCATTCAGGCCAAAGAGTTCAATCTTGGTTTCATCAGACCAGAGAATCTTGTTTCTCATGGTCTGTAAGTCCTTTAGGTGCCTTTTGGCAAACTCCAAGCGGGCTGTCATGTGCCTTTTACTGGAGAGTGGCTACTCTACCAAGTGTCACGTCTGGAGGAAACCATGCATCGCTCATCACCTGGCCAATACCATACCTACGGTGAAGCATGGTGGTGGCAGCATCATGCTGTGGGGATGTTTTTCAGCAGCAGGAACTGGGAGACTAGTCAAGATCGAGGGAAAGATGTGAGAAAGTTTAAAGATTTAAAAGTTACAAACTGGATTCAGCTATAGATTTAGAAGCAATAAAATGGATGCTTTCACCTTTCTCCTATTACACTAGCAAGGCTAGCAGCAATGCTTTCACCCTTCTCCCATTACAAATGGGAGCTGCTGGCCATTCAGTTGGTTTGGTGGACTCTGGGGTATTGCGTTACATTATGGCTCTATCTTTTTATTAATCATCGCTCTGAATTTTATTGTCAACTGCTTGCGACCATTATGTACTTACCGAGGATTGTGAATGTTATCATAATTGATAAAGAGGAAGGAATGAGAAAGTTTAAAGATTTAAAAGTTACAAAATTGATTTGGCTGTAGATTTAGAAGCAATATAAAATGGATGCTTTCACCTTTCTCCTATTACACTAACAAGGCTAACAAAATGTTTTCGCCCTTCTTCCATAACACTAGCGAGATAACAGCACAAATACATGAATGTTTATATCATAGAGAAAAACAATCAAGAGAATGTTCAGACACTTGGCTCGTACTCTATAAGATTATAATGTTCATCAACTAGGTAAAAAATCAAAATGCTTGATCTTCAGAAAAATAGCTTCTTCAGCATAACCATATATGGGCTAACCTTTCCTCTCTCGGAAGAACCTGTCAATCCTAACAGGCAAGAGGCTGTACAATGCTCTGTAAGATAAAGTATTGCTGATTATTGGGGTATAAATATATCTGATTGAACATTACCTCTTTGTGTGGGGATAGAGTGACTCTGTATAGTCTGTATTTTACATACTGTAAGAGTGACGGCCACACCCGCCTGGGTGAAATAAAGATTTTGCTACTTGATTACTAATCTTTGTGTTGTTATCTGTTTGAAGTAAAAACGGACCTTAGCAGATGAACAGAGCAAAGTACAGAGAGATCCTTGATGAAAATCTGCTCCAGAGCATTCTGGACCTCAGGCTAGGGCAGGGGTTCACCTTCCAACAGGACAACGACACTTAGCACACAGCCAAGACAGCACAGCAGCAGTGGCTTCGTGACAAGTCTGTGTAAGTCCTTGAGTGGCCCAGCCAGAGCCCGGACTTGAAGCCGATCGAACATCTCTGGAGGGACCTGAAAATAGCTGTGCATCGACGCTTCCCATTCAACCTGACAGAGCTTGAGAGGATCAACAGAGAAGAATGGGATAAATTACCCAAATACAGGTGAGCCAAGCTTGTAGCGTCATACCCTAGAAGACTTGAGGCTGTAATCGCTGCCAAAGGTGCCTCAACAAAGTACTGAGTAAAGGGTCTGAATAGTTATGTAAATGTGATATTTAAGTTATTTATTTTTAATTACTTTGCAAACATTTCTAAACACCTGTTTTTGCTATTTTATTATGAGGTATTGTGTGTAGATTGATGATAAAAAAAATGTTTTAATCCATTTTAGAATAAGGCTGTAACGTAACAAAATGTGGAACACGTGAACGGGTCTGAATACTTTCTGAATGCACTGTACAGCATGAAACAGGCCCGTCGGCCCACCGAGTCCACGCACCCAGTTAATTAACATTATCCAACACAATAGGGACAATTTTACCAAAGTCATTTAACCTACAAACCTGTATGCCTTTTGGAGTGTGGGTGGAAACCGGAGCACTCGGAAAAAAACCACGTGGTCTCAGGGAGAACGTACAAAATCCGTACAGACAGCACCCATAGTCAGGATTGAACCAGAGTCTCTGGCGTTGTAAGGCAGCAATCCTGCCACTGCGCGACCCCAAGCAAAGAGAGCTCAGAATGGATCCTTTACATTTCTATCTTCACAAATGTAAAAATCATTTGGACAGGTACATGGATAGAATAGGTTTAGAGGCGATATGGGACAAATGCAGGCTGATGGGACTAGTATAGATGGGACATGTTGATCGGTGTGGGCAAGCTGAGCCAAAGGGCCTGTTTCCACGCTGTATGCCTCCATGATAATTGAACTTTATCTTGCAATGTTAATCAGGACTTGTGTGAACGGGTGAACGATGGTCGGCGTGGAGTTGGTGGGCCGAAAGGTCTGTTTCCGTGTTAACCATATAATAACCATATAACAATTACAGCACGGAAACAGGCCATCTCGACCCTTCTAGTCCGTGCCGAACACGTATTCTCCCCTAGTCCCATATACCTGCGCTCAGACCATAACCCTCCATTCCTTTCCCGTCCATATAACTATCCAATTTATTTTTAAATGATAAAAACGAACCTGCCTCCACCACCTTCACTGGAAGCTCATTCCACACAGCCATCACTCTCTGAGTAAAGAAGTTCCCCCTCATGTTACCCCTAAACTTCTGTCCCTTAATTCTCAAGTCATGTCCCCTTGTTTGAACCTTCCCAACTCTCAGTGGGAAAAGCTTATCCACGTCAACTCTGTCTATCCCTCTCATCATTTTAAAGACCTCTATCAAGTCCCCCTTTAACCTTCTACGCTCCAAAGAATAAAGCCCTAACTTGTTCAACCTTTCTCTGTAACTTAGTTGCTGAAACCCAGGTAACATTCTAGTGAATCTCCTCTGTACTCTCTCTATTTTGTTGACATCCTTCCTATAATTAGGCGACCAAAATTGTACCCCATACTCCAGAATTGGCCTCACCAATGCCTTGTACAATTTTAACATTACATCCCAACTTCTATACTCAATGCTCTGATTTATAAAGGCCAGCACACCAAAAGCTTTCTTTACCACCCTATCTACATGAGATTCCACTTTCAGGGAACTGTGCACAGTTATTCCCAGATCCCTCTGTTCACCTGCATTCTTCAATTCCCTACCATTTACCATGTACGTCCTATTTTGATTTGTCCTGCCAAGATGTAGCACCTCACACTTATCAGCATTAAACTCCATCTGCCATCTTTCAGTCCACTCTTCCAACTGGCATAAATCTCTCTGTAGACTTTGAAAATCTACTTCATTATCCACAACCCCACCTATCTTAGTATCATCTGCATACTTACTAATCCAATTTACCACACCATCATCCAGATCATTGATGTACATGACAAACAACAGTGGACCCAACACAGATCCCTGTGGCACCCCACTAGTCACTGGCCTCCAACCTGACAAACAACCATCCACCATTACTCTCTGGCATCTCCCATTCAGCCACTTGAATCCATCTTGCTACTCCACCATTAATACCCAACCATTGAACCTTCTTAACCAACCTTCCATGAGGAACCTTGACAAAGGCCTTACTCAAGTCAATATATACAACATCCACTGCTTTACCCTCATCAATTTCCCGAGTAACCTCTTCAAAAAATTCAAGAAGATTAGTCAAACATGACCTTCCAGGCACAAATCCATGTTGACTGTTCCTAATCAGACCCTGTTTATCCAGATGCTTATATATATTATCTCTAAGTATCCTTTCCATTAATTTGCCCACCACTGACGTCAAACTAACAGGTCTATAATTGCTAGGTTTACTCTTAGACCCCTTTTTAAACAATGGACAGTACGCCAATCCTCCGGCACTATTCCCGTTTCTAATGACATTTGAAATATTTCTGTCATAGCCCCTGCTATTTCTACACTAACTTCCCTCAATGTCCTAGGGAATATCCTGTCCGGACCGGGAGACTTATCCACTTTTATATTTCTCAAAAGTGTCAGTACTTCCTCTTCTTTGAATCTCATAGTTTCCATAGCTACTCTACTTGTTTCCCTTACCTCACATAATTCAATATCCTTCTCCTTGGTGAATACCGAAGAAAAGAAATTGTTCAATATCTCCCCCATCTCTTTTGGCTCTGCAGATAGCTGTCCACTCTGACTCTCTAATGGACCAATTTTATCCCTCGTTATCCTTTTGCTATTAATATAGCTGTAGAAACCCTTTGGGTTTACTTTCACCTTACTTGCCAAAGCAACCTCATATCTTCTTTTAGCTTTTATAATTTATTTCTTAAGATTCTTTTTACATTCTTTATACTCCTCAAGCACCTCATTTACTCCATGCTGCCTATTGTAGATCTCCCTCTTTTTCCAAACCAAGTGTCCAATTTCCCTTGAAAACCATGGCTCTTTCCAATTTTTACTATTTCCTTTCAACCGAACAGGGACATAAAGATTCTGTACTCTTAAAATTTCACCTTTAAATGTACTCCATTTCTCTTCCACATCTTTCCCATAAAACAAAATGTCCCAATTTACTCCTTTTAAATCCTTTCGCATATCCTCAAAGTTAGCCTTTCTCCAAACAAAAATCTCAACCCTAGGTCCAGTTCTGACCCTCTCCATAATTATATTGAAACTAATGGTATTGTGATCACTGGTCCCGAACTGTTCCACTACGCATACCTCTGCCACCTGACCCGTCTCATTTCCTAACAGGAGGTCCAGCACCGCCCCTTCTCTAGGAGGTACTTCTATGTATTGCTGCAAAAAACTATCCTGCACACATTTTACAAACTCCAACCCATCCAGCCCATTTACAGAATGTGTTTCCCAGTCTATGTGTGGAAAATTGAAATCTCCCACAATCACTACCTTGTGCTTACTACTAATATCTGCAATCTCCTTACATATTTGCTCTTCCAATTCTCGCTCCCCATTTGGCGGTCTATAATACACCCCTATAAGTGTTGCTACCCCTTTCCCATTTCTCAGTTCCACCCAATCTCTAAACTAAATGTAATCAGTCTGATGAGCGGAGGAAGGCTGAGCTGCTGAGTCTTATTGAAGGCACATCCATTGTGGGCCAGGACACTCCCGGCAAGCAGGCACGACTCGCCCAATGCGGTCAGCGGAGAACAATGGGGGAACCCGGCGTGGGGCAGCCGAGAACAAAAGGGGAGCTGGCGGGGTGGTTGCCACATGTGGTAGATGGCAGTTGAAAGGACTGTTCGATACTATTGTAACTTTGTCCATGCCAACACATGGCCAAATTTGTGTACTGCCTAGGTTGTATGCAAAATAAAGCATTTCACAGTACCAAGGAACCCATGGCACACGTGATAATAAAGTATCATTCATTCGTCATTAAATGATATTCCCTTCATCCTGTATCTGTACACTGTGAACAGCTGATTGTAAGCATGTATAGTCCTTTCCTTGACTGGATAGCACACAACAAAAATGCTTTTCACTATACCTCTGCACAATAATAAACTAAACTATAAAACAAACCTAGGATCATTTTCAAAGATATTTGAACAGGCCCACAAATCCACGAGATGCTTATTTGCAGACTTGCTGAGAATTTAATGACACGATGATAGGGTTAATCACAGATGACAATGCAACAAACTGCAATGGATATGAAATAGCAGATGCTTCTCCTCGATGGAAAGTTTCAATTGACAAATAATCCTTACCCATCCCCATAAGTAATTTCACAATTTAAATTCTAGTAACAAATATTTTTTTGAAGGAAAAACAAAACCAGGTAAAACCAGATATTTCATTTGAAGGTTAGCCCTATTTCAAGCATATTATTAATACTTTGGAATTCAAAGAATCTCAGTACAGAAAATTACCATCCCTAATATGCTTCTGTGAAATATTTGACTAATTGTAATATTAGTGTCTTTAATATAGTATGTGCACTGTATATGTATAGTATTTGCACACTAGAGTGAGCATTTTTTTTAATGTGGTCTTAACAGCATAATGTTGAACCTAAAGGATGAAATAGGGAAAGAGACAAAGTAGCACAAACGGCAATGCTGCACTGTACAGTTAAATCAATCAAACACTAAACGTAACTTTATTATTAGACAAGATTTGTTGGAAAAAAAAGGACAAAGTGCTGGATTAACTCAGCAGATCAGGCAACATCTCTGGAGAACATGGACAGGTGACATTTCGGATTGGGACCCTTCTTCATATTGATTGTGGGGGGTGGGGAGCTAGCTGAAGAGATGGGGGCAGGACAAAGCCTAACCAGTGAAAGGTGAATACAGGTGAGGAGGCATTTTAATAGGCAGATGGTTGGACAAAGTCCTGATATGAAGAGACAAAACAGTGTGAGCCAAGGATAGAAGTGCAAATTGTGAAGCCAAGTGAGGGAATATAGGTGGGGGGGATGGATGCGCACCCAGGTGAGACACAGGGAAGAGAGAGGGGGGGGGGGGAGGGGGGGAATGTTTGTAGTAAGTTACCTAAAAATGGGGAATTCAATGTTCATACATGTTGGGTTGTAAGCTACCCAATGATGAAGGGTTCCAATCCAAAACATCACCTATCCATCTTCGCCAGAGATGCTGCCTGATCCGCCGAGTCACTCCAGCACAAAGTAACTCAGCATCTGCAGCTCTCAGTTTCTCCTCAAGATTTGTTGAAATGTTTTAGCATACTCAAAAATAAAATTGGGTACAGTTATGCATGATGCATCAGAAGTGGTAGTGATTTAGAGTTTTGTTTCAAAGATGACAACTTGTTAACACCATTAGTGAGGTTAAGAGCATCTGGCAAGTAAGAAACATCACTTGAATTTCACAACTTTGCATGCAGCCTCATGAAAATTACACTGCCATCATTTTTTAAAAGAGATTACTGCACTGGCATATTAGCTGCCTGTTTATAGGCCTTTTTCACGGGGCGACTTGACGCAAGAGTTAACCAGAGTTTAACATCGTGGGAACCTCGTGCGATAACAGTACAGCATTCGTGGACCACCGTAGCGCTAACGGCAGGTAATCGTGTAACTTGGTGACTCGGGAGAAAATTCAAGCAAGCTTGAATTTCTCCAAGAGTGACTTGTACACTTGTGGTTGAGCATTGCAACATTATATGAACGTAGTGGCCAGTGCGATATCCGTAATAACTCTTGCGGTTACCGTGGGAACTCCTGCGAACGGTAAACCCGGAAGCTGGACAGAGGGGACAGAAGGTGAGTAAAAAAGGTGTTCTCAATATCCTTTATAAATGTCTGTATGTTAATATGTGTGTCTTTTCCTCTTGGGCATTACTTTGTTTCTGTTGGTGGCTCCACATTTTATGATAGCCTGAAGTGTGATAAAGCTTTTACCTCAGCAGTTTGATTGTCAGTGCTTGTTTACCTCATTGTTAAATAAATATATTTTTTACTATCAGCTTGATGTCTGCAATTCTTCATTAACACATCACTACAAGATGAATGTCTCTAATGTTATAATCCCTCTCATGCTGAAATACAAAATAGTTGAAGGGAGGTGATATAATCACATTTTCATTAAGTTTCATTTTTGAGTGTTCAGGTCCATCAATTGTTGAGCCATTTAAACGTTTGAAAGTTTCACTCTCGGTAGAAAATAAAATAAGCCAATCAGCACGGTAAATGTGAGACAAAGTCTTTATTCCTATTTGACAATATAAAAAGACGACTTCTTGCACATATTGAGAGAAGGTGCATCACACCAAACATTAGTCTATAAAAGGGCCTCGCAAACACGAAAATCAACAAATGAGGCACGCTAGATTATTTTAAACACATTATATTCATTAACCTCCGCAACAAGCCTAAACTCAGGCATTAAAAGGGACAATGCAATGTGCTAAATGGCAGGTTTTACGGACGAACATCTTATAGGAAGCACTTTTCAGAGGACAACACTAGAAAGTCAGCTTATTTGCTATGCATTTCTGCTAACATGCAGTAGTGTTCCTGTGGTCGGCTACACATCAATATAGCTGTCCTGCCACGGCACACTCACCAATTGTGAATTGTAGTAAGCGCAGAGATGGCCTCTTTGCTCTTTCACACTGTATGTGCCCGAGTTACCTTTGAAACGCTGCAGTGGGACCATTTCCGACTTGGTCGCACCACTTCTCCATGTACCTAGTGTTATTCCCCCTGTGTCACTGTCCACTAGGTCACCGTCCTGGATGGATGTTGCTGATCCTGCAGCTGCACCTCTCATTCGGATCAGGTTGTGCAGAACACATGCTGCATATACTATACTCTCCACATTCTTGGGCTTCTGCTCCATTTTCTTGAGCAAGCATCTAAATCTGTTTGCCAAGATGCCAAAATAATTTTCTACAACCCTCCTGGCCCTTGACAGCCTGTAATTGAAGATCCTCTGTTCCCTAGTTAGATTCCGCTGTGGATATGGCTTCATAATCCAGGGCCGTAGTGCAAAGGCTTCGTCAGCAACCATCGCATATGGGATGTCCGGGCTGTCTTCTCCTGGCAGAGGTTCTGGATCAGGCATGCCTGCTGTTCCACCTTCCATTTTCTTTCCAAGCCAGGTTTCTTTACAAATCCGGCCATCACCAACACTTCCAGGTGTGCCCACATCCACATACAGGAAGTTGTAGTTATGATCAACCACCGCCAAGAGTACAATTGAGTGGAATTTCTTGTAATTGAAATAATTTGACCCACCTCTGGGTGGACAACGAATTGCCACATGCTTGCCATCCAAAGCCCCACATGTGTGAACAAAGTTCCACCTGTTTTCAAACCCCAGTGCAACTCTCTTCCACGCATCTGGTGTACTGGGGCATTCCATCACTTCAGCTGAATAAAATTTGATGATCGCCTCACAGGTTTCTCGGACAATAACACAGATGGTGTTGGTGGCGACCAGAAAGTTGTAAGATAGACTTTGATAAGAATCGCCTGAGGCCAAGTAGCGGAGGGTGATTGCTATGCGCAACCCTGGTTCCAGTGCCTTTCTCATTACAGTGTCAGTCTTCTTCAGCAGAGGTCCCAAATTATTCTTCAGCTCATTAAAGAGCTCGGGTGAAATTCTGACAAAGTTTGTGAATGCACTTTTATCCTCTTCGCACAGCACATTAAGCAGTTGATCATATTGTCCAAATTGAGGTCTCCGTTGAAAGATGGGCTTCACCCAGTGAGACTTCCTCTTAATTCTCTTTTTAATTAATCTCTCCCTTCTGCCTTCACGCAAGCGTCCTCGATGCACATAGTGGGCTGCTGCATACAGCGCGTCAATGAAAAAAACCACCATCCTGTACTCGAAACTACTTAGTATAGGCATGTCTCCAAATGAGCCAATTCAACCAAGGGAGGATATTTATAGTGTGTGAAAAAAAAAGTGACATCATTTGTGCCACGTGTAGTTCACAATGTTCATTCAAGATTCAACGGGAAAGCTCGGGAGACGGACAAGTCACTCGCACAAATAACGGAAATGCCGAGTACCGTGGGAACTCTTTATCTACACCCCGTTATATCGTGTGATATCGTGCTAGACCACGACCACTTCACTCTGGTTACATCTTGCGTCAAGTCGCCCCGTGAAAAAGCGCTTTTAACTTACCACTGAGAAGAATTAATGGTAAGTGTACCTTTTAACAATTTGATTCAAGAAAACTGTCAACACAAATAATTAAAAGTATGGCAAATTATTCCTTTGGAAATTGTATTCCAAGGAATCGTATGCAAAGGAATCCCAGCAGCATTGCAAGGGAAATCTAGGTCACTTCCTGGGATGAGAGAGTTGCCTGTCAAGAGAATGAGCACACTATGGATTTAAGGATGAGGGAGAATCATGTATATTTCAATGAGGTTAAAGTTTCACATGGTGGATGTTGAGTAAAAGGACACAAGGTACTGGAGTACTCTGGGGATCAGAGAGCTTGGGTCGAGTTCCTTCTTCAGATTGATTGTAGGGGGTGAATGAAAGCAGGGAGAGAGGAGAGGCAGAACAAAGCATGGCAAGTAATCAGTGGACACAGGTTGGGGGGGGGGGGGGGGTTGGAGGAGATTGATAGACAAGCAGATAGGGGGTTGGAACTGGCGATGGAACCGAGATTAAAGCAGACGGATTGAAGAGGTGCAAATTGTGAAGTTGTAGGAAACATAGAAAGTATGTGCAGGAGTAGGCCATTCGGCCCTACGAGTCATGGCTGATCATCCAAAATTAGTACCTCATTCCTGCTTTCTCCCCATATCCCTTGATTATGTTAGCCCAAGAGCTATATCTAACTTTATTTTGAAAACATCCAGCGAATTGGCCTCTGCTGCCTTCTGTGGCAGAGAATTTCACAGATTCACAACTCTCTGGGTGAAAATGTTTTTCCTCATTTCAATCCTAAATGGCCTATCCCTTATTGTTAAACTGTGACTCCTAGTTCTGAACTTCCCCAACATCGGGAACATTTTTTC
The DNA here is from genome assembly GCF_010909765.2 of Amblyraja radiata. Classification (NCBI taxonomy): domain Eukaryota; kingdom Metazoa; phylum Chordata; class Chondrichthyes; order Rajiformes; family Rajidae; genus Amblyraja; species Amblyraja radiata. Next base: position 43,134,970 of record NC_045963.1, on the reverse strand, counting down.
CTGCATCTATCCTGTCCAATCCCTTCAAATGTTTATATGTTTCTATAAGATCGCCTCTGAGCCTTCTAAATTACAGTGAAAAAAAGCCCAGTCGATCCATTCAGAATGGAGAGGGGGGGGGGGGGGGGGGAGAAATAGGTACAATTCCAGGTTGAGTGGATGGACCCTTAGCTGGGGACCAGAAATGGACAGATACCTGGATTGGAAAGACTTAGAGGAAGCTTAAATGGGGCATGTTGGTCGGCATGAATGATTTGTTCCGAAGGGCCTTTTTCCACTCCATGCTGTACGACTCTAAATAGAGGGAACATAATGCAAGCTTAGGGGTCAGCCGTTTTGGACTAATTTTGCACAGAACGGTTTGGGGAAATTTGGAATTCTCTTTCCCAAAGAGCTCTGTATGAGCAACAGTGGATAGTTGTATAACCAGACACATTCAGTGCATATCTTACCACCCCTTACTGCCAACATCCATCATGATGCAAAACCAATATCATCCTATCAATTCATCCACATTGCTGGATACTATTGGAACCCAAAGTAAAATGATACTATTTACTGACCTTTATTGCCAGGACGACTAACTGCTTGCCCCAAATTATTTCTGTGATGTTTAGTTGACATGCGTTTCATCTGCCTCTGGGTATTAGGTGGCGATGTTCCATAAAAACCTTCAATCCCCGATTCATCAGAATAGCTTTCTGGTTCAGAATCTTCAGAAACTACATTAGCATCATCTTCCCTAGGGCATGAACAAAAAGAGGCTCAATTTGTTGTATTGCAAACTATTCATATTAAACAAAAAGAGATGTGTTGCTTTAAGCAACTTCTCTTGAGGTATTAAAAGTACAGAACCAACCAATCAGGCAACCAAACCACAAAACATGCTTGGGTGGAGGACAACTTCAATAAAGAACTTGATTTCACATTTAGCAGTATTTCCTCTGTGACGGGTAAAGTTTGAGTCTACACACAAACTTAATGTACGTGAAGCACAACATTTGCAGGTGACAATAAACACAGGAGGTGCACACAGAAAACACCTCCAATTGATTAAGGAGTTCCTTTTGATGCTGAGAGCTTTACACAAGCAGATTTTTAAAAATCACTGTTGACTGTACTGCATATATAACAATAAACTTACGCACCGATAAAAACTGCACAGAGCTACAGGTAAAATCATGCACTCTAACCAGTGAATCTGCAAGCAGATGGTGCTCAAATGGCCAAGGGGCAAGCTGCAGCAATTCTCACAAACTATGACATTCTCAAAAAACAGTTCATGATATCAAGTAAGCATAGTATTAGCAACACCTAACTATATGGGGTGGAGTGTGAGAGACAGAAAGGCAATGGATACGTGCAGTCTGCTACACCCATGTCTATAGAATCCAGGGGGGATGGGGACAGTATGACAGCACAGGCACACAGCAAGTATCACGTTGCAGCAAGTGAGATCAATGCCCTTGCTGGGAAATTAACTCATGCTGTGGGAAAGGCATGAAATATGTAGTAGAGGCGAGTAGATAGCAGGGCTGCCAACTCTCACGCTTTGAGCGTGAGAGTCACGCATTTCAACCAATTCTCACGCCCTCATGCTAATGACAGAATTCTCACGCTGTCTTCAGTCCTTGCACAGCTAAGATCCTATAGCGGAGCCATACGATTTTTGCTGCACAGTTTGTCTCTTTGCGCCACATGACAGCGATCTGCACGGTCTGGGGAAGCGGGTCGGTCCCGGGCAGCGGATGTCAGCGCCTCTGTGTGCCGGCCGCGGGCACTGCTCTGCCGGCTGCCACTGCAGCCTCGCTTCCTCCCTCCCTCTTGCCCTTCAACTCACATGCAGCGCCAGCACCGCTAATCCACGCTGCACCGTGCCCACCAGACTCCCAATTGGGCGTCCGGGAGAGAGAGGGAGGAGAGAGGGAGGGGAGAAAGAGAGAGAGAGGGAAGGAGAAAAAGGGAGGGTTGGAGGCAAAGAGAGACAGGGGAGGGAAGGTAGAAAGGGGATGAAGGGGGGGGAGGGGAAAGAGGAAAGAGGGAGGGGGGAAGGAAAGGTGTGTGTGTGTGTGTCTCCTTGGGTGTGTGCGTCTCCCTGTGCTTGTGTGTGTGCCTCCCTGTGTGTGTGTGCGTGTCTGTGTGCATGTGTGTGTGCGTGTCTCTGTGTGTGCGTCTCCCTGTGTGTGTGTGCGTGTGTGTGCGCGCGCCTCCGTGTGTGTGTGTGTGTGTGTGTGTGTCTGTCTCCTTGTGTGTGTGTATGTGTGTCATCCTTTGTGTATGTGTCTCCCTGTGTATGTGTTGTCACATCCTGGCCTTAGACAGGGCTGCCAACTCTCACGCTTTGAGCGTGAGAGTCACGCATTTCAGCCAATTCTTATGCTCTCACGCTGATGACAAAATTCTCACGCTGTCTTCAGTCCCTGCACAGTTTGTCTCTTTGCGCCACATCAGAGTGATCTGTGGGTCAGTGGAAGCGCAGTCGGTTGACGGCTGTGAGTGACGTTGCATTGCTTCTCTTCTCTTCTTTCTTGGTTGGATGTGCAGCCGCTGACAACATGAAGCAGCCGGAGATAGAACTAACCAGGTGAATCAGTTGTAAAACATGGGGGGGACCACAATGAGGCCAAACATCTAGGACAGGGTTCAGCAACCTACGGCACACAGGGCCGAATCCGGCGCGTAACCTGAAAAACCGCAGGGGGTTTTTTTCAATTCGTTTTTGCGGGATCAGGGCAGGCGAGCCGACCTGAGATCTGCAGCCAGTCCCTGGGACGCGAGCTGATGTGGGAACTGCAGCCAGTCCCGGGGCACCCAGAATGCCAACTTGATCATTATGGACAAATTGGGCCAGCCGTGTACATGTTGTGTAACTCTGACTCTATGCAGATCTGAATGGGCTTAGAATTACCATTTAGGCAAAATTGCCCCCACTTTCCCCATTTTGATTCTTGAGATTAATTTTCCTTTGCTCTGTTAACAGCGTTAAAGTACTTATGAGGTCGAGTCAGGAAAGGGAACATGTTATTTTTTTTAGTTTGCTTTAATTTGTTAGTTGATTGTTAGTTGACTACCATAATTTCTGAAATGGTCTTGAAGTAACTTAACTGTTATAAAGCAGTAATAAGTGATTTTTGTCCAAACAATTGGAACTTGCATAAAATGTTTGCATTATTAGCAGGGCTGCCAACTCTCACGCATCAAGCGTGAGACTCACGCATTTCACAAAATTCTCACGCTCTCACGCTGATCACAAATTTTTCACACTCAAAAATCTGCAGGTGCTGGAAGTTCAAAATAAAGCAAAAATTGTTTTAGAGGCGAGTAAAAACCATTAGGGGAATATAAGGTGAATGCATAGTCTTTTTCCCCGGGATATGTGATTCAAGAACAAGAGGGCCTTGGTTTAAAGCAGGGCTGTCAAACTACCGGCCCGCCGGTTGATTTTTGGGGAAAAAAAGTAGTTTCTCCCGTGCAGATGAGGTGGTCCCAGCAGTGGTGCTGGTTTGTAGGTTAATCAGCTTCTGTAAATTGTCCCTTATGTGATGGATGGAACTGGTGTATGATAGATTGCTGGTCGGTGTGGACTTGGTGGGCTGAAGGGCCTTTTTCCATATATATTTTTTACATATATATCTTAATTTTATTGAACCATATATGATTGAATATGTGGCATTATTTTCGTCTTGTTTCTATATTCAAAGGGTCAGGTTGATTGATTTATTTGTGCAGAACAGTGATGGAAGTCCGACTCTTGCCTTGTTTCACTGTGTTTTTCTGTATATATATGCATAACAGCATGAATATAATCTGAATTCCATACATGAATATAGTCATTCATGTGCTGCACCTGTTGACCAGAGCCTGGCTCTATTGTGGAATGTAATTAGGAATGTAATTTAGCCTATCCGTGTTCATACCTAATCCAATATAAAGCATAAATGTTGCATTCAAGTGTAAGTTAAAAGACTCGCTACAGTGTGCACCAGATCGCACAATTTCAAGCTGAAAAATGCAAAAGCTCCCTACCATGGGAGGCGGGACACCCCCCTCCCACACCCTCCCCCCCTCGGTCGCTACGTACCCTTGCAATGTCTCACTCTCAACTCTCACCCAATGTAGGTAGGGAGGAGCCAGAGTGCAATTTGCAGCACAATGAAGTATGAAAGTACACACAGCCCGGGGTAATGGAAGAAACATTACAGTAGAGAATGTCAGAAAGTAAAAGGATATACAATAAAAAGATGATTGAGGCACACCAGAAAGGATGCAATAGGCCAAAGATACAAATGCATCTTCACATGGTAACTTTCACTTGTGTGCTGCAGATACAACCTCTGACCAAGGCTATGAGGCAATGTTGGAGAAATACCTCTTGCTAGGATTCATTACAACGGTCCAAGAATATAAAAGCAAGGATGTAATGCTGAGGCTTTATAAAGGAACTGGTAGCCACATTTGGAATGTTGTGAGCAATTTTGGACCCTATATCAGAGGAAGGATGTGCTGACTTTGGAGAGGGACCGGAGGAGGTTTATGAGAATGATCGGTTTAACATACGAGGATCGTTTGGTGGCTCTGGGACTGTACTCGCTAGTGTTTAGGATTCGGGGGGGGGGAGGGGGAGGGGGATTTCATTGAAACCTACAGAATAAAAGACCTAGATAAAGTGGACATGGAAAAGATGTTTCCAGTAAGGGGAGAGTCTAGAACCATAGGGGCATAGCCTCAGAATAAAAGGAACTCCGTTAGTAAATAAAAAAGCAAAAACAATTTAAAGTGGAGCGAACAAGATCGCGATTATGCCATATGATAATACTTGTCTAATTTTACATATTTCAATTACATACATTGCCCTCCATAATGTTTGGGCCAAAGACCCATCATTTATTTATTTGCCTCTGTACACCACAATTTGATATTTGTAATAGAAAAAAAATCACATGTAGTTAAAGTGCACATTGTCAGATTTTAATAAAGGCCATTTTTATACATTTTGGTTTCACCGTGTAGAAATTACAGCAGTGTTTATACATAGTCCCCCCATTTCAGGGCACCTATGTTCTAGCCATCTCCTATCATCGGTCCTCATCCGCCGGCACAGCTGGCCACCTTATACATGCGCACAACCACAGCCAGCACCAAAGATCCTTTAGCGAGGATCTTTGGCTAGCACATCTTCGGCCGTGGTTGTGCGCATGTGCCACCCTGCACATGCTACTTGCCACTGGTCGGCGTCGGCCACTTTCTCCCTCCCTTTGCATTGTGGGAGATATGGCCGCCATTGCTGTCCGGTCGCTGCCTCGCCGCGACCGCTGAAAATCAACGCTCTCTGGGACACATGACAATAAAACTCTCTTGACTTGGACTTAAGCAAAAAAGGGTTCTTGGGGAAAAAAAGAGCTGCCTTAAATTTAGTTGCGTCTGGGTGGGTAACTATGGTAAGGTGAAGACTATTCCATGCTTTAATTGTGCGGGTGAACTCCATGGAGCAGCCAGCATCTCCGGATAGAAGAAGGTACACAAAATTGCTGGAGGAACTCAGCGGGTGCAGCAGCATCTATGGAGCGAAGGAAATAACTGGGTTGATTTTCAGCGGTCGCGGCGAGGCAGCGACCGGACAGCAATGGCGGCCATATCTCCCACAATGCAAAGGGAGGGAGAAAGTGGCCGACGCCGACCAGTGGCAAGTAGCATGTGCAGGGTGGCACATGCGCACAACCATGGCCGAAGATGTGCTAGCCAAAGATCCTCGCTAAAGGATCTTTGGTGCTGGCTGTGGTTGTGCGCATGTATAAGGTGGCCGGCTGTGCCGGCGGATGAGGACCGATGATAGGAGATGGCTAGAACATAGGTGCCCTGAAATGGGGGGACTATGTATAAACACTGCTGTAATTTCTACACGGTGAAACCAAAATGTATAAAAATGGCCTTTATTAAAATCTGACAATGTGCACTTTAACTACATGTGATTTTTTTTCTATTACAAATATCAAATTGTGGTGTACAGAGGCAAATAAATAAATGATGGGTCTTTGGCCCAAACATTATGGAGGGCAATGTATGTAATTGAAATATGTAAAATTAGACAAGTATTATCATATGGCATAATCGCGATCTTGTTCGCTCCACTTTAAATTGTTTTTGCTTTTTTATTTACTAACGGAGTTCCTTTTATTCTGAGGCTATGCCCCTATGGTTCTAGACTCTCCCCTTACTGGAAACATCTTTTCCATGTCCACTTTATCTAGGTCTTTTATTCTGTAGGTTTCAATGAAATCCCCCTCCCCCCCCCCGAATCCTAAACACTAGCGAGTACAGTCCCAGAGCCACCAAACGATCCTCGTATGTTAAACCGATCATTCTCATAAACCTCCCTCCGGTCCGGATAGAAGAAATTGGGTAACGTTTCGGGTAGAGAACCTTCTTTAGATTTCCTCTGGTTTTAGTGTTTTTAGTTTAATTTAAAGATACAGCGTGGAAACAGGCCCTTCGGCCACCGAGTCCACCGATCACCCGTACACTAGTTCTATCCCACACATTAACGACGCAAGTCAAGAGTGTTTTATTCTCTCACGTCCCAGTTAGAACAATGAAATCCTTTCTTGCAGCAGCTCAACAGAATATGTAAACATAGTACTCTGTAAACAATGTTATAAATGAGAAAACAAAACGGTTATATATGAATATATAACTATACACACACGCACACACAATTTCCCTCCTGGGATTAATAAAGTTCTATCATATATTATCGTGTGTGTAGGAAGGAACTGCAGATGCTGAAGATAGACCCAAAAAGCTGGAGTAACTCAACAGGTCAGACAGAATCAGACAGGAAAATATTACCTTTTGGGTTGTGTCTGACAAAGGTTCCTGCACACCTTTGGAATGTGGAAGGAGCACCCAGAGAAAACCCATGCGATCAAAGGGAAAAGGAGCAAACTCCATACAGACAGCGCCCATATTCAGGATCAATTCCGGGTCTCTGGCAATTTTAGGCAGCAACTTTATGGCCAATGTACTGCCTCATAGTCTTGAACTGAACTAAAACATACAGTAGCTATAAAGGAGGACATAGCGTCACTTAGAGATTTAAAACTGAAAATGGATATTTTCATTTATTTAGTAACCAAAAGTTATCAACGTATAATTTTTTGCGTGTTGGAAAACAAAATATAGTGGCGCAGCTGGTAGACTTGCTGCCTCACACGCCAGAGATCTGTATTCGATCCTGTCCTCAGGCTGTGTTGAATTTGCACATTCTCCCTACAAGCATGTGGGTTTCCTCCCACATCCCAAAGACGCATTGGCTTTGTAGGTTAACTTGTCTCTGTAAAATTGCCCCTAATGTGTAGGGAGTGAGTGAGGAAAGTGGGATAACAGAACTTGTGTGAATGGGTAGACAAAAATGCTGGAGAAACTCAGCGGATGAGGCAGCATCTATGGAGCGAAGGAAATAGGCGACGTTTCGGGTCGAGACCTTTCTTCAGACTGATGTGACAGTGCGGGGGGGGGGGGGGGTGGGAAGAAGAAAGAAAGAGGCGGAGACAGTGGGCTGAGGGAGAGCTGGGAAGCGGAGGAGAAAGCAGGGACGACCTGAAATTGGAGGTCAATTTTCATACCGCTGGGGTATAAACTGCCCAAGCAAAATTTGAGGCTGCTCCTCCAATTTACGGTGAGTCTCACTCTGGCCATGGAGGAGACCCAGGACAGAAAGGTCGGATTCGGAATGGGAGGGGGAGTTGAAGTGCTGAGCCACCGGGAGATCAGGTTGGTTATTGCGAACTGAGTGGAGGTGTTGGGGAAAGCGATCCCAAGCCTAGGCTTGGTCTCACTGATGTAGAGCAGCTGACACCTAGTGCAATGGATGCAATAGATGAAGTTGGAGGAGGTGCACGTGAACCTCTGCCGCACCCGGAAAAGACGGCTTGGGTCCTTGAATGGAGTCAAGGGGGGAGGTAAAGCGACAGGTATAGCATTTCCTGCAGTTGCAAGGGAAAGTGCCAGAAGAGGGGGTGGTTTGGGTGGGAAGGAACGAATTCACCAGGGAATTAGGGAGGGATTGGTCCCTGCGGAAAGCCGACAGGGGAGGAGATGGGAAGATGTGGCCAGTGGTGGGATCCTGTTGGTAGACAAAGCTGGAGAAAATCAGCGGGTGAGGCAGCATCTATGGAGCGAAGGAATAGGCAACGTTTCGGGTCGAGACCCTTCTTCAGACTGATGTCAGGGGTTCAGGAAAAAGAAAGGAAGGGGCGGAGACAATACGCTGTGGGAGAGCTGGGAATGGGAGGGGAAGGAGGGACAAAGCAAGGACTACCTGAAATTGGAGAAACCAATGTTCATACCGCTGGGGTGTAAACTACCCAAGCGAAATATGAGGTGCTGTTCCTCCAATTTGCGGTGGGCCTCTCTCTGGCCATGGAGGTGGTCCAGGACAGAAAGGTCGGATTCAGGATGTGAGGAGGAGTTGAAGTGCTGAGCCACCGGGAGATCAGGTTGGTTATTGCGAACTGAGTGTAGGTGTGTGCGAAGCGATCGCCAAGTCAGCGCTTGGTCTCACCGAGGTTGATCATACGCTGAATAATCCAACCAGAATTTTGTTTGGAAGTGGAAAGAAATAATAGAAATTGCATTCATTGCAACGTGTAAAAAGAGATGAGATACTGTATTGTAATTTTGCTACATGTCATTGTGGTATATATCAATTGTTCAAGTGTTCAAGTGAGTTTATTGTCATGTGTCCCTTATAAGACAATGAAATTCTTGCTTTGCTTCAGCACAACAGAACATAATAGGCATTGACTACAACACAGATCAGTGCGTCTTGTTCACCAATCATGTCTTGATTGGTGAACATGTTTAGTTTGTGACTTTATTTGAAGCAGAAATAATATGTGAATACTTCATTGACCATAATTCTGACTGGTAACTACGCATTTCATCCAAGCACATTATCGCACGTGTCATGCAAGCCGTCTTAAGTGGCCACCTAAACTGTCATTTGGCAACCTAAAAAGCTGCCTAGGTTGCCCGGCTGGCAACAGGGAAGAAAAGTTAAGCGAGAGCCCTGGTTTAATCTATGCTGACGACCTCTCTATAACAGCACAAGGTACACAGTTCCAAGATGTTGCGACAACGCTGACAGAGGCACTCACCGGTTTATCTTCATACTATGAGGAAAACCAGCTGCGTGCCAACCCATCGAAAACACAGGTCTGTGCATTCCACCTGAGAAACCAAGAGGCTAACCATCAACTGGTCTAGACTCCCACATGGTCTAGACTCCCACTAACACATTGCCCAAACCCAGTCTACCTTGGAGTCACACTCGATTGCTGCTTAACATTCAAGGCACTTGCGGAAAAAACTAAAGCAAAGGTGGGCACCTGCAACAACATATTGAACAAACTCACCACCACCAAATGGGGTGCCAACCCAACAATAGTACGTACTACAGCCTTAGCACTCTACTTCTCTGCTGCAGAATACGCCTGCCCTGCTTGGGAGAGATCTACACATGCAAAGAAGATAGACATCCTTGAATGCCAGCAGCCGTAGCATTACTGGTTGCCTCCAATCTACGGACATAAGCAACGTCTACCTATTGGCTGGCATCGCTCCCCCAGACATCAGGAGAGCTGTTGCAAGTAGGACAGAGCGTCTGAAACAACTGACAGACGATAGACACCCATTACACAGCCTAGGCAGTTAAAATCCCGTAAGAGCTTCCGAACCAGCGTCACCACCAACTGAAGCTCGCCTCCAGATGTGGAAGAACAGACGAGCCACTGTCCCTATTTCCACCAAGATGGGCATACCAGCAGCAGAGCGCTTACCACCAGGTGCTGATGAACACTGGCTAAACTAGAGACGTCGCAACCAATTGTGAACCAGGGTAGGGCGGTCAAGTGTGACAATGCACAAATGGGGCTACATTGAAGTTACAACAACCTGTGACTGTGGCACACAGACCCAGACAATTCAACACCTACTGCAATGCCCATTGCTGGATAATCCATGTACTACTGCAGACCTTGCACTTAACACTCCAATAGCGCAACAATGTGTACAGCAGTGGCGAGCCACTATATAGCATAAGGACACGGAAGAAGAAGCAAGGATCTTCTTTTGTATTGTAACACGTTTGTGACAAAGGCCATACCATGTACTTTCTTCATAACTTGCTGTAGCCACTTTTACTTTCTACATCTCGTGGGCCAATTCTCCAAGACCACACAGTGCACCAACATTTTAGTTCAATATTCTATTTTTGTATGCTTCCTTCCAAAGTGCATTAACATCTGCCCAAATAAAACATTATAGTTCAAAGTAAAGTGTAACTTTGGCCTTGTTCACAATGTTTATGTTGGAACATTGAAAAAGAGCAATTTTCATTTACTGCTTTGACAGGTTCTTGCACAAAGCATGAGGTTAATTATCTCAACATTACATCACTCCATGATTCAAGCCTTCATCATTTTGGACAAATACAAGTCAGAAATCTTCAACAACCACATGAAAGGGGCATTTTAAATAACACAGCGAAATATAATAGTTGCCGGAGAAGAACTTTCACTTCAAGACCGAGAAAAAAAGTTTTGATTCTGCCAGCATTTAAGCACTTAACTAGGCATAAGTTCAAGACCCCCAAGCACGTGCAACACAGAACAGGCCCTCCAGCCCACATGTCTGTGCCCAACATCACTTACCTACCTCCACATAACCCATATCCTTCCATTCCCTGCATATCTATATGCCTATGCAAGTCTTTTAAATGCCACTAACGTATCTGCTTCACCCAATACTCCCAGCAGCGTGTTCCACGCTCTCACCACCCACTAATGTTAAAAAAAGAGATGCACTTTCACTCCAGCTAAGGGACAGCCCAGGTATGCCTGCACCGCATGGATGGAATCCATGTGGAGTTCAATGGAGCAGCACAGATTTACTAGTTTTCCACTGAGAAATGTGCTCAGTACCTGTGCCAAGAAAGAGCCAGGGAAGAAAATCCATGGCCACCAAAATCTAGATCTCATTTAACTCAGTTACTTTAAATGGATTTTATTATTGTGTGAACTTAAAAATTTATTAGAATTAGATTCCTTTATTGTCATTCAGACCTTTCGGTCTGAACGAAATTATGTTGCCTGCAGTCATACACAGAATCAATAATAACAAAACATACAATAAACACAAATTAAACATCCACCACAGTAAGTTCACCAAGCACATCCTCACTGTAATGGAGGCAAAGTCTTAGTCTCCGTCTCTTCCCTCCTTGTTCTCCCTCTGCGCTGAGGCGATTGATCCAGGCCGAAGATGCCGTCCTCCAATCCAGCAGACCTCCGTGGTGATGTCGCCGCCGCCGAAAGCCGGAACGCCTTAACAGTAGTTTTCAAATAATTTTTAAGAAACGGCGTCCAGGCATGTTTTAAAAGTTGGAGAATGTCAGAGGCACGCAAATATTTGCTGCTATTGTGTAGGCAAAGCCAAGCTGTTGTGTTGCGTTGTGATGAGAGGGGCCCAGCACTGTAGAGTGCTTTGATTAGCAGGGAGACAGTTTCCCAACCGAGCCATCGTCAACCACAAGGGACTGCCTGAGGGGAGATTATGTTTTATGAAATAGTAGCTGAAAGGGTAGGGTAGCTGCAAAAGATTTTCATCTTTTTTCTTCACATTTTTCTAACGAGTCATCGAGTTCAAAAATAGTTGTATTGGCGACCAAAAAAAAAATGTATTGTAAAAAACAGAAATTAGTTATAAAGAACTGTTATTCTTAAACTGGATGTTCCCACCACCCCCCCCCCCCCCCCCCCAGGTCAATTTCTGGATATGTATTAAACAACTAAGGCTTGGATGTTTTGTGCCTGTATGTAGAATTTTTAAACTTGGTGATGACAAAAAAAGCTACAAATGTGGAAATAGACTGGTGCACACGATGTCAATTTTCATAGCACGAATGCGGTGAGGCAACATAAACAAAACAGAGCAAAATTATAGGAAGTGCAGGAACAGGGTGTCCTCTGTGCACACATACTGATGTCTTGAAGTTGGCTGTCTAAATTGATCAGGATATGAAAGAGCTGCATTGAAAACTTAAGATTTAAAAAAATATAACACAGAACAGTCAGCACAGTAACAGGCCCTTCGGCTCACAATGTCTTTGCAAACATGATACCAAGTTAAACATATCTGCTCTGCCTGCAAATTATGCATACTCCTCCATTTCCTGCATATCCACGCCCCTATCCAAAAGCTGATAAGGTTGCAGAGAAGATTCACCAGGATATTCCAAGATTCCAGGTCTTGAGTTACAAGGACCAGTTGGGACGTTTTTCCTCCTGGAGCATACTCAGCTTAGGGATGACCTTACACGTATACAATTTTTTTTTTAAATCACATGATATGGTGAAGAGTCCCAATATATTTCACAGGGTAAAGGAGTCCAGAACTAGGGGGTTTATGGTCAAGTTGAGAGGGAAATTATTTAAAAGGAGACCAAGATTAATTGGCCTTTAACAATCTGATCCAAAGAGCTTACTATTTTTTAAAGAGAAAATTACTTAAAGCCAAAAGATCATAGGCTACAATGCAATAACATCAACATTTAACAGTTCCCATGGTTACTCAAACCGGTGCACATGCTGTAAGTGCAGCATACAATTTAATTATCCCTGTTGCAGGGATTTATTTTAATGCATCAATATGTACTCAATTGCCAGATGCCTCCACGTTGCCTGACTGAACATTTTCAAGGAATGAGGAAATATTAGTTCTCAGCTATAATTTGGATCAACAATTGTAAAGATAGAGTCAAGGATATTTTATTGTCATTTGTACAGCAATAAAATTATTACGCAGCACAACAGGTTTGTAAACGGCACTTAAGACAATATAACAAAAAAGTTCAATAAATTAAAAAAAAACAATATAGTGCAAAACAAAACAAAGTCCCAAGTGCAACCAAGGCAGTTCGGAATTTAGCTGGAGTTCATAGTGTTCAACATCCTGATGGATGCTGGGAAGAAGCTGTTCCTGAATCTGGACATTAGTTTTCAGACTCCTATAACTTCTTCCCAATGGCAGGAGTGAAATAAGAGCATGGCCAGGGTGGAGTGTGTCCTCAATGATATTGACTGTCTCTTTGAGACAGCACTCTTCAATGTCACTCTATCATTTCTTTGTCAACCAGCATTTGCAGTTCCTTGTGTCCAAACCATTTTTGAATATATCTGAAGAAGGGTTTCGGCCCGAAACGTTGCCTATTTCCTTCGCTCCATAGATGCTGCCTCACCCGCTTAGTTTCTCCAGCATTTTTGTCTGCCTTCGATTTTCCAGCTTCTGCAGTTCCTTCTTGAATGTCCAAACTATTTTGACAGACCAAGAGTTTGATTTATAGAGCACATCAAAAATAGAAAATATCCCAAGACATTACATATCCAAAATGCATAAAATGGACATGAGGAGTTGGTATCAAGATCAAGCAGCAAACACTAGGCAAAACCTGGGTGTATAGGGTCCCTCTGCCTCAATCCCACCCACGAGATGGACTTCCTGAACAAGTTCCTAGAAAGTTTCAAGAAGTAAATATGGTTCAGAATCCAAATATGTCCAGATATCTTCCAGATTTGTCCGCAATTACTGCTAAAGCTCCATAAATTCCAGATAAACATCCCCTTTAGAAATGTTTTACTGCTAAAAGGTCAGAAGATTATATTTTGGAAATACTAGACTAAGTGGGACCCATTGGGTCCCAGTCACCACAGGGGATGTGTGATGGGGGGGGGGGGGGGGGGTTGTCGGGGAGAGGGGTGTGTGGGCGGGGGGGGTTGTGATTGGAGGGGTGTGTGGGCGGGGGAGTGTGACGTTGTGGGGGCACGCGTTGTCGGGGTGTGTGGGCGGGGGGGTTGTGGGGAGACGGGTGTGTGGGCCGGGGGGTAGTGGTGGGGGGGAGGGGTGTGTGGGAGAGGGATGTGTGTGGGCAGGGGAGGGGTGTGTGGTAGGGAGGGGTGTGTGGCAGGGAGGGGTGTGTGGTAGGGAGGGGTGTGTGGTAGGGAGGGGTGTGTGGCAGGGAGGGGTGTGTGGCAGGGAGGGGTGTGTGGGGGGGAGAGGGGAAGAGAGCTTGGAGAAAAGATGGGGGAAGGGCCATGGGGAGAGTGCGGTATCATGGGAGAGGGGGGCCGGAGCCAGTGAGGGGGATCAGAGGGGAAGGGGCTGGTGGTGCGATGGGGACTCAGTGCGGGCACTGGTCGCTGATCGTTTTTCTCCGCCGGGATCAGAGTCTCCGCTTTCCGTTTGGCGACATCGACACCATCTCCGATTCCATGTTGGCTGGGCTGGGTGGGGTTGGGTCGGGCCGTTTCCGGTCCCCCCCGCCGAAAATTGTGTACTGTTGGAGACCTCCGCCAGCCAACCAGAGCCTCCCGCAGTTGCAGTAAAGACTCGATGGCGCAGGAAGGAGCAGACCGTCCCGTGGAGTGACAGTAGAAGGGACCAATCCGCGCGGCGCTGAATGGCAGGAGGCAATCGATCTGCGCATGCATGGTTTAAAAAAAATGTACACCTCGATAACTCTTACCAGCTTCCATCGATCGGAACGAAACTTGGTGCAATCGCATAACAGGGGAACGGTGGTGCTGGAGAAAAATCGTAACGCTATCGGGTACCGTTTTTGCACAAATAGAATGACCGCCAAACCGGAAGATAACAAGATCGGAGTTTTAGTTATGTATAGATTTCATAAACCTATATGCTACTGAGAAATTTAAGATAAGAACGAAAGAAAATGGATGTAATGCAAAGATTAAAGGTAAATCTGAGAATTGCAAAACATAAGTCAAAAGATAACTAAAAAAGGTATGATTTGTGCAAGTCAGCAAGAGACCAAAGTATGCATTTCTACGATACAACATATTACCAAGGGTATGCCTTAGGTCACTGGGAGACAAGACTAGTGTTGAGAATTGAGGTTGGTTAGTTCGTTAGTTAGTGGTTGGGAATAAAAAGAACAAAGTTTCAACAAATATTTAAATTCTGCTAAACACATGCCTATTGCAGTGCATATTCCAGAGGCAAAATGGGGAGGGGAACAAGACTCAATCACCAAGGAAAATTTACAATGCAGAACAACGGAATTAATGCCTGACAATTGAAATGAACTTGAACAGCTTCGTCCCTTCTGTTACCCAACTTCTGAACGGTCCCTCTATAATCTAAGGTATAGTCCCAATTTTCCATCCTGCCTCATTGGGGATATCCCTGAAACTGTTACGTTACAATGCTGAGAAATATATTCTCCATCATGTACCTTTTTCTTCACTCCACCTATTGCACTGATTGTATATAATTTCTAGTATTATCTGATCTGATAGCATGCAAAACAGCTTGTCACTTTACTTCGGTATGTGACAATAACAAACCAAAACCAACTATCTGCATCCTTGTGTCTTGTGATTGTCTTGCTATGGTGAATGCATCAATCTTCTAAAATCCCCCTTTATGGTTGTCAAAATGAGATATTGCACAGAAACAGGCTATTCGACCCACCATGTCCACACTAACTATAAAGCACTGATTTTTATACATGCCTAACCCTAGCCACCATTCACCTATGCATTCAGGGCATTTTACTGCAGCCAATTAGCCAACCAAACCTCACATTTCTCCGATGTGGAAGGAAACCCAAGCAACCAGAAGAAACCCATGTGGTCACAAAAAAAATGTCAAAATTCCGCATTGACAGCACAAGAGGTCAGAATTGAACATGGGTCACTGGGGCCGAGAAGTAGCAGCTCTACTCATGGAGCCACTGTGCCCGAAACCTTTCTAGAAAGGTTCCACTTTTTCAGAAAAATGCAAATCTAATCCCTTATCCAATAAAGGATGAAGACTGAAGTCAACCTGTCATATGTCATCAGAAATAGGTGATATTTACCCCCCAGTTATAGTTAGACAAAAATCTTAGTTAAAGCAGAATCAAAATGATTGTGTGACAGGGGAATTGTGCTTGATATATTTAGCAGTTTGTAGAGAATGCAAAACCAGGCTGAGTAAAGGGAAACCTATAGATATATTGTATTTACAGACGTAATCAGTAGGTTTACTACACAAAACAAGAGCTAAGTAATATTAGCTTACAAGATTGGCTAGCTAACAGAAGAGTGTTTGTATAAATGGATCATTTTCAGTGGTAAACTGTAACATGTGGGGTTCCACAGAATCAGTGCCAGGCCTATGAATATTTACCTAAATTGCTTAGGTTAAAGGACCAAATGAATTGTTGCCAAATTTTCTAATGATGTTAAGGTAGGCTGGAAAGCAACTGACAAGGAAGAAACCAGGCTGTAGGTGAGGCTAGTGGCCAAAAGTTTAGCAGGTGATATGTATGTTTATCCACTTCGGCAAGGGAGAAAAGCCGATTTAAATAGAGAGATTGCAGAATGTTGCTGTTCAGACGGATGGCAGTATTCTCATACAGTACATGCAGCATACTTAGCTTGCAGGTGCAGCCGGTAATTAGACCGGCATATGGAATGCTGTCCTTTATTACAAAGGGGACAGAGTACAAAGTTTAAATGTCTTATTACAAATGTAAAGGGGATTGACAAGAGCATACTTCGAACATTTTTGAAACTTTATTCAAAGAAGGATATATTACCATTGGTGGCAGTTCACAGAATGTACAAGGTTCATGGGAGCAAAGGAAGGTCAAACTGATGATGACCTTTTGAAACAAAAAGATTCCAGGAGGGATGTCTCCAACTCAAGAGACAACCTAGAACCAGGGGCACAGTTTCAGAATAAAAGATCAACCATTTACAATAGAGATTAGAGGTTTCTTCCCTGAACAGGTCGTGGCTTTCTACACTCAGGAGTGTGGCGGCAGAAACATTCAACATATTCAAAAGAACATATTTTTGATTACTGAAGACTCAAGGTCTTTGAAGAACAGATAAGCAAGACCAGCTGCCTTAACATTTTTTAGGCTCGAAGGGACAAATGGCCTCCTCCTGCACCGCTTTTCTATGCTTCTATATTAAATCATGGCTGATCTATCTCTCCCTGCTAACCCCATTCTCCTGCCTTCTCCCCAGAACCTCTGATACCTGTTCTCCCCATAACCTCTGATACTTTGCTCTTCCTGGCTGCTCCTCTCCAGTTTGGTACCACATGCTCATGGCAAAAGTATTTTCTTCCACTAACCCACTCCTGTGGCTCTCTCCAGCGTGAGAAACCAATGCGGCTTTTTCACGGGGCGACTTAACGCAAGATGTAACCAGAGTGAAGTGGTCGTGGTCTAGCACGATATCACACGATATAACGGGGGGTAGATAAAGAGTTCCCACGGTACTCGGCATTTCTGTTATTTGTGCGAGTGACTTGTCCGTCTCCCGAGCTTTCCCGTTAAATCTTGAATGAACATTGTGAAGTGTTGTTAAATCATCACGTGGCACAAATGATGTCACTTTTTTTTCACACACTATAAATATCCTCCCTTGGTTGAATTGGCTCATTTGGAGACATGTTTTACTGTGTATGTGGGAGACACAGATGGACTGAGCACAGTACCTCGGTCTTACTGTGTGTGGGAGAGGGGGAGAAAGAGACGTACACTCACAGAGGCAGAGTCTCTCAGCCTGTGTAAGAGGGAGGGAGGGAGAGAGAGAGAGAGGCACACACAAGGTGGATGTGAAATCTCACCTGCCTGTTTCAGTGACAGACACCCGCCGCCAGTAAATGAAGACACCCCCATCTGTCTCCCCCTCCTCTCCCTCGACTCCCCCACCTTTCCCTCCCAACTCCAGTCCCGTCCCGACCCCCTGGGAAAATGAATAGAGCAACAATCAACTGCTGCCTGTGCGCTGATATGACAATAAAGGCTACTTTACTTTACTGAGTTAAAGAGTTCCCACGGTAGACTGTAAAACTGGGACCCTGGTTCTGGACTCCCCCAACATCGGGAACATTCTTCCTGCATCTAGCCTGTCCAATCCCGTAGATACTGATTAGACCGGTATCTATTTATTTACTTTATTAATGATTTCAATTAAATATTGGGAACATCAGGCCGCAAACTTTATTTCTTGAGTGTTAGTGCTGGACTTTGACTCGACCTTCCTAGTTAGCCGGCGCCTGAGACTGAGCCAAGCAATGTCCGGACCTGACTTCAACACAAAGTGATGGAGGAACTCAAAGGGTCAGGCTCGTCCAACGCTCTGTGTTTTGCTCGTGATTCCTGCATCTGCAGTTCCTCGTGTCTACAGACCAGAGTTGCCACTTGACTCCGAGATGACCATCACAGAGTAGCAATGTTACAAAATTTTGAGATTTTAAAAATCAAGTCTGTAATTTATCCCATCAGATAAAGCATAAAAATAAGTTTAATTTGACATCTAATTCACTTTCATATCTCAAGTATTTAAAAAGTTATGGCCATTTTCATACTCGGAAATGAGCATCTTGTTCCCTATTGATTTTCTATGGACATAACAAAAAAGTTGTGATCGTGAACAGTCAAAAGCCCATAACTTTCTTAAAAATTAAGAGAACTGAATGAAATTTTCAGTTATCATAGATTGAAGCATTCTGAAACAAATATAAAATAATCTTACTTGGATGACCTGAAATTAAAGCATATAATTAGTTAGTTACCTAATTGTAGCTAATTTCAGACTTCAATTACTAGATCTAAACATCTATCCATTTCTTAATAAATGATTAACATTTTTAAATAGCCTAAATGTCCAAATAATATTCACAAATAATTCACAATAAAACATGATTTTAAATCTCATTTACATTAATTTATAGGCCAAATGGAAGGAATTCAGTGTTCAATTGCTGTAAATAAATGCCCATTTAAATCAGCTTTCCAGTGGGTCCCTGTGGAACGCGCTGGTTTAGAACGTTCACATTGCGGTAGATTTGTGCCTCAAATGCCCAGAAAAATACTGCGCGATATAATGGGCCCAAATTGATCTACTCGCAATATTAAATTTTGTATAAAAGGATCTTTAGAAGCCCTTTTGAATGTAAAAATATACAACCTACCTTCTGCTATTTTCTTTATGAGACCCTGCGGTTGCTGACGGTCGCGGGTTTAAAGATTGATTTTTAAACTACTATAACTATTATTCAAGGCCTTTAAACCTAATAATAGCTTTTGCGACGGGGTCTATCAGCGATTTTTCGTTAATAATTAACTAGGCTGAACATTTTCGATTGGAACAGCTTAGAGAAAATCGCGTTTTAAACCCGCCCCCTCTAAACGGCGCCAAAATCGCGCACAACCTCAGCGGCAGATATTCAGCGACGCTTCAGGTAGGCTTTGCAACATACCTACACAGAGCATACGGAAGATAGACACGAAATGCTGGAGTAACACAGCGGGACGGGCAGCATCTCTGGAGAGAAGGAATGTGTGACGTTTCGGTTCGAGACCCTTCTTCAGAGTCTCGTCCTGAAACGTCACCCAATCCTTTTATCCAGATGCTGCCCGTCCAGTATTTTATGTCTGTCTCCAATATTACTGTGTCTATCATCGGCGCAAACCAACATCTACAGTTCTTTCCGATACATTAGAGGATACCGTCTCGCCATCACTCGGATTACCCGCTTCATTTCTATAACGTTGCCACCTCTCTTTACTTTGCTTACTGAAGCCTGATCCTTGTCACACCCAGTGCTCTATCGCCCAGCCTCTCATCTTTCAATCGGGTTCGGCCAGGAAGGAACTGCAGATGCTGGATTAAAACGAAGATAGACACAACATGTAGCTCAGCGGGACAGGCAGCATATCAGAAGGGTCTCGACCCGAAATGTCACCCATTCCTTCTCCCCAGAGATGCTGCCTGTTGCGCGGAGTTCCTCCATTTTGTGGCTACCTTGGGTTTATCCAGGATGTCCCTGTTGATGTCCTAACTCGCTTTGGTTTGTTATTATTGTCTCATATCGAGAACCAGCAGATACAGGTTTAGGTTCGGGGGGGAATGATTTAATGAGAGCCTAAGGGGTAACTATTTTACGCAAAGGGTGGTGGGTGTATGGAATGAGCTATCCGTTAAGGTAGTTGAGGCAGGTATTGTCGCAATGTTTAAGACGCATTAGACTGAAGCATGGATAGGATAGGTTTAGATGGTTATGGGCCAAACGCGTGTAAATGGGACTAGTGTAGATGGGACATATTGGTCGGTGTGGGCAAGTTGGGTCGAAGGGCCTGTTTCTACGCTGTATGATTCTATGCAGGGAATAAACTTTTGTTTGCGTGCTATACAATCATATCAGATAATGCTATACATGAATATAACCAAGCCACGTACAGTCTGAAGAAGGGCCTCGACCCGAAACGTCACCCGTTCCTTCTCTTTAGAGATGCTGCATGTCCCGTTGAGTTACTCCAGCATTTTGAACCGTCGAGTTACTCCAGCATTCTCTTTAAACCGGCATCTGCTGTTCCTTCCGACACATGCACAAGAACACCAGGTAGAGCGAAGAGGAAAATACCAGAGTTCAGAATATATGTTTTCAGGACAGTTCCAAGGGGAAAACATCCAATGTCCGCATTGAGGTAGGTTGGTAGGTCGGGTCAGTGCCCAAACGAATGGAAGGAAGAACCGTTCTGAAGCCGGATAAGAATAGGTGGTCGGCGCGGACTCGGTGGGCCGAAGGGCCTGTTTCCGCGCTATATCTCTAAAATCTGAAGTTAGGTAATGTCTAAAGGAACTGCAGATGCTGGTTAATACGCACAAAAGGACACAACATGTTGGTGTAACTCAGCAGGTAAGTCAGATCTGGGAAGAAAAACATAAAAAGCTGGAGTAAGTCAGCAGGTCAGGCAGCATCTCTGGAGAAAAAGAATAGGTGGCGTTTCGAATCGGAACCCTTCTTCAGACATCCTAATTGGAATTGAGTCTGAAGATGTGTCTCGTCCCGAAACATCAGCTATTTTTCTCCAGAGATGCTGCTTGACTCGCTGAGTTACTCCAGCTTTTTGTGTCTGTCTTCGGTTTAAACGAGCATGTGCAGTTCACTCCTTACACGGGTCTCTGGAGAACATTGATTGGTAGCGTTCCGGACCCTGCTTCGGAAAGGCATCGATTGCTGGTCGGCGAGGACTCCGAGCTGTATCTCTCAAAGAAGTACATGTGAAAAATTCCTCACGGACCATAAAAATGCGGGACCTTTCAGTAAAGTCCCTTTTAAAGTCCTGAATAAGTTGATGTCCATATGCGGATGCAAATCTTTATTTTTTAAATTCAATCCCACAGAAGACAATTTTTACTCACCTTCTGTCCCCTCTGTCCAGCTTCCGGGTTCACCGTTCGCAGGAGTTCCCACGGTAACCGCAAGAGTTATTACGGATATCGCACGGATATCGCACTGGCCACTACCTTCATATAATGTTGCAATGCTCAACCACAAGTGTACAAGTCACTCTTGGAGAAATTCAAACTTGCTTGAATTTTCTCCCGAGTCACCAAGTTACACGATTACCTGCCGTTAGCGCCACGGTGGTCCACGGTGGTCCACGAATGCCGTACTGTTATCGCACGAGGTTCCCACGATGTTAAACACTGGTTAACTCTTGCGTCAAGTCGCCCCGTGAAAAAGCCGCTTAAATGCACCACTCACTCACATGGTTTCCACATTTTGGCTTTCAATCAAAAAATGTAAGCAATAAAGTATGTCTAAGGAACTATTTTTAATATCATAGCCATGATTTCCCACACTGAATCTGCGCTTACCTCAATCCATCCATATGCCAAAATAGAGATCAAATAATGCCAGCACGCAGCGCAAATCTTCATGCGCAGCAAGATTTTCTAGAACCTTTTATTTGCACAATACAGGCCTGCAGAGAGTTGTAAAATGTTTGAATGCTCGGCCAAAGTAGGAACAGATGGCATTAATGCAAAACAGAAGATTGTTGGGGAAACCTATTGCGATAACTTGAGGTGATTCAAAGTGCAATTAAATGCCATTTCATAAACTAGAAATTAAAACCTGTCCACTGTACATGACAATAAACTAGACTGTTAAGCTTCTGCTGTCGGCACGCATTACAATTAAACACTTGGTTGGCTGAAGAGGTACAGAGAAGGAAAGCTTTATCATGTGACCCACGCCTGTGCTGTGACTGACTCTTTAATTTCCTATAGCACATGTTTGTAGGCCTCCCTCGGTCATGACTGACCATGGGTGATGCATCCTAGTTGTTGGCTGCTTGCTCCAAACCTCGGCTAGAGCAGCGTTGCTTGTGGCTGAAGAGACCAATGCGGTAGTGACAGTCTCTGTCGCAAAGGTCACATTTGTGTGTGGTCTCTGGTTTGTTGAAGTTGCTGCACTCCTCTCTGCGTGCCCGCTTGTCTGCCGCTGCGTTCAACAGTTTCTCTTCCCCCGTTTTGAGATGTTGGTTCAGGGTACCTCTCCACCTCGTGCGGTCAGCTGCAAGGCTCTCCCAGGACTCCACATCGATGTCGAGCACCTTCATACCTCTCTTGCAGACATCCTTGTTAAGGGCCTGTCCCACTGTACGAGGTAATTCAAGAGTTCTCCCGAGTTTCCCCTGATTCGAACTCGGAGATTACGGTAACAGCCGCTCGTAGGCACTCGGGGCTGAGGAAGGGTTTCGGCCCGAAACGTCGCCTATTTCCTTCGCTCCATAGATGCTGCTGCACCCGCTGAGTTTCTCCAGCAATTTTGTGTACCTTCGATCTTCCAGCATCTGCAGTTCCTTCTTGAACAAGTTAATATCATATCTGTATAACACCCTTTTAAATATATAAATCCCATCATCAGAAGTAATTAGAAGAGCTTGGGAAGATGAATTTGGCCTATAAATTCTAAAAGGCAGATGGGAAGAAAACCTATATATACACAATTGCTTGATTAACGTTAGGCATTCGTTAATTCAATTTAAAATACTACACAGTCTAAACTGAATAGGATCTTTCCAAATGTATCTCCTATTTGTGATAAATGTCTCCTTCAGGAAGCAACTATAACACATTCCTTTGCCTCAAAGTTATATAATTTTTTGAGAGTAATTTTTGAAATTTTTTCAAACACTAAAAACAAAATTGGACCCCGACACGGAATTGATTATTCTAGGAACGTCAGAAGCCTGCTCTGAGCTATCATTATTTCAAAGATGTTTCCTTAATTATGGCCTGATAACGGCAAAAAAACTAATACTCAAATTTTGTAAACATACATCTGTCCCTACTCTTAAAATGTGGATTACAAACAAGTCAGAGACGCTACATCTTGAAAATATTAGACTTGTCTTAGCAGAAAAAACAGATCATTTTTCGAAGACATGGACACCATTCATTGATTTATTACAAGGATAGTATGGTACAACACAACTTTGGAGTTAAATCTAATTACGGGTTGGGTGATGGGTGGGGAGGGATGCGAGGCAGGTATATCACCACTTTTTTCTTTCTTTCTCTTTTTGTCTTTTTTTTTTCTATTCCTTTCTTCTTTCTTTCATTTTTTCACTTTGGCTACACCACTTTGGTAGTCTAGGGGTTCTATCTTTGCACATTTCACTTTTTCTCTTTCTTGCTTTTTCTCCTTTCTTTTCTTCTAACTATAGCTAAAAGTTAAAATTGAAGCTGTACAATAACAGTATTATTTCATATGCCGTTGGTTATATTTTTGTACATTTGCTTCTAATAAATAAAAAAATAAAAAATAAAAAGTGAAGGTGGTGTGCCTGAATCTGGTGAGACATGCTTTCAAGCTTCTGCACCTTCTGAGATATGGCTCCCAAAATACGAAAATAGGTCCCGATCTAAAACGAATGTCGTTGTGAACTTTTGTTACTGGATTGGGAAAGGATTGTTGCACAGCAGAGGTACATCGGTTGAGGATCTTTGTTTTGCAGATGCGAAAAGAAAATTGCTTTGCGTGCCAAATCATACCAAACATCAGATAATGCAAAAGATGAAATAAACAGTGTGCAGAATAGAGATATAGCTACAGTGAAAGTGAAGATTAAAAGTGCAAGGGCCATGCTGGCCTTCAGCACTTTGTAAACCAGCAACTACAGTCAGTCCCTTGCATCTACATCAAGGTGGTTGTATCTCTTGACCGACAGGAAAGGAGAGAAGAGAGAATGACCATAGTGTGACTGGTCCTAGATTATGCTGACATCTTTTCCATGGCGGCACAAAGTAATGGGAGATGGTTGCTGGTTTGCATGATGGACTGCGCTGCATTCACAACTTTCTGCAATTTAGTCTTGGGCAGAGCAGTTGCCAATTATAGTTTGAAGAGGGAAATTTGAATGCCTTCAATTCTGGAACTCATTCAGTAGATTTGCTCAAATTGAGCTAAATTAGTTAATGCTAACTCCACTGTTCAGTTTCACTACTCTTGGAACTTCCCACTTGTATTTATGCAACCAAGTCACCACAAAGCATAATACAGCAAATACAGCAAACTGTGGAAGCGAGAGTTCACAGGATAGAAAACCATAACACAATTTCTCAGTCATTTCATGTACAACAATCCATGAGGGCAACAGCCCAAAACCTAGAACAGTACAGCACAAGATCAGGCCCTTCGGCCCACAATACCTGTGCCGAACATGATGCCAAGACCAGCTCTTATCTGCATACACATAACCCATATACAGTGCCCTCCATAATGTTTGGGACAAAGACCCATCATTTATTTATTTGCCACAACTCCATAATAGAAAAAAAATCACACGTGGTCAAAGTGCACATTGTCAGATTTTATTAAAGGCCATTTTTATACATTTTGGTTTCACCATGTAGAAATTACAGCAGTGTTTATCCATATTCCCCCCATTTCAGGGCACCATAATGTTTGGGACACAGCAATGTCATGTAAATTAAAGTAGTCATGTTTAGTATTTTGTTGCAGATCCTTTGCATGCAATGACTGCTTGAAGTCTGCGATTCGTGGACATCACCAGTTGCTGGGTGTCTTCTCTGGTGATGCTCTTGCAGGCCTGTATTGCAGCGTTTTTAGCTAATGCTTGTTTTGGGGGCTAGTCTCCTTCAGTTTTCTCTTCAGCATACAAAAGGCATGCTCAATTGGGTTCAGATTGGGTGATTGACTTGGCCACTCAAGAATTGACTATTTCTTAGCTTTGAAAAACTCCTTTGTTGCTTTAGCAGTATGTTTGGGATCATTGTCTTGCTGTAGAATGAACTGCCAGCCAATGAGTTTTGAGGCATTTGTTTGAACTTGAGCAGATAGGATGTGTCTATACACTTCAGAATTCATTATGCTATCACCATCAGCAGTTGTATCATCAATGAAGATGTGAGCCAGTAACTTCAGCAGCCAAATATGCCCAGGCCATAACACCCCCACCACCGTGTTTATGCTTTGGATAATGGGCAGTTCTTTCTCTCCTTCATACTTTGCTCTTGCCATCACTCTGATATAAGTTAATCTTCATCTCATTTGTCCACAAGACCTTTTTCCAGGACTGTGGTTGCTCTTTAAAGTACTTCTTGGCAAACTGTAACCTGGCCATCCTATTTTTGCAGCTAACCAGTGGTTTGCACCTTGCAGTGTAGCCTCTGTATTTCTGTTCATGAAGTCTCCTACAGACAGTGGTCATTGACAAATCCACACCTGACTCCAGAAGAGTGTTTCTGATCTGTCAGACAGGTGTTTGGGGATTTTTCTTTATTATAGAGAGAATTTTTATGTCATCAGCTGTGGAGTTCTTCCTTGGCCTGCCCGTCCCTTTGCGATTTGTAAGCTCACCAGTGCTCTCTTTCTTCTTAATGATATTCCAAACAGTTGATTTTGATAAGCCTAAGGTTTGGCTGATGTCTCTAACAGTTTTATTCTTGTTTCTCAGTCTCATAATGGCTTCTTTGACTTTCATTGGCACAACTTTGGTTCTCGTGTTGATAAACAGCAATAAAAGTTTCCAAAGGTGATGGCAAGACTGGAGGAAAGACTAGGTGCTGAGCGCTCTCTTACACCTGCATTAAGGCAATTAAACACACCTGAGCAATTACAAACACCTGTGAAGCCATGTGTCCCAAACATTATGGTGCCCTGAAATGGGGGGACTATGTATAAACACAGCTGTAATTTCTACATGGTGAAACCAAAATGTAAATAAAATCTGACAATGTGCACTTTGTGATTTCTGACAATGTGCACCATATGTGATTTTTTTTCTATTACAAATCTCAAATTGTGGAGTATAGAGGCAAATAAATAAATGATGGGTCTTTGTCCCAAACATTATGGAGGGCACTGTATATCACTCCATATCCATATGCCTATCCAAAAGTCTTTTAAATGCCACTATTGTATCTGTCTCCACCACCATCCTCAGCAGCACGTTCCAGGGACTTACCACCCGCTGTGTAAAAAAAAAAACTCCTTTAAACTGTGCCCCTCTCGCCTTAAAGCTACAGCTAGTATTTTATTTTACGATACTGTGGAAAAAAATTTGACCGTCGACCCTATCTATGCCTCTTACAATTTTGTACACTACTATTAGGTCTTCCCAAAACCTCCGACATTGCAGAGCAAACAATCCAAATCTGTCCAACCTCTCCCTGTAGCTAATATCCCCATAATACAGGCATGAAAGAGACATCACCTTCTGGACACTACAGTTATAGTTCAATAGTGCTTTATTTTTCACATATGCAACTGCACAGTGAAATTCTTACACAAGCGGGTACCACCATGTTTTGGCACCATTATCTAAAGTCCGGTCAGCCCGCTCACTCGATGTACTGGAGCAAGCAGCCCCTGCAAACCAATATACTACTTATTACATACTGCTGTACCAGGCTATCACATGATGACATTAAACCAAGAGACCCACTGGCCATTAAGTGACCCTGTAGCTCCAATCTTCTGCTTTGAAACAAGTTAACAGATTATTTTTAAAAAAGACAATGTGCCGGAGTAACTCAGCTGATCAGGCATCAACTAAGTAGAACATTAATATTATGCTTAGAGTTAGTGTGTTTAACAGGTCCTTCGCCCAACTTGCCCAAGCCAACACAACGTTCTCACTCCACACAGTCCCTGACTGCAGGCGACAAATCATTCCACTCATCTGCCACCAACTCACCAAACATACAGAGCACAACATACAATACGAGGCTAAAATCTTGATCAAAACACAAATTCACCGAGTCAGGCAGTGGAGGGAACTGGCAGATGACTTTTTGGATAGGGACCCCTCTTCAGACATCAGTCTATTTCCCTCCACAGATGCTGCCTGACCCAGTGGGTTCCTCCAGCACTGTGTTTTGCTCAAGATTCCATCCTTTAGTGAACGTGGTTTCCCCCTTGTGTCACAGATGGATCTCTCACACGAGTCTCCGGTGTCCAGTAGTTCTGATCTCGGTCCTCCCAGAAGCAACAAGGACAGAGTTCCCCTGGTTCTTACTGTTCACCCCACCAACCTCCACATCAAACACATCATCCTCCAACATTTCCATCACCTTCAACGTGATTCCACCACGAATCACATCTTCCTATCTCCATCCCTCCCACTCCCTCTGCTACTCCTTGGTTCAGTCATCCCTTCCCACTCGAACCATCTCCTCTGCAGGTACCTTCCCCAGCAACTGCAGGAGATGTCACTTACCCTTCCTTATACCTCCTCTCTCACTTTCATCCAGGAACCCCAGCTATCCTTCCAATTAAGACAGAGGCACACATGCACCTCCTCTAATGCATCTGTTGTTCAGATGTGGGTTTCTGTATATCGGCAAGACCAACTGAAGTCTCAGCAACCGTTTCAGTGAACACTTGTGCTCAGTCCGCCAAGGCCTACTGAATGTGTAGGAAGAAACTGCAGATGCTGGTTTAAACTGAAGATAGACACAAAAAGCTGGTCCTCAGTGGGTTCGACAGCATCTCTGGAGGAAAGGAACAGGTGACATTTCGGGTCGATATCCTTCTTCAGGCTGCCTGCTTCAGGCCTACTGGATCTCCCAGTTGCTAACCACTTTAACTCCATATCCCAATCCCATATTAACCTTCCTGTCCTGGGCCTCCTCCATTGCTAGAGTGAGGCCTCGTGCAAATTGGAGGAACACCATCTCATATTTTACTTGGGTAGCTTACAACTCAATGGTAAACACGTTGAATTCTCCAATTTTAGGTAGCTCTTACAAACCTCCCTCTCCCCTTCTCCCTCCCTCCTTCCACTGAAAGTTGGTTAACTAGTTCCACAGTTCAACTATGAATCCTTCTTGGGGTCATACCTGTCCCTTGCCAACAGTCAACCTACCAGGGAACCTCCTTGCCTGAGGTCATCTGTTGCCAGCCCTGATTTGTTCTGTTTTTTTCCTTTGCTTCCAGTTTGCCCAGACCCCAAATCTCCCCACTACTATCAGCCTGATGAAGAGTCCTGACCTAAAACAGCACCAATCCATTTTCTCCAGAGATGCTGCCTGACCCCATTGAGTTTGTCCAACATTGAGTTTTTGACCAAATGTACAACCTGTTGCTACCCTCCCCTCCCTACCCCAACTTACAACTCTGCGCTTTGCCCCTATCATTAATAGCACAAATTGAACTGTTGGTTTTAGTTGCAATACATTTGTGTTTTTCTTTTGCAAGACCATTCACATGTTTCCTCTTTATCTGAAAGAAAACCCATCTGTCCACAAAAAATCTCCCACTCATCCCATTAAGTCATTAAAGTTACTCCCAATTCAGTTCCCTGCTGATCACAATGCCGTCTTCCACACTACTCAATGCTGCTAATGTTCTTTACAACAATAATTCCTTTAACACACAAGATGAGTAATTAGAAACCAACTGTTCATAATGTGATGAATTCTATAGACAGCCAAGTAATTTTTCTGCTGTTAAAACTTGGCTGCACTATTGAACCTCTATTTTGAATAAGGGCAATAATGTAGGTATTTTAATAGAATCAATACCAAATTGATTCAAAGGTATACATGTAGCTTGAATGCCATTAATTATTACAATCTTTTTTGATATTCAAGAACATAGGTTTAAGGTGAGAGAGGAAAGATTTAATTGGAATTAATTTTTTTTAATTTTTTAATTGCCGTGGGGCAATTTTTTCCCGGTGGTGGATAGAGCTGCAAAAGGAGTTGGTTGAGCCAGGAACTATAACAACATTTAAAGGTACATGGAATAGGAAAGGTTTAGAGCGATATGGGCCAAAAAAGGCAGGTGGGACTAGTGTAGATGGGGCAACTTGGTTGGCATGAGCGAGTTGGGTTAAGGGCTTGTTTCCATGCTGCATGGCTCCATAAGTTATAATGATCACCGCAAATAAAAGAAAAGCTGCTGCAGGAACACAGTAGGTCAGGCAGCATCTGTGGAAGCAGAGGGTTAGTCAATATTACGGATCCAAACTATGCATCAGGAATGAGTATGCAGGGGGGAAATGACCAGTATAAAGAGGAGAGAGGGCAGGGCGAGGCAAGAGCTGGCAAGTAATAGGTGGATCCAGGCAAGATGGAGAATGAGAGAGGGGTGGAGATGGTAGAAGTGGACAATGGGCTGCAGATAATTAAAGTTAATAAGAAATGAACGTGACAAGTGGAACCAGATTAGGGAGGAATGGTGGGAATAGTAGGGCAAGGGCCTAAAGGATACTGGCTTAAGAATGTGGGTAAGGCAAGTGGAACCAGGTTATGAAGAGGAAAGAGAGCGTGAGAGGACATAAGTTGATTAGGAAGGCGGTACTGAAAATTGGAGCATTCATTGTTTATGCCACTGGGTTGCAAACTGCTCAGGCAGAATTCAAGGAGCTGTTCTTATCGTTTGAATTTGAACTGAACTGACAGATTGTTGTTGGAATGGGGATGCCAGCAACCGGGAGCTCGACAGCATAGCCATTACGGACAGAGCACAAGTACTCAACAAAGTCTGCACCGAGTCTTGTCAATTTGGAGGAGGCCACACCGGGAGCATCAAATGCAATAGAGGTTTCAAGGTTTGTTTATTGTCGCGTGTACCAATGAAGGTACAGTGAAATTCAGATTGCCATACAGTCACACCAATAAAGAGCAACAAGACACCCAAATAAATTGGTGTATACAAATCTCTGTCTCTCCACCTCAATTCTCAACAGTGGTGCCCCACAAGAGGTCTTCCATCCCTGCTATACTCCCTATACATCACAACTGTATAGCCAAATTCAGCTCTAACTCCATCTACACATTTTCAGATAACACCACTGTGGTGGGCCGGATCACAAACAATGACGTGGCAAAGTACAGGAGGCAGATAGTGAACTTAGTAACATGCCATCCCTCAATGTCAGCAAGACAAAGGAGTTAGTTATCAACCAGGAAAGGCAGTGGAGTACATACCCCAATCAGAACCAATGGTGCTGAAATGGAAGTGGTTGAGAGCTTCAGGTTCCTTGGGGTTAATATTCCCAACAAAATTGTCACGGACCAACCACATTGATGCAACAGCCAAATAGGAACACCTGCATCTCTACTTCCTCAGAAGTCTGAGGAAAATCGGCATGACTCCAATGACTCTTGCAGACTTCCACAGATGCACCATAGAAAGCATACTGTGGGGTTATATCGCAACTTGATTTGGGAACAGCTCTGCCTAAGACCGCAAGAAATTGCAGTGTTGTAGGTGTATCTCAGTCCATCACACAGACCAGACTTCCCACCATTGACACAACCTACACCTCATATTACCTTAGAAAAGCAGCCAACATAATCCCAGTCATTCTGTCCCATCCCAGTAATTCCATCTCCCTGCTCCAGTCCACAAGATTCATGAACAACATATGGGCCTGTCCCACTTAGATGATTTTTTCGGCGACTGTCATATTCGTTGCAGGTCGCCGGAAAACTGGTGACTGAACAACCCACGACAATGTCTACAACAACCTACCAACTAGTCGACGTCAAGCTACTGCAAGCTACCGACAACCGGCGACCCGTTAGGACGTCCACCTACAACAAGCTACAACAAGGTAAGACAATTCAGTCGCCAGTACCTGCTGCCGGTTGACATAGGTGGTCACCAATGGAATTCACTGAAGTCAGCACCGGCGACAACCTACGTCATCCTGACGACAACCTACGACAGCACCTACGTCAGAAGTCAAGCTAAGCTCATTGGCATCAAGTCAACTGTCGCCAAAAAGTTTTGAACATTCGACGACCATACAGGCGGAAGTCGCCTAAAAAAAAAGAAATCGCCTAAGTGGGACAGGGGCATTATTTTCCTGTTATTAGGCACCTGAACATTCCTTCCATAAGTTAGGGTACCGTCCAATTCACCTCTACCTCATTGTGGACATTGGACTGGTCCATGGACTTATGCACTACAATGCTGAGAACGACATTCTGCACATTGGATCTTCCCCATTGCTCTACCTATTGTACTTGAATTGATTGCATTTATATATAGTATATCTGATCCGTTTGAATAGTATGCAAAACAGTTTCATTTTGCCTTGGTACACGTGACAATAATAAACCTGAACATGGAAGTGTTGTTCAGGTCTCTGGATGGTGATGAGAGGTGTACAGAGGTACAGCGCTCAACTACTTTTAAATGACCAATGTGCAACTTCTCCAAGTTGCTTGGAATAGTGCAGGTGCACATGGTGTGTTCCTCGTCGACATGACATACCTGTCGTTTTTCACTGAGCCTCGGTACATGTAACCATAACAAACCTATAGGGAGGTTGCACGGCAGTCGAGGTCACGACCCGTGGCCCGTACTGTTTCCACGCAACACCTTCTGGAGTACAAGCGGTGAACGTCAGGCAAGCACTTACTATGGCTGCCAGTACATCGGGCCCGTCTTCTGTCCCAGCATCCGGACTCCACACTTGCGGACCCCGGGTCGTTTGTCCCCGCGGCCGGTGTTTGGCGGCTGAAACGCGGCGGCGGGGCTACAGACAGCCCAGCACCGGGGGGGGGGGGGGGGGGGGGGAATCACCCTGTGTGGGGCGGTCGGGGTGTGAATCACCCGGTGTGGGTGTCATGGGGATGAATCGCCCCAAGTGGTAGTGGAGGCCGGGGGGGGGGGGGGGGGGGTTGGTGAATCACCCCGTGTGGTGGTGGGTGGGGGGAGATGAATCAGACCGTGTGGGTCCAGGGATCCGCGGGGGGGGGGGGTGAATCACCCCAGTGTGGGGGTCGGGGTCCGGTGCCGGTGCAGCGCGGTCAGTCACTCTGGGTGGGCGGAGGGACCAGACTGTCCCCAACTCTGCTGCAGCTGACGGGGACGTTGCCGGGTTTCGTCCCGGTGTGTCCACTGCCCGGAGCCGCGGCCCTGCTCCACTCGGCCCCGTGTGTGGCCACTGCCGACCCACAGTACATCACAGTGCAGCGAACCATTTTCCAGGAGAAAACGTGCAGCAATCTTAACTTACACACATTGAATGGAAAACCGTACGACCGCGCCCTATAAAAAAAATCCTGAAAATAAGGAGCTTTGAAAATGAATGGCTTAAAAAAATCTCCGCTGTTCGATCGACATCTTTCTTCCCAAGTCTCCAGTAATTTTTCAGCACAAAGAAACATTAGCTAAATTACAAGCCCAATAGAAAAATGTGTTCAAAGAAATCCGCTGATTCCGGTCTGAATCTGCATCGATGTCACATTGTCGCAAACTCCTACGCAAATGTCTCTAGCAAACTTTCGTCAAACTTTTATTTGCGCCTCAGTCACTTACCCCAATGAAAAAGTAGCTCGCACTTCCTCCACCAGATACTCAACAATCAGCATTTGTTTTCAAATCCATCGCTCCAAATTCCGGACAGAAAATTATGCAAAATGTATCAAAACCCCTGTCAAGTGCACTGCTTCCTTCAAACTCAATTTGTGAAGTTTTACATGTCCAATACTTACACGAAAGGCACCCGTGAACGAGTTAGGTGTTTGCTGCAGTGTGTAATTCTTTAAAGAAGCGAGTCCGATGCAGACTTTAGAATGAATCCGTTTTAAAAGCTTTATGGAATTAATAAAATTATTGTAAGTGATTAGATTTACCGGCCTGGGCCAATCATTCAGTGAGAGTGCGAAAAGGCTTTTACACCCACCTGGTCTTGCATGAATGAGCCAGTTGAGAAAAGACGAGGATTCTGGTTAAGGAAGCATTTGGATTTTGAATAACTTCGCAATTCAACATTTGGTGGAGAGGGGATGGTAGGATAGAGAATATGTTGGAATTCTTCCAGAGCAAGTAAGTTTCGGCAATGTAGTTCAAAAATCAGTCACCATTCTACAAAGTGCTCGCTAAAGATCTTCTGATTGTAGATACATTCTTGCTGCGTTAATAATGCTTCGCTATAGCTCGAAAGAAAGTGATCTTTCGCTACCCCCCACCCCCCATCCCACCAATTGTATCACTGGCCGCGGCAGATGTTTGTTGCAGTATCACCCCCACCCAGTTCAATGCACACAGAGGAGAGATTTACTGCAGTTTCAACACGGTTTCATTCTTATTGTATACTTTAATCACTGCTGCAGGAGCCGAAGTTAGAGAGGAAAAAAATGCTAAATGCAACACAGCCGCATGCGTTGCATATGCGTCCTCGTTCACTGTCCTACACGATGCAAATCAAAAAAATAAATAGTTTGGCGGGGTCTTTTTTTAAATTTGGTTGACTTTTGTTTCGGCGGTGCAAGCAGAAAGCTGCAGCAACGGAGCGCATGCCCGGCGGCTTAGACTGCTCTCCGCCAGCAGCGTACGCATGCGCGGTGGCCGGATGCCGGCACCCTGCTCAGCGCGCGGCCGCGTGCTGCCCTCCGCCGGCAGCCTGTCGGCGTCCCGCGCATGCGCGCCGCCCACAGACCCCCGAGGCCAACCGACCGGGGAGCGAGGGGACGGCGCGACCCGTTCTCCCTCACACACTCCCCCCCCCTCCGCATCCGCATTCGCTTCAAAACCTCCTCCACTGTGCAAAAGCCTCATTTTTTTTACCTTTGCAGCTCGGACGCTTCCATGTCGGGAGCGTCTACTGATGCATAGCTGCTGTTGCTGCTGCTGCTTGGAGCCGCCGCCGTTCAGGTAGACGTCGTTGTTGGAAATAAATAAAGCGAGCAAACGATGCCGTGGGGAGCGCTGCCGCCGGCTTTGCCCCCTCAGCCAGCGCTCGAGCTCCTCTCGGCTATCGTGGCGGCCATCTTTGCGACCCGGTCTGTGGTAACTACGGCAACCCGCGGCGGACAGCCCGTGAGCGCGCGGCCGCCAGGGGGCGAGGCTGAGGCCGCTGCCCAGGTCTGTGCACCTTTGCTGCTATATAACCATTAAAAAAAACATTTCCAAATAAAACTTTCAATTAACTTTGTTGTATTGCCATGTATTAAATGCACGCGAACTGTTTACATTTGCCGCATTGTCTCTTTTTACATTTCCAAACAAAAACCCTCTCCTCTGATTCTGTCTGAAGATGGGTCTCGACCCGAAACGTCACATATTCCTTTTCTGCAGAGATGCTGCCTGACTCGCAGCATTTCGAGTCAATCCTTTAAATTAACTTTGTTGCATTGCATGTATTAAATGTATTTTACACGTAAGCAGGTAGACACAAATTGCTGGAGTAACTCAGCGGGTGAGGCAGCATCTCTGGAGAGAAGGAATGGGCGACGTTTCGGGTCGAGGCGGAACAAAGAATGTAGGCGGAGACCTTTTACCTTGTGGTCATTACCAAAGATTATAGAGGAGCCAAAGATCATATAACAAGCTTGCTATAGGATCTTTGGTCATTACTGCCGAAGAGTTGCAGGGGAAAGCAAAGATCTTTGGGGGAAAGTACCTGGGGAGGGGGTGGTTTCGTGGGAAGGGACGAGTTTACCAGGGAGTTTCGGAGGGAACGGTCTCTGTGGAAAGCAGAAAGGAAGGGAGTGGTTGAGAGTGGAACCGACAATCTGTTTACATCTGCTGCCTTTTAATCTTTCATTTTTAAAATATTTCCAAACCAACCCCCCTCAAGTAACTTTGTTGCGTCGCAATGCTTTAAATGCACGTTATGTGTAAACAGAGGGATTACTTGAGAGTGAGACAGACAATCCAGAAGGAACCTTGCACACAAGGTTGCGTACATTACCTTGTATAAAATATATTAAAGGGAGATAACCTGGCATTAAATTGCTGCGGTTTTCAGATTAATGGGTGTAATTTGTAGAATGATTGCTTGCTTGGGAAGGGGACAACGATGACTTCCTTGTTCCTCAGGTGGTGCTGGTGTGATTGACATGAGGCTGGATTCCTCTGGCAAAGTGGATGCCACCCTGTGCAAAAAAAAAGCCTTTAATGGTGTATTTGTTCCACATGCACGTACTTTCTCGCACAACTTGATGTTTTAATTCTTGCCACTTGGCAGAAGAGAAGTTTGCAAAAGCACTTTGAAGGAGCTGAGTGAATAAAGTCTTGTAGGAACCGTGAGACCGTGCAAAATAAACCACCACATGGGAAGGAATGTATGGTTCACTGGTACTTTGTCACGTACAGCCTATAATGAAATTATTTTTCTTTTGCACATACTTCGGTGATAATCTTATTTTTTTTAGGCACAATAGGGGAGATTCACTAGGACTCCTCTGTTCTTGGAAATCCATATCCTCCGAGAAGTTGAACTGCTTTGGAATTACTAACTTTGTTAAGCAGGTCAGTTGTGGTTAAATATTTTATGTCTCTTCAGGATCAGAAGCTGAATTTGGGGATAGGGGGTGTGGGCGGGGGCGGGAGGGGGTGTGTGGGCGGGAGGGGTTGTGGGGGGGGGGAGAACTCGGAGAAAAGATGGGGGTTGTGGAGGGTATCACGGGGGAGGGGGACAGGAGCCAGTGAGGGGGACCAGAGTAGAAGGAGCTGGAGCAGACTCACAGCAGTTGCTGGTCGTTTGATCGCTGGTCGTTCTCCGCCGGGATCTGATTTTCCGTTTGGCGACATTTCCCGCGCCAGGCCGCTTGTGGTCCCTCCGAAAATTGTGTCCGGTTGGAAACCTCCGCCGGCCATCCACAGCTCCAGTAAAGACGCGATGGCGCAGGAAGGGGCAGACCGTCCCGCGGAGCGACAGGAGAAAAGACCAATCCAAGCGGCGCTGAACGGCAGGAGAGGAGATCGCTCTGCGCTCGCGCGTTTTTAAAGATTTTTTAAAGCTCGCTAACGTTTACATTAGACCACTGATCGGAACGAAACTTGGTGCAATCGCAACAAAGAGAACTGAGTAAGCTGGCGAAAAATCGTAGCGCCATCAAGTAACGTTTTTTGCGCAAATAGAATGACCACGCAACCGGAAGATAACAAGATCAGAGCTTTAGTTATGTACAGATAGATAGATAGATTTCCACCATTTGCTATTTTGATTTTTGATTTCCAGCATCAGCAGGTTTTTTGATTTACACAATCCATGTATTTGAATGTTAAAATGAAGATCTAGCTGATGATTCATTGACTGCTGAAGGACTCTAATAAGAGTAGGACTTATTTAAGAGCCCTCTATCTCAGCCTAACAATTAATCAAATTGGTACTGTTATTTGATAGTCTCACTGGTCCACTGAGAAATGATGTTGCTTTATTGTCACTTGCATCTAGCTGGGTGCAGTGAAATTCTTTGTTTTTGCATACAAATTACACAAACGAATTGCCACAAAGGTGCCGACAAAGTTACAAAAAGTGCTCATCCCCCTCCTCACTGGATCCCCCTAAGTTCTTGGTGGCCCCCAGCATGCCGGGTTCCACTTTGTTCTCGGCGACAGGGCCCGACCTCAATGCTCCGACCTGACTTCATCCTTGGCCTGACCTTGTCCACGTGGCTCAGACTTGTCTTCGACCTGACCTCGGGGCTCAGATCCAACCACCTTGCCTTGACCACTCGTTCCACACCGGCCTCTCTGCAGGCCGTGGCGCCTGTGAGGCGAGTCCTCCCCTATTGTCCAACTGTGGCAGGCGAGTCAGACCTGCAGCACCGGCAGAAATCACTATCAAAGCATGGGGGTGACACATTTTGGGGCACAGATCTTGGTGGCCGCGCGCACACACACGCGCACACAAGGCTTCGGAGGCTTCAGCCATGGACCCTGTGGACGGTAACATTGGGAGCTGACCTGGTTAGTGACCGACTCTGAGCTCCAGCAACAGCAGCTTTGTCCGCCCTGAATCGTGGGGCTTGAATCGGCCCGTTCTCGGGGCCTTTCATCGCACGGCACGGCTTAAAATCGGCTGACGGGGGCTTCAACGTCAGGAGCCTCGATCGTTTGCAGCCGTTTTATTTTAAGCCGCGCCGGACGATGAAAGGCCCCACGAACGGGCCGATTCAGCCCTTAGAAAGCGTCTGATACCCTCT
Source organism: Amblyraja radiata (assembly GCF_010909765.2). Classification (NCBI taxonomy): domain Eukaryota; kingdom Metazoa; phylum Chordata; class Chondrichthyes; order Rajiformes; family Rajidae; genus Amblyraja; species Amblyraja radiata. The sequence goes on along the minus strand of NC_045963.1, from coordinate 43,097,678 downwards.
TGAATCTTTCAAAAGCTACAATGCGATAAATAACACTTAAACAAATAAAATTGAAGCAAATAAAGGCAAACAGAAGAACCAACCTTGGAGGGGGGAGAGAGATAGAGAGAGTGAGAGAGATAGATGGGAAAAACACACTAAATAACGTGAGTGACTGTGAATGAGGGACTTACCTGCAAGCCAGCCAGGAAACCCGTTCGACCGGAGTCCTTAATGACCAGACCCATTTCCGCCCATCGGGAGTGCCCTGGCACGACGGGAGTGTCCCTGCCCTCTAATCACCGGGAATGTCCCGCGGACTTGGCAGCAGTGTCCCGGGGACCTCTAGCACCTCTAGCACTTCTAGAAGACGCCATGCCCTCTTCTTACTGTCACCATTGGGCAGGAGTCCCACACCATCAGGTTCAGGGACAGCTATTTCCCTATGACTATCAGGTTCCTGAACCAAGCTACCCAACGCTAACTCGACCGTAACAACGGAACATCACAGCCCACCTCTTGCACTTCTGTGGACTTGTTTTTTTTCTAATTACATTTTTGCACTAATGTGTTGTTTTTGCAACTTATTTTTGAATTTTATATATAATTTCTGTATAAAACAGGTATAATTTCTTTATTGCATTTTTGTCTGAGTATGTGCATGTGATGCTGCTGCAAACAAGGTTGTTCATTGCACTGTACCTCACCATACTTGAAACAATGAACTAACCTTTGGGTCCTGAAAACAAAGGTGAAGACAATCAACAGGCTTCTTCCTGTGTCAGCCTCCGAAGAAATCTATCCACTGAATCAGTTTCCCATCATGTGCCGCAGTAAATGAAAACTTGGTGGGGGAGTATTTTATTTTTTTAAATTACACAGAGCATTTCAAAAAGAAGACTGAATGACCAACTTATCCAACTAGATCTCTTAAAGCCTCTCACTTGATAATGTTCTCTATGTGTGTTAACCGGAACTCCATTACACTGGTACAAGCAGGTTTGAATGGAGCTATTATTTACAAGTGGTACCTAATTAGGTTTTAATTGTGAAATGCCAAGTTCATGGTAATGATATACATCATTTGATGATTGAAAGATACAACATGGAAACAGGCGCTTTGACCCACCGAGTCCACGCCAATCAAGGAACCTCAAAAGTACATCAATCACCTATTTGCACTAGTTCTATGTTATCAAGAAACAAGAGTCAAAAGTGTTTTATTATGTGTCCCAGATAGAACAATGAAATTCTTACCAGCTGCAGCACACCAGAATATGAAAACTTCGTAGACTGTAAACAATATGATAAACGAGAGAGAAAAAAAAGTTCAGTGTGTATATATACACATACCCACAAGTACACACATATATCCGTATATACATACACACACACACTCAAAAGACAAACAATATTAGTGCAATAATAATAATAATAATAGTCTATTGAGGTTCAGAGTTTATTTGAGTGTTTAATAGCCTGATGGCTGTAGGGAAGAAGTTGTTCCTGAACCTGGACGTTACAGTTTTCAGGCTCCTGTACCTTCTTCTCTATGGCAGGGATGAAATGAGTATGTGGCCAGGATGGTGTGGGTCGCTAATGATGCTGGCTGCCTTATTGAAGCAGCGAATGATAAATCCCTTCAATGGTGAGGAGGTCAGAGCCGATGATAGACTGGGCAGTGTTCACAACTTTTGACAGTCTTTTCCATTCCTGGGTGTTCAAGTTGCCGAACCAGGCCACGATGCAACCAGTCAACATGCTCTCTACTGTACACCTGTAGAAGTTCAAGAGAATCCTCTCTGACATACCAAATCTCCGTAATCTTCTCAGGAAGTAGAGGTGTTGATGTGCTTTATTTATAATTGCATCAGCGTGCTGGCTCCAGGAAAGATCTTTGGAAATATGCACGCCCAGGAATTTGAAGTTTATAAACAGGATTGTGGTTCCTCATCTTTCCTCTTCCAAAGTCAGTTCATTGGTTTTACTGATATTGAGAGCCAGTTTTTGTGCTGGTACCATTTGGTCAATCGGTCGATCTCACTTCTATACTCTGACTCATCACACTTTCTCATCCACATCCTACATACTTGTGAGGTTCAAGATTTCAAGGTCAGTTTATTGTCACATTTACCAATTAAAGTGCAGTGAAATTTACCATACAGCCATACTAAGTAAAAAGCAACAAGACACACAACCACATAAAAGTGAACTTAAACATCCACCACAGTGGATTCCACATTCCTCACTGTGATGGAAGGCAATAAAGTTCAATCTACTTCCTCTTTGTTCTCCCGCGTTCGGGGCAGTCAAACCATCCGCAGTCGGGGCGATCAAACCCCCCGCAGCGGTCGATAGAAGCCCCCGTCGGGGTGATCGAAACTCCCTCCGTGGCATGAAGCTCCCGAGTCAGCCTCTTCTTACCAGAGACCACGGGCTTCATGGTTAAAGTCCACAGGCCCCGCGGTTCCCTGATTTGTTTGCAGTAGAACTAGATTTATGGAGACTGTTACATCAGAGATCCATGGATACTGAGTCATTAAGTTAATTCAAGGCGGGGAAAGAATTTTTGCAGAAAATTAAAGTAATTTCACAAGCACTACTCTGTCTCCAGGCCAATGGCCCACTCCTAATGACATCAGTATTTTTTAACAACGCTCACAACAGACATTGTGGGCCAAAAGGCCTGTTCTTGTACTGTACCGTTCCATACTCTATGAAAATCACGAGTTATGAAGATCAAATAGGAATGTGGAGTAAGGTCGGCATCGAATCAGCCATGAATAGCAGAATATGGTTTTGGCTAATTCCTGCTTTGAATATTTTAAATTAATCTCAAAAGCACTACTGTGCCTCCAAGTCAGTGGGTCACTCTTGGTGACCCCAGTATTATTAATGACGCTCTCAAATAAATGCTTGATCCACCCCAGCAGGCAGTGACTGGCCGTGAATCATACTTGTCTATTAAATTAATTTTATTTCCGCCCTTTCCTCTTCCTCAAGAGCCAAGAAAAACACATCCCTCTGCCAAGTTTACTCATAGCAAAAATTTTGAAAGTTAAATTTAGTTGCAAGCTACCCTGACCAGTGTACTATAGTCCATTAGAGCTGCATTGCCTTCAGAAGAGTAGAGATTGAGGTATAAACTTAGAACCCACCCTACATTGCCGAGAGCTTTGGCAGATAATCAGCACCCGAGTCGTCATGGTGGTCGCCGCCCCTGCTTGCAGAACATAGCCCCCGCTCGCAGAACACAGCCCCCGCTCGCAGAGCACAGCCCCACTCGCAGAACACAGCCCCTCACTCGCAGAGCATAGCCCCTCGCTCACAGAACACAGCCCCCTGCTCGCAGTCCGCTTCAGCTTTATGTTCCCCGCCCGTCAGCAGGTGCCGGAAGGGGCGTTACCTTCATGGTGACAGACGGATGAGAAGACCAATCTGCTGATCTCACGATTTTTAAACCTTCATAACTTTTGTAATATTCCACCGATCGGAACAAAACTTGGTGCACTTGGAGCAGAGGAGAACGGTGAGTAGGGTGGCGAAAAATACTAGCGATATAGGGTACCGTTTTTGTGCAAATTTAAATACAACGGAAGTGGTCAAGATCAGAGTTTTAGTAATAGTATAATAATAATCACAGATGCAATTATTAACACCTATAGTACTAGGTAATCATAATAATGCAAAAACCGAAGTCTGTATTACAACCAAAGAGTCCATAGAAAATCATAATTCCTGAGGTTAGTGTTGTGCCGTGTTCAGGAAATTGATGGTTGCTGGGAAGAAGCTATTCTTGAACCTGGAGGTCACAGTTTTCAGGTTCCTGAACCCTCCCCAATGGTAGCAGCGAGATGAGAGGATGATCAGGATGGTGCAGGTTTTTGATAATATTGGCTGCCTTTTTGAGGCAGTGCCTCACGTGGATCCCTTCGACGGTGGGGAGTTCAGTTCCCATGATGGCAGTGTCCACCCCTCTCTGTAATCACGTGCGTTCTTGGATGTTCGAGTTACCGAACTAGGCTATGATGCAACCAGCCATTGCTCTCTATCATACACCTGTAGAAGTTTGTTGCCTTACCAAATCTCCTCAATCTTCTAAGGAAGTAGAAGCAATGATGTGCTTTCTTCATGATTGCATAAATGTGCTGAGCCCAGGTCAGATCTTCAGAGGTAAGCCGCACAGGAATGTGGAGTAGTTGACTCACTCTATCAACGTTCCATCAATGAAGGCAGGTTCATGGATTGCCGGCATTCCCATCTTGAAGTCAACATTCGGCTCCTTGGTCTTGGTGACGTTGAGAGCAAGATTGTTGCTCTGACACTTTTCAATCAAATTACAAATCTCCATCCTGTACTCTGACTCGTCATTACCTATTGGTTATCCAACAACGGTGGTGTCGTCAGCATGTTTAAAGATGGTGTTGGAGCTGTGTCTGTCTGCTGAAGGCGGGTTCCTTTGATGGCGAGAGGGGAGGGGATTATTGAGCGTACAAGACCAGAAGGAGGTGAACCCTGGAATTGGAAGGGCTGATGAAATTGTCTAGCAAGTCAGATTAAAGGGAACCTTAAGGCATTAAAAACAAAAGAGTAACCAGGGATGGAGTAGGAAATGGAGGGATATGAATTATATACAAACAGAAAAAACATTAGTTTAATTTAGCACCATGGTCGGCATAAACATAATGGGCCGAAGAGCCTGTTCCGATGCTGTGCTGTTCCATGGATCTGAATGTTGTATCACTGGTGGAGGAAATAATTGCTCTGTGCCTGTCCTTTTATCATTTTTAAATCACTTACAAACAATGTAAACACAGATATTTTAATTATACAAATTATGCTTGTAGAACGTAAGAAAAGCTACAGTTGTATGTTTCAATCAATCCTGACCCAGATACACATACAGGTTTGATGCTTATCCTACATCCCTTTTATATGTGAGGTTATGCAGCACCATGAAAATATTTGAAGGGAATGATTGAATTAAACTGATGGAAAGATACGGCCTTCTTGGGCTCCTGCACTCCGTGTGGTGAGGGAGGTCCCACTGACAGGACTCCAAGATTCTGACCTGGCGCCTGGGCAGTTATGTCAATGGGGGAAACCCCTTGCTAGGTTATAGTGGCCCATCAGCAATAATGGACATCATTCCCCCAACCCCATCCCTTTCTATGGTCTGTTATAACGAGGGTTTATTGCACTGCATTATACTTCGATGACTCGCCCGCCCAGCAGAACGTGATCGCACTTAAAGTGCCGGATTTCTGGGCGGCGCAGCCTCATGCATGGTTCGCACACATCGAGGCCCAGTTTGAGCTCCGCCAGATCGTCGCGGATGCGAGTCACGACTTCTTCGTGGAGGGCCGCTGACTCAGGAGACGGCATCGCGGTTGTTGTCGTTTCTGCAGAATCCGCCTGCCGTTGGCAGGTACGAGACCATGAAGGCGTTTTGCTGCCCCGCACCTTCGGGCTCAGCCGCCGCGATCGCGTGGCTCGGGTGCTACATATGGACGGTCTAGGTTATCGTCAGCTGTCGGTTCTCATGAGTGAGTGTTAGCGCTCATGGATGGACATCAGCCTTGCCTATTGTTTGAACAGGCGTTCCTGGAGCAGATGCCCGTTGACATCCGCCTGCTTCTCGCTGGGTCTGATTTCACCGACCCCCTGCAGCTCGCTGAACGGGCGGACGAGCTATGGCTTGTCAAACAATAGGATGGTTGTTCCGTCAGCCAGGTGTCTGTGCCATCGTCACAGCAGCCTCGCTGGGCTGTTCCTCCTCGGGATGACTTAGCTGGCTCGCAGTCCACCGCTGTGGTCCACAGTAAGCGCTAGTGGTGTTATTACCACCAACACTGGGGTGCAGAGGCCCGTCGATGCCGCACCCCTTGCTCGTTTTCGGGAAATGCCCCGGCCGATCGCCAGTAGAAGCTATCGCAGTCGGCCAGAAACATCGCCTCTACATCAGGGATCACCATTCCGGGCTTCGTTTCCTCATGGACACTGGGGCGGAGATCAGCATCATCCCTTCGACTGGCCTCGATACTCGTGCTGGTAGGCGTGGCCCTGCCCTGACCGCTGTTAATGGCAGCCCCATTCGCTCCTATGGGACTCAGACTGTTTCCATCGTCCTCGATTCTCATCGTTATTCGTGGCCCTTCACAATCGCTGATGTCTCCCAGCCTTTGCTCGGGGCTGTTTTTTTTGTGGGCTTTTCCCCTCATGGTGGAAGTCCGGGGCCAGCATCTCGTTCCTCCAAGCCCCCCCAGCCTGTGGCCTCGCAGCCCGTGGTTTCTCCCGATCCGCAGCTCGGATATGTGTTGGATGTGGGCGGAGCCTATGCCCCGATCCTGCCGGAGTTCCCAGAGATCCTGACCCCGCGGTTGCATTCGGCCGCTCCTACGCATGAGGTGGTGCATCACATCCTCACCGCTGGCCCTCCAATGCATGCTCGGGCGTGCCGCCTCCTGCCCGACAAGTTAAGTTTAGCACGTGAGGAGTTCCAACAGATGGAGGACATGGGGATCGTGCTGAGTTCCGACAGCCCTTGGGCTTTCCCACTTCACATGGCTCCCAAGTCGTCTGGGGGGTGGCGGCCATGTGGGCATTATCGCTGCCTGAATACCGCCACGACCGCCGATCGCTACTCGGTCCCGCATATCCGGGATTTTACGGCTCATTTGGATGGTGCTACCATATTTTCGAAGGTCGATCTGGTCCGCGGCTACCATCAGATTCACGTCCACCCCGATGATATGCCCAAGACTGCTATCGTTACTTTGTTTGGTCTGTTTGATGCCTTTCGGACTTTAAAATGCCACGCAGGCTTTTCCACACCTGATGGACATGGTTGCTCGCGGTTTGAATTTTGTTTTCATTTATCTCAATGAAATTCCGGTCGCCAGCTATTATCATCGAGAACACTGTGAGCACCTCTGCGTGCTGTTCCAGCGGCTCCAGGATCACGGGTTAGTCATTAACGCCAAGTGCCAGTTCGGCCTCAGCTCCATCTCCTTCCTGCGTCATCACGTTACCTCACAGGGCACCACACCTCTTCCCGATAAAGTGGAGGCGCTTTGGCAGTTTCCTCGGCCGCTCACCGTCAAGGGTCTGCAGGGGTTCATGGGCATGGTGAACCTTTACCATTGTTTTGTGCTGGCGGCGGCTTGGATCATGCGGCCTTTGTTCCTGTGCCTGACTGGTAAGCCTCGGGATCTCATATGGACCGCCGAGTCTGAGGCCGCTTTCGAGGCGGCCACATTGCTGGTTCACCCGTGGGCCGCTGCCCCCACCGCCCTTACCGTGGATGCTTCTGATGCTGCTGTCGGAGGGGTTCTGGAACAGTTTATCGGTGGTCGATGGCAACCGCTTGCTTTCATCAGCCGGCACCTGCGCCCTCCTGAGCGCAATTACAGTGCGTTCGACTGCGAGCTTCTGGTTCTTTATTTGGCGGTCCAACATTTCCGGTATTTCCTGGGGGGCAGGACATTTATAGATAGATAGATCCTTTATTGTCATTCAGACCTTTCGGTCTGAACGAAATTATGTTGCCTGCAGTCATACACAGAATCAATAATAACAAAACATACAATAAACACAAATTAAACATCCACCACAGTGAGTTCACAAAGCACATCCTCACTGTGATGGAGGCAGAAGCGGCACCTGGCTTTCATGTCCGAATTCACTACCGATGTTCGGCACGTGGCCGGCAAGCTGAATCAGGTGGCTAATGTTTTGTCTCGCCCTGCAGTCCATGCTGTGCTGTCCGTCTCCCGGGGTTGGACTATACTGCACTGGCTGCTGCCCAAAGTGATGGTGACGAGATGCAAGGAAATCATACTGCTGCATCAGGTTTAGTGTTGGCTGTTCGGCCCGGCAGGGGTGACAGGCCTGTGCGATTCTTCCACCAGCCACCTGCCGTTCCAATTGGTTGGCAGCGGCGAGTTTTCACCTCCATTCATGGACTGGCTCATCCTACCATCCGGGCGACTTTTGCATTGGTGGCGGCCAAGTTCGTGTGGCATGGCCTTCGTAAGCAGGTTGCGACATTGGGCCAGGGCCTGCATTCCTTGCCAGACGTCTCAGAGGCATGTTTGTGAGCCACTTCAGGATTTTGTGGTGCCTCCTCACTGTTTTGCTCGCATTCATGTGGATCTGGTGGATCCCCTGCCTTACCTGCTCATGGTTGGGGATCGTTTCACACGGTGGCCTGAAGCTATTCCGCTGTCCGACACCTCCGCTGCGAATTGTGCTCGGGCTCTCGCGGCCCACTGGGTGGCGCGTTTTGGCGTGCCTGCTAACATTTCTACTGATCGTGGTGCCCAGTTCACCTTTGCCTTGTGGTCGGCCATGATCAGCTGTATGGTGCGCAGCTGCAGCATACCACCGCGTATCACCCTCAGGCCAACGGGTTGGTCGAACGTTTCAATCCAATTCAATTAAATTCAATTCAACTTTATTGTCATTGCATAGATACAAGTATGGGTACAACGAAATGCAGTTTAGCGTCTGTTCGTAGTGCAATATAGAAATAAAAATACAGAATAAGCAAACAATGTGGAAGGAGAGACGGAGAAATCTATCGGCGGGACTCCGAGTTCAGCAATGTGATAGTGTTATTGAAGAAGCTATTCCTCATCCTACTTGTACGAGACCTGAGGCTCCTGTACCGCCTCCCTGATGGGAGGAGGGCAAACAGTCCATGGTTAGGGTGGGAGTGGTCCTTGATGATCTTCCCGGCCCATCTCAGACACCGTTTTCGGTGGGGGGCATCCATGGCAGGGAGCAGGGCACCGATGATGTACTGAGCAGTTTTCACCACCCGTTGTAGTGCCTTCCTGTCAGCTACGGTGCAACTGCTGTACCATACCGTGAAGCATGTGGTCAGGATGCATTCGATGGTACAGCGGTAAAAGTTGGTCAGGATCTGGGGGGACAGGTGAGCTTTCTTGAGCCTCCTCAGGAAGTAAAGGCGCTGCTGCGCCTTTTTGATCAGTTTGGAGGTATTGAGGGACCAGGACAGATCCTCCGCGATGTGTACCCCGAGGAATTTGTAGTTGGAGACGCGCTCCACCTCAGTCCCGTTTATATGGATGGGGGTATGTCTGCCCCCTCTGTTCTTCCTGAAGTTAACAATAATTTCCTTCGTCTTCTTGGAGTTGAGGACGAGGTTATTGTTGGCACACCAGGCTGCCAGGTGCTGGACCTCCTCCCTGTAGGCTGACTCGTCGTTGTCACTGATCCGTCCTACCACCGTGGTGTCGTCGGCAAATTTAATGATGGCGTTGGTGCCATTCTTAGGGATGCAGTCATGGGTGAAGAGGGAGTAGAGGAGAGGGCTGAGCACACAGCCCTGTGGCATGCCGGTGTTCAGTGTTATAGTGGAGGAGGTGAGGTTGTTGACCCTAACAGACTGTGGTCTGTTGGTGAGGAAATCCAGTGTCCAATTGCAGAGGGAGGTGGAGATGCCAAGTCCGCTGAGTTTGATGATCAAGCTAGCGGGGATGACAGTGTTAAAGGCGGAGCTGAAATCGATGAACAGCAACCTGATGTAGGTGTTATTGCTGTCCAGGTGGGTCAGGGCAGAGTGTAGGGCCGCCGATATGGCGTCCTCTGTAGACCTGTTGGTCCGGTAGGCAAACTGATGGGGGTACAGTGTGGGGGGGAGGCTGGCTTTGAGGTGAGCCAGGATCAGCCGCTCAAAGCACTTTGCAATGACAGGGGTGAGTGCCACTGGGCGGAAGTCGTTGAGACTCCCTGTAGCTGATTGTTTGGGCACTGGCACAATGGTTGATGTCTTGAGGCAAGTGGGGACGACACCCTGGGCCAGTGACAGATTGAAAATGTCAGTGAAGACCAGGGATAGTTGTCCAGCACATGCCCTGAGCACCCGCCCGGGGATGCCATCGGGGCCGGCAGCTTTGACAATTTTCCACAGACAATTGAAGTCGGCGTAGAAGGTGCGGCTCATTGGCCCGGATTGGGTGGACCAATTGCCTTGGGTGTTGCTGGGATTCTCACGGCTCCTAAGGCGGATATGGACATGTCTTCCGCGGAGCTGCTGTATGGTGCGCTGCTGTGGGTGCCTGGGGATTTCCTTCATGCGGCTTGGGGGTTGTCGGAGCCCGCCTCATCTGTGCTGGGGTATCTGCGTGAGAAAGTGGGGGTCCTGGCTCCCGTTCCCACTTCCCGCCATGGGGTCGTCCCTGTGTATGTTCCCCCAGTGCTTAAGGACTACTCTTTTGTCTTTGTTCGCAGGGACTCGCATCGCACTCCGCTCCAGCGGCCTTATGAAGGGCCTTTCCAGGTGTTGCGGCCTGGTGTCGCGACTTTTGTATTGGATGTCAGGGGTTGTGAGGAGATCGTGTCAGTGGGCCGCCTCAAGCCTGCTCATTTGGATGTCGACAGCCTGGTGGTGGTGGCCCGACCCCGGCATAGGGGTCATCCGCCGGCCGCGCGCGCCCTGTTCCCCGGTTGCACCTGTTGTGCCTGTTTCCCCTGTTCCGTCTATTCGCCCTGTTCCGCTTGTGGCACTGGTTGTGCCAGTCCCTCCTGTCTCCACTCGGTCTGGTCGGGTCGATCGGACGCCCGCTCGTTTCCTTTCCTCAGGTTCTGGGTGGGGTCCTGTAGCGGCACCTAGTGGTGGGGTGGAGAGGTCAGAACCCTCTTCATTGGTAGGTGCGGTCACGTGACCACAGGGTGTTTTTGCGGGCTTTTGGGGTGTGTCCGTTAGTTAGTCAGTGCTCCTCCCAGCAACAGGAGCTATTATTGTTAGTTCAGTAAGGCACGCGAACTTCACGGGTTTTTTATTATCATTTTAAATCATTTTGCTCGACCTGTCTGGCCTCACTACACCTTCATTTATTTTGACTTGGCAACGAAAATTTTCTGACGTTGAATATTTCTGTGAGGCGTGTAATCAACATTGACTAAATACAACAAAGATAAATAGCTGTGATGTTATCATAATGTGAAGTCTTCACCCAAAGTTTGTTGGTATTTTATGAATGCTTGCAACCTAGAATCACACACTTTCTTCCAGTCCGTAAAGTTGCCTTATTAAAATTAAAATATTGTTCAAATTATTACAGCATCCACTTATTGAAATCAAACTAAACCTCATAATACATCAACACTCTTCCAAACAGAATCTGGAATCTTACAACCCAAAGGTATGAACATTGGATTCTCCAATTTCAAGTATTATCATCCCCTCCCCCTCCTCTCCCCTCACTTTCCCCTGTCCCCCACCCACCGTGGTACACACATATTTCTCCCACCATTTCTCCTCCCACCCAGTCACCTTGTTCTCTTCCCCATCTCCCCTGTTTCACTTTCATCCCCTTTACCTAAATCTCCTTCCAACCATATCCCTTCGGCTTTACATTTCACTCATCCCCATCATTCTTTTTTCATCTCCAGCATTTGTCACTTACTCCTCCCAACTGCCAATCACCACCCCCTCCCATCACATATCCACTTATCATTTGCCAGACTTTTCCCACCCCTTCTTCTCTTATCACAGATTACTCCCCCACCCATTCCAATCTGTCTGAGTCCCAACCTAAAACACCACCTGTCCGTTCCCTCCACATATGCTGCCTGGCCCTCCATCACTTTGTGTTTTGCTCGATCTTAGATATTTTTAGGTTTATTTTTAAATACTTGAACGGTAGCAGATGAGTGCTAAGTCACAAAGCAAATTGGTAAGTTAAATACATCACAAAATGTATAAAATAAGGCAAGCAATTCATTTTACTACAAAATAAGGCAAGCTATTTATTTTTATGTTTGGCCGTGCTATCAATTAACACTTAAAAAACTGTTCCTAAACTATTGTCCAAGTTGCAGAAACTGAAAAGAATGTATACCACCAATCACTGTACAGATACATGATAAAGGGAATAACGTTAATAACATTTAGTGCAAGATAAAGTCCAGTAAAGTCTGATCAAAGATGGTCCGAGGGTCTCCAATGACGTAGATAGTAGATTCAGGACTGTTCTTTTGTTGTTGATATGATGGCTCAGTTGTCTAATAACAGCTGGGAAGAAACTGTTCATGAATCTGGATGTGTTCGTTTTCACACTTCTATACCTCTTGCCTGATGGGAGAGGGGATGAGAGAGTGGCCAAGGTAGCACTAGTCCAGGGGTGGGGAACCTGCGGCCTTCTAGGCCATTAAGTGCGACCTTTTGAATGAATCCAAATTTTGTAGAACAAGTCCTTTTATTTTTATTAATATGTTTTTGTTTGTCTTTTATTATTTTTATTTTAATCTTAAAAAAGAAGATTCAACAAAATAATCCTATATCTAGTTGAAGTTTCTTGGATGCGGCCTTATTAGATTACAGCTAACTTAATGCGGCCTTCCAACATGAAAAGGTTCCCCATCCCTGGACTAGTCCTTGATTATGCTGGTGACCTTGCCGAGATAACGTAAAGTGTAAATGGAGTCAATGGAAGGGAGGTTGGTTTATGTGTTGGTCTGGGCTCCGTCCACAATTATTAGCAATGTTACAAAATTTTGAGATTTAAAAAATCAAGTCTGCAATTTATCCCATCAGATAAAGCATAAAAAGAAGTTTAATTTGACACCTAATTCACTTTCATATCTTCAGTATTAAAAAAGTTATGGCCATTTTCATACTCGGAAATTAGCATCTTGTTCCCTATTGCTTTTCCATTGACAACACAAAAGCTGTGATCAAGGACAGTCAAAAGCCCATAACTTTATTAAAAATTAAGAGAACTGAATGAAATTTTCAGTTATTATAGATTGAAGCATTCTGAAACAAATATGAAACAATCTTACTTGGATGACCTGAAATTAAAGCATATAATTAGTTAGTTACCCAATTTTAGCTAATTACAAAATTCAATTACTAGATCTAAACATCTATCAATTTCTTAAGAAAATGTTAACATTTTTAAATAGCCTAAGTGTCCAAATAACATTCACACAAGAATTCACAATATAACATGATTTTAAAATCTCATTGTCATGAATTTATAGGCCAAATGGAAGGAATTTAGTGTTTAATTCCTGTAAATTAATGGGCATTTAAATCATCTTGCGAGTTGGATATTGTGGAACTCGCTGGTTTGGAACGTTGCAGTTGCAGTGAATTTAAACCCCATATTGGCAGGAAAAATACTGCCGGTTCGTATATTTACATAATGACATTTTCGTGAAATTTTGATTAAAGGCATCCTAAGAAGCAAGTTTATATGAGAAAATAAACGGCATACCTTGCCTTGTCCCCTACGTGAGATTCGTCCCGTTGTCGGCGTTGACGGCATTTGAAGATGATTTTAATTTTACTCCAACAATTAAATTATCCAGCGCTAATTTTAATAAACGTAATAAAACGGCAGTCGAAGCGATTTTTCTTTACCAACTAAACAGCCTGACAGAGATCGATTTGAATAGGCTGCAGAAAAATCGCATTTTAAACCCGCCCCCCTCTCAAAGGCGCCAAAGTCACGCACACGGGCAGTGGCAGAACTGCAGCGCCGCTGAAGGTAAGTTTTGTAACATACCTACAATTATCTGCAATTTCTTGCGGCCTTGAATGGAGCTGTTCCCAAATCATGCCGTGATGCACCTCAATAAAATGTTTCAGTCCCAATTTTCAAAATGCCTGCACTGTCGAGCGGATTAAAAACAACCAGACTAAGTGGGACCCGTTGTGTTCCTGTCACGCAGGAAGCTTGGTCCCCCAAAGCAATATTCCATCACTCACCCATAGCCCCCAACTGCAAAGTCACAGCTCATTTCCACTCATCCCCCAGTACTCTTTCCCCCTCCTCTTCACCCTCCCTCTTTTTTCCTCTCTCCTCCTCCCCCCCTCCAATCCCTCCATCATCTCTCTCTCGGTACCCTTTCCCCTACCCTCAGTAACTCCCTCCAAACCTAACCACTCCCCTCCCTACCTCCTTCCTATCCCTCTATCCTCCACCTCCCCCACGCCTCACCTCTCCCCTATCCCCCCACTGTCCTTCCTCACCTCCCCCACTGCCCTCCTCTCCCTCTATCCCCCACCCCCCTCTTCTACTCCCCCCCCTCCCTCCATTCCCACTCCTCCCCCACTCTCCCTCCTCATCTCCTCCCTCTTCTTTTCCCTCTCCTCCTACCCTCCCCCAATCCCTCCCTCACCTTTCCTTTCCCCTACCCTCAGTCACTCCCTCCCTCCATAATTTCTCTCCCCTCCCTACTCCCCCCCCTCCTCTCCCTCTTTAATTATATAAAAGGCAAGGCAACTTTAATTAGGCAAGGCAACTTTAATTAGGCATGGCAACTTTAATTAGGCAAGGCAACTTTAATTAGGCAAGGCAACTTTAATTAGGCAACACAGCTTTAGCATTTCCAAACCAAAGCCAACACAGCTTTAGCATTTCCAAACCAAAGGCAACACAGCTTTAGCATTTTCAAACCAAAGGCAACACAGCTTTAGCATTTCCCAAACTACATTTTCAAACCACATTAAGGGCATTGACAGGTCAGTAAAACCACTCACAGTTTAGTAGACATGTGTTCAGTGTTATTCACAGCTCAGATCAGACTGAGAGACGTGACTCTCTTGCTCCCCCATCTTGCAGAGACTGACTGAGGCACTCAACACTTCCAGGTTTCATAGTCCCTCCGGAAGGGGCGTGGCCTTCAGGAGAGAAAATCTCAACATTTTTTAAACACTAATAACTCTTTTATTTTTCATCGATGGGATAAATCCTCTTGTCCTGCGCAGCGGAGGGGGACTGAGTAAGATGGCCAAAAATCACAGCCGTACGTGGCAGCGTTTTTTTCTAAAATCAATATACAGAACAATAGGAAGCAGTCAAGATCAGACTTTTAGTAATATAGATAGATGGTTGAACTTATGACGAACTTTGCGATGCACTTATATAATTCATTGAACGAGTAATGTGGGTCATGCTTAGCTGAGGGACACGTTTTGCAATGGGAGTTACATTATCGCTGTCATTATTTTGATTGAAGAATGTGCTTACTGTTTTTCCAAAAGAATCATATAAGCAGGGAATGGAGGGATATGGATCACATGCAGGTAGATGCAATTAGTTTATCATGTTCAGCACAGCTTTGTGGGATGAAGGGCCTGTTCTGGTGCTGCACTTTTCGATGTTCTAAGTAATGAGTTGGGTTGACATGATTTTGACAGTGGATACTAAAAACTGTGGATGCTGGTTTACAAAACAAGATACAGTGTGCTGGAATAACACAGTAGGTCAGGCAGCATCTTGGAAGAACATAGACAGGTGACGTTTCGGGCAATACCCAGCTTCAGAAAAAGAGTCTTGACACAAAACGTCACAGGGTCCCAACCCGAAGCGTAATCTATCCATGTTCTCTAGTGAAGCTGCCTGACCCGCTGAGTTCTCCAATGCTTTGTATGTTGATGAGTTTGAGAGTGCTGAAGTGTGCACACCACAAAACATTACCTGCACATTCATCCTGAGGGCTATTTGGTCAATGACTCCAACAAGTTCCAAACTCTGGCCACTCATTCAAGTGACAGCTCACAGCTACAAAAATACTTTTGGGTTTATGGAAATGCAAACATTCCTAAGATGTGACACACAAGTCAAACCAGTCAGAACAAGACCCAACTCTGGAAAAATGTCTTCATGCTTTTAATACCCATGAGTTAATCCCCATGAGCTTGCAATGTTTGCATAGCTAGACTGGCTGTAATTGTGTAATGACTTACATATGACAACAGCAGTGCAAATCACCAGTCATTGGTGCAAGCTTAATTTGCTCATTCCAAGTGACAAATTATATAATTAGAGCCATGCGTTTGTTCATTCGAGAATAACCAATGTTCTAAAGGGTGAAGGCCCTTCTCTGTTTCACCTCTAACAACGGTGGCACAGGGGCAACATGGTGGCGCAGCAATAGAGTTGCTGCCTTGCAGCACCAGAGACCCAGATTCAATCCTGACTACGGGTGCTGTATGTATGGAGTTTGTATGTTCTCCCTATGCGTTTTCTCCAATTTCCACCCAGATTCCAAAGATATGCATGTTTCTAGGTTTATTGGCTTTGGTCCCTAGAGTGTGAGATAGTGCTAGTGTACAGGATGATCGCTGGTCGGCGCGGACCCGGTGGGCAGAGGGGCCTGTTGCCTACTTTACAGACTGTCAGGTACTGAAACCGTCGTCACTTTGAAATGTGGAAACATGTTCTCTCGCTCATCTCTTCTCCACCCCCCTCCCCCCCCCCCCCCCCCGAATTTTTTTTTTTTAAACAATGATAAACTCGGAGAACCAGCTGGCATGCAGGGGTGGGGGAGGGGTTAGAGTGTGCTGGTTCATAAGATGCAGAAAGTAAACATGCAGGTGCAGCAAGCAATTTGCAATACTTTGGAAGTATATAAAATGATGAGAGGTGTGGGTAGAGTAGACAGTCAGAACCTCTTTCTCAGGATGGAAATGACAAGGACTACAGTCCATACTTTTGAGGTGAGTGGGGCAAAGTTTAAAGGAGATATGTGGGCAAGTTTTTAACAGAGTGTGGTGGGTACCTGGAATGCAATGCCAGGGTGGTGGTGGAGACAGATATGATCGTGGAGTTTAAGAGACTTTTAGACACTTGGATATGGAAGGACCTGGATCACATGCAGGCAGAAGAGATTACTTTAACTTGGATTCATGTTCAGCACATTCATTGTGGAACGAAGGGCCTGTTCCTGTGTTGTACTGTTCTATGTAAAAAGACAAATGGTATAGGAAGGAACTGCAAATGCTGGTTTACACCCAAGATAGACACAAAATGCTGGAGAAACTCAGCAGGACATGCAGCAACTCTGGAGAGAAGGAATGGGTGACATTTCGAGTCGATACCCTTCCTTTTGAGTAACTTTGTTTGAGGAAGGGTCTCGACCCGAAACATCACCCATTCCTTCTCTCCAGAGTTGCTGCCTGTCTCGCTGAGTTACTCCAAAATTTTGTGTCTATCTTCAAGACAAATGGTATGTTGGGTTTTCATCGCTAGAGCTCCAGAATGCAAGCATGAAGAAACCAGCTAGGGTTGTGCAGGCCTTTTGATGAAAGGTTACATAGCTTTAGTCTCCATTCCCAATGAAAGATATCTTGGCGTTGGTGTTAGGTAGGCACTTGACTGGATCCTAAGAGTTGTCTAATGAGGAGAGACTGGGTGAAAATAGCCTGGGAAAAAAATCCATAGTGCTGGAGTAACTCAACGGGTCAGACAGCATCCCTGAAGAACATAGATAGGTGACGTTTTGGGTCAGGACCTTTCTTCAGACTGCTTGGGGGGAGAAGGGGGTGAAAGCTGAAAGAGGGGCAGGTCAATGGAAATGGTCTTGACTCGACTCGATGCCTTTGGGAAGGACCAAAAGCCTCAGAATAAAAGGACAAGCCTTTAGAAAGGAGATGAGGAGGAATTTCTTTGGTCAGAAAGTGGTTAATCTGTTGATTTCATTGCCACAGACGGATGGATATTTTTAAAGTGGAGATTAACAGATTCTTGATTAGTAAAAGGCTGTCAATGGTTTTGGGGACAAGGCAGGCGAATGGGGCTGAGAGAGAAAGATAGATCAACCATAATTGAATGGTGGAGTAGACTCGATGGGCCAAATGGCCTAATTCTGTTCCTAAGGTTTATGAACATGTGACAATGAAGATCCTGAAGAATGCGACAAGCTTTACCCTCTAGAAGGAAGCAGTGGAATCCCAGGGTGAGTTTTGACCATTTGGCACTGAAGTAAGGAGAAATGTCTTCATGCAGAGTGATGTCAATCTTTGGCCTTCTCCACCTCTGAAGGACTGTGGACGATAAGTCTGTGAGTACATTTAAGACTGAGATCATCAACACGGGTCAGGCAGGGACATAGGTTTGAGGCAACGTATCGGCTGTGATCCAACCACATGGTGGAGCAGGGAGGGAAGGGACTGTGTGTCCAACTCCTGATCCAGTTTCCTGCAAGTTGAAGATTGCCACGTTACTGAACATGCCTTGCCATCTAGTGGTGAGGCTCATTGCCACTCTGAACTTTGATAATTTCTTTCAGCGATGTCAAGAGTGTTTAATTGTCATATGCAGCAAAAACAAAACATTGAAATTCTTACTTGCAGGAGCACAACAGGTCTGTAAACACAATACTTGTAGATAACATAATAGATAGAAAGTTTGATAAATACAAAAAAAAATATTAGTGCAAAACAAATGCCCAAAGTCCCTAGAATACACCAGAGACTGCAGATGCTGAAATCTGGAGCAAAAAAACAAAGTGCTGGAGGAGATACAAGGAACTGCAGATGTTGGTTTACTAGAAAAGACACAAAGTGGTGGATTAATTCTGCAGGTCAGGCAGCATGTCTCGGGTACATGGATATGTGACGTCTCAGGACGGGACCCTTCTTCAGACTGATTGTGGTGCGGGATGAAAGTGAATTTCATTCACTTCTGTTAAAAACCCTTTCAAAATTACAAGCAAACTCTTTTCCGTGCCAAAATAGCTCCCATCCTCTCTTACAGCTTTCTGCACTCCTCCCACCGCAGTGAGTCTGGAGAAGGGTTTTGACCCAAAATGTCACCTATCTACGTTCTCCAGAGATGTTGTCTGACCCCCCCGAGTTACTCCAGCACTTTCTGATCTAATGTATGCAAGCTTCCACATCACTTCCACCCACTTGTTCCAGAGTCTGAGGAAAGGTCTCGACTCAAAATGTCACCTATCCATGTTCTCCGGAGATGCTGCCTGACCCGCTGAGTTACTCCAGCACTTTGTGTCTTTCTTTGTAAACCAGCATCTGCAATTTCTCATTGCTCTATCAATCAGATTACACAAGTTTACCAAAAATATCCTGGGGTGTTATGTAACTAGTGACTTTAACGCATTGCCTGAGTGTTGCATGGAAGAAATCCTAAATGGATTGGGATATCAAATTGGAAACAAGTAATGGCAGGGGTGTTGGGGTTAGACAGCAGGGGGAATAGGCCTATCTAAGTGTAAGGCACACCAGTTCAAGCCTGGATCCGAACAGCCTCCTTCCACTCAGTACATTGGCTATGATTCGTCCCTGCACACCCTGTTAATTAACAGTTACCTAGGAGTGTCACACAATATTGGTGGAGCAGCTTCACAAAAAATCCAGAGGAGAATCATTGGATGAGCCAATACTGAGTAATTGTGAACGGTTAAAGTGCTGGCTGCAGTATTTGTGTGAGGCTACAGTCCAAAGGAATGAATGAATCCATCATGCAGGAGCACATTAGTTAGGCTCTCCTTACCTCAGGCTGCCTTGGCAAGGACACCAGTATAATCGACGACGAGTCGCATCTCAGCCACTCCCACTTCTCCCCTCTCCCCTCTCCCATCAGGCAAGAGCTATATAAGTGTGAAAATGCACACCTCTAGATTCAGGGACAGTTTCTTCCCAGCTGTTATCAGGCAACTAAAGCATCCTACCAACAACTTGGGAGTGGAATTTGGGGAAAATAGATCAGGAGGCAAACAAGAGCAAAAATACAAAGAAACTTTTCAAATGTTCACGATGAGCATATTATATAAGCCGAGTAAGAAAAATAATCCTTCTGGTGGTAACTATGGCAACTGGCGGCAGGATCGGGTCCAAAACAGAGACTTACAATGTGACGTTGAGGAGACACCTGTAGATTGACAGGGTTTTGGGAAGCAGCAAGTCGGACCAACACCCGACAGAGGGAGAAATTTGTTTACGGGTAGACAGTCAAAACCAGGGTGGAAACATCAGACTAGAGGGCATATATTTAAGGCGAGAGGGGCAAGTTATTTTTACACAGAGGGTGCTGGGCGCCTGGAACACACTGCCAGGGTGGCGGTGGAGGCAGATATATATCATCCCTGATCAAAGAAGGCCAGTATGCCAAAAGTATTACTGACCTCACTACCTCCCTACAACGGCACTTTCTAAAGTTCTGCTTTTTCTGTGGAAGTCTCTTTTTACGAGTCTTTGCGATGGAGGGGAGTTAAGAAGGGATCTGTACTGTACCTCACCATAGTTCTCACCAGGACACCGTGCCCATGGCAACGTTTTCAGTTTAGTTTATTGGCATGTTTACTGAGGTACAACAATGCAAAGCTCTTTTTGATTGCTAACGGAACGGTCAATCGGCGGAAAGACATTACATGATTACAATCGAGCCATCCACAGTGTACAGATACATGATAAATGGAATAACGTTTAATGCAAGATAAAATCCAGTAAAGTCCGATCAAAGATAGTCCAAGGGTCTCCAATGAGGTAGATGGTAATACATGATAATTTCCCACTGTGAGGGAAGGCACCAAAGTCAGTCTCTTCCTCTAATGTAGCAATGTTACAACATTTTGAGATTAAAAAAATCAAGTCTACAATTTATCCCATCAGATAAAGCATAAACACTCCACTGCGGCAAGCCTCAATGACTTCCGCCCAGTTGCACTTACCCCCATCATCACCAAGTGCTTCGAGAGGCTGGTCCTGGCACACCTCAAAGGCTGCCTACCTCCCACATTGGATCCCTATCAGTTTGCCTACTGCAAGAATAGGAGGATGCCATCTCAACGGCACTTCACTCCGCCCTCTCCCACCTCGACAACAAAGACACTTACGTAAGAATGCTGTTCATCGATTACAGCTCAGCATTCAACACCATTATACCCTCTAAACTGATCACCAAACTCGGTAACCTGGGCATCGACCCCTCCCTCTGCAACTGGATACTGGACTTTCTAACCAACAGACCCCAGTCTGTTAGGTTAGACAAGCACACCTCTTCAACCCTCACCCTGAACACTGGCATTCCACAGGGCTGTGTGCTGAGCCCCCTCCTCTACTCCCTCTTCACCTACGACTGCACACCTGTACATGGTACTAACACCATCATCAAGTATGCAGATGATACAACGGTGATTGGTCTCATCAGCAACAACGATGAGTCGGCCTATAGGGAGGAGGTCCAGCTCCTAGCAGCATGGTGCGCTGACAACAACCTGGCCCTTAACTCCAAGAAGACCAAGGAGCTCATTGTAGACTTCAGGAAGTCTAGGGGCGGCACGCACACCCCCATCCACATCAATGGGACGGAGGTGGAACGTGTTTCCAGCTTCAGGTTCCTGGGGGTCAACATCTCCGATGACCTCTCTAGGACCCACAATACCTCAACTCTGGTCAAGAAGGCTCACCAGCGTCTCTTCTTCCTGAGGAGACTGAAGAAGATCCTCAGATCCTGGTGAACTTCTACCGCTGCACCATCGAGAGCATCCTTACCAACTGTATCACAGTATGGTATGGCAACTGCTCTGTCTCCGACCGGAAAGCACTGCAGAGGGTGGTGAAAATTGCCCAACGCATCACCGGTTCCTCGCTCCCCTCCATTGAGTCTGTCCAAAGCAAGCGTTGTCTGTGGAGGGCGCTCAGCATCGCCAAGGACTGCTCTCACCCCAACCATGGACTGTTTACCCTCCTACCATCCGGGAGGCGCTACAGGTCTCTCCGTTGCCGGACCAGCAGGTCCGGGAACAGCTTCTTCCCTGCGGCTGTCACACTACTCAACAATGTACCTCGGTGATTGCCAATCACCCCCCCCCCCCCCCCGGACACTCCTCCCACAGGAAAAACACTATGTCTGTATACATGTAAATAGATTTATTTATTGATATC
This sequence comes from Amblyraja radiata, assembly GCF_010909765.2. Lineage (NCBI taxonomy): Eukaryota > Metazoa > Chordata > Chondrichthyes > Rajiformes > Rajidae > Amblyraja > Amblyraja radiata. The sequence continues at coordinate 43,076,032 of NC_045963.1, read as the reverse complement.
ATATTCTATGTCGCTCTTCCAGGGAGATGCTAACTGCATTTCGTTGTCTCTGTACTGTACACTGACAATGACAATTAAAGTTGAATCTGAATCTGAATCTGAATAAAAATAAGTTTAATTTGACACCTAATTCACTTTCATATCTTCAGTATTAAAAAAGTTATGGCCATTTTCATACTTGGAAATTAGCATCTTGTTCCCTATTGCTTTTCCATTGACTTAACACAAAAGCTGTGACCGAGGACAGTCAAAAGCCTATAACTTTCTTAAACATTACGAGAACTGAAATAAATGTTCAGTTATTATAGATTGAAGCATTCTGAAACAAATATGAAACAATACAGCACTGTGGGGCCGAAGTAATACAGCAGGCAGCTTATCACTTCTAAAAGGTAATGGAGGGCATGGCTCCACAGTGAGAGGGCCAATGTTTAAGGCGGATGCAAGTTTTTTACACAGACGGTGTTGGGTGCCTGGAACACGCTGCCTGGACTGATGGTGGGAATAGATATGAAAGTGGCATTTAAGAGGCCATTAGATAGGCACATGGATATGCAGGGAATAGAGGGATATGATCATGTGCAGGCAGAGATTAGTTTATTTTGGCATCATGTTTGGAACTGACAGTGTGGACCTAAGGCCCTGTTCCTGTGCTGTACAGTTCTATGTTCCATGCAATTAGGGAAGGGCAGTGAATGGTTGTTTTGCCTGTGAAGTTCAGATCTGGAAATTGAATAAGAAAAAAAATCAGTAAAGGCCCTGTCCCACTTTCCCGAGTTACTCACGAATTATCCTGAGTTTTCCCCTTGACTCAAACTCGGAGAATGCCCGTTGCGCGTCCGTAGCGAGGCCGTTGGAGTCCGTAGACATTTCATAGCAGCTCGTAATGCCAGCCGTAGGTACTCGGGGCATCAGGTAAGCCGGGACGTTTTTTCAGCATGTTGAAAAATGTCCACGAGTAAAAAAAAATAGCCCCGAGTACCTACGGTTGGCTATTCATTGGTGAATCAAGGGGTCAACTCGGTAGAATTTGTGAGTAAATCGGGATAGTGGGACAGGGCCTTAACTCAGTAACTCAGCGGGTCAGGCAGCATCTCTGGATAACACAGAGAGGTGACATTTTGGGTCAGGATTCTTGAGTGTGAAGAAAATCTCGAGTCGAAATGTCACCTTTCCATGTTCTGCAGAGATACTGCCTGACCACCTGAGTTACTGCAGCACTTTGTGTCCTTTTTTTGTAAAGCAGCATCTGGAATTCATTGTATCTATTGGTTTGCCAGGAGAATCCTGGTCATTTACGGAGCAGCATTTCCAGAGATGGTTTCTGTAAAGGAGTGATAGCTGACACACTGTAACCTTTACTAGGAGTTTAATATAGCACATGGCACACACGTCCCAGCACTGACTGCATCCAGCCTTCAGGCGTACTGGGACCTAGTGGGGGGAACAAAGGGAGGATACTACAGTTATACTAATATGATGGGGCGTGGTTAGTGGTGATGAGGTAGCTACATTATAGGTTGCATGCATAAACCATCTACATCCTTCCCCTTACAATTTAAACAAGTTACAGCAATGGCAGGTTGGTTATACAGTACCTGCAGAGCTAAGCAAACTCTCCGTATCGAGCCGGAGCTTTTACAATCCGACCCGAGCGAGTGCGCACAGCACCCTCACCCTCCCCACCCGAAAGAATAGGAGGAGGGACAGGAACAGAAACAGGAGGGGGAGAGAAGGTGGGTGGAGAACCAAGCTTGGAAGGGGAACGGAGAGGCACAGGTGAGCCAGGTGAAACAGAAGGGGTAGAATGAGCAGAAGTCGGAGAGAGAGAAGACCTGACAGGGGACAACAGGGCCTGGGGAGCGAACCCAGGAAGAGCAGGGGGAGGTGCCCGAGGCAAACGGACCGACCGGGGCATGCAGGGAGCAGGGGGTAAGTTAGTAGAGGAAGGCTCGACACGCGACGGAGGGGTATACGGAATCGCAGGAGGTGGTTTGGGCTCGTTGACCGCCAACAGGTGCTGGCGGCTGCGTCGGTATACAGTCCCCTCAAAATCCACCAGGTAGGACCGTGGCGCGCTGTCGAACCCGACAACGGTGGCAAGTCGGGAATAGCCGGTGGGCGTCTGCAAACGGACGACCTGTCCAGGCATCAGTGGGGATAGGGGGCGGCAGGATTTGTCGTGCGAGCGGCGCTGGATTTCGTGCTTCTGGGCAATTCGTTGCTGGACATCAGCAGGCTGCAGGACTTTGGGCATCAGGGACTGCTGGGCGATCGGCATCAGAGGGCGAATAACTCGGGACATGAGTCGTTGGGCAGGGGATCGCATAGTACTGTCTCTGGAAATGTTCCGAAGGTTCAGGAGACCCTGATAGAAATCCCCGTTGGAGAGACGGGATTGTTCAAGCAAGTGCTTAGCGCTGCGGACCGCCCGTTCAGCCAGTCCATTGCTCTGCGGGTACTCCGGGCTGCTGGAGAAATGATTAAAGTTCCACTTTGCAGCAAAAGCCTGAAATTCGGCGCTAGTGAACTGGCGGCCGTTGTCTGTCTGCAGCCGAACAGGGGAACCAAACGTGGCAAAGTGACGGCGTAGCTTACTGATCACCATCTCGGAGGTGATGGCAGGGAGGAGGTCCACCTCGAACCAATTTGAGTAAGAGTCTACCAGCACAAGGTACTGCTTCCCACGCCAGTCGAAAATATCGGCAGCCAGTGAAGACCAGGGCATGTCAGGGGCAGGCTGTTGTAAAAGCGGCTGTCTCTGCTGATGCGGGGCAAGAGAGTTGCAGTCCGGACAGGAATTCACCCTGGCCTTGATGTACTTTGCTATGCCCGGCCAGTAATATTGTTCCTGGGCATGCGAGATAGTGGCATCTGCCCCGGGATGCCCCATGTGGGCGGCGTCAAAGTACAAACCATGCAGCGAGGCAGGGACGACCACTTTATGTCCCTTGATAATAATGCCGTCCCGGAGGACCAACTCATCGCGGACCAAAAAATAGGGGTGGACGCTAGCAGGCAATGAAGTCCGTTTGGTAGGCCACCCGCGCTTGATGACAGCAGCAAGCTGTTGCAGGTCGGGGTCGTTAGCGGTATGCTCAACCAGGCACTGTAGTTGCTTGGAAGGGACGAAGTTAACGTTCAGTACCTGTAAGTCTGCCTGCTCGAAGGGGTGCTGGTCGCAGGAGGTCCGGGGGGCCCGGGACAGCGCGTCAGCCACATGCATCTCGGTGCCCCTCTTGTACACGATTTTAAAGTCAAACCGCTGTAGCTGCAGCATCATCCGCTGTAGCCTGGCTGGAGCGCTGTGTATAGGCTTGTTAAGTATCGTCACCAGTGGCTGGTGATCCGTCTCAACGGTGAACCTGGTTCCAAATAGGAAGTCCTTAAACTTTGAACACGCAAACACCACCGCCAGCAGCTCCTTCTCTATCTGCGCATAGCGCTGCTCTGTGTCCGTCATGGTCCTGGAGGCATAAGAGATAGGCAGCAGCGAGTCACCATCATGGGGCTGCAGGCAAGCAGCACCCAGTCCAAAACGAGAAGCGTCGCAAGTGACCACGACCGGACGCAGTAGATCAAAGAACTTCAAAGTAGGTGTGCTGATCAGCTTCGTCTTTAGCAGGTCAAACGCCTGCTGGTGGTGTGGAAACCATGACCAAGCAATGTCCTTTTTAGTGAGTTGTCTCAGGGGTGCGCTCAACTCGCTGAGGTCAGGGATAAACTTGCCCAGGTAGTTGACCATACCCAGGAATCGCTGTAGACTGATAACATCTGTCGGGGCAGGCAGCTCTGAGATGGCGCTGGTCTTCTGCGGGTCAGGCTTTAACCCGTGGGCCGTGAAAATGTGGCCAACATATGTGACCTCAGGCACCCGGAACTTGCATTTTGACTGGTTCAGCTTTAGATTGATCTGCCGTGCACGGTCCAGAATCCGTCGGAGGTTGCGGTCATGTTCGGCCACATCCCTTCCATAGACCAGAATGTCGTCTACAATAATTGCACAGGGCAGACCTGCAAACAATTGTTCCATAGAACGCTGGAATACCTCGCTGGCGAAGTTGATGCCGAACGGCATCCGCAAAAACTTAAACCTGCCGAAGGGCGTACCGAACGTGGTTAGGTCCGTGGAACGTTTGTCCAGGGGTATTTGCCAAAACGAACTTCTGGCATCGAGGACGGAGGACACTGTGGCTTGTCCGACCTGGGCGGCAACATCCTCGACAGTCCTCATAGGGTAGTGGGGCCGTTTAATCGCCAGATTCAAGTCCTTAGGGTTGATGCATACCCGTATTTCATTTTTTCCTTTCTTCATTGTGGCGACCATGGTGGAGACCCATTCGGTTGGATCGCTGACAGCTTCCAGCACTCCCATGTTGACCATGTCTTTCAGCATGCTCTCCACCTTGCCCTTCATGGCGAACGACACTCTATGGGGTGGACGGATCACAGGCACCACAGATGGGTCAGTTGCGATTTTATACACCAGCGGCAGCTTCCCCAACTTGTCGTCAAACAGGTCCGGGTACTCGGATAGTGGGTCCATCACTGCTTGCACCTCGTGGACCGTACGGTCAAAGGACACCAGACCAAGATCCTGGCAGGCCTGGTTGCTCAGTAAAGTTACACAGTCACAATCCAGAATGAAGAACGACAGGTCACGGGAAGATTTCTGGAGCACGCAATGGAAGGTCGCCCTCCCCACAGGTGTTAGCTCCTCTCCCCCATAGGCACGCAAAACAGAGCGATCTGCAGTCAACAGCTCATTATTCCTTATCTTGTTGAACAGTGATGTTGACATTACGTTCACTTTTGCTCCCGTATCCAGCTTCGCAGAGAAGGACTTGTTGTTCACAGTAATGAGCACCGATGGATCGGGGAGGCGAGATCGGCTGTGGAGGAGAGTGTAAACACTTGCATCTCTCATGGAATAGCTGAGCTCAGAGCTGGGGGCAGTGTCGACAGAGGACTGAGAATCCATCTCGCTATCAACTTGCTGAAGGTTGTTTAGGAGTTGTCTAGGAGCTGAGGGCACTTTCCCACGGGACCGGCAGGCAGCTGCAAAATGGTTAATTTTCCTGCAGAAATTGCAAGTCTTTCCGAGGGCTGGGCACTGTGATTCCGTAGGATGCACATAATTACAGTTTGGACACTTCTGAGATCGCGGGACCCGAGATGTACGAACGGGCCGCGGTGGAGGGCGAAGGTTGTCCTGCATGCGTCGTTGTCCAGCAACACCAGTCAGATTTATGGCTCGGCTGTCAGATCCCCTCTGCCCATGCGGAAGGGTAACCACTTCGGCGTTGCGGCACGCATGCATTGCTTGAGTCAGGGTTAAGTCAGGCCGTTGCAGCAGGTCGGCACGTAGTTTCTGGTCAAGCATGCCAGTGACGAGAATGTCCCTGGTGAGCTGGTCGCGCATGGTTTCAAAACGGCACCGCTGAGCAAGGTAGCGCAGGTCAGCGATGAAACACTCAACAGGTTCGTCCGGCTGTTGCTTCCGTGAGAAAAACCTGGCCCGCTCCAGTATACGGTTGGAGGGCAGGTCGCATATCTCCGCGAACTTGCGCAAAAGACATACCGGGTCATCGGCAGATTCAGCTGGCTCGACCGGCAGGCCGTTGTCATCCAGGACTGCTGGTTCGTAGACGAACGCCTGAGCTCTCTTCATTGCATCGGGACCGGCCAGGTTGAGCAGGAGTGAGGCTTTGACCGCGGCTGGGTCGTTCCGGTGCGCAATATTGACGAAGTGAGTGTAGTCCATCACAAAAGTCGACCATCGCTCCGCAATGTCAGCGTCAAAGACAAGGGGAGATGGCTTTCGGCATGAGGATGCCATATCAAGGGAAACCCAACACAGGGCACTCAGGGGACAAATAAAAGAAAACCGGTAAACGGGAGGTGCGAGATTAACTTTCTGACACCATGTAAAGATGTGATAGCTGACACACTGTAACCTTTACTAGGAGTTTAATATAGCACATGGCACACACGTCCCAGCACTGACTGCATCCAGCCTTCAGGCGTACTGGGACCTAGTGGGGGGAACAAAGGGAGGATACTACAGTTATACTAATATGATGGGGCGTGGTTAGTGGTGATGAGGTAGCTACATTATAGGTTGCATGCATAAACCATCTACAGTTTCTTTCCAACCATCTGCTTCCTTCAGAAGCCTAAGCGCATATGAGAGAGGAAGGATTTAGAGTATCATTCATCTGTGAGAGAACTTTGACTTTTTTTTAACTGTGGGAGTGAATACTCATTTCAGAGTATAGCCGCCATTTCAGAGAAAGCAAGAGTCGATAGCATCCCTCAGGTGATCGGAAGCCCCTAAATAAACAACCAAAGATCTTAAAAGTATAGAAAAGGATCCTGAAATATCACCCATAATTTTCTCCAGAGATGCTGTCTGGCCCGCTGAGTTATTCCAGCTTTTTGTGTCTATCTTAAAACTATTTTTCTGTTGAAAAATAAAGTTGCTGGTATTCAAAGAATAAAGATAATTGCTTAATAAAACAGATATTAACAAGATTTTCCTAAACTGTGTCTCCCACAGCTGGCTCCCTCCCCTACTGGATGCCCAATGATATCAATAAAAGATTTGCTGAATTTTACCAGAATGTATACACATCCAAAACGCTAACAGACAATAATAAAGTTTCAGAGTTCCTGGACAATTGTAATCTTCCAAAACTAGAATTGAAGGAACAAGAGGAACTGGGAGCACAAATTACATCTAAGGAAATAGAAGACACAATAAACACACTAAAAAATGGAAAAACACCAGGACCAGACGGATTCAGTAATGAATTTTATAAAAGTTTTTACGACATAGTTACACCACGTTTACAGAAAATGTATACATATGCTTTTAAAGAACAAATCCTACCTGAAACACTAGCAGAATCAACGATTACATTAATACTTAAAAAAGATAAAGACATAGAAGAACCAGGCTCATACAGAGCTATTGCATTGTTAAATACGGATCAAAAAATATTAGCGTAAACACTAGCTAGAAGACTAAGTAAATATGTTAGTAAATTAATAAACGAGGATCAAACAGGATTTATACCCAAGAGACACTCATTTAATAACCTGAGACGCCTGCTTAACATAATGCATTCACACAAACCTCAAGAACAAGAGTTATCAATCATTTCATTGGACGCAGAAAAAGCATTTGATCAAGTAGAATGGGCTTATATGATCAAAGTATTGCAAAAATTTCAAATGGGAGAGAACTTCATCGCATGGATAAAATTATTATATAACAAACCTATGGCTAGAATATTAACTAATAATATACTATCTACGAAATTCCAATTATCAAGGGGCAATAGACAAGGATGTTCATTATCACCGCTGTTATTTGCTCTGGTAATTGAACCTTTAGCCGAAAGAATCAGAACACACCCGGATATTTACGGTTATAATACAAAATATTCAAATAACATAATATCTTTATATGCAGACGATGTACTACTGTACATCACAAAACCCCAAATGAGTATACCAAACATACTAAATCTAATTGAGGACTTTGGATCTTTCTCAGGATACAGAATAAATTGGAACAAAAGTGAAATTATGTCGATAAAACCGAAAGACTCAACACATCTCTTAAAATTCCCCTTTAAAATAGCCACAGAAAAATTTAAATATTTGGGAATTGAAATTACTGGAAACTATCATGCTATGTTTAATGCCAATTATAGTCCCTTACTTAAGAAACTAAATACTCTAATCAAATTCTGGAAAACGCTCCCGATGTCTTTAATAGGTCGAATAAATGCTATAAAAATGATCTTTCTACCACAAATCCTATATCTATTTCAATCAATCCCTATATATCTTCCAAAAAAGTATTTCAAAAAACTGGACTCAGACATTACAAATTTTATATGGGACTATAAATCCCACAGAATACAAAGAACACACCTGAGTAAACCCAAAGAGCTGGGTGGTCTAGCACTCCCTAACTTTATGTACTATAATTGGGCAGTAATTATTAAAAATATGATTCACCTGCTGGACAATTCTGCCCAGCAGGTGGACTGGATTGTAATGGAGAGAGAGGACTGCTCTCCGTGCAATATAGGAGCGACTCTCCTCTCACCAATGAATCTGAATAACAAAAATTACAATAAAAATCCAATTTTACTTCGGAGTCACGTGAGTGACTACGTGAAGAACCCGCTCAGTGCGCAGGCGCGGCATTACGCCAGCAGTGCAACAGCGGCTGCAGCGGGAGTTAGGCGCTCCCGCTACAGAATGAAACGGACCGTCAGGTGAGTACCCTGAGGTCGGGTTTCTTTTACAGGGGAGCCTTTTTCTGCTTGTGTTTTACAGGCAGAGAAAAAGGCTCTGGAACAAAACTGTCCCCCGTTCGAGGAGGAACGGTTTCCGTCGGGGAGGGGCAGCAACAGGCAGTAGGAGCGTTTACCCGGTGTTCCGCTATTCCCCAACACCGTGCCGAGCCCAGCCCGCTAGTACCTGAGCAGCGGGCTGGATGCATAGCCACCCGAAGAGGCATCCGGCAGGTGTTTCCCGATTTCGGACGGGACGTCTCTCCACCCGCACGGGGGGAGAGAGAGCCGCCTGAGCCACTGGAGCGGCTCTCGGAGCAGGTGCCTGCGAGACGCGCTGCTTGAGGGGCGCTCTCGCTACTACAAGGCACAAAAGCTCTAGAAGAAGGCGGTAGGAACAATTACCGGGCGCTCCGCTATCCCCATCACCGCGCCGAGCCCAGTCCCGCTAGTGCCTGAGCTGCGGGCTGGATGTTTAGCCATCCGAAGAGGCATCCGGCCGGTGGCTTCCGACTTGTCGGAAAGGGACGTCTCTCCACCCGCAGGGAGAGAGACAGCCGCCTGAGCCGCTGGAGCGGCTCCTGGAGCAGGAGCTCCTGCGAGACACGCTACGTGAGGGGCAGTCTCGCTGGGGGTTCAGGCATACCCTCCACATTGCCTAGGCACTGCCCATCGCTTCCTCCTTAGTGTGGTTAGCTTTGGGGTGACCAGGGGCTGGGCTGGTCATGAAGAGGGGTCACTGGCTGAACAACATCGGGAGTATGCTTGAGGTACAGGATCAGGAAGAGCTGCTGGGTGTGGCCGCTATGTGGCTCCACCACTAGCGAGATGGCTTTTCAGTCTCAACTGATGGCCAGCTTACTACCTGTTCTTTCAAAAATCTCCAAGACAGGTAGTCATGAGGCGTTGGAGTTCATCACGCTTCCCCTAAATTGCATTTACTCAAAGTGGCCACCATTATTGGAGGGTACATTGAGCATCGCTTTAAAAAAGCCAAAATATAAAAAAATGAATTTGATATCCCTGACGTCGGCTATCATTTTCGCATGCTCTTCCAGAGGGTCATGGTAGTATGGCAAAACACCTGACCTACTGTTCGCAGTGCTCCGCAACTTCTCAGGAAGTTACAAAACCTGCCCTCAAAGAACGCCGACCTCACAAAAACTGTACGAAGTGTCCAAAATATCGGCGCAAGAGGGCAGGGTCTGGAATGAGCACCACACGTAAACCAGTCAGCAGTACCTCTAACGCGTCCACCAGGAGGGTCCACCTCATGGTACTGGTGAAAGCTCGGGGCCTGCATGCCAAACCCGTAAGCCTTTCAGGCCAAGGCCCAGAGCAGGCCCCATGGAAAATGCGCCACCCCCCAATACCACCACCACGTCAGACAACGTGCAAGACTCGTTGGACCGGCAGGAAACAGAAGAATACCCATAACCATGGAGGTAGGTGGGTCTGGTTCCTACCAACGTATACAAAATAGGGGCTTAATACTAACAGGGGAGATTACACCTGTTTTAAGAAGCACGGGAGTCTATCACAAGTGATCAGTATATACTCAATGGCTTAGTGGATACAAAATACAATTCATACTAGAAAAATTGCCACCAGTTCAACATTTACCCCAGAGGGTATTTTCCCTCTCCGTTAAAGAAACGAGAGGGACAAGCTGTACTGGTGAGACTAATTACAAAGGGTATCATGGGAAACATGAACCCTTGGAATTCGTATCAAATATTCGTCACTAAACCGAAAAAGATGGTGGATGTCGCATCATCATTGACTTAACTTCACACATAACTTTGGCAAGAAGCATTTCACTACACCTAGGTGTATGTGACCAATAAATAACCTTTGAACCTTTGAACCTTTAAATATGGTTGTTAAGTATATACATTTCAAAATGGAAATGGTTGTTACTGCCAAACAACTAATTTCCAAAGGATACTTCATGGCAAGCATTGATCTTAAAGATGTTTACTAATTTAGTACCATTCACAAGGATCATCGCAGATACCTGAAATTTACCTGGATGGGGCAGCTATGGCAATTTAAAGCATTACCCAATGGGAAAATAGGCAAGACCATGGAATTGACTATGTTAGCTGTATCAGCTACCAAACAGTTATTCGAAACCCTGGGATTGTCTTACATCCAGATAAATCTAGGTTGAAGCCATCCACAATCATGGACTACTTGGGCTTCACAATTAATTCAGTCTACGTGACTGTAACTTTGCCAAGAGACAAAACAGTTGAATTGGCACAATCATAGAAACATAGAAATTAGGTGCAGGAGTAGGCCATTCGGCCCTTCGAGCCTGCACCGCCATTCAATATGATCATGGCTGATCATCCAACTCAGTATCCCGTACCTGCCTTCTCTCCATACCCTCTGATCCCCTTAGCCACCAGGGCCACATCTAACTCCCTCTTAAATATAGCCAATGAACTGGCCTCGACTACCCTCTGTGGCAGGGAGTTCCAGAGATTCACCACTCTCTGTGTGAAAAAAGTTCTTCTCATCTCGGTTTTAAAGGATTTCCCCCTTATCCTTAAGCTGTGACCCCTTGTCCTGGACTTCCCCAACATCGGGAGCAATCTTCCTGCATCTAGCCTGTCCAACCCCTTAAGAATTTTGTAAGTTTCTATAAGATCCCCTCTCAATCTCCTAAATTCTAGAGAGTATAAACCAAGTCTATCCAGTCTTTCTTCATAAGACAGTCCTGACATCCCAGGAATCAGTCTGGTGAACCTTCTCTGCACTCCCTCTATGGCAATAATGTCCTTCCTCAGATTTGGAGACCAAAACTGTACGCAATACTCCAGGTGTGGTCTCACCAAGACCCTGTACAACTGCAGTAGAACCTCCCTGCTCCTATACTCAAATCCTTTTGCTATCATGCAACAATTATTGGTCCACGTACTCCCAACTATTCGACAAGTAACAGAGTATTGGGAATATGGTAGCAGCATTTCCAGCTACACAATTCAGACCTTTGCACTGTCAAAAATTACAAAGAGCAAAGGTACAGGCACCAAAACGACATACAGGTCATTATGATCGTGTCATTGAAGTCACCCACTGAAGCAATATCATAACTACAGTGGTGGGCAAAATGTTTGGCATAATTTTATGGTTTAAAAGCATATGCACAAATATGCATCACTTGCATGTACGGTCACAAATAGATAATACTACGGTGGCAGCCTATGTTAACCATATGGGCGGCATAAAATCGGTATCATGCGACAAGTTGGTCAACACAATTTGGCAATGGTGTGTCGAAAGACATATTTGGCTATCAGTAACTTACCTGCCAAGTAAGCTAAATACAGTGGCAGACACCAGGTCACGTAAATTTAATGACAATGGATGTTAAACCACAAATAATTTGCAAAGTTATCATGCAATATGGCACGCCAGATATCGATTTATTTGCATCAAGGTTAAATCACCAGATACCTATGTATGTCGCTTGGGAACCAGACCCTGAGGCAGCAGCGGTAGATGCGTTCGCGCTGGATTGGGGAAATTCTTCTTCTATGCATTTCCTCCCTTCTGCCTCATCAGTTGGGGACTACGCACAATACAAATGGACTCTGCTTCAGGTATTTTGATAGTACCCGACTGGCCTACACAGCCATGGTTCCCAAAACTCCATGACATGGTTGTTGAAACTCCGATGGTATCCCCAGTGACCCAGAGTTATTTACACCCAGTGTCAGGCACAAGCCACCCGTGCCATGAAAATCAAACTCCTGGGTTGCAGATTCTGCACAAACCACTTCTGGGACTGGGATTATCAGAACAAACCATCGACACCATGTCAGCATCCCTTCGAACATCCACTGAAAAACAACACTTGTCCAGCATCAATAAATGGGAGAAGTACTGCTTGGATAAAGGGACCACCTACTCAACCGCTACAGTTACCAACGTACTGGAATTCCTGGCGAACCTTCACCACGATGAAGGACTCAGCTACAGAGCCATCAACACGGCTAGAAGAGCCATGCCTGTCTATTTAAAGCCAGCTCCAGGACAACAGGCAATGGGGTCCCATCTGCTGGTGGTCAAACTAATGAAGGGTATTTACAACTCTAACCCCTAGACCAAGGTACACCCATACATGGGATGTCAGTGTGGTCCTGACATACCTCAGGGGATGGCCACCAGCCAGACCCCTTAACCTAGAACAATCTATGCTCAAAACACTCATGTTGATGGCACTTGTATCTGCACAGAGGGTCCAGTCACTACACCTATTGCGACTGATCAAACAGAACAGACCAGGAACACCTAATCCAGTCGTGGAATTCCGGTCTTACCCATCAGAACCATGGTTATGTGCCATAACCCACCTACTATCCTACATAGACACAACCAAAATATTCGAGGGAGATGAAAAGCCTTGTGGGTCAGTCATAAAAACCTTATGGTCGGGTGACGAGCCAAACCATTGCGAGATGGCTCAAGCAGGTGCCAAAAACTGCTGGGATAAACACTAACATGTACAAATTTTATTCCGCCAGGGCAGCATCCATGTCGACGGCTAAAAGAATGGACATGCCTATAGACCACATCCTGGCTACAGCAGGATGGTGGGGGGAAAAGACCGTTCAGAAATTTTATAATAAGCCGTTGGCAAAACCTGTTTTATTTGCAGCAAGATTACGGACTGCAAATATTTAATTTAAGCCCAGGGGAGCAATTTAATTCTTTGTTGTTATTGTTTAAAAAATACCATTGTGTTTTTCTACAAATAGATTCATTGGTTGATTACGATAACACTTCCTCCCTCAAGAACTTCGGCAGTGAGTGAAATAAAACTGTTACACGGTTTGAAATCACAGAGCTTTGAAGTCTTCACGTAGTCACTCACGTGACTCCGAAGTAAAATAGTAAGATTAAACGAGAATTTACCAGTTTGAAGTTTGATCTGTATTTTATGAGGAGTTACGATGAGGGATTACGTGCCCTCCGCTCCCACCCTCATTATATGGATCAAACTAATAAATTGATGTCTCCTTATCTTTACTATGCTTACTTCAAATAACTGTGTCTATCTGTGATTCCACACCGCTGCTTGGAAGTATGCCGCGCCTGCGCACTGAGCGGGTTCTTCACGTAATCCCCCATCATAACTCCTCATAAAATACAGATCAAACTTCAAACTGGTAAGTTCTCGTTTAATCTTACTATTATACATAGCACAATTAGAACTTGGAAACAAATAAAACAGAATCTAAAATTAAGAAATCTATCTCTTTTATCGCCAATAGTCAATAATCCGTCGTTTAAACCTTCTACTATAGATAAATCATTTACACAATGGGAAAGAATAGGAATCAAAATGCTCGGAGACTTGTATGAATTTGGAAAATTATTATCATTTCAACAATTACAACTGAAATATAATTTGAGAAATAATCAATATTTTAAATATCTTCAAATGTGTGACTATCTGAAAAAATACACAAAAGACTATCATAACATGCCTCCAGACTTACTGAACGAAGCAATGAATATACTCTAATTCAATTCTAAACATTACATAGACTATACTATTCAAAAACCTAAATAAATAAACTTTTCCCTAACATCCCACCCATTTGTGATAAATGTCAGTCTCAAGAAGCTACCATAGCGCACTCTTTTGTTTTTTGTATAAAAATCCAAAAATTCTGGAACGAAATATTTGAAATTTTCACAAAACTATTTAAAATAAAACTGATACCAAAAGCAGAATGGATTATTTTTGGAATAACGGAAGGTAGCCCTGAACTAAACGTGTTTCAAAAGAATTTATTTAATTACGGGCTAATAACGGGAAAAAAGCATATACTCAAATTCTGGAAAAACGCTCCTATACCAACAATAAAAATGTGGATTTCAAACATGTTCGAAACATTACACCTGGAAGATATGAGACTCCTCCTCGCAGGCAAAGCAGACCACTTCCAAAAGACGTGGTCTGCATTTATGAGCTTACTAGAAGCATAAGGTGCAATAGTAATTTAAAATGGTGCCAGGATCTGGTAACGGGGGATGAAAAATATGGTTGGTATATCCCTTTTTGCGGAGTTTTTTATAATAGAGCGATTGTTTCTCTTTCTTTCTTTCTTTTCTAGGGTCTATTTCTTAACTCTCTTCTCTAACTCTCTCTCTAATGGGCTCTCTTTTTCCAACACTTTCCTGCACTTTCACGACTCTTTCTCACTTTCCTTACTTCTTTTATTTCTATCTTTCTTAAAGCTCAAAAAATGAAGGGGTACAACAAATGTAATAAGATATTTGTGGTGTGTATTACTGTAACTTATTGTACTTCTAATAAAAAGAAAATTTAAAAAAAAAAGGAAAATCTCGAGTCGAAATGTCACCTATCCATGTTCTGCAGAGATGCTGCCTGACCACCTGAGTTACTGCAGCACTTTGTGTCCTTTTTTTGTAAAGCAGCATCTGGAATTCATTGTATCTATTGGTTTGCCAGGAGAACCCTGGTCATTTACGGAGCAGCATTTCCAGAGATGGTTTCTTTCCAACCATCTGCTTCCTTCAGAAGCCTAAGCGCATATGAGAGAGGAAGGATTTAGAGTATCATTCATCTGTGAAAGAACTTTGACTTTTTTTTAACTGTGGGAGTGAATACTCATTTCAGAGTATAGCCGCCATTTCAGAGAAAGCAAGAGTCGATAGCATCCCTCAGGTGATCGGAAGCCCCTAAATAAACAACCAAAGATCTTAAAAGTATAGAAAAGGATCCTGAAATATCACCCATAATTTTCTCCAGAGATGCTATCTGGCCCGCTGAGTTATTCCAGCTTTTTGTGTCTATCTGAAAAATAAAGTTGCTGGTATTCAAAGAATAAAGATAATTGCTTAATAAAACAGATATTAACAAGATTTTCCTAAACTGTGTCTCCCACAGCTGGCTCCCTCCCCTGCTGGATGTTTTTTCCTGTCATGGCCAACTTGAGGTGGCCTGAGGGGAAATTCGATTTGACATGGTATTCTTCAACACTGTGGGCTGAAACTTGAATATTCCAAGTTTAAATAACATGACGTACCTCAAACCGCATCCCAATATTTCCCCCATTGGACGTCATGGGGTTCCAACTCAGAATAATCAACTTCCAACCACATCTTGTGCCGATCCCAATCTCCCCCACAATGCTCTGACCCAATGACTTACCATCCCTGACTGGAAACCTGTTATCCATGCTCCCTTCCCCATCACACATCAATCACTCCATGCACCCTCCATCCCCAACTCAAGCATGAGCCTCCTCAGGGCCTCTTCTCAAGACACACCTTGAACATTGGCCCCTATCCCTTTTCCTCCAGACTCTGGGCCTTCAGTCCTTATTCTCCCTCTCCCTACTCTAACATTGATCCCTCAGCCCCAGGCACCCACACTAGCTTGGAGAAATGCGCCATTGCTTCCTATTGACAGAAGCTGCCATTTCTAACCCCAGGATCTCAACTTGCAATAGAAGCTGTGTGGGAAGAAACTACAAATGCTGGTTTACACCGAAGATAGACACAAATTGCTGGAGTAATTCAGTGGGTCAAACAGCATCTCTGAAGAAAAGGAATAGGTGATGTTTCGGGTCAAGACCCTTCTTCAGATTGTTCCTACTGGATCTGAAGGAGGATCTCGACCCAAATTGTCACCTATTCCCTTTGTCCAGAGATGCTACCTGACCCGCTAAGTTACGCCAGCATTTTGTGTCTTGCAATAGAAACTTTTGACACACCTCAAAGCAGGCATAACCCACCCATTCGTTGCCAGCCCGTCTAGTACCTTCTCCTGTGCCCACTCGCCAGGCAGTGTTGCCACCTGTCACCCAGCTGGAGGACAGGAAGGATATGGGATCCCTGCTTCAACATGGAACAGCTACCCCACTGGCCTCAGTCAGCAGTGCAGCAACAGGTAGGCACCACTTATCCACCTGGAAACCCAGGAATCCCTCCTTCCACTCAGCATGCAAGGAAAATCTAGAATTTACTAGCAGTTGCCTATCAAACATTGGGCCACCTTGTCCTCTGCATTGGCAGCAGAAGACAATTCAGTGTTCAATTCCGCAGTGCTTTCATTTTTTCCCAAATAATGGGCTTCACACTGGTGCAGCTAGTAGAGCCGCTGCCTCACTGTTCCTGAGATCTTAGTTTGATCCTGTCTGTGTGGAGTTTGCACGCTCTTCCTGCGACTGCCTGGGATTCCTCACACATTCCAAAGTCATGCAGGTTTGTAGGTTAATTGGCCATGAAATTTTTCCCTAGTGTGAAGGGGGTAAACCATAGAACTAGTGTGAACATTTGGGATCGACGGTCGGCGTGGACTTGGTGGGTTGAATGGCCTATTTCCATGCTGTATCTTTCAATCAATCAATTTCCTATTTTCATTATCTCAATGGGACCAGCATTTATTTTTTGCAGCACTCTTTGCTGTAAGCTTATAAACGCTCTTACTTCTTTCATATTCATTTCTAGTTCATAGAACAGTACAGCACAGGACCAGGCCCTTCGGCCCACTGTATCCGTGCTGAATATGATACCATGTTAAATTAATCTCTGCCTGCACGTAATCCATATCCCTCCTTTCTCTGCATATCCATGAAAGCCTCTTGAATGCCACTATCGTCCATTTTGGAACGTTATGTTAAAGTTGTGCAACACGTTGGTGAAGCCGCACTGGAAGTACTGTATTCAGTTTTGGTCACCCAGCCATAGGAAATACTGTATACCATTAAACTGGAACGAGTACAGAAAAGATTTACGAGGATGTTGCCAGGAATTGTAGGCCCTCAGGGAGAGGTTGGGCAGGCTGAGACTTTGTTCCTTGGAGCACAGGAGGCTGAGGGGTGATCTTATGGAGGTGTACAAAATCATGAGGGGTATAGATGGAGTGAATGCACAATATCTTTTTCCCAGGGTCATGCAGAATCAAGAGCCAGAGGACATAGGTTTAGGTGAGAGGGGAAAGATTTAATAGGAAGCTGAGGGGCAGCATTTTCATACAGAGGATGGTAGTTGTATGGAACGAGCTACGAAAAGAGGTAGTTGAGGTAGGTGCAATAACAACATTTAAAAGAGAACAGGTATATGGATAGTAAATATTTTGAAGGATATGGGTCAAACATGAGGAATGGGATCAGCTTAGATGTGGCATCTTGGACGAGTTGGGCCAAAGGGCCTGTCTCTGTACTGTGTGACTTTGACTAACTGAAGACCCGTATTCTTGCAAAACTTTACTTGTGCTTTTGGATTGAAATAAAAATAGTTAACTGGCTCGTTGATGATCTATGGGTATTTGCAATGTTTAATGCAAATAACAGATAGTAAACAGTTGAAAGTGCATCACTGGTCTTCACTGAAGTTTAGTAACAACAAAATCGGTAAAAGTGTTAAATGAGTACTGACATTCCAGATTGTGCAGAGCACCAGGGTATGGTGGTCTCCACTGTTCCAAGCAGCTTCAATGGCTGTTGAGAATGTTATCTCTATTGCACCCTAACCCATTTGCAAATGACAGAAGCAGAATGCGCAGCGGGTAAGCTGCATCCTCACAGTATCTAAGGTCATGTGCAAACTCCACACAGACTGCACCCGAGTTCAGTCCTGACCTCGGGTGCTGTCCGTGTGGAGTTTGCACGTACTCCCTGTGACCGCATAGGTTTCCTCCGGGTGCTCTGGTTTCCTTCCACATTCCAAAGACGTGCAGGTTTGAAGACTAATTAGCCTGTGTAAACTGCCCCTCGTGTGCAGAGGTTTGATGCAAAAGTGGGAAAACATAGAACTAGTGTGAACGATTAATCGATGGTTGGCATGGACTTGGTGGGACGAAGGGCCTGTTTCCATGCTGTGTCAATCAATCAATCAATTAGGCCTGGCCCCAACATCACTTTCCTGCTCTCTACCCAGACCCAAAACATCATCTACCAATATTGTCTAGAGATGCTGCCTGACCCGCTGAGTTACTCCAGCACTTTGTGTCTTGTGGAGTACCATGTGCCTGCTTGTTCCCTCGAATCACCCTGGGAGAAGCCACTCAGCCACTTTGGCAAGCTGGGAAAAAAGGCCAACTCAAACGGTCAACAGGAGGAGATCTACAATGGGCAAGAAAGGCCACGGACAGGGAACACACAATGTTATTGTACCAAGGAAACTCTTAAAATGTAAGGTAGAGTTGATTCTGAAAGAGTGAACAGAATGTTTCAAAAACAGCTGGTAAAGCACCAGAGTTCTGGGTTACATACTGACCTTGGATGCTGTCTGTGTGGACTTTGCATGTTCTCCCTGTGACCACTTGACATACATCCAGATATTCCAGTGTCCTCCCACATACCAAAGACGTCCGAGTTTTGCAGGTTAATTGGCCTCTGTATATTGCCCCGAGTGTGTAAGGAGTGGATATAAAAATGGGATAACACAGAACTTGTGTGAACGAGTGATTGATGGTCAACGTGGACTTGGTGGGCGGAATATCCTATTTCCATGCTGTATCACTAAACTAAACCCCGTCCATGTTTTCTCAACCGTGAAGCCCTACAAAGAACTCAGTTTGTTGCCCAGTAGTTTCTTAATTTGGATTATCAATGGGTTTACTGATTAAATCTTTCAACACAGGGTGAGCAAACCCAAGGTTGCCTCGGGGGTCAGCAAACATGTTTACTTTTAGTTGTCAAAGTCCATCCAGGCTGCAGTAATATCTTTCCCACTTATGTTGTTGTACTAGGATCTTCCATTTAAATCCCCAATTTTTCGCCCCTGAATCTAATATCAAAAGTCCCACCTTGTCGGGTTGCCCTTGAATGTTACTGTGCTAGCCCCAGCAGACACTGGTCCAGCCTAGAAACCACCTCCTGTTGTGGTCGAGGACATGAAGGCAAGGGCGCTCAAACATGGGTGGCACAGTGATGCAGCAGGTAGAGCTGCTGCCTCTCTGCAGAGACACGGGTTCGATCCTGACCTCGAGTGCTGCCTGTGTGGAGTTTGCACATTCTCCCTGTGACCACATGGGTTTCCTCCAGGCACTCCAGTTTCCTCCCACATCCCAAAGACGAGCCGGTTTGAAGGTTAATTGGCCCTTAGTGTGCAGGGAGTGGATGAGAAAGTGGGATAATATAGAACTAGTGTGAACGGGTGATCGATCGTCTGCGTCGATTCAGCGGGCCGAAGGGCTTGTTTCCACACTACCTCTAAACTAAACAATTGTGGGTTCAATGAGAAATTCCCCTTGGTGCTTTCTTGAGGGTGAGGCATGAGGATGTAAAATAGGAATATAAGAAACAAAATCTCCAATGAACTGAAGGAGGTTAGTTATTGGGTTTGGTTTATTATTGTCATGTGAACCAAGGTACAGTGAAAAGCTTTATTTTGCATGCTGTCTAATCAGATCTGATAATACTATACATAAATAGACTTTAGACATACAGCTCAAACAGGCCCTTTGGCCCACCAAGTTCGTGCCGACCAGCGATCATCCCGTACACTAACACTATCCTACATACTAGGGACAATTTTACAACTTACTGAAGCCAATCAACCTACAAACCAATACGTCTTCAGATGGTGGGAGGAAACCGGTGCACCTGGAGAAAACCATAGAGAGAACGTACAAACTCCATACAGGCAGCGCACGTAATCAGGATCAAACCTGGGTCTCTGGTGCTGTAAGGCAGGAACTCTACCATTCCATTACTGTGCCGCCCTGTGATACAATCAAGCCAAACTCAAGTGCAATAGGTAGAGAGAAGGGAACAATACAGAGTGCAGAATATAGTTCTCAGCATTGAAGTACAACAGTTCCAGAGACGAAGTCCAATGTCCGCTGTGGGGTAGAGGTGAATCGGGCAGTACCCTTGCTTATGGAAGGACCCTTAAATCCACCTCCTTAGTTAGAAGAAACACATTTTCCTGAATCAACACTGTCGAGCCCTCTAAGCATAATTTATTCGTTCAATGCATCCCAACGTCTCCTCAATAAGGCAGACGCCATCTCAGGGAACCGTCTGGTGAAGCTTTGCAGCACTTACCCTTTGAGCAAGTATATCTTACTGTGGGAAAGACAGAAATGTTCCCTATACACCAGGAGTGGTCTCCCTGTGTAAGTCCCACATCACTTCTCTGACTCTCACATCCCCCCCACAGTGAAGGCCATCCACCTTTCCAAGGCTGCATGTTAGCTCTCTGTGATTTGTGCATGAGTTCATCGTGTTCTGTTTGAACAACAGCGTTTCACAATGTCTCACCATTTACAAAATCTTTTTTTCCACTGAAGTGGGAGAACTCATTTGTCCCCACACTGTCCTGTCCATCATATTTTTGCCTTTTCACCCTGCCTAACTCTTTCCCCGTGAAACCTCTTTGTATCCTTGATATTCTCATTTGTTTTTATGTCACCAAATTTGAATCCCCCCGCCAAAGCAATGCTATAAGGGCGGCACAGTGATCGAGTTGCTGATTTACATTGCCAGAGACCTGGGTTCAATCCTGACTATGGGTGCCGTCTGTGCACAGTTTGTACGTTCTCCCTGTGATCATGTGGGTTTTCCCCGGGTGCTCCGGTTTCCTCCCACGTTCCAAAACGTGCAGGTATGTAGGTTAATTGGCTTTGGTAAAAATTGTAACTTATCCCTAGTGTGTAGGATAATGCTAGTGTAAGGCGCGATCGTTGGTCGGCATGGACTCGGTGAGCCGAAGGGCCTGTTATCAACGCTGCATCTTTAAACTGAAGAAACTTAAACTAAATTATGGATTCTGAAAATCATTATCATAATCATAATCATAATCATATTTTATTAGCCAAGTATGTTTTGCAACATATGAGGAATTTGATTTGCTATACAGTCATACCAATAAAAAGCAACAGAACACACAAAATATATTTTAACATGAACATCCACCTCAGCGACTCCTCCGCATTCCTCACCATGATGGAAGGCGAAAAAAAGTTTAATCTCTCCCTTCTTTGTCCTCCGGCGGTCGGGGGCCTCTAACCTTCCGTTGATGGGACGATCTTACTGCCGTAGCCAGCGGCGGGCCTCCTCGTCGGGGCGATCAAACTCCTGCATAGGGGGGGAATCTCAGCTTTGGGGCAAAGCACTGATCCTACAGTAACCACAGGTTGGATCCTATCAACCTGTGAAGGACCCTTTTATCCTGCACTTTGTTTTCTTTCTTCAATGACTCAATGTTACTTTATTGTCACAAATACCTAGATACAGTAAAATCCTTTTTTGTGAAAGATCATAAGGCATAGGAGCAGAATTAGGCCATTCAACCCATCGAGTCCCATGCCATTCAATCATGGCTGATCTATTTTTCCCTCTCAAACCCATTCTCCTGCCTTCTCCCATAACCTTTGACATCATTACTAACCAAGAATCTATCACTCTCCGATTTAAAAACACCTAATAAATTAACCTCCACAGCCCAGCTGAAGTGGCCAGCCTTAATTGGTCCGGTCTTTTCTTGCCTCCAGCTCTTCAATCCACCCCCTCCAGCTCTTCAATCCACCCCCACCCCCCCACCCCACACCATCCCCACTGCCCACCTCCCATCTCCTACTTTCATTCTGAAGAAGGGTCCTGACCAAAAGCATCACCCATCCTTTCTCTCCAGATGTGCTGCCTGATCCGCTGAGTTACTCCTGCACTTTTTGTCTATCTTTGGCCTCCACTTCATTCTATGGAAATGTATTCCACAGATTCATCACCCTCTGACTAAAGAAATTATTGCTCATCTCCATTCTAAAAGTAGGTCCTTTTATTCTGAGGCTGTGCCCTCTGGTCCTAGACTCTCCCACTCCTGGAAACATTCATTTTGCATACAGTTTAGTAACAGTCTTACTACACATTAAGCACAATCATACTAAGGTACAAGAGTGTAAGTAGATTCCACTGAGGAAGTACACAAGAGTCGCCATGTTTCAGGTGCCAATTCGGAGTTGTCCAAATGTCTCTTAAATGCTGTTACAATTGGACAGGGCATGGATAGGAAAGTTATCTTCTTCAACCACTTCCTCTAGCAACTCATTCCATATACCCACCACTCATAAATCTTTCCCCTCTCACCTGAAACCTACATCCTCTAGTTCTTGATTCCCCCTGTGTTATGCAGCCTTAAACCTGTAGAACAGAAGGCTATGCGTTCTGACTGAGGACACAGCCATGGACAGCTGTGAACAGCTCGAATGATAGCACAGCCCCAGGCTGAATGGCCTATCTCCTGTCTTTATGTAAACATGAGGAACTGCAGATGCCGATTTAAGGAAACCACAACAAAGTGCTGGTCATTGTTCTCAATGTGCGAAGTGCCAACACACAGTGAAACTCTTTTCTTACAAACAGTCTAGTAGAGTATTGCCAAACCTAATCACATCCCCAATTAGCAAATTATCAGCGTGTAACTCAGCAGGTCAGGCATCAGCTCTGGAGGACATGGTATGCAATGTTTCGGATCGGGACCATTCTTCAGACCCGAAACTGCAGAGAATTGTGGGCGCACCCCAGACCATTCCACAAACCAGCTTCCCTTCCATTAACTCCATCTACACCTCATGCTGCCTCAGCAAGACCACCAGCATAATCAGCGACCAGTTTCACCCTGGACACCCCCTGTTCTCCCTTCTCCCATCAGGCAAGAGGTACAGAAATTTGAAAATGCATATTTCCAAATTCAGGGACAGTTTCTTCCCAACTGTTATCAGGCAACTGGACCATCCTATCAATAACTAGAGAGTAGTCCTGAGCTACCATCTACCTCATTGGAGTCCCTCAGACTATCTTTGATCAGACTTGACACAAAAAGCTGGAGCAACTCAGTGGGTCAGGCAGCGTCTCTGGAGAAAAGGAATAGGTGACGTTTCGGATCGAGACCCATCTTCAGAATTTACTGGACTATCTTGCACTAAACGTTATTCAAGTTATTCCCTTTATCATGTATCTGTACACTGCGGATGGCTTGATTTTAATCATTTATTGTCTTTCTGCTGACTGATTTGCACGTAGCAAAAACTTTTCATCATGACCATAAACTAAACTCCTCAACTCACCATCAAAGATTGACACTAAATGCTGGAGTAAATCAGCGGGACAGGCAGCATCTCTGGATAGAAGGAATGGGTGACGTTTCAGGTCAAGACTCTTGTTCAGACTGGTTTCAAGTCAAGTCAAGAGAGTTTATTATCATGTGTCCCAGATAGGACAACGTCACCCATTCCTTCTATCCAGAGATGCTGCCTGTCCTGCTGAGTTACTCCTGTATTTTGTGTCTATCTTCGGTGTAAGGCAGCATTTCAGTTCCTTCCTACACACTCAACTCAACATCACCTATCCATGTTTTCCAAAGATGCTGCCTGACCCATTGGGTTATTCCAGCACTGTGTTTTTCCCAGTCTTTACGTATTCACATATTAGATGTAACAGTGCCCAGCCCCATCACAGGACTCATCGGATTGACTGTCGCGCCCCTTACTTAAAATACTTAAATTACTTAAAAAATACTCAACTGAGAAATTCAAGAGCTATTCCCCAGGCATGTGGAGATGTATTTATGTTGTATGTTGACTGAAGGGAGTTGGTTAAATAATGATTACCCTTCCTTTGATAAGGAGTTACAGTAAACCAACTCCTGCTCCTATCTGGTTAGTCTAAAGGCTAAGATTTCACAACAGCCAAAGCACGTCAGCACAGATCAATTGCTGTGCCGTTTCACTTGCAAAGCTGGTGGCAACACTTACTG
This sequence comes from Amblyraja radiata, assembly GCF_010909765.2. Taxonomy (NCBI): domain Eukaryota; kingdom Metazoa; phylum Chordata; class Chondrichthyes; order Rajiformes; family Rajidae; genus Amblyraja; species Amblyraja radiata. Next base: position 43,051,970 of record NC_045963.1, on the reverse strand, counting down.
CTCCAATACATTGTCATTAAGATCCAAGCTCCACCCGCCAACAAATACATGGTGCTTCCAAAGTTAAGATGGTCCTTATTTCATGCGAAATCAACTGCTGAGAACGTTAACATAATTGTTCACTAAGTGTCAATGTTTCCTCTAACATAGGGATCTGTGTTTGGGCGGCACAGTGACACAACTGGTTAGAGCGGCTGCCTCACAGCGCCAGAGACCCGGATTCCATCCTGACCTCGGGTGTGGGGTTTGCACCTTCTCCCAGGAATCGCATTAGTTTTCTCCGGGTGCTCCGGTTTCCTCCCACATCCCAAAGACATGCAGGTTTGTAGGTTAATTGGCCCTCTGTAAATTGCCCCTAGTGTGTGAAGAGTGGATGAGAAAGTGGGATAACATAGAACTAGTGTGAATGGAATAGTGTGATTGATGGTCGGCGTGGACTCCGTGCAGTACAGTACATGTAGAGTTCATGGATAGGAAAGATTTGGAGAAATTATGGGCCAAGCATTGGCAAATGGGACTAACTAAGGATGGCCCCTTGGTTGGCATTGGGGAGTTGGGGCGAAAGGGATGTTGCTGTGCTGAGTGGCTCGATGAAGGAATTTAAAATGTTTAAATCCCAGACGTCTGTTAAAATGTTTAAATGCCACACCTTTACAGCACGAATAGACCCTTCGGCCCGCCTTGTTCATGCCGACTAAGCTGCCATACTGTGCTAGCCCCATTTGCCCAACTCTTCCATGCTGACCAGGGTGCCTTCCTGAGCTAGTCTCATTTGCCTCTAGATGCACCTGTCTCTTAACAACTACTGCCAATATGGTCCATGTCCTGCCCCAAGGTTGTAGATTTCACCATGGTCTTCAGCATTGAAGTGCAGAGAGACATTATTTTTTTTTCCCTGAAACATCAGGATATCAAATCGCTCTCAGTACACCAGGCCTCCAGCTGTGAATGCTTTTTCTCTGCCTCCCCGCTAACCCTTTTAGTCATACAGCATGGAAACAAGCCCTTCAGCCCAACTCATCCATGCCAGCCAAGATGTCCCATCTAAGCTAGTCCCATGTGCCCAAATTTGGCACATATTCCTGTAGTTTAGGTTTAATATTGTCATGTGTACTCAGAGACAGTGAAACACTTTGTTTTGCATGCTATCCAAACAGATCAAAAATACCATACATAAATACAAATACAAATAAATACATACACAAAGAACAATAGATAGAGCAAATGGGAAGATACAGAATGCTGAATATAGTTTTCAGCATTGCAGCGCATCAGTTCCATAGACAAAGTCCAATGCCCTTGAGATGGAGTCAATGGTAGAAGTCTTGATCTAAACCGTTCCTATCCATGCCATATATCCACCACTTTCTGAGTACATTCACCTTTATCAGATCACCCCTCATCCTCCTCCACTCTTAAACGCCACTTTAGAGATACAGCTGGGAAACAGGCCCATCAGCCCACCGAGTCCGCGCCGACCACCGATCGCCTCATACACTAGCACTATCCTACATGCTAAGGACAATTTGCAATTAACAGTGCCAATTAACCTACAAACCGGTATGTCTTTGGAGTGTGGGAGGAAACCAGAGCACCCAGAGGAAACCCATGCGGTCACAGGGAGAACATACAGACTCCATACAGGATTTAGTCAGGATTGAACCCGCGTCTCTGGCACTGTAAGGCAGCAACTCTACCGCTGCGCAACTGTGCCGCCCTTAATAAAGTATCAGCCTCTACCACCCCCCTTGGCAGGTCGTTCCAAGCATCACCACCTTCAGTGTAAGAAGCCTGCCCCACATCTCCTTTCAATTTTGTCCCTTGCCCCTTAAAGCTATGCCCTCTGATCTTTGGCACTTCCTATCTCCACAGTGGAACCAGCTCAGCACATAAGTGATGCCAACACCGAGGTGGATTTGGTGACCAGATTCATCTCACAGAAAAAATGATGAAGTCTGATTGGTTGGGGAATGTTGGCAAGTTTGTGACCTCTTTGTTTGGAGAAGGATTCACTATCTCCCAATGCGAAGTTGCACTGTCTGCCCACGGCTATTTGTTCACTGCTTCACTCTGTCGGTAGTTAAGACCCGTAGGCTTAGCAGAGGCTTCCAAGCTGTTTGAAACCTGGATTAGAAATGCTTGCTTGCATCCAACTCCTTTTCCTGATTTTGCCATGTTTCGGTGAGTAAAATTCATTAATGGGGGGGGGGGGGGGGGGGGGGGGTTTTGTGACAAAGGAATTTGTTATGAACAAAACATGAAATCGCATTGTCTTCCTTTTTTTCACAGTAAGAGCTGATGCATTGAGCGGCTATGTAAAAACAGAAGGGGCTTGGATTCAATCTATCAGAAAACTGTTATTCTCCATGGTCTCTGTTGAAGAATGTGCGGTAAAATGTGACAGGGAGACCTGGTTTATTTGCAGGTAGAGTTTTCTTCCTATGTAATAATGCATGCTTCTAATAATGCATGTGTAGGGAGGAACTGCAGATGCTGGCTAAACCGAAGATAGGCACAAAAAGCTGGAGCATCTCTGGAGAAAAGGAATAAGTGACGTTTTGGGTCGAGACCCTTCTTCAGACTGAGAGTCAGGGGAATGGGAAAATGAGAGATATAGATGGTGATATAGAGAGATATAGAACAAATGAATTAAAGATATGCAAAAAGTATCGATAATCAAAGAAAGATGGTGCCCACAATGGTTATACGGACAGTGAAACACAACAGAACAACAGTGAAACTAGTACAACGACTAGGCTGGGGGAGGGAGAGGGAGGATATTGTATGACCAGTTTGTTTATATCTTTCATAACATCTATCAGACATTTTGTACTTAGAAGCACTGGCATTTCCAAACCAGAAGACCGTGAACTGTCTGGAGGCGTGTGTGGAGTATTGAGGAGGTGCAGCATGGGGTTAAACTCAGCCTGAAAAAAAGTCCCAATCCAAAACGTCGCCTATCCATATCTTCCAGAGTGCTGCCTGACCTGCTGAGTTACTGCAGCACTTTGTATTCTGTGTTAAACTCAGCCCTTCTGTTCTTTTAAAGACACCTTCTCTAACCTGCCAAGGTCCTGTGAAACAAATTACCATCCTCCACAGTTTGTGTGCAATTGGCAAACTTGAATTGTTCCAGAAGATTCCTCCCTGGAGTATTGACAGAATTTTTTTTACCCGACTGATTGCCCAATCTTTTATGTCCTTGCTGTTGGTGGGAGGTTTTCCTTCAATTCAAGAATTAATTCTTCTTCTTCTTGCGAATGAAACATAACCCAAAGAAATAGTTGGATCTCAAGCCAGGTGTTGAGCAGCCAGGTTGTTGTCTCTGCGTCAATGTCTGCCAGGCCCTGAGCTCCATTTGGTGGGTGGTAGAGCGGACACCCTGAGATGACATGGTTGGCTGTCTGTTGTTTTTGTAATTAAATAATTGACTAAAACACAAAGTGCTGGAGGATCAGGCAACATCTGCGGAGGGAGTATACAGGCAATAATTCATGGTTGGGACCCTTGACTCAGTCTGCAGAAGAATCCCGAATAAAACATTGACCATCCATTGTGTAGAAACAAAGAACTGCAGATATTGGTTAATTCCAAAGATAGACACAAAGAGCGGGAGTAACTCAGCGGGTCAGGCAACATCTCTGGGGAAAAAGGATAGGTGACATTTCGGGTCACGACTGATCTTAAGAAGGGTCCTGACCCAAAATGTTACATATCCTTTTTCTCCAGAGATGCAGCCCGACCTGCTGAGTTCCTCCAGCACTTTGTGTGTTTCATTGATCTTCCATTGCCCTGATTTTTTATTCTTTTTTTGTTTATTATATATTAGCTGGGTGTTATTGTGTTTACAGGCCTGCAATGTGGCTGCATGTAAGAATGTTATTGTTCCGTTGTCGGTACATATGACTATTACACACTCTTGACTCTTGCTCATCACAGTTTGATCTGTTTGCCAGATCTTTCCTCTTCAACCTGAAGGAACAGGAGTGCATCATTACAGCAGATAACAAGCGCACGCAGACGTTGATGAGGAAAACAAACAGCTTTCTTTATGAGAAAGAAGGTAAAGGAAAGTTGCAGGCTAAACCAAAAGAAGTGCAAAATAATATAGAGTCATGCAGCTTAGAAACAGGCCCTTCACCACAAATCATTCATGCAGACTAAGATTTAATTAGTCCCATTTGCCCAAGTTTGGCCCAATTCCCTCTTATCCTTTCTTATCTTTTAAATGCTGTAACAGTGCTTCAACTACCTCCTCTGGCAGCTCGTTCTATATACCCTCCACCCTCTGTGTAAAAAAAATCCCCATCAAGTTCCTTTTAAATATTTCCCTTCTCACCTTAAACCATAATGGCATCTTTGCTCTAGCAGAGTGACCAAACCTGAACATAGTACTCTAAATGCGGCCTCACCAAAGTCTGGTACAAGTGTAATATAAAGTTCCAACTTCTACTCTGAATATCCTGACTTCTACTCTGAATATCCTGACCAGGGTAACAAAGGTCTTTACCACATCAACCTCATATGCTACATTCAGCAAACTATGTACTCATATTCCTTGTTACCTCTGTTCTACAATACTCCAAGGGTGCTACTGTTCACTGTAAAAGTCCAACCCTGGTTTAACTTCCCAAAATGCAATACCTTGCACTTATCTGAGTACATAAACATAAAACATAGAACAGTATAACACAGGTACAGGACCTTCAGCCCACATCGTCAACAACTAATTTCCTTTGCCTGCACGTGATCCATATCCTTTCCCTGCATTTCCATGTGTCAATGTAAAAGCCTTTTAAATACCATGAACATATCTTCCTCCATCACCACCCAACACATCACCACCCAAGGCACTCTCCATTCTCTGTGTGAAAAACTTGCCTCACACATAAGCTTTAAACTTTGCTCCACTCACATTAAAGCTATGGCCACTAACATTTGACATTTCCACCCTGGGAAAAGGGTTCCCAATCGATGCCTCTCCTAATTTTATATACTTCTGCCAGGTCTCCCCTCAATTTCCAGCTTTCCAGAGAAAACAATTCAAGCCATTACAACCTCTCCTTGAAGCATATACCTCTAATCCAAACGGCATCCACGTAACTCTCTTCTGCATGCTCTCTAAAGCCTCCTCATCCTTCCTTAAATGGGGAGACTAGACCTGGCCAGAAACTATCCCTTTTCCTTCCTCATCATTTTTGACAGCTTTCGGCCTGAGCACTTGTCCCTGAGGTTCTGTGCAGAAATTTTAACAAAGTCAACAATCAGTCGGTGCTCGATGAGTCTTTGCCCTCCCCTCCTTACAAGCCCCTCCTCCTCAACCATCTGCCCTCACCCACCTCCACCGCCACTATTAATATTTAACTGGGAGAAAGTTGCAGTTTGACCAACAATTGATAGGTTGCTTGCAGCCCGGGAGGTCAAACAAACATCAGACAGGAATTTTCAAACACATTCTTTGGCCGTTATATTACAAATTTCAGATACGGAGAATTCTTGCTTCTATTTGTGATCGATGACTGAGCCTGTTGTTGTTTTCCACACTTACCCCTAGTCCAACACTAGGCATTTCCTGCATATCTATGTGTCTATCAAAGTGTCTTTTAAATGCCATTATGGTACAAATACAACACTTGCAAGATACTTGGACAGGAATGTGGGCAGGAAAGGTTTGGAGGGATTGGGGCAAACGTGGGTAAATTGGATGGGTGACCAGCTTAGATGGGGCATCTTGGGTCAGGTGGATGAGTTGCGTCTCCCCTTCACAAATGTGAAGGGTGTTGGACTAGGGGTAAGTGTGGGAAACAACAACAAGCTTGGTCATCGATCACAAATAGAAGCAAGAATTCTCCGTATCTGAAATCCGTAATGTAACGACCAAAGAGTGTGTTTGGAAATCCCTGAGATGTGGTTAAGAAAACCTGAAAATGAGTGATTGATTGATGGAAACAAGCCCTTTGGCCCACCGAGCAACTGACAGGGACCAATTAACCTACTTGTCTTTAGGATGTGAGGGAGGAAACCGGAACAGCCAAAGGAAACCCACGTCATCACTGGGAAAACGTGCAAACTACACGCAGACACCCAGGATCGAACCCGGGTCTCTGGTGCTGTGAGGCAGCAACTCTACCAGCTGCCCCACTGTGCTGTTAGTTGATTGATGTTCATTTTCAATGAAGGATGTTGAGTTATAGAACATGGAACATGGAACAGTGCAACATAAGAACAGGCCCTTCAGCACAAAATGTCTGTGCTGAACATGAGGCCAACTCTTATCTGTCTGCACCTGGTCCATATCTCTCCATTCCCTGCAAACCCATGTGCTTATCCAAAAGTCTCTTAAATGCCACCATCGTATTTGCCTCCACCTCCATCCCTGGCAGCATTTTCAAAGCACCTGGCACCCTTGGTTGGAGACACCACCTTTGCCTCTTGCTATACTGAACAGCAACACAATAGGGACTCCTTCAACTGTCCCTCAGGGTTGAGAGAGACTTGCTTCCCCTAGTCCTGAGGCATCCGATGAGGCCAGTGTGGCTCTTCCACAGATGGGGTAGTTGGCCGGATAGTCAGTGAGGTGGGGCTCTCCTTCCATCACATGTATAGGGACGGTTTAGAGGGATATTGACCAAACGCAGGCAGGTGGGATGAGATTAGATGTGACATCTTGGTCGGCATGAGCTAGTTGTGCTGAAGGGCCTGCTTCCATGCTGTATGACTAGCGTGCACCTTCTGTGTGCTACTCGTGGTTCATGGTACCGTTCCCCTGTGGTCGTGGGCCTGGAATTCGCAGGCGTCAACATGGATGTGGCATTGAGCCCATTCTTGAACCTCTTCCCCTGTCCTACTGGTAATCTCTTCCCCATACCAGAGCTCAGTATGCAGTACCTGGTTCGGGATTTTATGGTTCAATAATGCTTTAATGTCACATGTATCTAGATACAGTGAAATCTGGTTTTGGGCATTACAAGACACATGGCCAGGTACATGGATAGGAAGGGTTTAGAGGGATATGTGCCAAATGTGAGCATGTGGGAATAGCTTGGATATGCCATCTTGGTCGGCATGGATGTTGGGCTGAAGGGTCTGTTTCTGTGCTGTATGACTATGAGCCCATGGGAGCAGTTTGCACTGTACATTGTAGGAGACTAAAGGTTACCAGGGCCTTCACACTATGGGTACTGGCCTGGGACAAAACCAAGGACACTAATGCACTTCCTTCCACTGTAACATGGATGGAGATTCCTTAGAACAAACATGAGGCATGAGGCTTATAGGAATGGGAGTGAGAATTCATGAGAGAAAAAGAAGGAAGAGGCACAAAACACAACGTGCTGGTGGAACCCAGAGGATCAGGAGGGAAACATGTGGAGGGAGATGGACAGAGTACATTTCAGGTTGAAACTCTTATTCAGACTGATAGGAGTAGATGGTGAAAAAGTTGAGTAAGAGAGGTTGGGGCAGGGCAAAGCCTGGCAAGTTTAGAAGGTCATGGGCCAAACTCAAGCAGGAGGGTTTGCGTGGAGGGGGCATCTTGGTCGGGTTTGGCAAGTTGGGCTGCTGGGCCTGTTTCTTTGTTGTCTGTCTCTATGATCTAAGTCAGTGATTCCCAAACTGGGGTCATATGGGGGGGGGCACCGAAAAATTAAAGAGCGCATGGGGGCCATGAACTAAAAAAGGTTGGGAACCACTGATCTAAGTGATAGTTGGAAGAGCAGGTAAGCAGCAGGAATCACAGAGGGAGACCTGTGGGAAAGGGTCTCACAGAGCTCCCTTTGGAGAGAGGAGGAGTCTTTCAAAGTCGACATGCTTTGAGGAAAATTTGCATTGGAGAAGTAAAATGGAGTGTAAAAAGGAAGCGTTGACTGAGCCATTATTGCTGCCTACATGCAACGTAATTTGTCCACACGGTTGACTAACAGGTTTATTCTCCTCTTCCTCAGCTTTTCTTCTGGAATGCAAGTCGGGCGATGGGATTACCTACAGAGGATCAGCAACACAAACGCTCTCGGGAAGAACTTGCCAGCATTGGAGCAGCACGCAGCCACACAAGCCAATGTTTGTCATTAATCTTTGCCACTAAAAGTCATAATTCTTCTTGTAAAATGACACAGTATCAAAAAACACAAATGACAAATTACCTAATTCAGATTCTGTATTACATTTTGGACACCTGAGGGTTGGAGGGGCAGTGTGGGGGGGATGTTGAACCACATATAACTTGCTCGTTTACCTTACTTTTAAGATTTGGACAAATCTCTCACATCAAGGGGCATTTGTTTGAGGAGGAGCAAATGGTTTCTCCACAATGTTCCGTACAGCATTCATCCCTTTATCCTGTATCTGTACACTTTGGTCGGCTTGAATGTAATCATGTATAGTTTTTTTGCTGAAGATAGACACAAATGGTTGGAGACTCTTCTGCAAACTGAGAGTCAGTAGAGAGAAACCTAGGTTTTTTTTTTGACAATAGGTGCAGTAGTAGGCCATTCGGCCCTTCGAGCCAGCACCGCCATTCAATGTGGTCATGGTTGATCATCCACAATCAGTACCCCATTCCTGCCTTCTCCCCATATTGGGTGAACATTGAATTCTCCAATCCCTTCTTCTCCCCCTCGCCCCCACCACTTTCCCTGTGCCGCACTTGGACGTGCACGCATTTCTCACCTCCCCGTCCTGTCAACCCTACATTCTCTCTGCTAGCTTTATTCTTCTCACCTCTTCCATGCTTATCTCACACCTTTTGACTTTTCATCTCTACCCTTTGCCCAACCATCAGCCTTCAAACCCCTCCCCCTTCTCATTCCAGCTTTCACCCCCATGCCCCCACCACAATCAGTCTGAAGAAGGGCCCAAATCCAAAACATTGCCTATCCATGTTTTCCAAAGATGCTGCCTGACCCGCTGAGTTACTCCAGCACTTTGTGTCTTTTTTTGTAAACCAGTAGAAACATAGAAACATAGAAAATAAGTGCAGGAGTAGCCAGCATCGCCATTCAATATGATCATGGCTGATCATCCAAAATCTGTACCCCGTTCCGGATTTTTCCCCATATCCCTTGATTCCATTGGCCCTAAGAGCTAAATCTAACTGCAGTATCTACAGTTCCTTGTGTCTCAATGGGTCCAATTACAGTTTGACACTCCTTTGTCATTTAGATACACGCCTGAAAGTAATCCATACGCCAACCTGGAGAAAAACTTCTGCCGAAATCCAGACAATGATACAACAGGACCCTGGTGCTACACCAATGATCCGTTGCACCGATGGGAATACTGCACTATTCTGAACTGTGAAGGTATAGGCATTGGTGTTGCTCGGTATATTGTTGACAGTGGTGAGAATGGGAGAAGACAGCTTTCCAGCAGAGGGAAAGCGGGTGGCAAAGTGCTCCAACACCCACAGCCGCTCTCATGATGTGAAGTGGGAGAAATTATGGATGGCAACAGGCTGCTGGACGGTATATACAGTATGTGTGTGTGTGTGTGTGTGTGTGTGCAGAGAGTGTTTTATCATATAACCATATAACCATATAGCAATTACAGCACGGAAACAGGCCATCTCGGCCCTTCTAGTCCATGCCGAACACTTACTCTGCCCTAGTCCCATCTACCTGCACTCAGACCATAACCCTCCATTCTTTTCCCGTCCATATACCTATCCAATTTATTTTTAAATGATAAAATCGAACCTGCCTCCACCACTTCCACTGGAAGCTCATTCCACACAGCTACCACTCTGAGTAAAGAAGTTCCCCTCATGTTACCCCTAAACTTCTGTCCCTTAATTCTCAAATCATGTCCTCTTGTTTGAATCTTCCCTACTCTCAATGGAAAAAGCTTATCCACGTCAACTCTGTCTATCCCTCTCATCATTTTAAAGACCTCTATCAAGTCCCCCCTTAACCTTCTGCGCTCCAAAGAATAAAGACCTAACTTGTTCAACCTTTCTCTTTTACTTAGTTGCTAAAATCCAGGCAACATACTAGTAAATTTCCTCTGTACTCTCTCTATTTTGTTGACATCTTTCTTATAATTTGGCGACCAAAATTGTACACCATACTCCAGAATTGGCCTCACCAATGCCTTGTACAATTTTAACATTGCATCCCAACTTCTATACTCAATGCTCTGATTTATAAAGGCCAGCACACCAAAAGCTTTCTTTACCACCCTATCTACATGAGATTCCACCTTCAGGGAACTATGCACAGTTATTCCTAGATCCCTCTGTTCAACTGCATTCCTCAATTCGCTACCATTTACCATGTACGTCCTATTTTGATTTGTCCTGCCAAGATGTAGCACCTCACACTTATCAACATTAAACTCCATCTGCCATCTTTCAGCCCACTCTTCCAACTGGCCTAAATCTCTCTGTAGACTTTGAAAATTTACTTCATTATCCACAACACCACCTATCTTAGTATCATCTGCATACTTACTAATCCAATTTACCACGCCATCATCCAGATCATTGATGTATATAACAAACAACATTGGACCCAACACAGATCCCTGAGGCACCCCACTAGTCACTGGCCTCCAACCTGACAAACAGCCATCCACCATTACTCTCTGGCATCTCCCATTCAGCCACTGTTGAATCCATCTTGCTACTCCACCATTAATACCCAACAATTGAACCTTCTTAACCAACCTTCCATGTGGAACCTTGTCAAAGGCCTTACTGAAGTCCATATAGAAAACATCCACCGCTTTACCCTCATTAATTTCCCTAGTAACCTCTTCAAAAAATTAAAGAAGATTAGTCAAATATGACCTTCCAGGCACAAATCCATGTTGACTGTTCCTAATCAGACCCTGTTTATCCAGATGCTTATATATATTATCTCTAAGTATCCTTTCCATTAATTTTCCCACCACTGACGTCAAACTAACAGGTCTATAATTGTTAGGTTTACTCTTACATCATACGTACTGACACGGAACAATGAAAATCTTATTCGTAGCAGCAGTATAACAGGTTTGTAAACACAGTACCCAATAGTTAATATAATAAATAAATAAACCAAAATAAAATCAATGAATTAAAAAAGGAGCAAATGGAAAGGCTGATCTCCTGAGCATGACTTTGGTACAGCTTTTACATTTCAGCTGACAAGATTACACAGAAACTTCATAAACAGCAAAACTAGGTCTTGTTTACAGAATGGAGGCTACAGAAAGACTTCATTAGGTAACAAATTAGGTGTTGATTACAGAATAAAATGATTATCCACAAGCCTAACAGTTGACAGTAGGTGCAATTTTCTGTTACAAGGATTGGTGCACGCTATAACATAATCAATGAAGTCCCTGAAACTTGTGTGTTGTCACTATTGAATTCCATATCTCTACTTTTACGCTTTGTCTGCGGTTCCCTGTCACCACATTAGCACGAACCACATCCTTATTTGCCAGTTATTAGCCCTCACTATTTTTTCCCCTACAACATAATGCAAAAACGAAACAAAGCCCAAAGTCCTAATGCAAACAACGCAGTTTGATTGGAGTTCGTAGTGTTTGGAGTGGGGTATTGCAGAATATTTCAGGAGCGGTTTAGTAATGCCCACCTGCAAATGGATTTCAATATAACATTGAGCAAGCATTTTGCTATTAAGGATTAAGTGTCATATGCTGCTAGGATAAACAGACTGGGTGTTAGAGGTATATTTTAGTAACTCCAACCCCTATTTACAGGAAGTACTAAATTTTTTACTTATTTTTCACTTTTTTCACTTTTAATTTCAAGTTTTTGTGTATCTTGTATGGTGTGACTGTTGGCAGACCAATTTCCCTCCGGGGATGAATAAAGTTTATCATATCGTATCGTATAACATCTCCGATTATAGAGCCTCGTTAGAGTCCTGTATTATTTTTCCTCACCACTCCCTCCCCGAGACGGAAATGGGTAATTTGCATGCCTGCTGGCATCCTTGGTTGTAGAAACATAGAAAATAGGTGCAGGAGGAGGCCATTCGACCCTTCGAGCCAGCACTGCCATTCATTGTGATCATGGCTGATCGTCCCCTATCAATAACCCGTGCCTGCCTTCTCCCCATATCCCTTGACTCCACTAGCCCCTAGAGCTCTATCTAACTCTCTCTTAAATCCATCCAGTGGTAGCTGTTTCTCTGTCTCCCTCTTGGGAATTGAACCCTGATTCCCATTCCCCGTCGCAACCATGGTGGGCACCAATAGTACCATCGGAAGCTGACAAGGCAGACATTGGGAAGTAGCAAGGCTGGTTAATGAAACCATGCAAAGGACATCTACAGTTGTGCATTTCATTTCTGGACTGGTCTCACTCAAAGGCAGAGAGGTTTTGCTAAACTTAAATAGATCACAGAGAGAATTCTACATTGTTTTGTTCTCTGATATGCATCAGATGTTATTGCAGTTACAATGTGTTTGCCATAAGGACGCCAATGTGGCTGGAGTCGTCTCTGGGGAGGCGAAGCAGATGGGAGCAGACATCTCTGGCGGCTCGGTGGGGCAGCGGTAGAGTTGCTGCCTTACGGCGCCAAAGCATTAAGTTAGCAGTCAACAAAAGCTTTACACTGTACCTCGGTACGCATGACAATAAACTAAACTGAACTGAGCAAAGACCCGGGTTCGATCCTGACTACGGGTGCTGTATGTACGGAGTTTGGACATTCTCCCTGTGACCACGTGGGTTTCCCCCTGGTGCTCCGGTTTCCTCCTACACTCTAAAGACGTGCAGGTTTGTAGGTTTATTGACTTCTTTGTAGGTTCATTGACAACAGATAAGCTGTATTTCTGAACTAAACTAAACTAAACTAAACATTCCCAATTGACTCACAATTGCATGACCATTGGGGCTAAGGAAGCCTCACAAATAATTGGCGATGGATTGTTTTGGCCAGAGCAAGCTTGTCGACCATTTTAATTTATCTGCTCTTTCCCTGTAACTTGATTGTATTATCTGATTTAATTGGATAGCACGCAAAACAAAAATTTTCACTCTACCTTGCTGCATGTGATAATAATAAACCTAACCCAAACCTAAGTTGTAATGCTGTTACATAATGTTCTGCACTCTGGTAAACTTCTCTTAGCTATTGTACGGTTTAATTGCACCACATGTATATTATGTGTAAGACAGAAATGCAGATGCTGGTTTAAATCGAAGGCAGACACAAAATGCTGGAGTAACTCAGCATCTCTGGAGAAAAGGAATGGGTGACGTGTTAGGTCGAGACCCTTTGACTGGATATAAGGCAATGTCTTTCACAGTACCTCTGTACACTTGACAATAAGTATTATTATCAAGTGTACCGAGATGGAGTGGATGCGGAGAGGATATTTCCATTAGTGGGAGAGTCTAGGACCAGAGGGCACAGCCTCAGAATTAAAGGACGTACTTTCAGAGTGGAAATGAGGAGGAATTTCTTTAGCCAGAGGTTGGTGAAATAGTAAAATTCATTGCCACTGATGGTTGTGGAAGCCAAGTCTTTGGGTATTTTTAAAGCCGAGATTGATAGTAGCAATGTTACAAAATGTTGAGATTTAAAAAATCAGGTCTGTAATTTATCCCATCAGATAAAGCATAAAAAGAAGTTTAATTTGACACCTAATTCACTTTCATATCTTCAGTATTAAAAAAGTTATGGTCATTTTCATACTCTGAATTTAGCATCTTGTTCCCTATTGCTTCTCCATTGACTTAACTCAAAAGCTGTGATCGAGGACAGTCAAAAGCCCATAACTTTCTTAAAAATTAAGAGAACTGAATGAAATGTTCAGTTATTATAGATTGAAGCATTCTGAAACAAATATGAAACAATCTTACTTGAATGACCTGAAATTAAAGCATATAATTAGGTATATATTAGGTCGATAGGTATATGGATGGGAAAGGAATGGAGGGTTATGTTCTGAGTGCAGGTAGATGGGACTAGGGGAAAATAAATGTTCGGCATGGACTTGTAGGGCCGAGATGGCCTGTTTCCGTGCTGTAATTGTTATATGGTTATATGGTTATAATTAGTTAGTTACCTAATTGTAGCTAATTACAAAATTCAATTACTAGATCTAAACATCTATCCATTTGTTAAGAAAAGGTTAACATTTTTAAATAGCCTGTGTCCAAATAACATTCACGCAAGAATTCACAATATAACATGATTTTTAAATCTCATTGTCATGAATTTATAGGCCAAATGGAAGGAATCATCTTGCGAGTGGGCTTTTGTGGAACGTGATCGATTGGAATGTTGCGGTTGCAGTGAATTTGAACCCCATATCGGCAGGAAAAATACTGCCAGTTCATATGGGGCCAAAATCAAATTTTCGCCAATGAAATTTGGATTAAAGTCATCCTACGAAGCAAGTTTATATGTAAAATACACGACTTACCTTATGTTTTGTCCCCTATGTGAGATCCGTCCCGTTGTAGGCGTTGACGGCGTTAGAAGTAGCTTTTAATTTTACTCCAGGGATTAAATTGTCCCGCGATTTAAAAAAAAACTTACGAGAACGTTAGTCGGAACGGGGGGGGGATTTTTCTCCAGCAGCTGAACAGCCTGAAAAAGTTTTACTCCAACAGGCAGGAGAAACGGCAATTTAATCCCCCCCCAAAGGCGCCAAAGTCGCGCACACGGCCAGTGGCAGAACTGCAGTGCCGCTGAAGGTAGGTATTGTAACATCGCTATTGAGGTTCTTCCTTAGTAAGACTGTCAGAAGTTATGGGGAGAAGACAGGAGAATGAGATTGATGGGGAAAAATAGATCTGCTATGATCGAATGACAGAGTCAACTCAATGAGTTGAAAAGCCTAATTCTGCTACTGTGTCTTATAAGTTATAAATCAAAGCATAGCAGGATTAGTCCATTCGGTCCATTGAGCCTACTCCACCAATCATGGGTGATCTATATTTCCCTAACCCCCTTCTCCTCTTATGATGTTATGAATTTATGATACAGTGAAATACTTTTCATGCTATCCAGTCCAAACATACTATACATGAGTACATCACCGCCCAGCACCTCAACGATGGCGTGTGACCGACGGGCACGATTCGGGTTGTCGCAGTAACAGCTGCTCCCAAAGCCACATTTCCCTTGTGATTGCAGAGGATTGCATGTTCTGCAGCGGCGAGAACTACCGCGGGAAAATCTCCCACACAGAGGACGGAACCCCGTGCCAGCGCTGGGACATACAGGCACCACACCAGCATGGCTACAACCCAACCAGGTAAGTAACGGGCCAGGATAGACATGTCCCATCCAAAGGTAAACACTAATAAACAACGGAGGAATGGTGGTGCCGCAGTAGAGTTCCTACCTTACAGCACCAGAGACCCAGGTACGATCGTGACTATGGGTGCTGTCTGTAAGGAGTTTGTACTTTCTCCCGTGACTGCGTGGGGTTTCCCTGGGTGCTCCGGTTTCCTCCCACACTCCAAAGTTTGCAGGTTTGTAGGTTAATTGGCTTCAGTAATAATTGTCCCTGGTGTGCGGGATTGTGTTTGTACATGAGGATTGCTGGTCAGCACGGATTTGGTGGGTTGAAGTGCATTTATTGCCCATCTCCATTGGAGCTACTGCCTCACAGGATCAGAGATCTGGGTTCGATGCCAACCTTGGTCTATGTGGAGTTTGCACGTTCTCCTTATGATTGCATGGGTTCTCTTGGTTTCCTCCCACATCCCAAAGACATGCGGCTAGGGAGGTTAATTTGCTTTGAAAATCATGCCTGGTGAGGGGAAAATGGTGGTAGACCAGTCAGTGGGCCCGTGAGAGAGAATATGCTGCGGGAACAAAGGCACTGATGGGAGCCAGCATAGGCTTGATGGACCGAATAGCTTCTTCCTATGAAAATATGACAAATACTTATCATATACTGGCACCTCGCATTTTATGTGTGTGGGGAGGGGGGGGGGGGGGGGGGGTGATGGGGGGGGGGGGGGGGGGGGGGTTACGTGCTTGAAAGGCAGTGCGTAATTTTAAAAAATGCGTCATTTAAACATACATGACTACACAGTCATCAGTTAAGCGCTCTATTAAAGGTACAAGCGTGTATTTCAAAAACACATCAATCAAACAATAAACACAAGGTACACAAAATTGCTGGAGAAACTCAGCGGGTGCAGCAGCATCTATGGAGCGAAGGAAATAGGCGACGTTTCGGGCCGAAACCCTCGCCTATTTCGGCCCGAAACGTCGCCTATTTCCTTCGCTCCATAGATGCTGCTGCACCCGCTGAGTTTCTCCAGCAATTTTGTGTACCTTCGATCTTCCAGCATCTGCAGTTCCTTTTTGAACAATAAACACAAGGTGCCTGTATATTAAAACACAAGAATATCAAAACAGTTTTCCCCCCAGAGGTAACTCAATAACCTTCAGTTTTCCAGATAAATACTTGGAGGAAAACTACTGTCGGAATCCAGATGGAGAGCCCAGGCCGTGGTGTATAACGACCAACCGCCAGAGACGCTGGGCTTACTGCAACATCAGTCGCTGTGGTGAGTTCCCTACTCCCCCTACTGCACCTTCTGCAAGTCAAGGGGTAGATGAGCACACTGCCCTAAACCCCCTCCAACAGGGTACACGGACCAAAGGGCTTGTTTCCATGCTGTACCTTTCAAACACAACCCTTGGACGACACATGGACAGGTACATGGATAGTTGTTTAGAGGGATATTGGCCAAACGTAGGCAAATGGGGCCAGAGTAGATTAGGCATCTTGCTTAACATGGGCCGGAAAGGTCTGTTTCCATGCTGTATGACTCCATGCCCAGTTGCTCTTCCACAGCCCATTGACAAGGGAAGTCCCAGTGTTCATCACATGTTGAAGTAGATATTTATTGGAAGGATTCCTGTGGCTATGCTTTGAGAAGTAGGGGAACCAATGCATGCACACCTTAGAGTTATTCAACAGTGGGTTCCCTGACTGCTCCTCTCCCACCTCAACTACAGGTCCCCCTGTATGCACCACCGAGTTTGTGGAATTCTCTGCCTCAGAGGGCGGTGGAGGCTGGTTCTCTGGATGCTTTCAAGAGAGAGCTAGACAGAGCTCTTAAAGTTAGCGGAGTCAAGGGACATGGGGAGAAGGCAAGAATGGGGTACTGATTGTGGATGATCAGCCATGATCACATTGAATGGCGGTGCTGGCTCGAAGGGCCAAATGGCCTACTCCTGCACCTATTGTCGAAAGTCAAAGTCAAATTTATTCGTCACATGCACCCGAAGGTGCAGTGAAATGAATTTGCCAGCAGCGATACACTTAAAAAATGAATACACAATAGAATTTAACACAAACATCCACCAGAGCATTCTTCACTGTGGTGGAAGGCAACAAAGTGTTCATCCGTGGTCGGGGCCATGAACCCCCCATATGGACGGTCGGACGGTCGGACGGCCGGATGTACAGGCCCTCTCGTCGGGATGATGCAAACACCGCGTCGGGACGGTCAAACACACTCCGCGGCTTGAAGTGCCTGAATCAGCACTTTCCTACCAGAGACCGTGGCTTCAGGATGTTATAGGCCGCAGGCCAGCGGCCGGAGCTCTTCTCCGGCGATCCCCGGCAAGGGATCCCAGGCTCCGGAGGGTAAGTCCATGCCATGTCCGCGGCTAGAAGCTCCGCACACCACAGCCCCACAATGCCAAAGTCACCAGGCCAGCGATCGGAGCACTCCTCTCTGGCGACCCCCGGCAAGGATTCGCACGGTCCGCGATGGAAATGTCCACGCTGTGCCCGCGGTTTCCCCATCCCCCCCACCCCCCACACAAGACACACCAAGAGACACCTAAACTAACATTTGGACACACCAAAAAAAACAAAAAGTCGAAATAACAAACACGCTGCTGACAGGGCAGCCGACTCGCAGCGCCCCCAACCGACCCCAATCTATTGTCTATTGTCCAGCAACGGGTGGGTCGGGCACCTCCTTTAATCCGGACAAAATTACAAGAGCCCACTTGAAATCTCCCCGGATATGTGGCGCCTAGACCGGGCGAGGCGGCCGACCTCAACCACATCCGGACTACCATGGCTGATCGGTCGGTTGAATTTGCCCCCTGTGTCCAGACCTTTGAACTCCCAGTCTGGCTGGATCTGGCAAATCCATTCCATAGCTAACTTCCGAGGCTGACTTTGTGTATCTTGGCTCCCTGGCAGCCTTGGGGGAACGTTCAGGTACTGTTTGACTCCTCGTGGAGACCGTGACCTTTGTTAGTCCGGCAAAATGAATAATCCTGAAAGGCTCTGGAACCAAGGGTGCTGGAAATCGGTGGTGGACCTGTACAAGGTTCAAAAGAGATGTGCGGGGCAAATTTTTTTACACATAGGGTGTTGGGTGCCTGGACCGTGTTGCCAGGGATGATGGTAAGCGCAGATGGGTTAGTGGCATTTAAGAGGCTCATGGATTTGCAGACAATGGAGGGATATGAATCAAATACAGGCTGAGAAGATGAGTTTAGCTTGGCATCATGTTCGGCATGGACATTGCGGGCCTAAAGGCCTGTTCCTGTGCTGTAGTGTTCTCTGTTTGGCCTCGCTTCATTCTCTTTCTCTTTCTCCACGTCCCCAACGTGTGCAACTCCTCAGTAGTAGGTGTTTTTGGTTCCTCTTCCGGTACTATAGAGGGAGCGACCCCTGTTGTCAAAGTCGAGGCGCATTGCTACACAGGCAAGGGCCAAGCCTACCGTGGGACTGTGGCGACCACCATTTCCGGTGAGGTCTGTCAACAATGGAGCTCTTTGGTCCCACACCAGCACACGAGGACCCCAGAGGATTATCCCTGCAAGTAAGTAGTCTGGCCATTCCCCTTTCCCAACCTCACCCCAGACCATCTCGTTCAGCCAACTGTCCCGGCGACTTGGGTCGAGTGGCATTCACTGGGCAAAGGCAGCGTTGGCAGATTCCTTCCCCTCACTGCTCTTCCATCCGTTACAGAGGTCTCGAGAACAACTATTGCCGCAACCCGGACAACGAGAAGGAGCCTTGGTGCTACACAACCAACCCAAAGGTCCGATGGGAGTATTGTCCAGTGCGAAAGTGCGGTGCCTCCCTGCCAGGTGAGATGTCCACTCTCATCCTCCCCATGAAGAAGGGTCCCAGCCCAAACCTTCACCTATCTATCTTCTCCAGAGATGCTGCTTGACCCTTCTTGAGTCAGTGCCTCCGGTGGGTCCCTTTCATGGTGCTGGATCAGTACATGCAATGTACATGTCCACCGTGTCCACGAGTCTCTGTAGGTTCCTTCGTTACTGGGTGTTTGAGTTGCTGAACCAGGCCATGATGCAACCCATCAGAGTGCTCTCCACCATACACCTGTAAAGGTTCAATAGAATGGATAGGACAGGTTTGGATGGATATGGGACAAACACAGGCAGGTGGGACTAGTGTAGATGGGACATGTTGGTCGGTGTGGACAAGTTGGGCTGAAGGGTCTTTTTCCATGCTGTATGACTCTATGACTATGAGTGTTCATTTGACGTACTGAATCTCCTCAATCTTCTGAGGAAGTAGAGGCATTGATGCAACCAGTCAGTATTTACCTCGTGAAAGATTGTAAGGTTGATGCAACCAGAATAATTTACCATGTGAAACTAGCAAATAGAAGTAGAGAGTTGATCTGTTAATCAGAATGATCTCAAGATCTTGCCATGTTTACTTTCAGAGCCTGTGCATGAGGGTGGACCCACTGATTGTTACAGAGCCAACGGCATTGCCTATCGTGGAACCACTTCTGTGACTCGGTCAGGGAAAAGATGCCAGCACTGGGATTCCATGGTACCACATGCACACAGCAAGAATCACAGCAACTTTCCTGACGCGTACGTGCATACAGAAACACCAACCTCTTCTCAAGCTCAGCGAAAGAGACAGCCTCACAACCTTAGGGCATCATAGCCCAAAGTTACTGGTTCTGGATGCCCCATTACAGGAAGGATGTGGAGGCTTTGGAATGGGTACTGAGGAGGTGCTTGGATTAGAGGATATTAGCTACAGGGAGAGATTGGACAGACTTGGATTGTTTTCTCTGGAATAACAGAGGTTGCGGGTATTCCTGATAGAAGCAGGGCAAGTTTTTCACAGAGGTGGTGAGTGCCTGGAACACGCTGCCAGGCATGGTGGTGGAAGTAGATGCAATGATGGCATTTAAGAGATTTTTGGATAGGCAGATGGATATGCAGGGGGTGGAGGGATATGGATTATGTAGATAAGAGATATGTATTTCCTTATGGACCAGGTAGATGAGATGGTCTAGGCATCAGGTTCAGACCAGGAATTGTGGGTCAAAGGGTCTGTTCTTGTGCTGTACTATTCTTTATGAAATTTACGAGAGGAAAGTCCTCAAAATGTCTGATGATAACAGGTCTGGGGTTGTTATAGCAATGTGCAAGAGAGAGAGAGATTTTCTCTGGGGATGTCTGGCACTCTGAGAGAGGCAGGTAGAGGCTTGCTTTAAGCTCCACTACAAGACGGCATCCCTGACAGCACTGGGCTATGTGCTCAACTCCCAGGACTGGGACTGACTCTCAGAAATGAGGGTGCGCATATCGACTCGAGTCTTTAATGTTAAAATCAGCAAAAATATGTAGCAGCACCCTCCCTCTGACCACTGTAGGTCCATAGGCAGTGTTGTACTACACTGGACTATCGCACAGCCAATCTCACATCTCAAAGGGATCTCCCTGCCTGCTTTTTCCACACATCCCACCTCGAGCCCAGTTATTTTCTGTCAGCTTCTTCATTCTTCTCATCGCCTCTTTAATGGATTATCTTGTCTTGTTCCTGTATCCCACACTCCCACCCTATTTCATCTGCCCCTTTCACCTATCCCCCCCGCCCGCCCCCACCTTTCTGTATTTGTCTTCTTTGGATCCACTCCCGTCACCTGTATCCATCTATAACTTGGCAAGATTTGTCCCGCCCCCACCTCTTTCCCAGCATCCTCCCGCCTACTACAATCAGCCTGATGAAAGACCCGACCCTAAAAGTCAGCCGTCCGTGATCTCCAGAGATGCTGCCTGATCTGCTGAGTTACCCCAGCATTTTGTGTCTTTTTGCCTTCTCCTGGTGTCCTGTGTTCATTCTGTCTCACTCCGTACTATTTATGCCCAGGCTTCCTTTGTTTCGTGAAATGTAAACCACCCTTTTTAATAGTTATCTGCAGTTGCCAAATGGTGAAACACAATGTCCTCCTCAGATATTTAACAACCTTAATGGTGCACAAAATTATGAGAGGAATAAATCAGGTAAATGCACCAAGCTCTTGGTTCATAGAGTAGGTGAATCGAGAACCAGAGAACTTAGGTTTAAGGTGAGGTGGGGGAATAATTTAATGGGAAGTTCCTGGGCGACTCTTTACACAAAGAGTGGTGGGTGTATGGAACAAGTTGCCAGAGGAGGTAGTTATGGTAGGTACTATTGCAACATTTAAGAAACATTTAGATAGATATATGGACAGGGTAGGTTTAGAGGGATAATGGCCAAACACAGCCAGGTTGGACTAGTGTCGAAGTGTCAGATGGTCAGTGTGAGCACGTTGGGCAAATTTCCACACTAAATAACTCTAACCAAGACGGACTAACTCATACTGGAAAACCTTCACATTTTCAGGCTGAAATCGCCATCTTTCTTGCATACCCACCCACCCCCCACCCCCTCAACCCGCCAGAGAGTCCAGCAGTCAAACCTAAACAAACTACACTTCCTCAAGCACTGCCACTGGAAGTACATAACAAAACAGAACAGTACAGCACAGGAACAGGCCCTTTGGCCCACATGTTTGTGCCGAACATGATACCATCTTAAACAAATCTCCTCTGCTGGCATGCTAATCCATGTCCCTCCATTCCCTGCATTCTCCCCGTAGCCTGCGTGGGGTTTCACCGGGTGCTCTGGTTTCCTTTCGCACTGCAAAGACATTCAGGTTTGTAGTTTAATTGGCTTTGGTAAAATTGGAAATTGATCCTAGTGTGTGTAGGATAGTGGTAGTGTGCGGGGTTCGCTGGTTGGCGTGAACCCGGTGGGTTGAAGGGCCTGTTTCCATGCTGTATCTCTAAACTAAACTAGATCCCCATCATCCATCTTGAATGTGAGATTGTGATTTTCAGACTCCTGTATGTTCCTCCCAATCTCTGATTCTTTTCTCACTGTCAATCCACAGGGGATTGCTTGACAATTTTTGTCGAAATCCTGATGCCGATATGTTACCTTGGTGCTTCACCACCGACCCGTTAGTCCGATGGGAGTATTGCCGCATCTCAAAATGTGATGCCACACCGAGTCTACCTACGTCCACTTTAAGACCCGCTGTGGTACCAGAAACGTCAAGTGGCCAAGTTCCCATCACTGGACAAGGTAACCAGAAGCAACTTCATGTGTAGGGATGATTGGTTTAAACCGAAGATAGACACAAAAAGCAGGAATAACTCGGCAGGTTAGGCAGCTTCTCTGGAGAAAAGAATAGGTGGTTTCTGGTCGAGATCCATGTTCAGACTGAGAGTCAGAAGAAAGGGAAACAAGAGATATTGACGATGATATAGAGGGATATAGAGCAAATTAACGAAAGATATGCAAAAACTAACGATGATCAAGGAAAGGTGGAGTCCACGCTGGACCATGCTAGGTGGACCATGCTAGAGTTATGCAGACCGTGAAACTCAACATGATGACAATGAAACTAGTATGACCACTAGGGTGTGGTAGGGACGGAGAGTGAGGGGGTGCAAGAGTAATTGAAGTTGGAGAAATCAGAATTTGTATCGCTGGGTTGTAAGCTAACCAAGCGAAATATGGGGTGCTGTTCCTACAATCTGCATTTGGCCTCACTCTGACAATGGAGGAGGCCCAGGACAGAAAGGTCAGTAAGGACATTGGAATATTGTATCCAGTATGTGGACAGAATTCATCCTGACATCTCAAAAACTTTGTCCAAATATACAACAATGAAGATGCTGGCAACATGAAATTAAAATGGTTGGACCCTGGGGTGTGTTGTGGAGCAGAGGGATCTTGGAGTACAGGTATATAGGTTCCTAAACGTGACATCATAGGGATGATGAGGATGGCTTTTGGCACATTGGCCTTCATCTATCAGGGTATTGAGAATAGAAAGGGGGATGATACGTTACAGTTGTACATGACATTAAAACAATATTTGAAAGATGGACTGGTCTAGAGGGATATGGGTCAATATCAGAGTTCAGGATCAGTCAGGTGTTGGTGCAGTGAGGCAGCAGCTCTACCAGTTATGCCACTGTTCCTCCCTTTTAAACATCCTATCTCAAATACGACATCTATAGTAATGCGACACTCTTTCAGCGCAGGCCTTCCTTAGCTTTGAATTGCAGCCTTAGCCTAGATTGTTTAGTTTAGTTTAGTTTAGTTTAGTTTATTTACAACATGGAAACAGACCTTTTGGCTCAATAGATATGACTAAATATGAACTGCCTTGTTATAACTGGATATTATAATACTCCATAGAAATGTAGAAACTGGATATTCATAGACATAATCCAAAATATAGTAACAATTTAGGCGGGTTAAACCATATTGCCCTGGGGAATGTTGTGGAGTAGAGGGATTAATGACCAGGTACATTGTTTCTTGAAAGTGGTGTTGCAGGTAGATAGAGTGATGAAGAAGGCTTTTGACATGCTGACCTTCATCAGTCAGACACTAAAATTGAGACCGAAAATAGACAAAAAATTCTGGAGTAACTCAGCGGGTCATGCAGCATTTCTAGAGAAAAGAAATAGGTGACATTTCAGGTGTAGACCTTTCTTCAAACTGAGACTCAGTCTGTCTCAGTCTGAAGAAGGGTCTCGACTCAAAACTGCGTACTGCGCATGTTGTTCCATTGTTTAAAAAGGGGTCTAAGAGTAAACCTAGCAATTATAGACCTGTTAGTTTGACGTCAGTGGTGGGCAAATTAATGGAAAGGATACTTAGAGATAATATATATAAGCATCTGGATAAACAGGGTCTGATTAGGAACAGTCAACATGGATTTGTGCCTGGAAGGTCATGTTTGACTAATCTTCTTGAATTTTTTGAAGAGGTTACTCGGGAAATTGATGAGGGTAAAGCAGTGGATGTTGTATATATGGACTTCAGTAAGGCCTTTGACAAGGTTCCTCACAGAAGGTTGGTTAAGAAGGTTCAATTGTTGGGTATTAATGGTGGAGTGGCAAGATGGATTCAACAGTGGCTGAATGGGAGATGCCAGAGAGTAATGGTGGATGGCTGTTTCTCAGGTTGGAGGTCAGTGACTAGTGGGGTGCCACAGGGATCTGTGTTGGGTCCACTGTTGTTTGTCATGTACATCAATGATCTGGATGATGGTGTGGTAAATTGGATTAGTAAGTATGCAGATGATACTAAGATAGGTGGGGTTGTGGATAATGAAATAGATTTTCAAAGTCTACAGAGAGATTTATGCCAGTTGGAAGAGTGGGCTGAAAGATGGCAGATGGGGTTTAATGCTGATAAGTGTGAGGTGCTACATCTTGGCAGGACAAGTCAAAATAGGACGTACATGGTAAATGGTAGGGAATTGAAGAATGCAGGTGAACAGAGGGATCTGGGAATAACTGTGCACAGTTCCCTGAAAGTGGAATCTCATGTAGATAGGGTGGTAAAGAAAACTTTTGGTGTGCTGGCCTTTATAAATCAGAGCATTGAGTATAGAAGTTGGGATGTAATGTTAAAATTGTACAAGGCATTGGTGAGGCCAATTCTGGAGTATGGTGTACAATTTTGGTCGCCAAATTATAGGAAGGACGTCAACAAAATAGAGAGAGTACAGAGGAGATTTACTAGAATGTTGCCTGGGTTTCAGCAACTAAGTTATAGAGAAAGGTTGAACAAGTTAGGGCTTTATTCTTTGGAGCGCAGAAGGTTAAGGGGGGACTTGATAGAGGTCTTTAAAATTATGAGAGGGATAGACAGAGTTGACGTGGATAAGCTTTTCCCACTGAGAGTAGGGAAGATTCAAACAAGGGGACATGACTTGAGAAATAAGGGACAGAAGTTTAGGGGTAACATGAGGGGGAACTTCTTTACTCAGAGAGTGGTGGCTGTGTGGAATGAGCTTCCAGTGAAGGTGGTGGAGGCAGGTTCGTTTTTATCATTTAAAAATAAATTGGATAGTTATATGGACGGGAAAGGAATGGAGGGTTATGGTCTGAGCGCAGGTATATGGGACTAGGGGAGAATACGTGTTCGGCACGGAGTAGAAGGGTCGAGATGGCCTGTTTCCGTGCTGTAATTGTTATATGGTTATATGGTTAAAACGTCACCTATTCCTTATCTCCACAGATGCTGCCTGACCCACTGAGTTACTCCAGCATTTTGTGTATATCTTCAGTGTATACCAGCATCTGCAGTTCCTTCCTGCACATGAAAGTTGGGATGTTATGAAAATAGACAATAGATAATAGGTGCAGGAGTAAGCCAATTGGCCCTTCGAGCCAGCACCGCCATTAACTGTGATCATGGCTGATCATCCACAATCTGTACCCCGTTCCTGCCTTCTCACCATATCCCCTGACTCCGTTATATTTATCTTTATGTTACAGTTATATTACAGTTGTGCAAGACATTGGTGAGACCATATTTGGAGCACAGTATTTAGTTTGGGTCGCCCTGCTGTAGGAAAGATGCCATTAAGTTGGAAGGATACAGAGAAGATTTACCAGGATGTTGCCAGAACTTGAGAGCCTAGCTATAGGGAGAGATTGGGCCGGCTAGGAGCAGCAGGAGGATGAGGGGTGATCTTATAGAGGTGTATAAAAATTTGAGGGGAATAGAAGGAGAGAAGGAATGGGTGACGTTTCGGGTTGAGACCCTTCTTCAGATAATGTAGTTGAGGCAAGTACTATAACAACATTTAAAAGACATTTGGATGGGTACATGGATAGGAAAGGTTTAATAGGAACCAGAGTGGTAATTTTGTCACAAAGATTGTCATAGATCCGTCGGTCAATAACATGTTGGTCATTTTCTCCCCACCCGCACCCCGTTGTGACAATGTTTTGCCAGATTGCAAGATCGGTATCGGGAAGTTGTATCGCGGGACCCGATCCATCACATCATCCGGCAGGATCTGCCAAGCATGGTCGGCAATGCAACCCCACAACCACCATAGCTACACAGTCCAGACTCACCCCGATGCGGGACTGGACAGCAACGTAAGTTGCGCACCACTGCAAGAATGGGTCGGCGCAGCAGTGCAGGGAATGCGCACCACTCCTTCTGTTCAACCCCAGCCTTCCATGTGCCTATCTACGTAATGGGCTACGCAGAGCTCGGAGCAAGGATGTGTAGGGGCAACCAGTGCCTACGAGTTGGGAGGTAGAAGTATTCTACCCAGATGTGCAGGGCCAGCAGCAGAACGATGGGCCAAAGTCCTACCTTCACTGTTCTCTCGTATGCTTTCCCTTCCATTCAGTGTTATATCAAGGGCCTGTCAAGGAGCAGCAGTGGTGAAGGAGACTGTGTCCTGGCAATTCATTCTAGCCTTTAGTTTCACACCCCTGCAACAATAGACTTAGGTGGTTTCTTTGCCTCGTAGTCTAGGCTGTAAAGTGCTGTCTTCCTACCTCTCTGGCCACTCACCTCGCTCCTTCTCACATCAACCTTTCCATCCCTGTTCCCGAAAGACAGGCGGTGTGGTTGTGATTCAACTTCAGAATGGATGACTGGACGCCAAGGTCCATGAGGGCCAAGGTTGTGTCATTATACTTCCACAGGGGGCATTTCTCTGGGTGTGTACCCTGAGAATATCGAACAGTACAGCCCAGGGCCTCAGCCCACAATGTCTGTACCGAAGAAAAACTCTTGCCTGCGCAGGATCCACATCTCTCCACCCCGTGCATATCAATATGCCTAAATTTAGCTAAAGCTTAAAGCCACTAGCGTATCTGCTTCCACTACTATCTCTGGCAGTGCATTCCAAGAACTCACCACTCTCTCTGTAAAAAACATGCCCTGCACATCTCCTTTAAACTTTGTCCCTCGCATCTTAAAGCTCTGCCCTCCCGTCTGTGAGCACCCTAGAGCAAAAGGTTCCTACTGTATACCCTATCTATGTCTCTCATAATTTGATGTACTTTTATCAGGTCACCCCTCAGCCTCCAACGTTCCAGAGAAAACAATCCAGGTTTATCCAACCCAACACTCGCAGTGAGATGCTCCTTCACTTCCTGCCTCTTTGCACATTTCCTTTGCATCAGAAAGAATGCAGATGCCACTTTACAAAAGAAAATACAAAATGTTGGAGTAACTTAGTAGATCAGGTGCATCCCTGGAGAACATGGATCGGCAACGTTTTGGGTTGGACCCTTCTTAAGACTGAAGAAGGGTCCTGACCCGAAACATTACCTATCCATAACCTCCAGAGGTGCTGCCTGACCCGCTGAGTTACTCCAGTACTTTGTGTTTTCCTTTGCTTCGGAATTGGGCAGAATCCCTCGGATCTGGACCTCTATGCCTATATATCTCTTCTCTCTTGGTATCATTTAGGACTCTATCCCTTTGACTAAACTTCTGATCACCTCCCTTAGTACCTCTTCACCTGGTTCCGGCACCTAAGTTCAATACATAATGAGGCAGCTTTAAATGTTTTTAACTGCATTGCTTCATTATATAAATGCAAGGTTTTGTCGCTGCTTAACTAAAACAGTCTTGTTTAATACAGTATTGCCGAAACCCAGACAGTGATCTCAACGGTCCATGGTGTTACACAACAGATCCAAAGAAAAGATACGACTATTGCGATGATATTCGACCTTGCGGTAAATTCTATTTCTGGACTAACTCTGTGCACCCATCATAATTTATGTTAAGCTGTAATTCTATGTGCATGAATTACTTATGAAACATAGAACAGTATCTCATAGGAATAGGCCCTCTGCACCACAATGTCTGTGCTCAACATAAACTAATCTCCATTGCCTGCACGTAATCCATACTCCTCCATGCCATGTTACAACATTTTGAGATGTTAAAAGTCAAGCCTGTAATTCATCCCATCAGATAAAGCATAAAAAGAACTTCAATTTGATACCTAATTCACTTTCATATCTTCAGTTTTAAAAAAGGTATGGTCATTTTAATATTCGGCAATTAGCATCTTGTTCCCTATTGCTTTTCCATTAACTTAACACAAAAGCTGTGATCGAGGACAGTCAATTAACATAAAACCTCACAACTTTATTAAAAATTAAGAGAACTGAATGAAATTTTCAGTTATTATAGATTGAAGCATTCTGAAACAAATATTATACATCTTACTTGGATGACCTGAAATTAAAGTATATAATTAGTTAATTACCTAATTAAGTAGCTAATTACAAAATTAACCGTTGTGACGGAAATAGTAATAAACACCCAGACTGCCTTGAAAATTCAAAAATGTCATATTCTCAAGATCAGAACTTTAATATTATTGTATTATATGCTGTAAGTCCGTAACAGACAGGTAAATAAATTACAATTTCTAGCAAAAGACCAAGTCTTCATGGAGAAGATCAGCTGCTAGCTGGTACATTGGCATATCATAATCAGTAGCATCATCATACTCCTCAGACTGCAACCAATAAGCAACCCAGTACACCTTGTTTTTCCTCAACTTTTCAATTTTAGCATTGTAAACTACAAGTTTTTGCTCTTCAAACC
This sequence comes from Amblyraja radiata, assembly GCF_010909765.2. Classification (NCBI taxonomy): domain Eukaryota; kingdom Metazoa; phylum Chordata; class Chondrichthyes; order Rajiformes; family Rajidae; genus Amblyraja; species Amblyraja radiata. Next base: position 43,023,308 of record NC_045963.1, on the reverse strand, counting down.
ACGCATGGCATGCTTTTCTGCCCACTACTTTCCCATTCAGACTGACATTTTCCAAACGAGGTATACAAGCATAAGATGTGTCCATTTTTAAGATCCCTCTTAGACTCGGGCATGTCAGAGAAATTCACTTCAAGGTGAGCTCCAGCTATGTCAAGCTGAGCATTTGGATTGACAATTTTACATTTCTTCTTCGGAAGCATCTGAAAAATGTAAAGAAAAAAACCCACTGAACAACATTAAGTAGAAACAAGTTTATATTTGCAGTTTTAGAAAAAAAGTTGAAATTATGTTGTTCAACAAAATGCCTAACACAAGTTAAACGTTAAAACAAATAGTAAATACCCTACAAAAATTTCATATTCATCAGTATCATCAAATCAATTAAATTAATCTAAATTCAATTACTAGATCTAAACATCTATTCCATTCTTAAGAAAAGGCTGAAAATAAAATGTTAAATAGTCAAAGTATCCAAATAACAAACTGATCCCATTCGCACAAGAATTCACAATACAACATGATTTTAAAATCTCACTTTGTCATGAATTTCTATGCCAAATTGAAGGAATTAAATGTTTATTTCCCATAAATTGTACTCTGTTGGTTTATAATACTGCAGCAGGCAAGGGCCGTTTTACACAGACATGTGTTAAAAATCCACAAGCATCCACTCTCAAGATAATTAAAATCATTATTTTTTGCACAATCATGTCGTATTGTATTGTATTGTATTGTATTCAAATTTATTGTCATTGTCTCAGTTAGAGACAACGAAATGAATTTCCCTTACAGGCAGTATCATAAAAATAAAAACAAAATAAATAATAATAAATAATAAAACATATTAAAAATAAAATAGAATTTAAAAAAAAGCACAAACACTGAAAGTCCACGACACAACATAACACAGTGGCACCAAGGTGAGGAAGGCACCATAGTCCAGCCAGCCTCCCCTCCGTTCTTCCCAGATGTTCACTCGTGGTCGAGGCCTTCCTAGCACCCGCAGTCGCCGCCCCGGGTGGCCCGATGTCTTACTGTCATAAGAACAGTAAAATTATCTATATTTTGTGTAATTGTCTATCCATGATCAATATTTTCATACCTAATATCTGACTAAAAACTATGTACTGTGGAAGTTTTTAGTCAGATATTTAGTAGGAAAATATTGATCATGGATAAACAACGCAAAATCAAGATAATTTAGATATCCTTATGTCATGATTATGCAAGAGATAATGAATTTGATTATCTTGAGAGTGGATGTTTGCGGATTATGATACAGAGATTGGATTGCGGCCGCTGCCATGATTTTGCTCACATTCACAGTCACGGGACGGAGCCTAAATAACATATTACGCATCATCAGATTATAATGAAATTACACCAAAAACCAGATAAGATGTTAAATAAATGTCCTACAGTACATATCTTTTGTTTTGTCCTGAACTTGCGATCTGTGATTTTGAAGGCGTTGAAGTTGGGCCCGACTTTCATCCAGCGATTCAATAGTCATGCAACGTTTTTTTTAAAAACGCGAACGAGATGACATAACAAAATTTCCTCATCAGCTTGTCGTACAAGGAAATCCCTCCCCGACAACCAATAAAAACCTGCATTTTACTCACCCCCCACACAGTTTCTCGAATCGCACGCACGGGCAGCGGGCAGATCTAGAGCACCACTGATGGCAGGAATTTGTAACAACGCTAACCTATGTGCCTATCCAAAAGCCTCCTGAATCCTAGTATCGTATCTCCCTCCACCACCACCCCTGGAAGCACATTCCAGGTGTCCACCATGTTCCGTGTGAGAAAATTGCCTGGCATATCTCCTTTAAACTTTGCTCCTCTCACTTTAAAGCTACTGTATGTCCTATCATCGTCAACATTTCCATCCTGGGGACAGCACTTCCTGTAGTACCTGTCAATGGTGGGGCAGTCAGTACCCATGATGGACTGGACAGTGTCCATCACACTTTGTAGTCTCCTTCATTCCTGGGTATTCATAATGCTGAACTATGCCATGATGCAACCAGTCAGCATGCTTTCCACCATACGCCCATAGAAGAACTATAGAGTGTTCCTCAACATACTAAATCTCCTCAATCTTCTAAGGAAGTTGAGGCATTTATGAGCTTTCTTCATGATTTTGTGAGTTTTCTGGGCACCTTCAAACAGCGAAAATGTAGAAAAGAGGAACTTATATGGTTGCGATATTGTTCATTCTGCATTACCAGAACTTCCTAATGAGTGTGGATTACCTAGCATTGAACCCAAAAAATGCTTTGGACGAATTGTTGGCGGCTGCATATCTAAACCGCACTCCTGGCCTTGGCAAGTGAGCGTCCGCACAAGGTAGGTGCCTTTCCCCAATGTGATGTGAAGTCTTTTCCAGATAAATTTACAGGTTTCTGTGGCAGCACAGTGGGTGGGACTGGAGACGGGGAATTTGGCCTCGGATGGGGTTTAGCTGAGAGTCTGTGGTGTGCTGCATGTGGGACTTCATTTACACTGGAGAGTCTTGGAACTGAGACATCAAAGGGCAAATGTAATAGCACTGTTCAAAATAGGAGTGGGTTTTGAGAACGCTGAACAAGTAGAACTGCCTGGGGGAGGAGCAGTAGTCATGTTGGTGAAGGCGAATAAGGAAAGGGTAAAATAAGGTGAATATTTAACATTATTTGCATTCATATTTATTTTATAAACTTCTATAACCATATCCTTATTAATCAACTGGTGTTACATTAGTAAAACAAAATGTCCTTGTTTTAAACAGGTTTGGTCAGCATTTCTGCGGAGGAAGTCTCATTCATTCCCAGTGGGTTCTCACTGCCAAGCACTGCCTGGATCGGTAAGGGAGTGAAGCATTACGTCCACGAATCTGAAAATGTAAACATCATGTACGGAATACTTTCTGTGGCCTCTGAAGAAGGGCGCCGACCCAAAATGTCGCCTGTCCATTTCCTCCACAGATACTGCCTGACCCGTTAGGTTGAGTTGAGTTGAGTTTAGTTTAGAGATAGTGGGGAAACAGGCCCTTCGACCCACGGAGTCCACGACGACCAGCGATCACCCGTTCACACTAAATCTATGCTATCCCAATTTCACATCCACTTCCCACACACAAGTGGGGGCAATTTACAGAGGCTAATTAACCTACAAATCCGTATGTCTTTGGGATGTAGGAGGAAACCGAAGCACCTGGAGCAAACCCATGCTTCAAAGCAAAAATGTGGCCAGACCCCTGGCACTGTGAGGCAGCATCTGCACAGCTGTGCCACTGTGTTGCCAGTACTTTGTGTTCCGACAGCACTTTGTGTTTTGCTCAAGACTCCAGCATCTGCAGTTCCTTGTGTCTTGTGATTCTAAATCTTAACCTATGAATGTTATGTGCCTGCTTCGTCCAACGTGGTTAGCTTGGAGATACAAGGGACTACAGATGGTGGAATCTTGAGCAAAACACAAATGCTGGAGGATCTCAGCAGTCTGAACAAGGATCCAGACCCAAAACTCTGCCTGTCCATTCCCTCCACAAATGCCTTCTGACCCGCTGATGGTTTTTGATTAATTGATTGAAAGATACAGCATGGAAACAATCCCTTCAGCCTACCAAGTCCACGGCGACTGTTCACACTAGTTTCATGTTATCCCACTTTCTCATTCCTACTTCTCATTCCTCACACACTAGGGGCAATTTACAGAGGCCCAAATGACCTACAAAGCCGCACGTCTTTGGGATCTGAGAAGAAACCGGAGCACCCGGAAGAAACCCATGCAGTCACAAGGACAATAGACAATAGACAATAGGTGCAGGAGTAGGCCATTCGGTCCTTCAAGCCAGCACTGCCATTCAATGTGATCATGGCTGATCATCCACAATCAGCACCCCGTTCCTGCCTTCTCCCCATATCTCCTGACTCCGCTATCTTTAAGAGCCCTATCTAGCTTTCTCTTGAAAGTATCCGGAGAATCAGCCTCCACCGCCCTCTGAGGCAGAGAATTCCACAGACTCACAACTCTCTGTGTGAAAAAGTGTTTCCTCATCTCCGTTCTAAATGGCTTACCCCTTATTCTTAAACTGTGCCCCCTAGTTCTGGACTCCCCCAGCATCGGGAACATGTTTCCTGCCTCTAGCGGGTCCAAACCCTTAATAATCTTATGTGTTTCAATAAGATACCCTCTCATCCTTCTAAATTTCAGAGTATACAAGCCCAGCCACTCCATTATCTTAGCATATGACAGTCCTGCCATCCCAGGAATTAACCTTGTAAACCTACGCTGCACTTCCTCAATGACAAGAATGTTCTTCCTCAAATTAGGGAACCAAAACTGTACACAACACACCAGGTGTGGTTTAACTAGGGCCCTGTACAACTGCAGAAGGACTTCTTTGCTCCTATTCTCAACTACTCTTGTTATGAAGGTCAACATGCCATTCGCTTTCTTCACTGCCTGCTGTACTCGCATGCTTACTTTCATTGACTGATGAACAAGGCCCCCCATATCCCGTTGTACTTCCCCTTTTCCCAACCTGACACCATTTAGATAATAATCTGCCTTCCTGCTTTTGCTACCAAAGTGGATAACCTCACATTTATCCACATGAAACTGCATCTGCCATGCACCTGCCCACTCACCCAACCTTTCCAAGTCACCCTGCATTCTCATAGCATCCTCCTCACAGTTCACACTGTCACCCAGCTTTGTGTCATCTGCAAATTTGTTAATGTTACTTTGAATCCTTTCATCTAAATCATTGATGTATATTGCAAATACCTGCGGTCCCAGCACCGAGCCTTGCGTTACTCCACTAGTCACTGCCTGCCATTCTGAAAGGGACCCGTTAATCCCTACTCTTTGTTTCCTGTCTGCCAACCAATTTTCTATCCATGTCAGCACTATCCCCAATACCATGTGCCCTCATTTTGCCCACTAATCTCCTATGTGGGACCTTATCAAATGCTTTCTGAAAGTCCAGGTACACTACATCCACTGGCTCTCCCTTGTCCATTTTCCTAATTACATCCTCAAAAAGTTCCAGAAGATTAGACAAGCATGATTCCCCCTTCGTAAATCCATGCTGACTTGGACCGATCCTGTTACTGCTATCCAAATGTGCGGCTATTTCATCTTTTATGATTGACTCCAGCATCTTCCCCGCCACCGATGTCAGGCTAACTGGTCTATAATTTACTGTTTTCTCTCTCCTGCCTTTCTTAAAAAGTGGGATAACATTAGCTACCCTCCAATCCACAGGAATTGATCCTGAATCTATAGAACATTGGAAAATGAACACCAATGCATCCACAATTTCTAGAGCCACTTCCTTAAGTACCCTGGGATGCAGACCATCAGGCCCTGGGGATTTATCAGCCTTCAGTCCCATCAGTCTACCCAACACCATTTCCTGCCTAATGTGGATTTCCTTCAGTTCCTCCGTCACCACAGATCCTCTGGCCACTAGTACATCAGGAAGATTGTTTCTGTCCTCCTTAGTGAAGATGGATCCAAAGTACCTGTTCAACTCATCTGCCATTTCCTTGTTCTATATAATAAATTCACCTTTTTCAGTCTTCAAGGATGCAACTTTGGTCTTAACTAATTTTTTCCTCTTCACAAACCTATGGAACCTTTTACTATCCTCCTTTATATTCTTGGCGAGCTTACCTTCGTACCACATCTTGTCTCCCCGTATTGCCTTCTTAGTTATCTTCTGTTGCTCTTTAAACATTTCCCAATCCTCTTTCTTCCCGCTCATCTTTGCCACGTTGTACCTCTTCTCTTTAATTTTTACACTGTCCTTGACTTCCCTTGTCAGCCACGGTCGCCCCTTACTCCCCTTGGAATCTTTCTTCCTCTTTGGAATGAACTGATCCTGCACCTTCTGTATTATTCCCAGAAATACCTGCCATTGGTGTTCCACTGTCATCCCTGCTAGGATATCTTTCCAGTCAACTTTGGCCAGCTCCTCCCTCATGGCTCCATAGTCCCCTTTGTTCAACTGTAAAACGGACACTTCCGATTTACCCTTCTCCAGCTCAAATTGTAGATTATAACTTACCATTCCGGAAGTGGCGGCGCTGCCTTGCAGCTGCGGCTCGCCTGCAGTCCGTTTGTCCTTTCTGTTTTTTGTTTTCTCTTGTCCCGTTTTTAGTTTATTTCGGTTTATTTAGTTGTGTATGTGTGGGGGGGTGGGTGTAACATGTTTTATGACTCTTCCTTCGGGGGGATGAGACCTTTCCTGCCATATCCCCCGTCTCCGTGTCCGTCTGCGCTGAGGCCTATCGCGGAGCTGGCGGCCTCCAACTGCGACTGACCTCGAGGCTGTGGAGGCAGAGCCAGGATTTGCTGTCTCTCCCTGCGGGGGAATGCGACTTTTTTGTCGTATTCCCCTTCTCTGCCTCCGTCTGCGCTGAGGCCTAATGGCGGAGCTGGCGACCTCGAGGCTCAGGAGGCAGAGCCCGCCAGGACTCACCCTGGGCTCACTCTCGTGAGGACGGCCCGGCTCGGTGCTGGAACAGGGCTTCCGTGAGGGGCTGTGACGCTCCCGGGGGGCGGCCTGGTCCGAGGAAGGAACGGTGCTCCCGTCGGAGTGGCCGAGCTCGGGGAGGTGCGGCGCTCCCAGCCCGAGGGAGGAGCGGTGCCCATGTTTGGATGGCCCAGCCCAAGGGAGGAGCGGCGCCCATGTCGGGGCTGCCCGGCCCGAGGGAGGAGCGGCGCCCATGTCGGGGCTGCCCGGCCCGAGGGAGGAGTGGCGCCCATGTCGGGGCTGCCCGGCCCAGCCCGAGGGAGGAGCGGCGCCCATGTCGGGGCGGCCTGGCGCGAGGCTGAGACAGTAACGGCACTCACGTGAGGGCGATCCGGCTCGGGGCTGGAACGGTGCTCCGGTGGCTGGGATGGCGTTCTGGCGGCGGTGACCTGAGTCCGGGGTTCGGCCGCGGGCCAGCGGCTGTGTCAGCAGGACTGGTGGACGGCAGCTTCGACCACCCCGGGGCCGCGGTGTTTGAACCGAGGGACTGTTTGCTACATCGCCCGGTGGGGTATCGCCTCAGCGCAGAGAGAGAAGAGGAGGGAAGAGACTGCAGCCCTAAGACTTTTGCCTCCATCACAGTGAGAAGGTGCTATGTGGACTCACTGTGGTGGATGTTAATATGTGTTTATTGTTGTTTTTTATTGTATTGTATGTATGTATGACTGCAGGCACGAAATTTCGTTCAGACTTCGGTCTGAATGACAATAAAGGAAACCCTGTAACCTGTAACCCCTGTAACCAACGCGAGGCTGGTCGACTTCGGGGCTGTGGTTGCGGGGCGACCCAACTTTGGAGCCTCGGAGGCTCGGCCACGGGCCAGTGGACGACATCATCGGGAGCTCGAGTTCTGTTTTCCGGAGCTCCCGCAACTACAGCTGCGTCCGCTGGACTGGAGGGCGGCAGCTTCGACAGCTTCGACCGCCCCGGGCCGCGGAGTTTGAACCGGCCCGTTTGCGGAGCACGGATTCAGCCGCGGGACTGACTTACCATCACCCGGCAGGGTCACAACATCGGAGGCTTGGATTGCCTCAGCGCAGAGGGAGAGGGAGAGCAAGGAGGGAAGAGACAATGACTTTGGGACTTTAAACTGTGTTGAGTGTTTGTTATTTATTCTATGTTATGACTGCAGGCTAAACCATTTCGTTGCACTGAAAAGTGCAATGACAATAAATTGAATCAAATCAAATCAAATCAAATCATACTATGGGAAATTGTGCAAATTCCATGCAGACAGCACCGGATGTCAGGATCGAAACCTGGCCTCTGGTTCTGCGAGGCAAGGGCGCTACCAGTTGAATGAACAAATTACATTACTTCTGTTTTAAAAGTAAATGTAGCAAAAATTTACCGCATTTTCCATAATTTCAGGATTACTCAGGCTTCAGATCTCAAGATCTATCTTGGAATACACAGAGAGAGTGCCTTGGAAAATTCAAGACAAATCAAAGAAGTTGGTAAAATTGTCTTACATCGCATAAGTGATATTGCTTTGCTAAAGCTGACAAGGTATTTGTTCATTTTCATTTCCTTACAAAACCTACCATAGAATTTAAGAAAACAGATGAGGAAAGAAGAAGTAAAATGACAAGCCAGAGGGGGGGATGTTGGTGAGCAGGGGATATGGACATTGGAAAAGGGGGGGGAGGGGAGGGGGTGATATGAATGAGACATGATATATGGCGTCTCAGGGTTGTGAGATATACGTACGAAGGAAGAGAAAGGAGATGACAACGGGGAACATGGAACATAGAACAGAACAGCACAGGAACAGGCCAGCAATGTCTGTGCCAAGCATGATACTATGGCAAACTCTTATAGTTTAGTTGAGTTTATTATACCGTGTGCGGAGAAAAACTTTTGTTGCGCGCTAACCAAACAAATCACACACCAGTGGAAAGACAATACATGATTACAAACAAGTCATCCACAATGTACAGATACATGATGAAGAGGATAACGTTTAGTGCAAGATAAAGTCCAGTAAAATCTGATTAAAAATAGTCTGCGGGTCTCCACTGAGGTAGGTGGTAGCTCAGGACTGCTCTCTAGATGTTGAATGGGATGGTTCAGTAACAGCTGGGAAGGAACTGTCCCTGAATCCATAGCTTTTCATACTTCAGTACCTCTTGCCTGATGGGAGAGGGGAAAAAAGGGAGTGACTGGGTGAGACTCGTCCTTGATTATGCTGCTGGCCTTGCCGAGGCAACGTGAGGTGTAAATGGAGTCAATGGAATGGAGGTTAGCATGTGTGACGAAGTCTAACGAAGGGTCCTGCCTGTCTGTTCCCGCCACAGATGACACTCGGGCATTTTGTTTTCTCTATCACAGTGGTGCATATAATAGAGCCGCTGCCTCTCACCACCAGAGTTGATCCATTGGAATTTATCTCTGGAACTGTTACGCTATGATGCTGAAACAATATGTCCTGCACTCCATTATTTTTCTCTACTCTAACTGTTGTACTTCTACAAAAAAAGACACAACGTGCTGGAGTAACTCAGCAAGTCAGGCAGCATCTCTGGAGAACATGGAGAGGTGACATTTCAGGTTGGGACCCTTCTTTGGACTGACTCCCGACCTGAAACATCACATGTCCATGTTCTCCAGAGATGCTACCTGACCCACTGAGTTACTCCAGCACTTTGTGTCTTTTTTTGTAAACCACCATTCACAGTTCCTTGTTTCTACATTCTTTTGTGCTTGTGTTTGGCTTGATCACACTCATGTATAGTATTGTATGATCTGTAGGATAGCCCGCAAACAAAATCTGTTCACTGTAACACATGACTGTTATAAATTAATAATTCTAAATGCATCTTTTGGTTTCAGGCCAGCAAGGTTGAACGACAAAGTATCATTAGTCTGCCTGCCTGACAAGGGCTTTATTTTACCGAGTGGAGTGGAATGTTATGTCACTGGCTGGGGAGAAACTCAAGGTATAATCTGTACAAATGTGCCTCAAAGTCCTTCCTAAGGCTTTGCAGGCTGGTGTTTTTCCTCTTTATTTTGCCTCTTTATTATTTATTGTATTACAGTATGGTTAGTTCAAAGTCGTTGATTCATAGAGTCATACAAGCCCTTTGGCCCAACTCATTCTTGCCGACCATTCTAAGTAGCAATGTTAAAAAAAATCAAGTCTGTAATTTATCCCATCAGATAAAGCATAAAAAGAAGTTTAATTTGTCACCTAATTCACTTTCATATCTTCAGTATTAAAAAAGTTATGGCCAATTTCATACTCGGAAATTAGCATCTTGTTCCCTATTGCTTTTCCATTGACTTAACACAAAAGCTGTGATCGAGGACAGTCAAATGGCCATAACTTTCTTAAAAATTAAGAGAACTAAAAGAAATTTTCAGTTATTATAGATTGAAGCATTCTGAAACAAATATGAAACAATCTTACTTAGATGACTTGAAATTAAAGCATATAATTAGTTAACCTAATTGTAGCTAATTACAAAATTCAATTACTAGATCTAAACATCTATCAATTTCTTAAGAATAGATTAACATTTTTAAATAGCCTAAGAGTCCAAATAACATTCACACAAGAATTCACAATATAACATAATTTTTAAATCTCATTGTCATGGATTTATAGGCCAAATGGAAGGAATTTAATGTTTAATACCTGTAAATCAATGGCCATTTAAATCATCTTGCGAGTGGGTTTTTCTGGAACGCGACCATTTGGAACGTTGCGGTTTGCAGTGATTTAGACCCCCATATCGGCATGAAAAACACTGCCGGTTGGTATGGGGACTAAACCACCGTTTCGCAACTTAAAATGTGAACTAAAGGCATCTTAAGGACCACTTTTATACATAAAAATAAACAGCTTTCTTTTACCTGTCACCTACATGAAATCCGTCCCCGTTGTCGGCTTTAGAAACTGATTTTCAAATCACCCCAGCGATTAACTTGTCGGGCGATTTTAAAAAAAAAATACACAGAACGGCCGTCGGAACGATTCTTCAGCAAATGCTTGCACTCCAACCAAATATAATCCAGGACAAGGTAGGAAAGAAAACGTGTTTTAACCCCCCCCCCCCCTCCCCCCTCAAAGGCGCCAAAATCGCGCACACGGCCAGTGGCAGAATTGCAACGCCGCTGAAGGTAAGTATTGTAACATACCTATTCTAAGCTAGTTCTATTTGCCTGCGTTTGGGCCGTATCCCTTTAAACTTTTCCTCTCCATGCATCTGTCCAAGTATATTTTAAATGTCCCTAAACCACCCTCTGAGTGAAAGAGTTACCCCTCGGGTTCCTATTCAATCTTTCGTTTCTCACTTTAAACCTATGTCCTCTGGTTTTTGATTCCCCTACTCGCCTGTAACTAGTGGTGTGCCTCAGGATTCAGTGTTGGGCCTATTACTGTTTGTCATCTATATCAATGATTTGGATGAGAACGTACATGGCAAGATTAGCAAGTTTGCTGATGATACAAAAATGGGTGGTATTGCAGATTGTGAAAATGGATGTCAAAATTGCAATAGGATCCTGGTCAGTTGGCCAGGTGGGCTGAGGAATGATTATTGAATTTAATGCAGAGAAATGTGAAGTATTGCATTTTGGAAAGTTTGACATGGGCAGACTACACAGTGAATGGTAGGACTCTGGGTAGTGTTGTAGAGCAGAAGGATCGAGGAGTGCAGGTCATAGAGTTATAGGGTGATAACAGGCCCTTTGGTCCAACGCCCCAATCAGCCAACATGTCCCAGCTATACTAGTCCCACCTGCCTGCACTTGGTCCATATCCCTCCAAACTTGTCCTATCCGTGTACTTGTCTAACTGTTTCTTAAATGTTGGGATAGTCCCAGCCTCAACTACCTCCTCTGGCAGCTTGTCCAATATACCCACAACCTTTTGTTCCATACACCCACCACCCACCACCCTTGAGGCACACCACTAGTCACAGGCCTCCAGTCCAAGAAGCAACCTTCCACCATCACCCTCTGCCTCCTTCCATGAAGCCAATTTGCTATCCATTCAGCTACCTATCCTTTGATCCCATGCGATCTAACCTTCCAGAGCAGCCTACCATGCGGTAACTTGTTGAATGCCTTACTGAAATCCATGTATACAACATCTACAGCTCTGCCCTCATCGACCTTTTTGGTCACCTCTTCAAAAAACTCAGATCTGTGAGACACGACCTCCCACATACAAAACCATGCTGACTATCTCTAATCAGCTGTTGCTCATCCAAATGCCTGTATAACCTATCCCTGAGAATACTCTCTAGTAACTTTCCAACTACAGATGTTAGGCTCACTGACCTATAATTCCGGTACATAGGCCGGTAAATAAGGTACATAGTTCCTTGAAGGTGGAGTCACAGGTAGATTGTGTGGTCAAAAATGTTTTTGGCCCATTGGCCTTCATCAGTCAGAGAACTGAGTATAGAAGTTGGGAAGTCACGTTGCAGTTATATAAGACGTTGGTGATGCCGCATTTGGAGCATTGTGTTCAGTTCAGGGCATCATGTCACAGAAAAGATGTTGTCAAGTTGGAAAGGGTGCAGAGAAGATTTACAAGGATGTTGCCAGGGCTTGAGGATTTGAGCAATAGGGAGAGGTTGAGCAGGCTGGGACTCTATTCCTTGGTGCACGGGAGGATGAGGTATGATCTTATAGAGATGTACAAAACATGAGAGGAATAGATTGGGTAGACGCACAGCATTTTTTGCCCAGAGTAGGGAAATTGGGAACCAGACGACATAGGTTAAAGGAGTAGGGGAAAGGATTTAATAGGAATCCGAGGGGTAACTTTTTTACACAAGGGGTGGCAGGTGTATGGAACGAGCTGCCAGAGGAGGTGGTTGAGGCAGGGACTATAGCAACTTTGAAGAAACAATTAGACAGGCAAATGGATAGGATAGGTTTAGAGGGATATGGACCATGTGCAGGCAGGTGGGACTAGTGTAGATGGGATATATGTTGGTCGGTGTGGGAAAGTTGGGCCGAAGGGCCTGTTTCCATGCTGTTTGTCTCTATGCCTCTCATGAAATAAGAATATAATTCCCGGGGAATATGACAATAACACACACTTGTCTTTTTTCCCTCATGAAGGCCTGGTTTCATAGAACATAGAACAGTACAGCATGGGACAAGGCCCCCTGGCCCACAATGACCATGTCGAACGTGATGTCAAATGAAACTAGTCTCCTCTGCCTGCATGTAATCCATATACCTCCATTCCCTGCATATCCACTTGCCTGTCTAAAAGTCTTTTAAACGTTACTATTATATCTGCCTCCACCACCACCTCAGGCAGCATATTCCAGGCACCCACCACTCTCATGTAAAAAAACTTGCCCCGCACTTCTCCTTTAAACTTTGTCCCTCTCACTTTAAAGCTATGCTCTTTAATCTTTGACATTTCCAATCTGGGAGAAAGGTTCTGACTGTCTACCATATCTATGCCTCTCATCATTTTATATACTTTTATTTGGTCTCTCCTCAACCTCTAACCTTCCAGAGAGAACAATCCAAGTTTGTCCAACCTCTCCTTGTAGCTAATAACTCTTAACCTTGGTAATATTATTCTGCGCCCTCTCCAAAGAAATTTGTTGTTGAAATTTTAGGCGTAATTTATGTATAATTTGGATTTTGTGTGTCTGTCTTAGTCTATGTTCCTGTGATGTTGCTGCAGGATTTTACCCCACCATACTTGTGTATCTGACAATAAACCCGACTATGCCACGTCACGCCAAGCCATACCATAACACACCATACTTTGCCACATCATACCACACCATTTCACACCATACCGCACCATGCCATACCACACATACCATACCACACCATGCCATATCATACGTGAGGCTGCTAGGGAAGATGAGAGCCCATGGTATCAAAGGGCAGATACCATGCTAGCATGGATAGCAGGTTGGCTGGATGGCAGAAGGTAAAAAGTGGCAATAAAGGGGGCTTTTTTCTGGTTGGCTGCAGTGACTAGCAGAGTTCCGCAGGGGTCGGTGCTGGGGCCACTACTCTTCGCATTGTACATTAATGACTTGGATGAGGGAATTGAAGGCTTTGTGGCCAAGTTTGCAAATGATACGAAAATAGGTGGAGGAGCAAGTAGTGTAGAGAAAGCATGGACTCTGCAAAAGAACTTGGATATGTTGGGAGAGTAGGCAGAGAAGAGGCAGATGGAATATAGTGTAGCGAAGTGTGGAGTCATGCATTTTGGTAGTAGGAATAAAGACGTAGATTATTTTCTAAATGGGTAGAGCATCCAGAAAGGGGAGGTGCAAAGGGACTTGGAAGTGCTGATGCAGGATTCCCAAAAGGTTAATTTGCAAGTCAAATCGGTAGAAAGGAAGGCAAATGCAATGCTAGCATTTATATCAATAGAGCTAGAATACAAAAACAGGGATGTAATGCTGAGGCTCTATAAAGTGCTGGTCAGGCCGCATATGGAGTATTGTGAGTAATTTTGGACACCATATCTGAAGAAGGATGTGCTGGCTCTGGAGAGGGTCTAGAGGAGGTTTACAAGAATGATCACAGGAATTAGTTGGTAGACAAAAATGCTGGAGGAACTCAGCGGGTGAGACAGCATCTATGGAGAGAAGGAATAGGCGACGTTTCGGGTCGATACCCTTCTTAGTTGGTTAACATATGATGAGCGTTTGACTGCACTAGGCCCGTACCCACTGGAGTTTAGAAGGGTGAGGGGGGATCTCATTGAAACTTACCAATTAGTGAAAGGCTTCTATAGAGTGGATGTGGAGAGGATGTTTCCACTAGTGGGAGAGTCTTGGACCAGAAGTCTAGCCTCTGAATTAAAGAAAGTTCCTTTAGGAAGGAGATGAGGAGGAATTTCTTTAGTCAGAGGATGGTGAATCTGTGGAGGCTGTCAATGGATATCTTTAAGGCAGAGATAGATAGATTCTTGATTAGTCTGGGTGTCAACGGTTATGCGGAGAAGGCAGGAGAAAGTGGTTAGGAGGGAGAGTTAGATCAGCCATGATTGAATGGCGGGGAAGACTTGATGGGCCGAGTGGCCTAATTCTGCTCCTATCTCTCATGAACTTATGATACCACACCATATTATTCCACACCATACCACACCACACATACCATACAATACAATACCGCACCATACCATACAATCCCACATATACCAAATTTACCATGCTATACCATAGGTCATATCAATAAAGGCTACCCTACTCTGGGAAAGATGTGCACAAGGACATGCCAGGAGGAATTATGCAATCAATTTGGAGTTCCAGTATTCTGGGAGAACTAATAGGAAGATCTGGGACAGCAGTCCCCACTGGCCCTAGCACCCTCCTGTTGACATGGGCAAATGACCCACTCATCTCCACTGGTCTTTGCACTATCCCATTGGCATGGACACCTGACCCCCCCCCCCCCCATCTCCACTGGCCCAGACCTGCTTCTACTGGCGTTGTGTCCACCTGTGCCCACTGGCCTTGTTCCCCACCGGCACAGGACCAAATACAATCAGGGGGGAGTTCACGGGCATTTGAGGTTTCACGTTTACAGTGGAATAGGAGGACATATGCGCAGGAGCCAGACTGAATGGCCTCCTCGGTCGTCGTGAAGAAGTAACCAAGACGTCAGGGCCACCTCAGTGAGGTCTGGCCATTTTATGTCCAATTTACATTCACAACCCTGCTAGTGATAAGTTCTGGCCATTGAACGTATGGATGCCAGCTGTAGACACCGTGTTGTTCATTTATTCTGACTGCACAGGAACCATTGGTGACGGAGTTTTAAAAGAAGCAGGATTCCCTGTGTTCGAAAATAAAGTCTGCAATCGGGCCGAATACTTGAACGGAAAGGTGAAGAGCTCCGAGCTTTGTGCTGGGAACATAGACGGCGGTTCAGACAGTTGCCAGGTAGGTGAATTATCCTGTGGTGTAGGACAGCTTCCAGCAATGTCACATTCACATTCCAATTTGACGTGTAAGTTAGTTTGTAAGTGATTCAACTAATAATGTTCCATGTGTAGGAAAGAACTGCAGATGTTGGTTTAAATCGAAGGTAGACACAAAATGCTGGAGTAACTCAGCAGGACAGACAGCATCTCTAGAAAGAAGGAATGGGTGAGGTTTCGGGTCGAGGCCTGTCTTCAGACTGATCCATGTTTAATAATATTAATGTTCCATGTATTGATTGAAATGTGAAGTACACATTTAGAATCAACAAGGGAGGAGTTCAAATCTGGAAGAGGTTCCCTCATCCCTTCCCTTCCAAACCATCCCGTCCCAACATAATTTCCCCAACACTGCAGGAGATGCAATACCTGTCCTTACACCTCCTCCCTCAACTCCATCCTGGAACTCCGACAGTCCTTTCAGGTGAGGCAGAGGTTGACGCACCTCCTTCAACCGCATCCACTGTATCCAGTGTTCCCGATGTGGGCTCCTATTTGTCGGCGAGACCAAGCATAAACTGGACGATTGTTTCACTGAACACCTTTGCTCAGTCCGCCCTGGCCTACGCGATCTCCTCGTTGCCAGACATTTTAACTCCCCTTTCCATTCCAATACTGACCTTTCTGTCCTGGGCCTTCTCCACTATCAGAGTGCGGCCACATGCAAATTGGAGGAACAGCACCTCATATTTTACTCGGGTAGCTTACAATCCAGCGGTATGAATATTGATTTCTCTAATTTCAAGTAACCCCTGCCTTTCCACCTCTCCATCCCTCTCCTACCCTCGTCGTCTTGTTAGTTTCACTGTACGTACAGTATCTCTTTGTTATGACTTGCTCCACAGCCAACAATGGACGATTGTGGGCTCAGTGCCGGCTCTGATTTGACATGTACCTTTTCATACCTCTAATTTCCCACTCCCCTGAATCTCAGTCTGAAGAATGGTCTCGAACTGAAACGTCACCTATTCCTTTTCTCCAGAGATGCTGCATGAGCCACTGAGTTACTCTAGCATTTTGTGTCTATCTTCAATGTAAACTAGCATCTGCAGTTCCTTCCTACACACTAGCAGAGGTTTTGTTTGAATGGTAACTCTCAACCTGCAATAACCTCCCAGGAATAATGGGAGAAAATGACCTCACAAATCCATTGAGTTTATCCCATTATTGAGAACCGAAACATCACCTCTCCATATTCTCCAGAGATGCTGCCTGACCAGCTGAGCTACTCCAGTGCTTTGTGTCATTTTTCATAGTACAGGCGCTTCAGGCGCTTCAACCTACAATGTCCATGACCAGTTAAACTAATCTCCTCTGCCTGTACAAGATCGATATACCTCCATTTCCTGTATATCCACGTGCCTATCCAAAAGCTTCTTACACATTGTATCTGCCTCCTGGTGAAGCATTCAGGGCACCCACCACTCCATGTGTAAACAAAATGTGCCCTGCACATCTGCTTTAAGCTTTGCCCCACTCATCTTAAAGCCATGCCCTCAATAAGGTAATCTCCTTTCTCCAAAGGAAAAGTCCCAACGTATCCAATCCCTCTCTGTAACTCAAGCCCACAAGCCCCGGTAACATCCTGGTAAATCTCTTCTGCAGCCTTTCCAACTTACTTACACCCTGCCTGTAACTAGGAGACCCGAACTACACAGGGTACACCATATGGTCTCACCACACACCTGTGCAGCTGCATTATGAAGTCCCAAATTTTGTGTGTGATATCCTTCCTAATGAGGAAGGATGTGAGGCATTGAAAAGGTTGCAAAGGAGGTATACCAGAATGGTGGCCTGCTTCGGAGAGTATTAGCTACAGGGAGAGGTTGGATAGACTTTGCTTGATTTCTTTAGAACGCCGGAGTTTGAGGGGAGACCTTATAGAAGTATATAAAATTATGAGAGGCATAGATTGGGTAGACAGTCAGAATCTTTTTCGCTGGATGGAAATATCAAATACTAGTAGGTATGTTGCAAAGCCTATCTGAAGCGTCGCTGAAAATCTGTCGCTGCGGGTGTGCGCGATTCTGGCGCCGTTTAGAGGCGGGCGGGTTTAAAACGCGATTTTCTCTAGGCTGTTCAAATCGAAGATGTTCAGCCTAGTTAATTATTAACGAAAAATCGCTGGAAGACCCCGTCGCAAAAGCTATTATTAGTTTTAAAGGCCTCGTATAATAGTTATAGTAGTTTAAAAATCAATCTCTAAACCCACGACCACCGGCAGCTGTCAGGGTCTCATAGAGCAAATAATAGGTATGCTGCATATTTTTACATTAAAAAGGGCTTCTTAAGATCCCTTTATACAAAATGTAATATTGCGAGTAGCTCATTTTGGGCCCACTATATCCCGCAGTATTTTTCTGGGCATTTGAGGGCACAAATCTAGCGCAATGTGAACGTTCTAAACCAGCGCGTTCACAGGATCCCACTAGAAAGCTGATTTAAAATGGACTTTAATTTACAGCAATTGAACACTAAATTCCTTCCATTTGGCCTATAATTTAATGTAAATGAGATTTAAAAATCATGTTTTGTGAATTATTTATGAATATTATTTGGACACTTAGGCTATTTAAAAATGTTAATCATTTATTAAGAAATGGATAGATGTTTAGATCTAGTAATTGAAGTTTGAAATTAGCTACACTTGGGTAACTAACTAATTATATGCTTTAATTTCAGGTCATCCAAGTAAGATTATTTTATATTTGTTTCAGAATGGTTCAATCTACGATAACTGAAAATTTCATTCAGTTCTCTTAATTTTTAAGAAGGTTATGGGCTTTTGACTGCACACGATCACAGCTTTTTTGTTATGTCCATAGAAAATCAATAGGGAACAAGATGCTAATTTCCGAGTATGAAAATGGCCATAACTTTTTAAATACTTGAGATATGAAAGTGAATTAGGTGTCAAATTAAACTTCTTTTTATGCTTTATCTGATGGGATAAATTACAGACTTGATTTTTTAAATCTCAAAATTTTGTAACATTGCTAATACTAGAGGGCGTAATTTTAAGGTGAGAGGGGCAAAGTTTAAAGGAGATGTGTGGGGCAAATATTTTAACACAGTGTGGTGAGTGCCTGGAACATGCTGCCTGGGGTGGTGAAACTTTTAGGAAGGCAGATAAATGTGTAAACCTTCATCTGAAAGGTGTATTAGAGTCTTAAACTCATTCAGCACGGAAACAGACCCTTTGGCCCAACTTGTCCATACTGATCCCATCTAAGTTGGTCCCATTTGCCCATGGCCGTTTGGCCCACATCCCTCTAAATCTTTTCCATACAAAACCTATCCAAGTATCTTTTAAATGATGTTATAGTATCTCCCTCAATTACCTCCTTGACAGCTCATTCTATATGCTCACCAACCTCTGTGTGAAAAAGTTGCCCTTAAGATTCCTATTAAATCTGGCCCCTTTAACCATAAACCTATGTCATCTTGCATTTGATTGCCCTACACTGGGCAAAAGAATCTATGCATTCACCCTATCTATGAGGTTAAGCCATGAGCCCTGTCAT
Source organism: Amblyraja radiata (assembly GCF_010909765.2). Taxonomy (NCBI): domain Eukaryota; kingdom Metazoa; phylum Chordata; class Chondrichthyes; order Rajiformes; family Rajidae; genus Amblyraja; species Amblyraja radiata. The sequence goes on along the minus strand of NC_045963.1, from coordinate 43,004,333 downwards.
CTCATTGCTGGCTTTCGGTGTTTCCTAGGGTGACAGTGGAGGGCCTTTGGTTTGCCCAGATGCCAAAGGCAGTTACATTGTCCAAGGAGTGACCTCGTGGGGCCTCGGTTGCGCGAGGGCGATGAAGCCAGGAGTTTACGTGCGGACATCTTTCTTTATTGACTGGATCGCAGATGTCATACGGGATGGGTAGGTTGGATGCAGCAGAGGAACGATCAACGTCCAATGTGTATGCTCAATCAGGTGTCAAATACTTCCCCTGAAACATTAAATTCTTTTGGTCTCATACGTTTGGCTTTTACTTCACCAGGAGGGGGAGGGGGGGAGAAGAGAGAAAGAGAGAAAGAGAGAAAGAGAGAAAGAGAGAAAGAGAGAAAGAGAGAAAGAGAGAAAGAGAGAAAAGTAGAAAGGATGAAAGAGAGAAGAGAGAAAGAGATAATATAGCGTCTCCTGCATATCTCCACTCCTCTACTCCTCTCTCCTCTCGCTCTGCTCTCTCGCCGCTCTCGACTCACTCTCTCCTCTCTCTCTCCTCTCTCCTCCTCTCGCCTCCTTCTCTCGCGCTCTCTCTTCGCTCTCTTTCTTCTCTTCTTCTTCTTCTCTTTCTCTTTCTGTCGTTTCTTTCTCTTTCTTCTTTCTTTCTCTTCTATTTCTCTTCTTTCTCTTTCTCTTTCTACTTTCTCTTTCTCTTTCTCTTTCTCTTCTCTCTTCTCTTCTCCTCTCTCTCTCTCTCTCGATATACTCGCGCTCTCTTTCTTCATTCGCTATATTTCGCTTTGATCTGGGAAGGTGATGTGATATCATGTTATCAGCAAGTGTTTACTATTCATATTCTTGCATCAGACAAACCTCATACAGAGAGAATCATATATATTAAGTATGAAGAAACATCCTGACCGAAAACATCACCTACCCATTTTCTCCAGAGTTGCAGCCTGACCCGTTGAGTTACTCCATCATTTTGTGTCTGTCTCTCATATAAAGGGACATTGGTATCGGAGGGGCCAGATTAATAGTGACAGCCCCCCTCAGTGCATGAACTGGATGCTCAACGGGATGCTCGATTTAAATGGCAGGAAACCTCCATCCAGGCATCAAACCTGGATCGTGGTTTCTGGAGAAAAAGTGAATACCGACCACTTTGCAAAACTACCACAGCTGCACAATGGCACGTGTGAGTTGTGCTCTTCTTCCTTTCCTCTCCACCCTCCTGGAATGACAAATAAAGGCAAGTACTCGAATGAAACTAGCTTCCAGCCATCTGTTTTCGTGGGGCAACATCCTGGCGAACCTCCTCCACCCTCTCCAACGCCTTTGCATTCTTCCTATAACACGGCGACCAGAACTGCGCACAATACTCTGTATGTGTCCGAACCAATGTGTAATGCAGCTGCTAAACCCTCCCAGCACCATAGCATGTACTCGTCATTTGGCAGCAGTCCTCAGTAACTAGAACAATGCTGGCTGGATTGTGGGTGACCCTATGTGGACTGCTTACTGAGGTCATGGCTGTCACACAGAGTGTGGTGAGTATATGGAATGAGCTGCCAGAGGAGATCATTGCGGCAGATACGATAACACTTGGCCCCTAATGCCCGCTGCTATTGAATCAAAATGGGGACCACACCTGCTCTGTTCTGGAAAAGCCAGCAAACTTCACGTTACTGTCAGCCTTTAAAAATAACTTCAGGGGGATTGCTGGTATGATTTTAACACCAGACACTAATCAAGCTGAATTTCCAGACCCTGTGCTGCTCTGGTTGTTTGCTGAGTAACCCACAAACCCCTCTCTCCTCTTTAACACGATGCACTAACATCTTCACTACACTATTTTTGCATCATACAGTATAGTAGTGTCATAGAGTCATGCAGCTTGGAAACAGGCCCTTTGGTCCAACTTGCCTATGCTGACCAACATGCCCCATCTACACTAGTTCCACCTGCTAGGTTTGGCCCATATCCCTCCAAACCTTCCCAATCTATATACCTGTCCAAATGTTTCTTAAATGTTGCAATATCCTCTGCCTCAACTACCTCCTCTGGTAACTTGTTCCATATACCCACCACCCTTTGTGTGGAAAAAGTTGCCCCTCAGGTTCCTTTTCAGCCTTTCCCTCTTCACCTTAAACCTGTGTCCTCTGGTGCTGTAATAACATCAAAAACAGATACATTTGCATCACACTTTAATGAAGTCTGGCATGTGTAAATAAAAAGATAATCCATTCCCTCTATCTCGTTTACATATCAGCAGTGAATTGCAAACTCCGGCAATGTTGAATGAAAATTTAAGTTCGGAATCATGGGTTGTTTAGCCATTGACAGGCATTGCCCTCTCCCATACTTCTCAAGGCAAGAACCCTTGCTTCATGCTTTTAATTACAGAAGCATAACATTGACAATGCAGGAGAGTCATGGAGCTGTATGGAAACAGGCCCTCAACCCCGTCCCCTCCGCCCCTGAATATGCCAACCAAGTTGGTAATTTGTGCTTGTCCCATTTGGCCCCATATCCCTCTAAACCCTTCCTATCTATGTATCTGTCCAAATGTATTTAAAAGTCATATTTGTATCCATTTAAATAGCTCCCCCTGGCACTTACTGCAGATATGGACGAACCTCTGAATGAAAATGTTACTCCTGATGTCCCTCTTAAATCTCTCTCCTTAAGCCTATGCTCTCTAGTTTGGAATCCTCTAGAGTCATAGCGTCACACAGCATGGAAACAGGCCCTTTAGCCTAACTTGCCCTGGGCAACCAAGATGCCCCATCTACACTAGTCCCACCTGCCTGCAATGGGCCCATATCCTTCTAAACCTCTCCCATTCATGTACCTGTGCAAATAAACATCACACATAATGTGGACTTGAATTGTAGGGAGAGGTTGGATAGGTTGGGACCTTCTCCCTTTGGAGCTTAAACCTACAGTATGTCCTCTGGTTCTCGATTCCCCTACTCTGGGCAAGAGGCTTGGTGCGACTACTCGGTCTATTCTTCTCATGATTTTGTACAGCACTATAAGATTAAAATGTGTACAAAATATGTGCAGGAAGAGTTTAGAGGGTTTGAAGAAGTGGCCTGACCCAAAACAGTCTTCCTGTGGTGCCGCCGACGACTGCCATGGTGTACTGCTCCTTGCTGTTTTGTCTGTGTTTGTTCCTTAATGTCGTCTGTGAAAATCCCACTAAGATCACTTTCATATGAGAGGTACTCATTAACATCAGATATTCGGTAGCTCCAAACATCGTTCTGGATTTCTCACTCGCTGGATTATTTGGACATACTCGTCGGCGAGGCTGTGGCTGTGTTCAAGGTCTTGAGACGGAGGAGGACCCTTGGGAAGCTCTCTGAAGCACTCACCCGACTCTGGCGACGAGTATTACGCACACCACTCCCGAATATATTCCTTGCAAATCTACATTCTCTCAACAACAAAGTGGACAAACTGCAACTCCCGTGCCAAACAAAAAAGGACTTCTCTCGAACCGCTGCCCTGTGCTTCACCAAGACCTGGCGTGTGAGTCAACCCCGGACAATGCGCTACCACTGGCTGGCTTTCAGCTACAAAGAGCAGACCGTGAAGCGGAGGCAGCGGGGAAATCAAGAGGCGGTGGTATATGGTTCTATACTAACCAGGTAACTACGGTTAGTTCTATACTACGGTATCATCGGGAGTTGACCTGGTTGGTGACCGACCGAGAACTCAACAACGACGACAAGGCTTGTCGTTGTTGAACCTAATCCGGTTCCTAGTGGGAATGCAACTGTCCTCACAAAAGCTGACATATGATGTCACAGTATTTGTAGATTCATCGAGGCTTGTGGTTGCTTCCCTGAACACATTCCAATCAGTGCAGTCAAAGCAGGACTGTAGGTTGCCCTGGCTTGACCACTTTTTCATTGTTCTGACCACAGGCTTATCAGATTTTAGTTTCTGACTGTAAGCCGCGTGTGTGTGTGTGTGTGTGTGTGTGTGTGTGTGTGTGTGTGTGTGTGTGTGTGTGTGTGTGTGTGTGTGTGTGTGTGTGTGTGTGTGTGTGTGTGTGTGCGTGCGCGCGCGTGTGTGTGCGCATGCGCGCCAAGAAATTGTGTGTCCCCCCATTTTGATCATGATTACCGCCCCTGAGAGCTACTACACTCTATACTCTCCCAGTTGACATGGCCTGAATCCCTCTGTCAGTGGATCACCAACTTCCTGATAGACATAAAACAGCATGTGAGGCTTGGAAAGCACATCTCAGAACCACTGATTCTCAGCATTGGAGCACCACAAGGCTGCGTCCTCTCCCCCTCCTTTACTCTCTCTACACGAACGACTGCATCTCCACAGACTCCTCTGTCAAGCTTCTCAAGTTTGCGGAGGACACAACCTTGATTGGACTGATCCAGGATGGGGAGTAATCTGCCTACAGACAGGAAGTGACACAGATGGCGTCCTGGTGCCGTCGCAACAATCTGCAACAATGCTCTTAAGATGGTGGAATTGATTGTAGACTTTAGGAGAGCTCCCCCTCCCCTCCCCCACTCACCAACAACAACACCACAGTCACAGCTGTGGAGTCTTTTAAGTTCCTTGGAACCATCATCTCCAATTACCTTAAATGGGAGGCCACCATCGACTACATAGTCAAAAAGGCCCAACAAAGGATGTACTTCCTGCGGCAGTTGAGGAAACACAATCTGCAACAGGCAATGATGGTCCAATTCTATACGGTCATCATAGAGTTTGTCCTCACCTTCTCCATCGTGGTCTGGTTTGGCTCAGCCACCAAGCACGACATCCGGAGGCTGCAGTGCATCGTTCGATCAGTTGAGAAAGTTGTTGGCTGCAAACTTCCCCCCATCAACAAACTGTACACTGCAAGGGCCAAGAAGCGAGCGGGTAAGATCATCTCTGACCCCTTTAACCCTGGTCACAAACTCTTTGAAGCATCTGGAAGGTGACTCCAGACTGTCAAAGCCACCACAGTCAGACATAAAAACTTTTTTCCACAAGCAGTAGCTCTACTCAACAGGCAAAAGTCTGTAGCCTCCTTTTGGTCTGGTATTTTATTTCATTCTTCACATGTTTAAAAGGCAAAGGCAAGGCAGCGCCTTTACCACCTCAGGCAATTGAGGAAATTCAGAGTGTCTCCGAGGATCCTCGAGTGCTTCTACTCAGCGGCTGTGGAAAGCATCTTGTCCGGAAATATTACCATCTGGTTTGGGAATTGCTCTGCCCAGGACAAGAAGGCTCTGCAGAGAGTAGTGCGTTCGGCCGAACGCACTATGGGAACTTCACTCGCCCCCCTGCAGGAACTATACAACAGGAGGTGCAACTCCAGAGCAAATAAAATCATGGGAGACCCCTTCCACCCATGCAACGGACTGTTCCAGCTGCTACGGTCAGGCAAACGCCTCCGTTGACATGCAGTGAGAACGGAGAGGTTGAGAAGGAGTTTCTTCCCAGAGGCCATTCGGACTGTAAACTCCCATCTCACCAGGGACTAACTTTACTGAACGTTTTTCCTTCCAATATTTAATATGTAAAAGAATATGTGTGTGTTTATGATTGTGTTTATAGTTTGTTTGGTTGTTTGTTTGTTTGTCTTTTTGCACAAAGTCCGCGAGCATTGCCACTTTCATTTCACTGCACATCTCGTATGTGTATGACGAATAAACTTGACTTGACTTGACTTGACTTGTTTAAATTATAATGTTTTATTTTTAATTGTCTACTGTATATCGTGTTGTTACTTGTGAGCAAAGCACCAAGGCAAATTCCTTGTATGTATACATACTTGGCTAATAACATTTATTCAATTCAATTCAATTCAACATCACCCATTCAAATTTTTCAGAGATGCTGCCAGACCTGCTGAGTAATGCCCCTGTCCCACTTAGGAAACCTGAACGGAAACCTCTGGAGACTTTGCGCCCCACCCAAGGTTTCCGTGCGGTTCCCGGAGGTTGCAGATAGTGGAAGCAGGTAGGGAGACTGACAAAAACATCCGGGAACTGCACGGAAACCTTGGGTGGGGTGCAAAGCCTCCAGAGGTTTCCTTTAAGGTTTCCTAAGTGGGACAGGGGCATTACTGCAGCACTTTGCATCTTTTAAGGGTTTAGGGTGATATGGGCCAAGGGCAGGCAAATGGGACTATCTGAGAATTCCAACTAGGTTGGCTCGGATAAGGTGGGCCTGTTTCTGTGCTGTACAAGTCTATGATTCTAATACAGAGTGAAATTGTAAAGCTGACATTAGTGCTCAAGGACAATAGTGCAATCCATTCACGCGTTGTCCCTGACACTATGTGTTGGTGTCATCGAGCGAAGAACCACCTTCTGATAGGTTGGCCTCGAAGAGTTTCTCTTCCACCTGGTGGAAGAAGCAGATAGTCATCACAAAAACATCAAACCTCGCAGCGCAAGGGAAGACCAATTGGGAATGAACTTCGCTTTCCAATCCCTTCCTCAGCTCAGAGTTCAGGTGTTGTGGGCAACGTGCAGGGGTTTCTGCCACACAGTGAGTTCCACCCCCTCCCCCCCCCTCCCTCCCTCCTCCATTGGACACAGGCTTAGAAACATTCCTAGTCACCCATCCACTGTGTTAAATGTTTTCACTGCGCACAACGTTCATTCGTTCACTCGCTCGGTACAAAACGCCACAGCGGCAACTCCTTTAGTCCCTTCAGTATTCTGTCAGTGGGGGAGGTGAAACATTGCAGCAGAGAATCCTCCCTGTTCACTTCCACCCAGCACATTGAATACCCCCCTCCCCCCCCCCCAGACCCCACCATGGTGTGAACAGGTGGCGGGGGCAGGTATAAGGTGAGGGGTCACAGATGTGGGGTCACAGGCGGTGGGGCAGGTATAAGGTGAGGGGTCACAGGTGTGGGACAAGTAAATGGTGTGGGGGTCACAGGTTTAGTTTAGTTTAGAGATATTGTGTGGATAAAGGCCCTTCGTCCCACCGAGTCTGTGCCGACCATCGATCATCAATACACTAGTTCTATCCTACACACTAGCAACAATTTACAAAAGCAAATTAACCTACAAACCTGCAAATCTTTTGCGTGTGGGAGGAAACAAGAGCACCCGGAGAAAACCCACACAGTCATGTACCTGAACGTATAAACTCCATGCAGACAGCACCCGTAATCAGTATTGATCCCGGGTCTCTGAAGCTATAAGCAGCAACTCTACTGCTGCGTCATTGTGCCACCCAGGTGATATGGCAGGTACAAGGTGAGGGGTCACAAGGTGAGGGGTCATGGTTGGTGGGGTGGGAGGTGCAGGTCACAAGATGTGGAGTCACCACAAAAACTTTTTACACAGGGTGGTGGACATATAGAATGTACTGCCAGTGGTGGTGGTGGTGGAGGCAGATACAGTACAATAGTGATATTTAAGAGGCTTGTAGATTGGCACATGGATATGCAGGGAATGGAGGGATATGGATTACATGCAGGCAGATAAGAGTTGGACCTGGCATCACAATCAGCACAAACATTGACGGCTGAAGGGCCGTTACTGTGCTGTACTGTCCTATGTTCTAGGGCGGGCGAGGGGACATTGCTCGGGCACTCACCGGCTGATGTCCTCGATCTCCTCGATGGTGTCGGGCAAAGTCAACCCCTTTGTCTCAGGCAGAAACAGCACTAGGACCCCGGAAACCAGCCCGATCACCCCTGAGAACGGACACAGACAAGGGAAGAGAGAAGACGGCTGATTCAACTCAGTACATAGAAACATAGAAACATAGAAATTAGGTGCAGGAGTAGGCCATTCGGCCCTTCGAGCCTGCACCGCCATTCAATATGATCATGGCTGATCATCCAACTCAGTATCCCGTACCTGCCTTCTCTCCATACCCTCTGATCCCCTTAGCCACAAGGGCCACATCTAACTCCCTCTTAAATATAGCCAATGAACTGGCCTCGACTACCCTCTGTGGCAGGGAGTTCCAGAGATTCACCACTCTCTGTGTGAAAAAAGTTCTTCTCATCTCGGTTTTAAAAGATTTCCCCCTTATCCTTAAGCTGTGATATGTACAACGGGGAATTTGGTGAATATAGCTGCCGTTTAAAAATGCCAATCCGAGAAAACTCTCTCGGCACTGGGGAGGGGTGAGGGATGAGGTGGTGAACCAGGCAGGTAAAGGAGCAGGTAGTGAGGATGATTACAACTCCGGGGAAAGGTGGAGCTGAGAGGGAAAGAGAGAGATGTGTCCATGCAACAACGCGGACTGTGTACATGGGTACAATAAGTACACGCACACACTAGTACACACATGCAAACACACATAATAGTACAGGAACTCACACATAGTGATGCACACTTGCACAAACACACACAGTGGTACACACAGGCACAGATTTACACAAAGACACATTCACACAGTCACACACACGCGCGCACGGGGACAGACACATATCTAAACACAGACTTATACATGCACGCAAACATGTATATAGATACAAGTGCAGACACACACACACACAAGCTTAGACACACATCTTCTAAAACATATATACAGACACACACAGACGCACACAGAGGCACAGCCATTCAATTGCACAGACATATACACGTACAGAGACAGATGGACACACATACACAGAGACATACATACAGTCTCACATACATACACTCTCACAAACAGACGCACACATACAAACTCTCCCACGCACACATACAGACATATATACATATACACACAGTTACACACAGACTCACTCACAGACACACACAAACACACAACTTGTGAGACACCAGCAGAGCAACAAAAAAGTCCCTTCAGTTTCCAGCTCCTTAGACGGAGAGTCAGTTTTGGGGAACTCGGCAGTGAACGGGATTGGTCCGACACCCTGCACCCTGTACAAGGAGAGCCAATTGCGCTTTGCTTCCCACAGTAGGCGACTCACCAAAAACCACGAGCGGCATCTGCACCCAGAGGGCAGCCAGCCTGAACACCAGGAACGGGCAGAGGATGCCACCGAGGTCCGACAGCGAGGCACACACCGACACACCGAAGCTCCTGCTGTGACAACCACCTCTGGTTAGTTTAGAGATGCATCATAGAAACCGGCCATTCAGCCCACCAAGTCCACGCTGACCACCGATCACCCATTCACACTTGTTCTATGTTATCCCACTCCCTACACACTAGGGGCAATTTGCAGAGGCCAATTAACCTACAAAGCTGCACATCTTTGGGATGTGTGGAATATCCTCTCTTTTTTTTTTTTTTTTTTTAATTATTTTTATTAGAAGTACGGTAAATTACAATAACACACAACACATATATCTTAATACATTTTTTGTACCGCTTCATTTTTTTTTTAAGCTTTAAGAAAAAGATAGAAGTAAGGAAAGTAAAGAAGGTGCGCAAGAGTCGTGAAGTGCAAGAGAGTGTTGGGAAAAGAAAGCCCCTTAGAAAAGAAGTTAGAGAAGGAAGTAAAGTAAGAAAGTAGACCCTAGAAAAGAAAGAAAAAGACAGTAAGGACAATCGCTCTATTATAACATTAAACTCCGCAGAAAGACTACCAACCAAGTCTGTTTTTGTTGTTTTACCTCCCATTGCCCGGTCCTGATACCATTTATTTATTTATTTATTTTTAAAATTACTATTGCACCTCATGCTTGTAATAGGTCCATAAACGTAGACCACGTCTTTTGGAATTGGTTTGCTTTACCTGCTAAGAGGAATCTCATCTCTTCCAGATGTAATGTTTCAAACATATTTGATATCCACATTTTTATTGTTGGTGTGGGCGCATTTTTCCAGAATTTAAGTATGAGCTTTTTTCCCATTATTAGCCCGTAATTGAGTAAATTCTTCTGATACACGTTTAATTCAGGGATACCTTCCGATATCCCAAAAATGATCCATTCTGGTTTTGGTACCAGTTTTATTTTAATTAATTTTGAAAAAATATCAAATATTCCATGCCAGAATTTTTGGATTTTTGTACAAAAAACAAAAGAATGCGCTATGGTAGCTTCTTGACACAGACATTTATCACAGATTGGTGAAACATTAGGAAAGATTTTATTTAATTTAGTTTTTGAATAATATAGTCTATGTAATGTTTTGAATTGAATAAGCGTATGTCATACATTGATCGAGCATTTATGCACCTGTAGTAAGTGATTATCCCAGCTCTCTTTTGAAATTTTTATAGCTAATTCTTGTTCCCAGTCTCTTCTAATTCCATCTGTTGTGGGTATTTCTATGTTGAAAATGATATTATATAAGATTATATAAGATATTATATCCTCTCTTTAATTAACCTCAAATCCAAGTTAGGATAAAGGGTCTTCAAGGGTCTTCATCCTGAAACGTTGACCCTGCTTCTCTCACCACAAATGCCGCCTGACCTGCTGAGCATTTCCGGAGCTTTCTTATTTTGTTGCAGATATCCAGCATCTGCGGTATTTGTAGTTCTTAGTTCTTACCGTAAATAAGTGGGGTACAACTCTGTGTTTACGAAGCACACCATCTCCATGGTGATAGTTATACCCAGCCTGCCCAAGGACGTGACCACGGTCTTCAGCCAGCGGAGATCTACAGTGGTAGAAATGTGACCAACTCACAAAATATCCTGCCTCCCAATAAACTTCAGAATATCGCAAACTACCATTTGACCATAAGACATAGGAGCAGAATTGGGCCATTCGGCCTATCGTGTCTGCTATGTCATTTGATCATAGCTGATCTATTTTTCCCTCTCAACCCCATTCTTTTGCCCTCTCCCCATAACCTTTGATGATTATCACAAACTTATCAATCCCTGCTTTAAAAAACCCGATGGCTTGGCCTCCAAGACCATCTGTGGCAGTAAATTCCACAGATTGACCATCATCTGGCTAAAGAAATTCTCCTTCATCTCCATTCCATCCGCTCTTAAGATTAAGGCTCATTTCATGAGATAAATCATAACCTCTCTTCTTTGTCAGAAATTGAGGGAAGACGTGATAGAAGTATATAAAGTTATGGGAAGCGTAGATTGGGTAAGCAGTCAAAACCTTTCTTAGGATGGAAATGTCAAATATTGGAGGGCATAACTTTAAGGTAAAAATTTAGGTTTACACACAGAGAGTGGTGAGTGGCTGGAACACGTTGCTGGGGTGGTGGTGGAGACAGATATGATAGATGCATTTGAGAGACTTTTGGAAAAGCACATGTACAGTGGCTTGCAAAAGTATTCATACCCCTTGAACGTTTCCACATTTTGTCACGTTACAACCACAAACGTAAATGAATTTTATTGGGATTTTATGTGATAGACCAACACAAAGTGGCGCATAATTGTGAAGTGGAAGGAAAATGATACATGGTTTTCAAATTTTTTTACAAATAAAAAACTGAAAAGTGTGGCGTGCAAAAGTATTCAGCCCCCTTTACTCTGATACCCCTAAATAAAATCCAGTGCAACCAATTGCCTTCAGAAGTCACCTAATTAGTAAATAGAGTCCACTTGTGTGTAATCTAATCTCGGTATAAATACAGCTGTTCTGTGAAGGCCTCAGAGGTTTGTTAGAGAACATTAGTGAACAAACAGCATCATGAAGCCCAAGGAACACACCAGACAGGTCAGGGATAAAGTTGTGGAGAAGTTTAAAGCAAGGTTAGGTTATAAAAAAATATCCCAAGCTTTGAACATCTCACGGAGCACTGTTCAATCCATCATCCGAAAATGGAAAGAGTATGGCACAACTGCAAACCTACCAAGACATGGCCGTCCACCTAAACTGACAGGCCGGGCAAGGAGAGCATTGATCAGAGAAGCAGCCAAGAGGCCCATGGTAACTCTGGAGGAGCTGCAGAGATCCACAGCTCAGGTGGGAGAATCTGTCCACAGGACAACTATTAGTCGTGCACTCCACAAATCGGGCCTTTATGAAAGAGTGGCAAGAAGAAAGCCATTGTTGAAAAAAAGCCATAAGAAGTCCCGTTTGCAGTTTGCCACAAGCCATGTGGGGGACACAGCAAACATGTGGAGGAAGGTGCTCTGGTCAGATGAGACCAAAATTGAAGTTTTTGGCCTAAATGCAAAACGCTATGTGTGGCCGAAAACTAACACTGCACATCACCCTGAACACACCATACCCACTGTGAAACATGGTGGTGGCAGCATCATGCTGTGGGGATGCTTTTCTTCAGCAGGGACAGGGAAGCTGGTCAGAGTTGATGGGAAGATGGATGGAGCCAAATACAGGGCAATCTTGGAAGAAAACCTGTTAGAGTCTGCAAAAGACTTGAGACTGGGGCGGAGGTTCACCTTCCAGCAGGACAATGACCCTAAACATACAGCCAGAGCTACAATGGAATGGTTTAGATCAAAGCATATTCATGTGTTAGAATGGCCCAGTCAAAGTCCAGACCTAAATCCAATTGAGAATCTCTGGCAAGACTTGAAAATTGCTGTTCACAGACGCTCTCCATCCAATCTGACTGAGCTTGAGCTTGAGCTATTTTGCAAAGAAGAATGGGCAAAAATTTCAGTCTCTAGATGTGCAAAGCTGGTAGAGACATACCCCAAAAGACTTGCAGCTGTAATTGCAGCGAAAGGTGGTTCTACAAAGTATTGACTCAGGGGGGCTGAATACTTTTGCACGCCACACTTTTCAGTTTTTTATTCGTAAAATAATTTGAAAACCATGTATCATTTTCCTTCCACTTCACAATTATGCACCACTTTGTGTTGGTCTATCACATAAAATCCCAATAAAATACATTTACGTTTGTGGTTGTAAAGTGACAAAATGTGGAAAAGTTCAAGGGGTATGAATACTTTTGCAAGCCACTGTATATGCATGGAATGGAGGGACATGGATTATATGCAGGCAGATAAGAGTTGGGATGAGCATGGTGTCATGTTCGGTACGGTCATTGTGGGCCGAAGGGCCTGTTCCTGTGCTGTGCTGTGCTGTACCGTACCGTTCTATGTTCTCTTGCTTATCAAGAATACCCCTGACTTAAAAATATTCAAGTCTGCTTCCACCGGCTTTTCAGGAACAGAGTTTCAAAGACTTGCGACCCTCTGACTCACGGTGACTATTGTATCTGCCTCCACCACAACCTCTGGCAGCGCGTTCCAGGCACACACCACCCTCTTTAAGCAATACAAACTTGCCCCGCACATATCCTTTAAATTTGGCTCCTTCCCACCTTAAAGCTATGTCTTTGATGTTTCCATCCTGGGAAAAAGGTTCTGATTCTCCACACTTGTCTACGCCTCACATAATTTTATAAACTTGCTGCCTGTCCCCTTGAGTTACTCGAACACTTTGTGTCCATCTCCTGTGATGTCGTAAACTAGATACTCCCACAAAAGGAAAGTCCTCTCCACGTCCACCCTGTCAAGACCCTTCAGGAATTTTAATGATTAAAATCAACTTTCCTATTAAACTTCCAGGAATACAAAGCTATCCTGTCCAACACCTGAAGACGGGTTATCTGAAGCAGGGTCTCGACGCAAAACATCACCAATTCCTTCTCTCCATAGATGCTGCCTCACCCGCTGAGTTTCTCCAGCATTTTGTGTCTACCAACCTTTCCCCATACAAGTCTAAGTGTTACCCTGGTGAACCTTCTCTGAATTATTTCTAATTAATTAACATCCTTCCTGAAATAAGATGACTGATTCCCTCCACAGTAATGTGATCTCTCCTATGCCCTGTACATCTGTACAATTTGCAAAAAATGGATGAATAAATAGATTTACCATAGGTATAAGGTACCATATCGGAGAACTGTTTCCAAGATTAAGGAATACTGATCAAAGGAATACGACAAGTTAGATAGAAACATAAAAAAATAGGTGCAGGAGTAGGCCATTCGGCCTTTTGAGGCAGCACCTCCATTCAATATGATCATGGCTGATCATCTAAAATCAGTACCCCGTTCCTGCTTTTCTTTGATTCCTTTTGCCCTAAGAGCTAAATCTAACTCTCTCTTGAAAACATCCAGTGAATTGGCCTCCACTGCCTTCTGTGGCAGAGAATTCCACAGATTCACAACTCTCTGGGTGAAAAGGTTTTTCCTCATCTCAGTGCTAAATAGCTTACCCCTTATTCTTAAACTGTGACCCCAGGTTCTGGACTACCCCAACATCGGGATGATTTTTCCTGCATCTAGCCAATCGAACCCTTTAAGAATTTTACATGTTTCTATAGGATCTCCTCTCATCCTAAATTCCAGTGAATACAAGCCTAATCAACCCATTCTTTCGTCATATGTCGGTCCCGCCATCTCAGGAATTAACCTGGTGAACCTATGCTGCACTCCTTCAACATCAATAATGTCCTTTCTCAATTTAGGAGACAAATATTGCTCCAGATGCAGTCTCACCAGGGCCCTGTACAAATGCAGTAGGACCTCCTCGCTCCTAAACTCAAATCCTCCTATAATGAAGACCAACAAGCCATTAGCTTTCTTCACTGTCTGCTGTTCCTACATGTTTACTTTCTGTGACTGATGTACAAACAAACTTAGGTCTCGTTGCACCTTCCCTGATCCTAATCTGACACCATTCAGATAATAATCTGCCTTGCTCTTCTTGCCACCAAAGTGGATAACCTCACATTTATCCACATTATACTGCATCAGTCATGCATCTGCCCACTCACCCAACCTAGCCAAGTCACCCTGCAGCCTCATAGCATGCTCCTCGCAGTTCACACTGCCATCCAGCTTTGTGTCATCCACCGAGCCTTGCAGCACTCCACTAGTCACAGATGTAGAGGAACGGAGGTGGGGAAGAGGTATAGGGCCAGGTGTTGCAGGGGAAAGTGACCCGGAGGTGATGAATTGGATGGGAAGGGATGAGCAAACCAAGGAATTGCAGGGAGATGTAACAAGGTCCAGTTCTCTCCAGTTCAGGATTTGATGTTTACAAAGATCTACACTGGAACTACAGACCACATGTTTTCAAACATCTGGATATGCAGGGATTGGAGGGCATGGATCATGTGCAGGCAGAAGAGATTAGTTGAACCAGCATCATTTTCTGCACAGAGCCAAAGGGACTGTTCCTGTGCTGTTCCATGCTCTACACTCTATTCTCTACGCTCCATGTTCTACGCTCAATGTTTTCTGTTCTATGCTCTATATGCTATAGATTTTACGGTCTACACTGCTCTACCACACATATCCCCCTCATTGACTGTTGCCTCCTGATCCTCATTAACCTGGACCGCACCATGCTCCATGGGATACTTGCTCTCGGGTATGAAGGCTGCGATCAGGCAGGATGCCCCCGACACGAGCCCGCCGGCAGCGAAGGGGAGGCGGCGCCCAATCCTCTCGATGACCAGAAGGACAATGATCGAGGCCGGGATTTCCGCAGCTCCGGAGATGAAGAAGTTAAGGTAGATGTTTCCACCCAGCGTTCCCAAGCGCATGACCAGCCCTTGGTAGACCAGAGCGCTGGCAAACCTGCAGGGCAGAGCAGATCTTTGGTAAGTCACATCTGCTGTTGACACCCTCACACTTTACTCTGGTTGTTGCTTTGAACATTATGTCACGTTAGACTGACCAAGATAGAACACAGAGGGATGCATTTTACAACAGAGTTTTCTAGGCTCTGTTTTTTTGCTTTTCAAGTATGTTACCATGGTATTGGTTTCTTGAGTCATTAGAGTCATACATTATGGAAACAGGTCCTTCGGTCCAACATGCCCATGCCAACCAACATGTCCCAACTACACCAGTATCACCTGCCTGTGTTTGGCCCATATCCTTCTAAACCTGTTATATCCATGTACCTGTCTAAAGATTTCTTAAACATTGTGATAGTACCTGCCACAACCACCTCCTCTGGCAGCTCCTTCCATACACCCTTTGTGTGAAAAAGTTGCCTTTCATGTTCCTATCAAACATGGTTTAATAGATAGAAATAATACTGATGCTGGTTTACCAAGGAAAGACACACAACTGGAGGAACTCAACGGGTCAGGCAGCATCCCTGGAGAATGTGAATAGATTATATTTTGTGTTGGGACCCTTCTTCAGCTGGATGTTCTCCAGGGATCCTGTTCGACTTGCTGAGTTACTCTGGCACTTTGTGCCTCTCACACAAAGGGTAGTTGGTATCAGAAGGAGCTGGTTTCCACCAGTCTGAAGAAGGATCCACCAGGTTCAAGAACAGCTTCTTCCCAGCAACCATCTCTTGAACAGTGCACAACACTAACCTCAGTAACTATGATCTTCCATACACTGTGTCTTTGATTGCACTGCAGACTTATATTTTGCACTAGTGTAGTTACTTAGTACTACAGTTATTAATTTATTGTATTATTAATTGTTATATTTATCTGTATGTTATTATATTTACCGACCTGTTAAATTGCAGCAAGTAAAGATTTCATTCTTCCATTGTCAGTACATATGACAATTACACATTCTTGACTTGACTCTTGATTTAAATTGAAATTAAGTGAAAGATACAGCGGGGAAGCAGGCCCTTCGGTCCACAGAGTCCACGCCGAGCATCGATCACCGATACACACTAGTTCTATGTTTTCCCCACTTTTGCATTCATCTCTACACACTGAGAATCTTACAGAGGCCAATTGACCTACAAACCCAAACGTCTCTGGGATGTGGTAGGAAAACTGAGCATCCGAGGGAAACAACGAGGTCACACGGAGAACGTGCAAACTCCACACATAGATAGCACTCCAGATCAGGATTGAACAGCGTAGAAACAGGCCCTTTGACCCACTGAGTCTGCGCAAACCAGCAATCTTTGGCGCTGTGAGACAGCAGCTCTACCAGCTGTGCCACTGTGGCTACCCTGTGATCTTATAGAACATTAATCTTATAGAACAGTCCACATGGGCCGAGTGGTCTCCTCCTGCTCCAAACCCACCCCGCCGTGCGGGGACAGTCGGTGTAAACCATAGTTAGTCTCACCAGTTTATCATCAGAATCAAAGTGTGTTTCCTCATCCTTGGAGTCCTGACCAGGTCCAGCAGGTTCGGACGAGTCACCTCTCCATCCCTCTCCTCCATGGTAACAGTCTGCAGAGACACAGAAGCTCAGGTAATACTGGAGCGGTTGGGCAAGGGTGGACCTCCCCGTAGCACTGAACCGTCCCACACCTGGGGACCAGTGGCAGGCTTGACCTTGCGGGACGGTTTGACTCCCACATGAAGCTGGCGCCATCTGGCCCGCTGACCACCAACCCCAACAACTGCCTCGCCATGCGTGGTGGAGCCCTGGCCATCCCTGGAAGGTGGAGATGGATGTCTCATCACCCCTGGTCATAGAGAGATACAGCATGGGAATAGGCCCTTCTGCCCAACTTGCCCAACATGCCCCATCTGCACTAGACTAGATGGGCTTGCGTTGATGGTGATGGGTGAAGGGCTGCGAGCTGACCATCGCGGGGGAGGTCCCTGGGGTAGGACCGGCAGTGCCCACGCATCCCAGTCACCTGAGCCGTGGGCGACCAGCGAGCGCCGTTCCTTGCCGCCACCTGCCGTAGAATCCGAACCGCCTCCGCTTCCTTCCGTCGGGAGATCATCCACCGGGGAGACTCGGGGATCAGCCTGGCAACGGGAACGTGGGCAGTTATCCGGGGCCAGAACATGGCACCAGCGGTGACCAGTCACTACAACAGAGTCAGGCGAACGACAACAAACAGATACAGCAGCAGCGCCGCAGCTTGGCGCCAACCTGGAGCATGCGCCCTTTTTAGGGCGGGCACCTACAGATGTCGAACCGGATGGCATCACCCTGCTGCAGACTTCTGCGACCTCAAACGCAAGAAGAAGACCAGCTGTAACCTGTCATGCACCAAGCATTAGCAGTGGTAACCAGTCATTGCTAACCATAACCAGTCATCCTCACCAATCGTTCAACAAATATTATCAGCGGTAACTAACTACCGAAACCACATTCACCCTGCACTATAATTAGCAACAATACAGCCCTCCCTCTATGTTACCAGTAGTCACGCTCCTGGCCTGGTTACTAGTAGTAACACCTCTCCTCCTGGTTATCAGTAGCAATGCTGACCCCCCCCCCCCCCCCCCCCGGTTACCAGTAGTAACGCCTCCCCTTCCCCCCTCCCCTTTCCCCAGTTACCAGTAGTAGGTGAGGAAGAGCAGGTTTGGGGCGGTGATAACCAGCTGCAGGTCTCTCCAGGCCGGTAGCCAGTAGGCAACAGCTGGCAGGAGCATCATCCCCAAACTGAAGCACATCTGGTTGAGGATTCCCGCTCGCCTCCTCTGTTCCGAAACCACCAGCTCCGTCACTGCAACATAATCCAGGAATGGGTGAGGAAGAGATCTTGGTAAGGCCATGCCTGGAGCACTGTAGACACAAGGAACTGCAGATGCTGGCTTATAAAAAAAACGGCATAAAGTGCTGGAGTAACTTGGCGTGTCAGGCAGCATCTCTGGAAGATATGGCAAGAGTCATAGAAGTGTGAAAACAAATACCTCCGGATTCAAGGACAGTTTCCTCCCAGCTGTTATCAGGCAACTGAATCATCCAATCAACAACTAGAGAACAGTCCTGAGCTACTATCTACTTCACAGAAAAATCCTCGGACTATCTTTAATCGAACTTTACCTTGCACTGTGGACAACTCGATTGTAATCATATATAGTCTTTCCACTTTTTGATTTTGAGGGAGTAGAGGGGGGGGAGGAGAGGGGGAGGAGGGGGGGAGGAGGGGGGGAGGAGGGGGGGAGGAGGGGGGAGGGGGGAGGGGGGAGAGGAGAGGGGGAGAGGGGGAGGAGGGGGGGAGGAGGGGGGGAGGAGAGGGGGAGGAGAGGGGGAGGAGGGGGGGAGGAGGGGGGGAGGAGAGGGGGAGGAGGGGGGAGGAGGGGGGGAGGGGGAGGGGGGAGGGGGGAGAGGAGAGGGGGAGAGGGGGGGAGACAGAGGATGACAGGGGGCTCTCCCTCTCTGCCCCCCCTCTCTGCCCCCCCTCTCTGCCCCCCCCCCTCTCTGCCCTCCCTCCATCTTTGCCCCCCCCTCCCTCTCTGCCCCCCCTCCCTCTCTAGGGAGTGGTGAGTATTGGGACCTATGGGTGAGTGGTGGAATATTGCGTTCGGGAACCAGCCCTCCCCTGTTATGCCACGCCCCCCCACCACCCCTCAATCTCTACCCCTCTCCTTCTCCCCCTCAACCCCCCTCCCCCTCCCTCTCCACCATTCCCCCTCTCTAGCCTTGCCTGCACAGTTGGGGGTTATGAGTGAGTGGATAGGGCAGGGGATGGGGTAAAAGGAGTTAATGAATAATATTAATATAATATCAAGGGGGGGTTAGCATGTGTGGGGGGTGGTTAGTGAGTGTGTGTGTGTGTGTGTGTGTGTGTGTGTGTGTGTGTGTGTGTGTGTGTGTGTGTGTGTGTGTGTGTGTGTGTGTGTGTGTGTGTGTGACGCCGAAGGCTGCTTCCCGTGCATTGAGGGGATGGGACCCTATGGGTCCCCCTTGGTCTAGTATTATATAAAAATAATATAATTGTGAGTGTGTATGATGAGTGAGACTGCCGCAGAGTTACTGGGATTCACCAGCTTCAGACCCCGCCTAATTAATGGGCGAGGGCAGATCCTGTGCGTTCCCCCGTTTACTGAACCCCACCGACTGCCAGTGGGCAGAGTGGGGGTCACGGCCATAGTGGGACTGGGGCAGTGCCAGGCTGAGGGAAGGCTAAGGCATCTTCCACTGAGAGGAAAATGCCTAACCCTAACCCTAACTCGCCCCCCTTCCAGAGCTGCCCACGGCTGGAGCTGGAGCCGCTTTGGGGCCGGCTGCGGGCTCCGTAGGTGTGGCCGCTCAGCGCCAGCATGCCCTTCTGGATCATCATGGTGATGATGGTGGGAAGCAGCACTGCTCTGCACGCCGCCCAGGCCGCCTTCAGCATCCCCATAGCGCCGGCTCCATCAGTCCGCCCGCTCGCATGCTGAAACACCAGCCAGCCGATAGCCCGACCAAACACTCACAGCACTTACCGGCCTACCAACAGCCCAACCGATCCTTCGCAGCATCCACTGGCCTACCGACAGCCCGACCAACCGACCCTAATCCTAATCCAAACCCTAGCTCTTATATTTATCATTTCTATTTAACAGTTCACATCATAACTTTACAAGATAAATCAATTGTAAAACAAAATTATCAGCAAGGTTAGCATTACCTTTATTCCTTCGAAACCTTGCTTTTGTTTTGATGTAATTACGAGGCAGCCATGATGCCAGAGTGCTTGCTGCCTTTCTACCGTGAAACAAAGCACGTGATTGGTCAGTTGGCGTCCGACGCAATGTCAAAAGTGCATTGATTGGACAAATATTACTACTCGGAGATTTAGAGGTTTTTCCTCATATTTTAAAAATATGTGCAGGTTTTGTTCTAGACGAGTAGCAGGTATGATTTCTATAATATTTTTACACAATATGTTATAAATACTGGTAGATACGTGATTTGAGTCATGAAATGAAACAAAAAAGCACCTTGGCCCACAGTCTAGCTGTGCCGCCCTGCTGAGTGTTTCCAGCATTTCCCGTTGCGATTCATATTTACAGCATAAGTGATATTTTTTAGCTTCTCACACGTTAATCGCATTTACCGGTGACCGTCTTGGTGTGAAAGGGCAGGGCACTTACTTAGGACCTGAGCAGCGATCCATCCGCCTCGGCTGAAGAGACCTTGCAGAGTGCGTAGGATCAGGAAGCAGGGGTAACTCGTGGCAAACGCCAGCGGCAAACCAGCGACCGAGGTCACGAAGGTGGCGAACAGGAAGCAGGACCTGCGGCCAAACCTGCAAGCAGAGGTGTGGACAGGGAGAAGGAAGGCCGGTCACTCCCGTCCAACGCAGCAGAGGGGGTAGGGGTCGCGGAACTACCTACATGTCTGCCGCGTAGCCAATGGCGATCGTCCCCACCATGAAGCCCAGGTTGAGGCAGGCCTGAGTTAGATCTACCTTCCAGGCGTCCGTGCACACCAGCTCAAACTGTCGTGGAGTTAAACAGACAACGTCACTGAGGAGCACAGGTTCCACACACCTACCAACCTGAACTAACAGGCATGACGTACATTCACAGAAAAGATCATAAGATATAGGAGCAGAATTTGGCAATTTGGGCAATTGAGGCTTCTCCGCCATTCAATCATGGCTGATCTGTTTTTCCCTCAACTCCATTCTCCTGCCTTCTCATGTTTGAGTAAGGGTGGGGGAGACAGCCTACCTGGGGGCAGCGACAGCGGCCGGGCCTCTGGCACAAAGACCGGTCCTGTTGCTCAGAAGGGTAAGGAAAAGAAGAGGAGGGCAATTGTAATAGGGGACTCTATAGTCAGGGGGTCGGATAGGCGATTCTGTGGACGTAGACAGGAGACCCGGATGGTAGTTTGCCTCCCTGGTGCCAGGGTCAGGGATGTGTCTGAACGTGTCCAAGAAATCCTGAAATGGGAGGGAGAGGAGCCTGAGGTTGTGGTACATATAGGTACCAACGACATAGGTAAAAAAAGAGAAGAGGTCCTGAAAGAAGAATTTAGGGAGTTAGGTAGAGAGTTAAGGAGAAGGACTGCAAAGGTAACAATCTCAGGATTACTGCCTGTGCCACGCGACAGTGAGAGTAGGAATGGAGCGAGGTGGAGAATAAATGCGTGGATGAGGGACTGGTGCAGTGGGTATGGATTCAAGTTTCTGGATCATTGGGACCTCTTTTGGGGAAGGTGCGACCTGTACAGAAAGGACGGGTTGCACTTGAACTCGAGGGGGACCAATATCCTGGTGGGGAGATTTGCAAAGGCTACTGGGGAGACTTTAAACTAGTATGGTTGGGGGGAGGGACTCGAATTGGGAAAGCTAGCAGTCAGTGTGTAAGGCAGGAGGCAGAGAATGGTAGCACTCTGACCCAAAATGTAGGGGAGAGAGAAGAAAAAGAAAATAAACAGAGAATAAGAGATGGTGGGTTTCTTAAATGTGTATATTTTAATGCTAGGAGCATTGTAAGAAAGGTGGATGAACTTAGAGCCTGGATTGACACCTGGAAGTATGATGTTGTGGCGATCAGTGAAACATGGTTGCAGGAGGGCTGTGATTGGAAACTAAATATTCCAGGATTTCGTTGCTTCAGGTGTGATAGAATTGGAGGGGCAAGAGGTGGAGGTGTTGCATTGCTTATCAGGGAAGATATTACAGCAGTGCTTTGGCAGGATAGATTAGAGGGCTCGTCTAGGGAGGCTATTTGGGTGGAACTGAGAAATGGGAAAGGGGTAGCAACACTTATAGGGGTGTATTATACACCGCCCAATGGGGAGCGAGAATTGGAAGAGCAAATATGTAAGGAGATTGCAGATATTAGTAGTAAGCACAAGGTAGTGATTGTGGGAGATTTCAATTTTCCACACATAGACTGGGAAACACATTCTGTAAATGGGCTGGATGGGTTGGAGTTTGTAAAATGTGTGCAGGATAGTTTTTTGCAGCAATACATAGAAGTACCTACTAGAGAAGGGGCGGTGCTGGACCTCCTGTTAGGAAATGAGATGGGTCAGGTGGCAGAGGTATGCGTTGGGGAACAGTTCGGGACCAGTGATCACAATACCATTAGTTTCATTATAATTATTGAGAGGGTCAGAACTGGACCTAGGGTTGAGATTTTTGATTGGAGAAAGGCTAACTTTGAGGAGATGCGAAAGGATTTAAAAGGAGTAAATTGGGACAGTTTGTTTTATGGGAAAGATGTGGAAGAGAAATGGAGGACATTTAAAGGTGAAATTTTAAGAGTACAGAATCTTTATGTCCCTGTTCGGTTGAAAGGAAATAGTAAAAATTGGAAAGAGCCATGGTTTTCAAGGGAAATTGGACACGGTTCGGAAAAAGAGAGAGATCTACAATAATTATAGGTAGCATGGAGTAAATGAGGTGCTTGAGGAGTATAAAGAATGTAAAAAGAATCTTAAGAAAGAAATTAGAAAAGCTAAAAGAAGATATGAGGTTGCTTTGGCAAGTAAGGTGAAAGTAAATCCAAAGGGTTTCTACAGCTATATTAATAGCAAAAGGATAATGAGGGATAAAGTTGGTCCATTAGAGAGTCAGAGTGGACAGCTATCTGCAGAGCCAAAAGAGATGGGGGAGATATTGAACAATTTCTTTTCTTCGGTATTCACCAAGGAGAAGGATATTGAATTATGTGAGGTAAGGGAAACAAGTAGAGTAGCTATGGAAACTATGAGATTCAAAGAAGAAGAAGTACTGACACTTTTGAGAAATATAAAAGTGGATAAGTCTCCAGGTCCGGACAGGATATTCCCTAGGACATTGAGGGAATTTAGTGTAGAAATAGCAGGGGCTATGACAGAAATATTTCAAATGTCATTAGAAACGGGAATAGTGCCGGAGGATTGGCGTACTGCGCATGTTGTTCCATTGTTTAAAAAGGGGTCTAAGAGTAAACCTAGCAATTATAGACCTGTTAGTTTGACGTCAGTGGTGGGCAAATTAATGGAAAGGATACTTAGAGATAATATATATAAGCATCTGGATAAACAGGGTCTGATTAGGAACAGTCAACATGGATTTGTGCCTGGAAGGTCATGTTTGACTAATCTTCTTGAATTTTTTGAAGAGGTTACTCGGGAAATTGATGAGGGTAAAGCAGTGGATGTTGTATATATGGACTTCAGTAAGGCCTTTGACAAGGTTCCTCACGGAAGGTTGGTTAAGAAGGTTCAATGGTTGGGTATTAATGGTGGAGTAGCAAGATGGATTCAACAGTGGCTGAATGGGAGATGCCAGAGAGTAATGGTGGATGGTTGTTTGTCAGGTTGGAGGCCAGTGACTAGTGGGGTGCCACAGGGATCTGTGTTGGGTCCACTGTTGTTTGTCATGTACATCAATGATCTGGATGATGGTGTGGTAAATTGGATTAGTAAGTATGCAGATGATACTAAGATAGGTGGGGTTGTGGATAATGAAGTAGATTTTCAAAGTCTACAGAGAGATTTATGCCAGTTGGAAGAGTGGGCTGAAAGATGGCAGATGGAGTTTAATGCTGATAAGTGTGAGGTGCTACATCTTGGCAGGACAAATCAAAATAGGACGTACATGGTAAATGGTAGGGAATTGAAGAATGCAGGTGAACAGAGGGATCTGGGAATAACTGTGCACAGTTCCCTGAAAGTGGAATCTCATGTAGATAGGGTGGTAAAGAAAGCTTTTGGTGTGCTGGCCTTTATAAATCAGAGCATTGAGTATAGAAGTTGGGATGTAATGTTAAAATTGTACAAGGCATTGGTGAGGCCAATTTTGGAGTATGGTGTACAATTTTGGTCGCCTAATTATAGGAAGGATGTCAACAAAATAGAGAGAGTACAGAGGAGATTTACTAGAATGTTGCCTGGGTTTCAGCAACTAAGTTACAGAGAAAGGTTGAACAAGTTAGGGCTTTATTCTTTGGAGCGCAGAAGGTTAAGGGGGGACTTGATAGAGGTCTTTAAAATGATGAGAGGGATAGACAGAGTTGACGTGGATAAGCTTTTCCCACTGAGAGTAGGGAAGGTTCAAACAAGGGGACATGACTTGAGAAATAAGGGACAGAAGTTTAGGGGTAACATGAGGGGGAACTTCTTTACTCGGAGAGTGGTGGCTGTGTGGAATGAGCTTCCAGTGAAGGTGGTGGAGGCAGGTTCGTTTTTATCATTTAAAAATAAATTGGATAGTTATATGGACGGGAAGGGAATGGAGGGTTATGGTCTGAACGCAGGTATATGGGACTAGTGGAGAATACGTGTTCGGCACGGACTAGAAGGGTCGAGATGGCCTGTTTCCATGCTGTAATTGTTATATGGTTATATGGTTATATGGTTCTCCCCATATGGGGAGAACCATATGGGGGTGGGGGGTTGAAACAGGGCTTGCTGTCTCTCCCTTCGGGGGAATGCGACTTTTTTGTCGTATCCCCCTTCTCTGCCTCCGTCTGCGCTGAGGCCTAATGGCGGAGCTGGCGACCTCGAGGCTCTGGAGGCAGCCTGTCAGGACCCGCCCTGGGCTCGCTCCCGTGAGGGCGGCCCAGCTCGGGGCTGGAACGGCGCTCCCATGAGGGGCTGTGACGCTCTCGTGAGGGCGGCCTGGCGAGGCGCTGAGATGCTCCCGTGTGGGCAGCCCAGCCCGAGGGTATCGGCGCTCCCGTCGTGGCAGCCCAGCCCGAAACGGCGCTCCCGTGAGGGCGGCCCAGCCCGAGGGTAACGGCGCTCCTGTCGGGGCAGCCCAGCTCGAGGGTAACGGCGCTCCCATGAGGGCGGCCTGGCGCGGGGCTGAGACGCCCACGTGAGGGCGACCCGGCTCGGGGCTGGAACGGTGCTCCGGTGGCTGAGACGGCGTTCTGGCGGCAGCGGCCTGAGTCCGGGGTTCGGCCGCGGGCCAGTGGACGACGTCGTCAACAGCTGCGTCCGCTGGACTGGAGGGCGGCAGCTTCGACCACCCCGGGCCGCGGTGTTTGAACCGGCCCATTCGAGGAGCTCGGTGAGCCGCGGGACTGATTTACCATCGCCCGGTGGGGTATCGCCTCAGCGCAGAGTGAGAAGAGGAGGGAAGAGACTGCAGCCCTAAGATTTTTGCCTCCATCACATTGAGGAGGTGCTTGGTGGACTCACTGTGGTGGATGTTAATTTGTGTTTACTGTCTGTTCTGTTGTCTATTATTGTATTATTGTATGTATGACTGCAGGCACGAAATTTCGTTCAGACTGAAAGGTCTGAATGACAATAAAGGAAATTCAATTCAATTCAATTCAATAACCTTTGTCACCCTTCCTAATCAAGAACCTATCAACCTACTAACACCTATGAGAGAGAAGCGAGTGTCACCAAACTTCTGAATTCTCTGGGGTGGAACCCTCTCCAAGACAGACGTGAAGCTCACCCATTGACCTGTTTTTACCAAATGTTAAATGGTCAGCTCGACATAGATTACAAGACCTACACCAAACCCAAACAAATTAGGAGCAGACGAGGGCATTCGATGCAATTTGTGATCCCAGCTACAAAGACAGATATGTACAGCAATTCGTTCTTCCCCCGTAACAATTAAAGCATGGAATAATCTCTACCCTACTATAGTTACCCAACCAGATGCAACTAAATTTAAAGTAGCTCTTTCTTCCCAATAACCCTTTCTGGCTTAAGCCCTCCCTTGACCACCTCCAGTTTAAATTCCATTTGGAATATTTTGGAGGACCAAGAAACCAAGAACCAAGAACCAAGAACCTCTATCTTAAAAATACCCAATGTCTTATCTGTTACTAGATAACAGATATCTACTATGTTTGATAGCTATGTTACATTATATAACGTAACATAGCGGCTCTGAACCGGCCCTAATGAGTGCCCCCCCACCCACCCCCTTTGGACAGTCTCCCTCAGATGGTCACGTCAATCAATTCAGCTTGTTTATTTATGTATTGTATTTATTTACCTTTCTTGTACATCAGTGGAGCTGCACACTAAATCTCGTTGCACTGACGTGCAATGACAATAAAAGATATATTATTATTATTATTATTATTATTATATACATTACATACTGTATGTAGCAATGAAGTCCACACATTCACCACCCTCTGGCTGAAGAACCTGAGCATGATGTCTGTGCTGAACATGATGCCAGTTTAAACTAATTTCCTCTGCCTGCATGTGATTTATACCCCTCCATTCACCACCAGGCTTAGGAACAGCTTCTCCCCTCTGTTATCAGGCTTCTGAACGGTCCTGCCATAAGCTAGGGTACTGTCTGATTCACCTCTCCCCCATTGAGGACATTGGACTTTGTCTATGGAACTGATGCACTACAATGCTGAAAGCTACATTCTGCACTTTCTATCTTCCCATTTGCTCTACGTATTGTACTTGAGTGTGAACTGATTGTATCTATGTATGGTATATCTGATCTGTTTGGATAGCATGAATAACAAGCTTTTCACTGTACCATGGTACATGTGACAATAATAAAAATAAACATATACCTTCCTGCATATCCATTATTGAAATACAAATCTCCCATTCTCCATGACTTCTCATGGTCTAACCTTTGACCAAAGTGGAAACCTACCTCGGTTACAATGCTGGAGATAGAACCGTTTTCAAAAACCCATCCGTCCCGGCACCTTGTCAGGGGAAGATCTCGGGAATGATTCCAGGAGAAGGGAAGTGGATCTTCACAGCTGACGGAGGAGGAATTCCAGTCTATGTCGAACCTCTCGCACTGACTGTACGGGGAGCTCCCAGCGCGGCCCACGGGCAACGTGAAGTTCTTCTCCTGCTCCAGGGACCAGTTGCATTTGGTCCTCAGTGCGGACACTCCGGGACTCCTGCACCAATGGTCGGGAGTAACGGCCAGGAACACAAAGCCGAGGTACAGCCAAGAGAAGATGGCTGAGGTTAGGTATATCAGGATGAACACTCTTCTCTGGTATGGGCCAAAGCCTCCCACTTCTACCAGGATATCGTCGAACGTGGCCATGGTGAAGGGGAGTTGAATGCCCAGCCAGGGTAGCGTTGTCCACCCACAGACCTCCTCACCGACGCGCCACAAGAGGCCTGTTTTCACAAAAATATCAGGAGAGCAAAGGTCTACAAATTAACGGAGTAAATCGCTCGGTTATTATAGTTAATAAGTGAATGGGGCAGCTACTTGCTGTGTTAGGTCAGACATCCACACAAACAAGTTACAATCATTTTTCAATAGCCTCAGAATAAAAAGACGTACCTTTAGAAAGGAGGAATTTATTTCGTCAGAGGGTGGTGAATCTGTGGAATTCATTGACACAGACGGCTGTGGAAGTCAAGTCAATGGATATTTTTAAGACGGAGATTGATAGATTCTTAATTAGTACGGGAGTCAGGGGTTATGGGGAGAAGGCAGGAGAATGGGGTTGAGAGGGAAAGAAAGATCAGCCATGATTGAATGGCCGAGTAGACTTGATGAGCCAAATGGCCTAATTCTGCTCCTACTCTGTAACTTATAAACACTAACATTTTGTTGTTAAAAATAACAACAAAAAATCCACCTGTATACAGCGTATTGCTTGATTTTAGATAAATGGCTAAATGTTTTTCAATCTTTGGTACATTTGTGTGTGCATCACAGTGGCACAATGGTTAGAGCTGCTCAAAACCTTGGACAACCCCGTTCAATCCTGACCTCAAGTCCACAGCTCCCTGAAAGTGGCAACACAAGTACACCGGATGGTAAAGAAGATGGATGGTATGCTTGCCTTCATCAGTCAGGGCTTTGTATGTTCATGTTATAGGAGCAGAATTAGGCCATTCGGCCCATCAAGTCTACTCCATGGTTGATCTATCTTTCCCTCTCAACCCCATTCTCTTGCCTTCTCCCCATAACCCCTGACACCCTTACTAATCAAGAATCTAATCAAGAATCTATCAATCTTCAAAAGTCAGGACTTTGGTTGGGCCACATTTGGAGTATGGGTGCAATTCTGATCGCCCTTCTACAGGAGGGATGTGGAGACTTTGGAGAAGGTGCTGAAGAGGTTTGCCAGAATGCTGCTTGAATTAGACAGTATTAGGTACAAGTAGAGGATGGTCAAACCTGGATTGTTTTCTCTTGAGCGGTGGAGGCTGAGGGAGACCTGACAGTAGTACATAAAATTATAAGAAGCATAGATAAGGTGACAGAGAGTATCTTTCTCCCAGGGTTGAATATATCAGAAGCTAGAGGGCACAGATTTAAGGTGAGAGGGGGAGCATTTTAAGAGAGATTTGCGAGGCAAGATTTTTTACACAGAGGGTGGTGGGCGGCTGGCAGATGCTGCCAGAGGTGCTGGTGGAGGCAGATACGATGGGAACATTTAAGAGGTATAAGATAGAAACACGAACAGGTAGGGATGGAGCGATATGGATCATTTGAAGGCAAATTAGATTAGTTTAGTAGGGACGCAAAGCACCGCAGTAACTCAGCGGGTCAGGCAGCATCTCTGGAGAATGCGGATAGGTGATGTTTTGGGTCAGAACCTTCTTCAGACTGAAGAACTGTCTCGACCCAAAACGTCACCCATCCACATTCTCGAGAGAGAGAGAGAGGGAGAGATGTCGCCTGACCAGTTGAGTTACCCCAGTGCCGTGAGCCATTTTCTTTTGTAAACCAACATCTGCAGTTCCTTGTTTCAACTGGGTTTGGTCTAAATTGGCATCACAGACATAGTGGGGCCGAAGGGCCTGTTACAGTGCTGTAGTTCTGTGCATCTGCTTGCAGTTCAGCAAGAGGCGAGATCTCAGTAACGCCTGTGATGGGAGAGGAGAGATTGACACTGTCTCTATGCCACGATAATAATGACGGGACTTTATCTGGCACTAAACGTTATTCCCTTTATCATGTGTCTGTACATGATGGATGGCTTGATGTAATCATGTATTGTCTTTACGCTGACTGGTTAGCCCACAACAAAAGCTTTTCTCTTTACCTCAGTATACGTGACAATTAACTAAACTAAACTAAAAAGCCTCTATCAATGCTTCTGTATCCGTGAGCAATGTGTTGGGCGGATATCAGCAATGGAAGTACAGACAATGAGAGGATGGCCAAACTATCTTTTAATAACAGCGCTGACTTATAAATGCACCCCTTGGAAAAATGCATTGAACGGATTCAGGTAATTAGTTCTGGAGAGCTGCACTGTAGAGCAAAAGCAAGATTTGATTATAAGATGACTTAATAAAACCAAAGGTTATTTTTCTTGTCGGCTCCAACTTACCACCCAAAGGTTCCAAACTTTGCAAAGAATTGACACAAAAGTTAATATTTATGCTCCTTTAAAAAAAAAATTACCACCTGTGAGACATTCTGAAATAAAATGCAGGAAATAAGCGCTGAAAATAGGAAATCAAATCTGGAAGTGCTGGCCAGCTGATAGAGGTGCTGCCTCACAACTCCAGGGTTCCAGGGTCCCAGGTTCAATCCTGACCTCCGACGCTGGGTTTGAAGAGTTTGCAGAGACTACGGGTGCTGTCTGTACGGAGTTTGTACTTTCTCCCCATGACTCCGGTTTCCTCCCACATTCCAAAGATGTACAAGTTTGAAGGTTAATTAACTTCGGTAAGAATTATAAATTGTCCCCAGTTTGTAGGATAGTGTAATGCCCCTGTCCCACTTAGGAAACCTGAACAGAAACCTCTGGAGACTTTGCGCCCCATCCAAGGTTTCCGTGCGGCTCGTGGAGGTTCCCGGAGGTTTTTGTCAGTCTCCCTACCTGCTTCCACTACCTGCAACCTCCGGCAACCACCTGCAACCTCCGGGAACCGCACGGAAACCTTGGGTTTCCGTTCAGGTTTCCTA
The DNA here is from genome assembly GCF_010909765.2 of Amblyraja radiata. Lineage (NCBI taxonomy): Eukaryota > Metazoa > Chordata > Chondrichthyes > Rajiformes > Rajidae > Amblyraja > Amblyraja radiata. Next base: position 42,974,044 of record NC_045963.1, on the reverse strand, counting down.
AGTGGGACAGGGGCATTAGTGTATGATGATCGCTGGTCAGTGTGGACTCAGTGGCCAAAGGGCCTGTTTCTGCACTATTTCTAAACTAAACTATTGACTCCCCTGCAACTTATATGTTCCTTCCTCTGGCTTCACATTTCACACCTCTTCATATCTCACAGCCTTTACTCTTCTCTTCATCTTTTGCCTTTGTCCACCCATCTGACACTCACCCCCCCCCTCCACCCCCTCACCCGTATCCACCTATCACTCACCCGGCACCTGTCTTTTCTAGTTTTCATCCCCTACTATGATCAGTCTGAAGAAGGGTCCAGACCCAAAATGTCACGTCCATGTTCTCAGGAGATGCTGCCTGACCTGCTTAGTTACTCCAGCGTTTTGTGTCTTTTTTTTGTAAACTAGCATCTGCAGTTCCTCGTGTCTACAGTTCAGTGTCCCCTGCCTTCCTTTACCCGATTGGATGATGCTTGACAGTCTATCAAATGGCCTCCAACTCACCCCTCTCCCAACCCACTCCACATTCTACATTTTATTAAATAACTAATTAACAAAAATGTTTCCAATGCATCGTAACATGCATGTTTATTATACATCGCTTGGGTTGCTCGTACCATTTTCCTTGAGATTAATGTTTAATTTGTGGAGACTCCCTGCTTGTTATTGAACATTTTAGCTGCAGAGTTTAATTAAGTGACATGTCCACAGGCAGTAGTGTTTCCAAGAACACAGAGAAAGATGTCACCGATACCACCAGATTCAGGGAGTTTCTTCCCAGCTGTATCAGGCAACTGAACCATCTCTAAAGTCTAAAACCACAAATTCTAAAGTCTAAAAGTAAAGTGTAAACTAGAGAGTAGTCCTGACCTCCCATCTACCTCATCAGAGATCTTCTTTAATCGGACTTTACTGGAATTTATCTTGCACAAACGTTATTCCCTTTATCCTGTATCTGTACACTGTGGACAGCCTGATTGCAATCGTGCATAGGCTTTCCGCTGACGGGATAGCAAGCAACAAAAAAGCTTTTCACCGTACCTCGCTACACGTGACAATAATAAACTCAACTAAATTGTATTTCCCGTAAACACTATTATGAATAGTGTACTTTGTGGGGCGAGGCAGTTGTCGCTGATCGGGTGATATCGGGGTGACCTTGGGGGTTTAGGTTTGGGGGGGAAGGTGCAAACTCTGCATAGATGGCACCCGAGGTCAGGAACGAACCTGGGTCCCTGGCGCTGTGAGGCAGCTGCTCTTCCAGCTTAGACATGTGGTGGTAAACTGAAGCCAAAACTCCAGCTGAGGTCAAGGAAGCATCGCTCCTTGATGATGGTCTAAAAGTTGAAACAAATAGTGAAAGGCCTGGATAGAGTAGATGTGAAGAGGATGTTTCCACTAGGTGGAGAGTCTAGGACCATAGACTCAGTATAAAAGAACGTACCTTTAGAAAGGAGATGAGGAGGAATTTATTTAATCACTGGATGGTGAATCTGTGGAATTCATTGCCACAGAAGGCTATGGAGGCCAGGTCAATGGATAGATTCTTGATTAGTACAGGTGTCAGGGATTATGGGGAGAAAGCAGGAGAATATGATTGAGAGGGAAAGATAGATCAACCATGATTGAACGGCAGAGTAAACTTGATGGGTCGAATGGCCTAATTCTGCTCCTATAACTTATGAACTTTTGAAACCCAGCTCAGATCAGTCTGTCACCATGTTGGGTAAAGAGGTGTGAAGTGGTGCTGCGATTTCTGAGTACCACTCCCTGTGAAACAGTGATCTCTCCATCACTCCCCACACAGTCTGCTTCATCTTTCATGGGCTCCATGGAATTAAACTCATGGCACATTGCCACATGCAGAGAGTTGTGGATGTAGCCCAGTCCATTACAAAGCCCAGACACCCCACCATTAACTCCATCTACATTTCACGCTGCCTCAGAAATGCAGCCAACATGACCAAAGACTTGTCCCACCCCGATCATTTCGCCTCCATCCCCATTCCCATCCCACAGAAGGTACATATGCTTGGAAGCGCGCACCTCCAGGCTCAGGAATGGCTTCGTCCCCTCCGTTATCAGGCTTTTGAATGTCCTTCATTAAGCTAGGGTACTGTCGGATTCACCTCTACCCCATTGCGAACATAGGACTTTGTCTCTGGAACTGATACCCTAAAATGCTGAGAACTATATTCTACACTTTGTATCTTCCCCTTTGCTCTACCTATTGTACTCGAGTTTGACATGATTGTATTTATGAATGGTATATCTGATGTGTTTGGATGGCATGCAAAACAAAGCTTTTCGCTGTACCTGGGTACACGTGATAATAATAAAGCGAAACCCAAACCTCCTCAAATACTTGGTTTACTAGGATGTTGCCAGGACTCATGGACCTGAACTATCGGGAGAGATTGGGCAGGCCAGGACTTTGTACCTTGGAGCACAGGAGACTGAGGGGTAATCTAATAGCAGTGCATAAAATCACAAGCGTAACAGATAGGGTGAATGGACAGTCTTTTATCCAGAGTAGGGGAATCAAGAGCCAGAGGACATCTTTAAGGTGAGAGGGGAAAGATAGGAACCTGAGGGTCAACTTTTTCCACTCAGAGGGTGATACTTTTATGGAATGAGCTGCCAGAGGAGGTAGTTGAGGCAGCTACAATAACATCAATTAAAAGACACTTGGACAAGTACATGGGTAGTAAAGGTTTAGAGCGAAAACAGACACAAAATGCTGGAGTAACTCAGCGGGTCAGGCAGCATCTCTGGAGAAAAGGAATAGGTGATGTTTCGGGTTGAAGAAGGTAGTTGAGGCAGGTCCAATAACAATATTCAGATGACATTTGGACAGATACATGGAGAGAAAATGTTTAAAGGGATATAGGCCAAATGCGAGCGGGTGGAACTATTGTAGATGGGCATCATAGTCACATGGACAAGTTGGGCCGAAGGGCCTGTTTCTGTGTGACTATGACTCTAAAATGCAAATCAATTTCTTCTCAAAGCAACTTTCCAACAACATTCTTTATATTATACATTGAATTTTGCAGAAGGCATTAACGATGCTTTCTAATTTTTGATTCCTCGTATAATATGGAAGGTTAAGTGGACATGATTGACAAAAGACTTCAATGTTCATGTTACGCGACCAGGGGGATGAGCAGAAATCATCAGGCGGTTTTGTTCGGGTGAAGGTGACTACATTGGGTGAGTTGGAAACCGGTGCACGGACAGGATTTAATTTAGACTTCAATGGCCGTCTTCGTGGAAGCAAGGTCCTTGGCATCAGCTGTCTGCAGAATGACTTGTTGGTAGCTGGTCTTTGCAACCTTTCGCTTTTGCCTGCAGAAAGAATGCGGCGTTAGTGCAGTATCCGCAACCTGGAGCAATTCAACACATTGAGTGCAGGGCACCTTACAGCTCCTGGGGGCTATTCTATCATTAGTTCATAAGTCATAGGAGCAGAATTAAGCTATTCAGTCCATCAAGTCTCCTCCGCCATTCAATCATGGCTGATCTATCTTTCCCTCTCAACCTCATTCTCCTGCCTTCTCCCCACAACCTCTGACATCTCCTCTGGCAGCTTGTTCCATATAACCACCACCCTCCGAGTGAAATAGTTGCCCCTCAGGTTCCTACCTCACCCCACCCCCCCCCCCCCTCCTCACCTTAAACCTATGTCCTCTGGTTCTTAATTCCCTTACCCCAGGTAAAAGACTCTGTGCATTCACCCTATCTTTTACACTCATTATTTTATGCACCTCTTTAAGTCCCACCCTCTATCTCTCCCACCCCCCTCATCTCCATTTCTCCACCATTGCTGCAGGTGATTCAAACACCCAGGAACAGAGGAGATACAGAGAAATACTATCGACTGTGCACTGAGACAGTGCAGAAACAGACCCTTCGGCCCACCGGGTCCGCAACGACCTGCGATCACCCCGTACACGTCCTACCCTACACACTAGGGACAATTTACAGAAGCCAATTAATCTACAAACCTGCATGACTTTGGGAATGGGGAAGAAATCGGAGCACCTGGAGAAAACCCACGCGGTCACAGGGAGAATGTACAAACACCTAATAGATGGCACACTGCCCCTTCCATCGCAGGTACTGATCTCCCCACCATTGAATGGATCTACAGGAGGTGCTGCCTCAAAAAGGTAATGAGTGGAGACCATACAGGAGACTGGGTTTGGACGTCTTGGGATATAGTGCTGGCTGAGTCAGTGCTGACCCCTGCTGGTGTTCCCCAACACTGCGGCTGTCACTCCCCCTGGTCTGAGCACCTACTTTGTTGAGGTGACCGTCGAGTTCAGTGGTAGCAATCTCAGTCCCGAGGCAGGAGCAGCAGTGACCCCAAGCTGCTCTTGGCAATCCCAGCAGGAGGCATCTGGAATCCCAGTGGCTCAACGTTAGAGCTGCTGCCTTACAGCACCAGAGACCCGGGTTCAATCCTAATTCAAACGGGTGCTGTCTGTACAGAGTTTGTATGCTCTCCCAGTGTCCCAAAGATGTACAGGTTTGTATGTTAATTGTCCACAGCGTGTGTAGGTTAGTACAGGATGATCGCCGGTCGGTGCAAACCCAGTGGACCGAAGGACCTGTTTCCGTGCTGCATCTCTAAAGTAAAGTCTAGACTCAGCTTGACAACTAGTGGAATAATATCCTGGTGTAATCGCATACGAGGACAAGAGCGCAAGAAATTGTAGAGAGTTGTGGATGTAGCCCAGTCCATCACACAGACCAGACTCCCCACCATTGACTACATCTACACCACGCTTCTTTTGAAAAGCAGCCAACATAATCAAACACTTGTCCCACCCAGGTCATTCCTTCTTCTTTCCAGTTCCATCCGGTAAAAGATACAGAAGCTTGAAACCACCACCACCAGACTCAGGAACAGCTTCTTCCCCTCTGTTATTATGCTTCTGAAGGGTCCTTCCATAAGCCAGGGTACTGACCGATTCAACTCCACGACATTGTGGACATTGGATTTTCTCTCTAGAACTGATGCGCAACAATGCTGAGATCTATATTCTGCACTCTGTATCGTCCCCTTTGTTCTCCTACCGTACGAGTTTAGCTTATTTGTATTTATGTAGAGTATTACCTTATTTGATTGGATAGCATGTAAAACATAGCTTTTCTTTGCACATCTGTACGTGACAATATAATATAATAAACCTAAAACTAAAGCAACCCCAGTCATTCCTTCTTCTTCCCGCTCCCATCAGGCAGAAGATAGAGAAGCATGAAAGTGTGCACCAGCAGACTCAGGAACAGCTTCTTCCCCTTTGTTGTCAGGCTTCTGAACAGTCCTTCCATAAGCCGGCACTTTCCAATTCATCTCGATGCATTGTGGACATTGGGCTTTGTCTGTGGAATGCTACAATGTTGAGAACTATATTATGCACTCTGTATCTTCCCCTTTGCTCTACCTATTGTATTTGAGTTTGGCTTGATTGCATTTATATATGGCATTATCTGATCTGATTGGATGGCATGCACAGCAAAGTTTTTCACTGTACCTTGCTGCGCACTACAATAATAAACCTAAACTTAATCCTAAATCTTACACAGATCCAGTATCCCACCGGAGATCAGGATTTGGGAAAAGACACTAAGGGAACTTAAGGGGCTGTCCCACTTGGGCGACCTAATTGGCAAGTTTAGAAGAGTTTGTCATATTGAAGACCTCCTTCGACTATGTAGAAGACCTCCTTCGACCATGTTGAAGACTAGCTTCGACTAGCTACGACTAACTTCGTATAGTGGAGAGGGAAGACGACCTCCTCCGATCTCTTTCGACCTCCCTTCGACTATGATGAAGACTATCTACGACTACCTTCAACTACCTTCGACTACCCTAGATTACCAATGACTAACATGACGACCTACTACGACCTACTTCGACTAAACCTGCAAGTAAAAAAAGTATCGATTTTTTCCATGGCGACCTTTTTTTACTCTCTGGCATTTTTCAACATGTTGAAAAATACGCCGCAACCTAGCTGAGGCCTCGAGTACACGGGGACTACTCTCGAGCATGAAGGAGAGTTACAAGCACCTACAACGACCTCGTGTCGACCATGCTGCGAGTACGAGTCGAGGGCAAACTCGCTAGAACTCGCGGATTAGGTCGCCCAAGTGGGGCAGCCCCTTTATGGATGGAATACATCCACCTTTTCCTTAACAATGGAGGGCAAGTTGAAGCAGTACAAGGAAGGAGTCCTTGAGCAGATTATAGAGCACGATCTGGGACTGAAGGGGTGACCAAACTACTTTTTATTAGACTTTAGAGATGCAGCCCAACGAGTCCTTGTAATCACCCCGTATACGGGCACTACTGTACACACTCGGGACAATTTACAATTTACAGAAGACAATTAACCTACAAACCTGTACATCTTTAGAGTGTGGAAGGAAGTCAGAGGACCAGGAGAAAACCCACACAGTCACAGGGAGAATGTACAAACTCTGTATAGACAGCACCCGTAGTTAGGATCGAACCCCGATGAACGTTTGCGACACCAGATGCCGCGTACGTTGCCACAGTGGCCGGGCACTCACCGGCTGATGTTCTCGATATCCTCAATAGTGTCGGGCAAAGTCAACCCCTTTGTCTCGGGCAAAAGCAGCACCAGGCCCCCGGAAATCAGCCCGATCACCCCTGAGAACAGACACAGACATGGAACGTTCAGTGGGAACCTGGCAAACCAAGGAATTAAAGTACACTGGAAGGATTTTGCTTAGTTTGGAGATACAACATGGAAACAGGCCCTTCAGCCCTCCGAGTCCACTCCGACCCATTCACACTAGTTCTATGTTATCCCACTTTCTCTCAAACCTCCTACACATTATGGTTGGACAAGGGCCAGAGATGAAACGAAATGCGTGAGATGCAAGTGAAGCTGGAGGGAGGAATGTAGGTGGAAGGAAGGGTGGGGGGGGAGGTGAAATAGGCACGTCCAGGAGGGCTACAAGTGAGAAAAACCCACATCTTGTAAATCAGCATCGGCAGTTCCTTGTTTCTATGTTCTAAAGCATTGAAGTTGTTTGAAGCTGCCAGTGCGCGAGAGTCTCACCAAAAACCACGAGTGGCAATCCTGCCCAGACATCAGCCAGACGGTAGACGATGAACGGAGACACAATCCCTCCAATGTCACACAGGGTAGAGCAGACAGACACACCCAGGTTTCTGCAAGGGCAACAAGTCCATGAGCATTGAGCAAAAGGTCATCCCTACCACCAGACAACAAAATAAAGGTGTACATTTATTTAACCTCAAAAATAAACATTATCCACAATATAAAATATATTTGAAATTCAATATGATCATGGCTGATCATCCAACTCAGTATCCCGTACCTGCCTTCTCTCCATACCCTCTCATCCCCTTAGCCACAAGGGCCACATCTAACTCCCTCTTAAATATAGCCAATGAACTGGCCTCGACTACCCTCTGTGGCAGAGAGTTCCAGAGATTCACCACTCTCTGTGTGAAAAAAGTTCTTCTCATCTCGGTTTTAAAGGATTTCCCCCTTATCCTTAAGCTGTGACCCCTTGTCCTGGACTTCCCCAACATCGGGAGCAATCTTCCTGCATCTAGCCTGTCCAACCCCTTAAGAATTTTATACGTTTCTATAAGATCCCCTCTCAATCTCCTAAATTCTAGAGAGTATAAACCAAGTCTATCCAGTCTTTCTTCATAAGACAGTCCTGACATCCCAGGAATCAGTCTGGTGAACCTTCTCTGCACTCCCTCTATGGCAATAATGTCCTTCCTCAGATTTGGAGACCAAAACTGTACGCAATACTCCAGGTGTGGTCTCACCAAGACCCTGTACAACTGCAGTAGAACCTCCCTGCTCCTATACTCAAATCCTTTTGCTATGAAAGCTAACATACCATTCGCTTTCTTCACTGCCTGCTGCACCTGCATGCCTACTTTCAATGACTGGTGTACCATGACACCCAGGTCTCGCTGCATCTCTCCTTTTCCTAGTCGGCCACCATTTAGATAATAGTCTGCTTTCCTGTTTTTGCCACCAAAATGGATAACCTCACATTTATCCACATTATACTGCATCTGCCAAACATTTGCCCACTCACCCAGCCTATCCAAGTCACCTTGCAGTCTCCTAGCATCCTCCTCACAGCTAACACTGCCCCCCAGCTTAGTGTCATCCGCAAACTTGGAGATATTGCCTTCAATTCCCTCATCCAGATCATTAATATATATTGTAAATAGCTGGGGTCCCAGCACTGAGCCTTGCGGTACCCCACTAGTCACTGCCTGCCATTGTGAAAAGGACCCGTTTACTCCTACTCTTTGCTTCCTGTTTGCCAGCCAGTTCTCTATCCACATCAATACTGAACCCCCAATGCCGTGTGCTTTAAGTTTGTATACTAATCTCTTATGTGGGACCTTGTCGAAAGCCTTCTGGAAGTCCTGATACACCACATCCACTGGTTCTCCCCTATCCACGCTACTAGTTACATCCTCGAAAAATTCTATAAGATTCGTCAGACATGATTTACCTTTTGTAAATCCATGCTGACTTTGTCCAATGATTTCACCACTTTCCAAATGTGCTGCTATCCCATCTTTAATAACTGACTCTAGCAGTTTCCCCACTACCGATGTTAGACTAACTGGTCTGTAATTCCCCGTTTTCTCTCTCCCTCCCTTCTTAAAAAGTGGGGTTACGTTTGCTACCCGCCAATCCTCAGGAACTACTCCAGAATCTAAAGAGTTTTGAAAGATTATTACTAATGCATCCACTATTTCTGGAGCTACTTCCTTAAGTACTCTGGGATGCAGCCTATCTGGCCCTGGGGATTTATCGGCCTTTAATCCATTCAATTTACCCAACACCACTTCCCGGCTAACCTGGATTTCACTCAATTCCTCCAACTCCTTTGACCCGCGGTCACTTGCTATTTCCGGCAGATTATTTATGTCTTCCTTAGTGAAAACGGAACCAAAGTAGTTATTCAATTGGTCCGCCATATCCTTGTTCCCCATGATCAACTCACCTGTTTCTGACTGCAAGGGACCTACATTTGTTTTAACTAATCTCTTTCTTTTCACATATCTATAAAAACGTTTGCAGTCAGTTTTTATGTTCCCTGACAGTTTTCTTTCATAATCTATTTTCCCTTTCCTAATTAAGCCCTTTGTCCTCCTCTGCTGGTCTCTGAATTTCTCCCAGTCCTCCGGTATGCTGCTTTTTCTGGCTAATTTGTACGCATCATCCTTCGCTTTGATACTATCCCTGATTTCCCTTGTTATCCACGGATGCACTACCTTCCCTGATTTATTCTTTTGCCAAACTGGGATGAACAATTTTTGTAGTTCATCCATGCAGTCTTTAAATGTCTCCCATTGCATATCCACCGTCAACCCTTTTAGAATTAATTGCCAGTCAATCTTGGCCAATTCACGTCTCATACCCTCAAAGTTACCTTTCTTTAAGTTCAGAACCATTGTTTCTGAATTAACAATGTCACTCTCCATCCTAATGAAGAACTCAACCATATTATGGTCACTCTTGCCCAAGGGGGCACGTACAACAAGACTGCTAACTAACCCTTCCTCATTACTCAATACCCAGTCTAAAATAGCCTGCTCTCTCGTTGGTTCCTCTACATGTTGATTTAGATAACTATCCCGCATACATTCCAAGAAATCCTCTTCCTCAGCGCCCCTGCCAATTTGATTCACCCAATCTATATGTAGATTGAAGTCACCCATTATAACGGTTTTGCCTTTGTCGCACGCATTTCTAATTTCCTGTTTGATACCATCTCCAACTTCACTGTTAGGTGGCCTGTACACAACACCCACCAGCGTTTTCTGCCCCTTAGTGTTTCGCAGCTCTACCCATACCGATTCCACATCCTCCAAACTAATGTCCTTCCTTTCCATTGCGTTAATCTCCTCTCTAATCAGCAACGCTACCCCACCTCCTTTTCCTTTCTCTCTATCCCTCCTAAATATTGAATATCCCTGGATGTTCAGCTCCCAGCCTTGGTCACCCTGGAGCCATGTCTCCGTGATCCCAACTATATCATAGTCATTAATAGCTATCTGCACATTCAACTTATCCACCTTATTACGAATGCTCCTTGCATTGAGACACAAAGCCTTCAGGCTTGTTTTTACAACACTCTTACCCCTTACACAATTATGTTGAAAAGTGGCCCTTTTTGATTTTTGCCCTGGTTTTGTCTGCCTGCCACTTTTACTTTTCACCTTGCTACCTATTGCTTCTACCCTCATTTTACACCCCTCGGTCTCTACGCTCACACATTTAAGAAACCCTTTCCCTTTAACTCCATCCTCCACTATCCCATTCGACACCCCACCCCTCTTATTCAGTTTAAAACCACCCGTGTAGCAGTGGCAAACCTGCCTGCCAGAATGCTGGTCCCACACCTGTTAAGATGCAATCCGTCCCTTTTGTACAGTTCCCCCTTACCCCAAAACAGATCCCAGTGATCTAAGAATCTAAATCCCTGCCCCGTGCACCAGTTCCTCAGCCACACGTTCAGGTCCCGTATCTCCCTGTTCCTGCTCTCACCAGCACGAGGAACTGGAAGCAAACCGGAGATAACAACCCTGGAGGTCCTGCTTTTCAGCATTTTTCCGAGCTCTCTAAAATCACGCTGCAGAATATTCATCCCCTTCTTTCCGACATCGTTTGTGCTGACATGCACTACCACTTCCGGATGTTCACCTTCGCCCTTGAGGATTTTCTGCACTCTGTCCGTGACATCCTGGATCCTGGCACCAGGAAGGCAGCACACCATCCTCGCATCCCGTCTGTTGCCGCAGAAACCCCTGTCCGTACCTCTCACAATGGAGTCTCCCACTACAATGGCGTTGCCTGCCTTAGGCCTTTTTGGTTTTGGCTCAACAGCCCTATTCGCATCACAAGCCAGTCCGCCGCCCAGTGTAAACACCTCTTCTGTCCCGACAGCTTCTAAGTGGGTGAACCTGTTCACAAGAGGTACAACACCCGGGGACGTTGGCATTCCATGCTTCCCTCCCGTTCTCACTGTCTCCCACCTTCTCTCTTCCAGTACCTTAGGTGTAACAATCGTACTGTAGGACTTGTCGAGGAACGACTCCGTTTCTCGGACGAACCGGAGGTCATCCACTTGCTTCTCCAGTTCCCCAACACGGCCCTTCAGGAGCTCTACCTGGATGCACTTCTCGCATTTGTAGCAGCCAGAGGCACCAGCGGTGTCCTTGACCTCCCACATACTGCAAGCATCGCACTGAATCAGCTTGCCTGACATCTCCTTCTTTCATCTCTCCCTCTCAAGCGTATTGCGTGGTCTCCTCTCCTCTCCTCAGCGAAGACTCTCGAGCCAAAGACTCACACTTCCCTCACAGGGCACTTCCCTCACAAGGCCGCTCACTCACTGCCGCTCGCACTGGGCTTCATTCCCTGATGGACATCTCACTCTGCTGGGAGACCAACCAGTTCGAGGCACCGTGTAGTCAAGGCTTATATCCCTGCCTGTACGTGACTCTGGAGAGGGAATACGCGGTGTTCATGGGTCTTTGGAGGCCTTCTGTGAACGTTGGTCGCTGCAGGGACTCGAGTGTGCGGTGGATACGGCTGACAACGTCGTAATCTGATGGACGATGTTTGCAAACTACATGAATAGCCGAAAAAGACACAAAGTGCTGGAGTAACTTTCAGTACCTAAAGGGGCTACACAGTGGCGCACTGGTAGAGATCCTGCCAGGTTCAATCCTGACTACGGGTGCTATCTATACAGAGTTTGTACAGTACGTTCTGCCTGCGTTCCTGCGTCCTCATACACTCCAAAAATGTACAATTTTGTGGGTTAATTGGGTTTGGTAAAATTGTAAATAGTCCCTCGTACGTAGGATAGTGTTGTGTACGGGATCCCTGATCAGCGTGGACTCAATGGGCCGAAGGGCCAGTTCCCGTGCTGTATCTCTAAATAAACTAAACTAACTCAGCAGGTCTGGCAACGTCTGTGGAGAACATGGACAAGTAGCATCTGCAGATCTTTGCTTCTACATGAATAGCAGTTTTGATTAGGGGCAGGATAAGGAGGTTGAGAGGGGAAAAGATCAGGCATGATTGAATGGTGGAGTAGACTTTATGGGCCGAATGGCATAATTCTGCTTCTATAACTTATGAACTTTGTAAATTATGAATCTGTAATAAAAGCTCATTGTTAAGGAAAACAAAACAGGTTTTGGGCAGACCAAAGATCGTCTTTCACCGAGCAGATGGTCTTCTGTGAACCTATGACGTCTGAATAACTAATGGTTCATTAAAGCTTTGCTCCGTATGGAATAACTTCCCACTCATACATACCTGATAAAAGTCGGGTATAACTCAGCGTTTACAAACACCACCATTTCGAAGCTTATGGTGATGCCCAGTTTACCGACAAATGCGATTGCCGTCGCTAACCAGCTGACACCTGCAGTGGGAAGATGCAGAAAGGTAGAATTAGAAAAAACAGTGCTTTCCAAAACCCGTATCCTTCATCAGCAACTACTGGTCCCAGCGTGTCATTTGGCCCAGGATTTAGATTTGACTGGTCAGACATGCAAATCTTGCGGGGTGTGTGTGTGTGCGTGTGTCAGTTTGTACGTTAATTTCCCTCTATATATTGCCCCTGATGTGTAGGGAGTGGATGAGAAAGTGGGATAAGGTAGAACTTGTGTATGGGTAATCAAAGGTCGGTGTGGACTCAGTGAGTCAAATGGCTTATTTCTATGCTGTATCATTAAACATAAAACTAAATCTCCAGGGAGATTAATAGGACAGACACAAAGTGCTCGAGTAACTCACTGGGCAGGCAGCATCCATGGAGAACATGGACAGGTACCGTTTTGGGTCGGGACCTTTCTTCAGACTAATGGGGTTATTGTGCGAGTGGTTGGCACTTCTGATGCCCCGTGGATAGAACACGGGCAAGGAGATGATATTCCGCCTTCATATATATCTGCCTATGTGCCTTCATTGGTCAGGGCATTGTATATAAGCATAAGCAAGTCAAGTTGCAATTTTATTGGGCTTTGGTTCAGCAATATCTGTGACGAGCTGCCAGAAGAAGCAAGAGAAACGGATACAATTACGACTTTTAAGTCATTTGGACAGGTTTATGAATAGTAGGGTTTAGAGGGCTGTGAGCCAAATGTGAGCAAATGGAACAGGCCCTTTGGTCCACAATGTCTGTGCCGAACATGATGCCAAGACCAACTCTCGTCTGCCTGCACATAATCCATATTCCTCCATTTCTTGCATATCCGCATGCCGAAGCAACTGGGACTAGCACAGTAGGCCAACTTGGTTGGTATGGACAAGGCGGGTTGAAGGGATTGTTTTTTTTGCTGTACATCTCTGTGACTGACCGAATGGCTGGCTCTTGCTCCCAATTCCTTTGGTCTTCTCTTCTTACTGGGTAAATTATCAGGACAATTTTACGAGCTGCTTTGCTTGGAATATGATGCAGGTGCTGCCTGTGGCGAGATGGTGCTATGGCACGTCAGACTCTCTCACTGACGTCCCACCACCAAACACACCACAGGATGTCTCAATGGCTCCATCGGGAGAGGGGATGTCAGAGTGGAGGGGCATGCATTGTTCGGGGACAGTGGGGTATCTGCCTATGTCGTATCCACAACAAAGAGATTGAAGTAAGATATTTGAGATGCTCAATGTTAGGAAGGCCAGTAACCAAGTATGGGTGTGGTGGTAAGATATACAATAACTTCCGAGAAGAATCGGTCTGAGGAGGGGTTAGTTGGATGAATGATAAAGGAACAATCTTTACTCAAGTTACGATCTCCAACGCACTGCCCATTAATAGGAAATACATTCAAGAATAACTCCAGCAATGGGGCCAGGACATGTATCAAACTCCTAAAAAGAAAGAACTGCAAAAGTGGTCAGGGTGTGGACTGGTTGGCAGCTACTTTCAAAAGGCTAGCACAAGGGCAATGGGCTGAATGGCTTCCTCATCTGTTCTTGCTGATATGGTGAACCTCTGATGAAAGGGTCAAGCCCACAACTCCATGACTGTGGCAACACTAGTAGATCGAGGTGTAAAGAAAGCATATGGTAGCTGTGCTTTCATTGATCAGGCTATTGAGTATATCAGTCAGGAAGTCATGGTGCAGCTTTATAGGACTTTGGTTAGGTCACATTTGGAGTATTGCTTACAGTTTTATTCGCCCCATTACATTACGGAAAAGGCGCAGAGGAGATTTATGATTAGAGTATTAGCTACAAGGAGAGACAAGAAACTACAGGCGTTGGTTTACAAAAAAGACACAAAATGCTGGAGTAATCAGCATCATCTCTGGAGAACATGGACAGGTGACGTTTCAGATTTGGACCCTTCTTCGGACAGGAGTTGTACAAGGAGAGGTTGGACAAACTTGGATTGTTTTTTCTGGAGCACCAGAGGTTGAGACCTAATAGAGGCATATACAATTATGAGAGGCACAGATAGGGTAGACAGTCAGAACCTTTTCCCATGGTGGAATTATCAAATGCTACAGAGCATAGCTTTAAGGTGAGAGGGGCAAAGTTCAAAGGTGATGTACGGGGCAAGTGTTTAAACACAGAGTGGTGAGTGCATGGAACGTGCTGCCAGAAGAGGTGCTGGTTGAGGCAGATACGATAGGGGCATTTAAGAGACTTTTGGATAAGCACCTGGATATGCAGGGAATGGAGGGATATGAATTATGTGCAGTCACATACGAGTAGGTCTTGGCATCATGTTCGGTGCATATATTGTGGGCCGAAGGGACTCTGTGCTGTACTGTTCCATGCTCTATGCTCTGCTCTACTACACACATCCCCCTTAATGATTAGTGCCTCCTGATCCTCATCAGCCTGAACGATACCATAGTCTCAGAAGTACTTGCTCTCGGGTATGAAGGCTGCGATCAGGCAGGATGCCCCCGACACGAGCCCGCCGGTAGCGAAGGGGAGGCGGCGCCCAATCCTCTCGATGACCAGAAGGATGAGGATCGCTGCCGGGATTTCCACGGCTCCGGAGATGAAGAAGTCAAGGTAGATGTTTCCACCCAGCGTCCCCAAGCGCATGACCAGACCTTGGTACACCAGGGCGCAGGCAAACCTGGAGAGGGGGTACGTCAGGTTAGTCAGGGTGATCATTGGGGTAAAAGAAATATGCCTTGCACATCTCTAAACTTTGCCCCTCTCACCATAAAGTTATGTCCTCTGGTCTTTGACATTTCCACCCTGGATAAAAGGTGCTGACTGTCTACCCTATCGAAGTTCATTAATTATAGGAGCAGAATTAGGCTATTTGATCCATCAAGTCTACTCCGCCATTCAATCTGATCTATCTTTCCCTCTCAACCCCATTCTCCTGCCTTCTCCCCATAGCCCCTGACACCCTTACTAATCGAGAATCTGTCAATCCACACCTTAAAAATATCCATGGCCCTCATAATTTTAGATACTTAAATTTGCCAGCATTTCTCCCATGCCTCTCAACCCTTCCTATCAACACATAGAAACATAGAAACATAGAAATTAGGTGCAGGATTAGGCCATTCGGCCCTTCGAGCCTGCACCGCCATTCAATATGATCATGGCTGATCATCCAACTCAGTATCCCGTACCTGCCTTCTCTCCATACCCTCTGATCCCCTTAGCCACAAGGGCCACATCTAACTCCCTCTTAAATATAGCCAATGAACTGGCCTCGACTACCCTTTGTGGCAGGGAGTTCATCTATCCTATGTCTGTTTTATGATTCCATGAATCCAACTTGGTTTCACTTTTATGTGACATTGATATCTGCGTGACAAGGCAGTGTCCTGGCAATTGAATCGCACCCCTTATGTTTTAAGTTGATGCCCCCAAGTTCAGCAGAGACCTCTCTCCCCGTCAGTTTCAATTCCCACATCCCAACTACTGACCCATTCCACTTCTGGCACCTTGCACAAACCTCCTCTCATATATACATAGGACAGTCCAACACAGGAAAAGCCACTCCAGCCCACAATGTCTGTGCCGAACATGATGCCAAGACCAACACTTCTCAGCTCCTAGTAAAAATGGCTCCCGAGCTAGATGACTCTCTGCGGCTGGTCCTAGAAGCGGATCTGCAATCACTCATTACAGTTTTTACAATCACTCTACTCTTTTAAGCCTCTATACTCCAACAGAAATGTTATTTCATTTATCTTATATCTGTAAACTATCGACCGCTTGATTGTAATCATGTATAGTCTTTCCGCTGACTGGATAGCACGCAACAAAAAAGCTTTTCACTGTAGCTTGGTACACGTGAGAATAAAGTAAGCCAAACTATCTGCCTGCAAGAGATCCATATACCTCCATTTCCTGCATATCCATGTGCTTATCTAAAAGATAAGTTAGTCTAGGCATTATGTTCAGCACAGACATTGTGGGCAGAAGGGCCTGTTCTTGTGCTTCGATGCTCTATGTTCTATGTTCTGTTCTATGTTTCCCTCCTAACCTGTCCCACTAGCGCCCAGGTCCACATTAGCAACCCCCTTCCCTCCTGTGGCAAGGGAGAACATGCTCGCTGACTTGAAGGCCCCTTTGTCCCCATGTTCACTTCTCATGCCCCAAACACCAGCTCCTACGCTCAGAGGTTTTGGGGGCTTGAGAGGCTGAAGACTCATTGACAGAGCAGCTGACTTGTCCCAATAACCCTCCTGGGGATGAAACAATTACAGAAGCACCATCTCACCAGTTGTACATCAAGATCAGAGTGTGTTTCCTTATCTGAGGAGTTCGGACCAGGTCTACGAATGATGGGCGGCCCAAGTCTTCTGTATTCTCCTCAACTTTCTAGACAGAAAGGAAGTTACAAAGTCACCAGGTCAGACAGGCTCAGGACATCGGTCACTACTCTCTGGAGGAAAGTGATGGGAGTATTCAGTAGGTCAAGCATAAAATTCTCAACCACATCCAATCCATTTCTGCCGCTTGGAGCCACCTCCTCTACTAGAACATAGAACAGTACCACACAGGAACAGGCCCACAATGTCTGTGCCAAACATGATGCTTAGATAAACTAATCTCATCTGCCTGAACATGATCAGAATCTGCCACATCCTCAACCTCGGGTCCGGCCAAGTGAAGCTCTCCATGCCAGGTTAGAAGGGTTTTATCCTCAAGGAGAGGGGCGCATTTAGGCAACTCCACCAATGGACTGATCGGTCTGAAGTCTGAAGAAGGGTCTCGACCCGAAACGTCACCCATTCCTTCCCTCCAGAGATGCTGCCTGGACCGCTGAGTTACTCCAGCATTTTGTGTCCACCGGTGGACTTCTCTTTAACCTTAGCCCCATCTCACACAACCAGTGAGATATGGTTTATGAACAGCTCTGCCCAAGACCCCAAGAAATTGCATAGAGTTGTAGATGTAACCCAGTCCATCACACACATCAGACTCCCCACCATTGACTCCATCTACACTTCACACTGTTCGGAAAAACAGCCAACATAATCAACGACCTGTCCCACGCCCATCATCCCCCCTTCTCCCCGCTCCCATCAGGCAGAAGGTACAGAAGCTTGAAAGCGCACACCTCAATATAGGAACAGCTTCTTTCCCTCTGTTATCAGGCTTCTGAACGGTACTTCCATAACAATAGACAATAGGGTTAGGGTCATCCAAAATCAGTACCCCGTTCCTGCCTTCTCCCCATATCCCTTGACTCCGCTATCTTTAAGAGCTCTATCTAGTCAAGCCAAGTTAAGTCGTCAAGTCTAACACTCTCTTGAAAGCATCCAGAGAATTGGCCTCCACTTTCTTCTGAGGCAGGGAATTCCACAGATTCACAACCTAGGGCACTGTCCGATTCACCTTTACCCCACTGTGGAGATCTGACTTTGTCTCCAGAACTGATGCGCTACAATGCTGAGAACTATATTCTGCACTCTGTATCTTCCCCTTTGCTCGACTTATTGGACTTGAGTTTGGCTTGATTGTATTTAAATATGGTGTTATCTGATCTGTTTGGATAGAATGCCAAACAAAGCTTTTCACTGTACCTCTGTACAGGAGACAATAATAAACCTAAGCCTAAATAAATTAAAGCTTTGAAGAGTTCACTGAGGGTTGATATTCACCTCGTATTTTTGGGAGAGACTGCTCCCGTTCATTTTGGCCATCTTCTGCACCACATCCATGGCCTGTGCGTTCTTGTTCTGAGACAGTAGCCACCTGGGAGACTCTGGAATTATCCTGCGAATGGATCACACATTACTGGACACACAAGGAACTGCAGACGCTGGAATCTTGAACAGAACACAAAGGGCCAGGGGAACACTGTTGCCAATCCTGATCGCCCCATTAAAAGAGGCTTTGGACAGAGTGCATTAGAGGTTTACCAGAATGCTGCTGGGATTAGGGGATATTAGCAACAGGGAGAGATTGTTTTCCCTGCAACGCCATTGAGGGATCACCTGATAGAAGTGTATAAAATTATGTGAGTCAGAACCTTTTGATAGGAGTAGTATGTCCAAAACTAGAGTGAATAACTTTAAGGTGAGAGGGGCAAGGTTTAATCAAAATATGCAGGGCAAGTATCAAAACATGCTGCCGGGGGTGGTGGTGGAGTGAGGTACAATAGTGGTATTTAAGAGGTTAAACGGCATATCTGGAAGAAATGCGACTCCTTCTAGCAGGTAAAGCAGACCAATTCTTATTGATTTGGTCTCCTTTTCTCGACTTCTTACAAGCATATGGTGCAACACAACCACAGAAATAAAATGTTTCAGAATCAGGTGACGGGTGGCCTGGAACATAAAATAGGTATATCGCTTACAATCTCCTTTTTCCTTCCTTCTTTTTTTTTTTCTTTTCTCTATTTCATCTCTTTCTCTTTCTACTTCTTCTTCTTTCAGCCTATCTTTCTATTTCACGCACCACTTATGTCAATCTCCCCTTTTCTATTATTTTCTTCCTTATTTCTGTTTTATTATTAAATTAAAAAATAAGAAGTTGTATATGAAATGTAATATGTCAACAAGTATTAGGTACTGTGGTACCACATTATTGTACTTCTAACAAAAAAATTTAAAAAAGAAAAAAAAAAAGAGGTTTTTAGATAGTCACATGGATATGCAGAGACTGAGGGGTATGGATCATGTGCACGCAGAGAAGATTAGTTTAACTTGGCATCATGTTCAACATGGACATTGAGGGCGGAGGAGCCTGTCCCTGTGCTGTACTGTTCTATGTTCTAGGTTGCACTGCTGCATTCATGTTCTAGTTCCATGTTCTAGCCCTATGTCCTATGTTCTAACTCAGCAGGTCAGGGAACATCCGTGTCGCTCAGCCAGATGTGCATTTCCCCCTCGGGTGCCCCCGACCCTCTGCGGACATTACCAGTAGTAGGCGAGGAAGAGGAAGTTGGGAATGGTGGTGGCCAGCTGCAGGTTCCTCCAGTCGGGAATGAGATAGGCCACGGCCGGAAGCAGCATCATTCCGGTGCTGTAGCAGACCTGGTACAGGATGCCCACAGTCCTTCGGTACTCCAGCCCCACCAGCTCTGTGACTGAAACAAAAACATCCCTCGATGATAAACCACGGTCTTAACGTGGAGACTCAAGGAACTGCTGACGGTGGAACCTTGAGCAAGACACAAAGTGCTGGAGGAACTTAGCGGGAAGCATCTGTGGTCGGGCCCTTCACACCCTTGTAATGGACTGTTCGAACTCCTACCTTCTGGCAGACGTTACATGGCCTTCTACGCCCGCACCTCCAGACTCAGGAACAGCTTCATTCCCAGAGCTATAGCTGCTCTGAACCGGCCCTGCTGAGTGCCCCCCACCCCGCATGGACTGTCACCCTCGGATGGTCACGTCGCACAGACACATCTGCACTTTAGTCTGTTTTGACTGTTTTGCTGTTTTAATGTTCTTTTTACAAACCATGTTCTCGGGGTATCTAAACCTAAATTTATTAGTTATTTAAGTTGTGACATCGAATGGAAGCTGCATACCCAAATCTCGGTGCACTTATGTGCAATGACAATAAAATATATTATTATTATTATTATTATTATTATTATTATTATTATTATTATTATTATTATTAAAAGGGAAGAGACAATAGTCTAAACCTGAGAGGTCAAGAGTGTTTAATTGTCATATGTACTGTCAAGGAAACAAGGAGATTCTTACTTACTGCAGCTTTCCAGGCTCATAAATGCAAAACAAATAAATATATAAAAATCAATAATACAATAAATTAATAATCAGTAATACTAGGTAATCAGACCATTATAGTGCAAAAAACTGGTCAGTAGTGCAAACAAAGCAAAGTCAACAGTAGATGATAGTTATGGAGGTCGTGTAGATATTATCTCCCTCCACAGATGTTGCCTGATGCATGAATGAATGCTTGAATGCTTCATTGTCACATGTAACAAGTCACAGTGAAATTCTTTGCATATCCAAGGTATGCAAATAGTTGCCACATAGAGGGCGCGTACGAAGTTATGATCCCCATTTGTTCTTCCCCCTCCCCCCCCCCCATGGCGGTCCACCCACGCCGGGTCCCCATTGTTCGTTCCTCCATGCATTAGCGTCCTCATTCCCAGGTGGTCTGTCCTCGTCCATTGATTGGCGCCACCATCGACCACCACACCGACCCCTCCACTATCTCCTCTCTGAATGCCTCCATGGTGTCGACGCAGGCCCCAGCCACGGGCTCCTTTGACCCAGGCTCCGTTGACTCCGATCCGCGAGGACACAGCATTTTCAGTATTTTCCTCTTTTAATTCAGATTTCCAGCATTTTGATTTTCATTTACAATTAAACAAAGGTCAGAGGTGGTACAGCTCATTAAAAAAGCACCACACTACGCATTCTGACACATAAACCAAGGGGAACATTTTGTATGAACATAAATATTCAAGGAGAAAAGTCTGCTGGTTAGAAATAACATGTTTTATACCAACAAATATTGACAAGATAAATCACAGATTCTTAAGTTGAAATGCAGCTAATATAATGAATATTTACATGAGCACAACGTGCTGGAGGAACTCAACGGGTCAGGCAGCATCTGCAGAGGGAATGGACAAGCAATGTTTCGGGTCGAGACGCTACTTTAGTTGAGGGGGAAAGCTGGAAAATAGAGGGGGGGGGGGTTGAAGGAGTGAGGCAAAAAGGGTCCCGACCCCAAAATGGCGCCTGTCAATTCTCCTCCTGATGAGCAGTATATACACTTTAGAATTTCTGTTTTATCTTGAAAATATTCCCTCTACAGATGCTGCCTGACCCACCGAGTTCCTCCAGGACTTAGTGTTTTGTGCTTGATTCCACATAACATTGCGTCACACCATTGGCCCCAGTGATGCACAGGGCCAGATTTAGATGAAGAGAGGAACCTAAGATGTTCCACTTGTGAGGCCCCCTCCGCGTTGGTTTTCAGCGCTGGCGGCGAGGCAGCGACCGGACAGCCATGGCGGCCAAATCTCCCACAATTCAAAGCGAGGGAGAAAGTGCCCAGCGCCGACCAGTTGCCGTTGCAGTGTGCATGCGCAAGGCGGCAGATGATGTGCTGGCCGTGGTTGTGCGCATGTGCAGGGGGGAGGACGTGCAGGCCGCAGCAATGCGCATGTGCAAGGCGGCCTGCCGTGCCGGCGGATGAGGAGCGAGCGGAGAGCGGAGACCCGGATAGCGAAGGGAGATGGAGAGAGAGAGAGAGAGATAGAGAGTTGAATTGTATTCTGTCTTTACTTTGTGTACTAGTCATGTCTCTACTATTTATTTCATTCCCCTTACATGTTTTTCCTCTACCTGCTAAATTTTTGTAAGGTGTCCTTGAGACTCTTGAAAGGCGCCCATAAATAAAATGTATTATTATTATTATTATTATTATTATTAGAGAGTGGGGCCACCCGGAGTTGAACGGTAGGTGTCCTGCCTTGGCCGGAGGCCCCCCCTAGACCTCGAGGCCCTAAACTTAAGCTTGTCTAGTTTATAGGTAAATCCGGCCCTGGACTGATACATGTTACTGCGCTACCTCAGAGCAACCAGCTCTTCCATTACAAATAAGCAGGTGGGAGTAAGACTCTTACTGTAGACGTATGCACACAGCCAGCAGCCTTTACTGAACACGCCCTGGAAAGTTCGGAAGATCACAAACCAGGTGTAGTTTGGCAGGAAGCCCACAATAAGCCCCACCACCGCAGTCACTAATGTCGCAGACAAGAAGCTGAATTTCCGACCAAACCTAAAAAGTAAATAATGTAAAGATTAGATTGTGAGAATACACGGTGGCACAAAGCTAGAGTTGCTGCCTTACAGGTCCATAGACCCGACCGAGTTCAATCCTGACTACGGGTGCTGTCTGTACAGATATTGTACCTTCTCCCTGTGACTGCATGGGTTTTCTCTGGGTGCTCCGATTTCCTCCCACATCCCAAAGACGTACAGGTTTGTAGGTTAATTGGCTTCGGTAAATTTGTAAATTGTTCCTAGTGTGCAGGATAAAACTAGTGTGTGTGAGATCGTTGGTGTCGCGGACCCGGTGGGCCGTTTCCGCGCTGTATCTCTAAACTAAATAAACAAAACTAAACAAAGCTGACAGTCAACCACAGTCGCTGTGGTGATAGAGGGGTTGCGGAACTACCTACATGTCCGCCGCGTAGCCCATGATGATCGTCCCCACCATGAAGCCCAGGTTGAGGCAGGCTTGAGTCAGATCCACCTTCCAGGCGTCCGAGCATACCAATTCAAACTGTGTGAAGGAAGCAGGTGAAAACACATCGGTGAGGCTGCATTGGGAGTATTGCGCTCATTGTGGTCACCCTGCTATAGGAATGATGCTGATAAAATGAAAAGAGTACAGAGAAGATTTACGTAGACGTTGCCAGGGCTCGAGGGCCTGAGCCATGGGGAGAAGTTGGATGGGCAAAGAACTTTACTCCTTGGAGCGCAGGAGTCTGAGGGGTTATGTTATAGAGGTGTATACGATCACGAGGGGAATAGATGGGTGAATGCATGGAGTCTTTTACCCAAAGTAGTGGAATCATGAACCAGAGGACATAGGTTTAAGATAAGAGGGGAAATATTTAATAGGAACCTGAGGGGCAATTTTTTCATACGTGCTGCCAGAGGAGGTAGTTATTTAACAAAATTTAAAAGGCATTCAGACACACAACGATAGAAAAGGTTTAGAGGAATGTGAGCCAAACGTGGGCAGGTGGAACTAGTGTAGATGGGGCATCTTGGTCAGCACAGGCAAGTTAGGCCGAAGGGCCTGTTTCTGTACCGTATGATTCTGCTCTCTAAAAACCGTGGTGTATTGTGCATTAGCACTTGAGGAAGATAGAAATAGTTTGTGACCTGAAAGGCCTGTTCCTGTACTGTTGTATGTTTTATGAAACACAGATTACACAACCTTGTTACTCCCTGGAGACAGAGAGGAGGACATGAGGTTGTTTTGAGTGGCCCTTAGCTCCCACATTAGCTCGTCTGGTGGATAATCTAGTTGTTACAACACTCATCTGACCTGGTTTAGGTTTTGATTCAGGATTTTAATTATTGTCCCATGTACGGAGGTACAGCAAAAAGCTTTGTTTTGCATGCTGTCCAAACAGATCAGCTATTCCATACACTGCCCATATACAATGAGTTCAAACTCAAGATACATAGCGCAGAATATAATACAGTAAACCCTCGTTATTACGGACCTCTTTATAATGGATTTCGGTTCTAGCAGATGGACCTACTGACCTTCACCGCTAGGCCGGACCTACTGCCGCACAGCTTCACCAGCTACTTCTAGACCACGCCTGCCACCACCAGCGCCGACACTTACCCTCATTCCAGCCGCCCATGGGCAATGGCCAATACTCCACCGATCCACACCTCACCCCCGGCCTCTCCAGGCCCAGTTCCAAACCGAGTTCTTGATCCCCCCGACCCCGTCCCCCAAATGGACACCATTCCGCTCTCGCTCAACCCCATCCCATGGACCATTATAACCACGGTCTACTGCACTCAACATAGTAATGCACCAGTTCCTTAGACAAAGTCTAATGTCCACAATAGAGTAGAGAGGAATTGACGAGTACTCTAGTATTACTGTCTGATTCACCTCTATCCCAATCGATGGACCATTTAGAAGTCTGATAACAGAGGGGAAGAAGCAGCACGGTGGCACAATGGTAGAGTTGCTGCCTAAAGGGCCACTGCGGGGACATAATCTGCGAGTTTAGAAGAGTTTAGGAGTTTACAAAAATGTCATGGTCTTGTTGTATCGCCGAAGTAGAACACCCCCTACGACTTCCTTCGACTATGTGGAGAACCTCCTACGAATATGTAGAAGACCTCCTTCGATCTCCTTCGACAATGTTGAAGACTAGCTTCGGGAAAATTGGACACTGAATAGTGGTGAGTGAAGACGACCTCCTTCAATTACCTTCGACTACCTTCAATTACCTTTGATTGCCTTCGATTACCTACGAATAACATGCCGACCTACTCCGACCAACTTTGACTAAACCTACCAGTAAAAATTTTTGGATTTTTTTCCATGCCGAGCAGACAATTTTCAGCATGCTAAAAAATACTCCTCGACCAAACTGAGGCCTTGACGAGAGTTACATAGACCTCCTAGGACCACATGTCAACCATGCTGCGAGTTTGAGTCCAGCGCAAACTCTTCTAAACTCGCAAATTAGGTCCCCGCAGTGGGACAGGGCCTTTACAGCGCCAGAGAGCGGGTTAGATCCTGACTACGGCTCTGTCTGTACGTTCTCCCCGTGTGGTTTTCCGGCGGATGCTCCAGTTTCCTCCCACACTCCAAAGACCTACAGGTTAATTGTCTTGGTAAAATATATATATAAATTGTCCCTAGTGTGCGTAGGATAGTATTAGGGCGTGGGGATCGGTGGTCAGTACGGATTCGGTGAGCTGAAGATCCTATTTACGCGCTGAATCTCTAAACTAAACGGAAGGTTCATTCCATTTGTGGCGAGTTCCTTAGCGGACGGGGCGAGTTTGTGTTCTGGTTTAGATGTACCGGGAGATCACCAGAGGTCGAAAGAGACCTGTCTGTGAGCCTGGACTCAGTACATCTACAAGCACAGAAGGGGTCCGACAGTCGAGGGCCATTGTTGCTCATAGATCGTGGGATGAGCGAGAGGGACAGAGCGAGGGGTGGGGAGGAGGGGGTGAAGAGAGGGGATATCTCACCACCGTGCTCTACCAACTCTATACCATTTGGAGGTTGGCGACAGCTACCTGTAAACCACACAGTATCAATCCCCACTTGATCCCGCCGAATCCCATTCGTAGTCTTTCAAACCAACGACAGAACCACGATGCATGGGAAAGAAATATGTTGCACTTAAACAACCGTTCAATGTTAATTTGGACATAAAGTGTTGTAGCAACTCAGCGGGTCAGGCAGCATCTGTGGAAGAAATGGACTGACGACATTTCGGATCGAAGAGGAGGGATCGGGTTCAATTCCTCTCTGCCCCATTGTGGACATTGGACTTTTTCTAGGGTTTCGGCCTGAAACGTCGCCTATTTCCTTCGCTCCATAGATGCTGCTGCACCCGCTGAGTTCCTCCAGCAATTTTGTGTACCCTGGTGCACTACAATGTTGAGTGCAGTAAACCCTCGTTATAATGGACCATGGAGGGATCGAACCCAGGTCTCTGGCTCTGTGAAGCAGCAACTCTACCGCTAATCTCCATACCCCCACAAAGGTACAGTGAAAATAGTTATTCTGCGTAGAATCCGGCAAAAATCTGCCAAAATCATACTAGTATCATTTTACCGGATGTATGCAAAACAAAGAACTTCACTGTACCTAAGTACATGTGACGATAAAGTGTTATTGAATCATTGAATGGACGTTGTCTGACCCAAGCGCCCGGTGAAAACCCACGCGGTGCGTAGGAAAGAACTGCAGAAGGTACACAAAATTGCTGGGGAAACTCAGCGGGTGCAGCAGCATCTATGGAGCGAAGGAAATAGGCGACGTTTCGGGCCGAAACCCTTCTTCAGACTGCAGATGTTGGTTTACACCGAAGATAAACACAAAATGCTGGAGGAACTCAGCGGGACAGGCAGCGTCCCTGGAGAGAAGGAAGGGGTGACGTTTCGGGACGAGACCCTTCTTCGGGCCCACGCGGTCACAAGGAGAACATGCAAACCCCACACAGACAGCACCCGAGGTAAGGATCGAACCTGGGTCTCTGGCTCTGTAAAGCAGCAACTCTGCCGCTGCGCCACTGTGCCGCTAGCACGATGTGTTTTGCTCCATTACTGTGGCCTTGACTCAAGAATTGGGCCGCACCTCAGTTTAGTGTACAACAGTGTATGCCATCAGTCAACTCCTTCCCTTTTATAACATCCGCTACATTCACTGACACTGCACGGTTTTCGGAACAAACTATTCTCCTTCATTCAGTTGTTACTGCCCAGATATATCACCATCAACATCAACTTTCTCTATAGGGAGGTTGCACGAAAGGTCACTGGGTCATAGGGCTCGACGCACGGAGCCGCTAAATCCAACTGGAAGACATCCGTCACTTCCGGTATATGTTATTAATGCTAGAAACGCGTACTTTCCTACCTGTTAAAAACCGCCAAAATGTTGAATTTTTGCGCTGACAAAAATTGTGGGAGTGAGAGACATGTACCCAACTTTAGAATTCCAAACGTGAAGCGAAATGAAGGTATAGAGAAGCGAGAACTGAAGGGACTACAGCAGCTAAAGTGCTTGGTAAACATTGAAAATATTGGGAATTATCGCGTTTGCTCACTGCATTTCATCAAGTAAGGCATTATTTGTGTTTTTTCTTGATTCCTTTGGTATCTAAAAATTCTCAGAAGTGATAAATCTGGCTGTAAACATTTCTTCAGATGCGTTTTCATTTTGTATGTAAAAACCCACGAGAACCATGGGCGATTTAAATAAATTACAGCCAGATTTATCTCTTCTGAAACTTTTTAGATGCCAAAGGAGTCAAGAAAAAACACAAATAATGCCTTACTGTTGATGAAATGCAGTGAGCAAACGGCCAATGTTCGCTAAGCACTCTGGCTGTTGTTGTCCCCTTCAGCTCTCGTTTTTATCTACCGTCATTTATCCTCACTTTTGGAATTCTGAAGTATGCTAAATGTCTCACACGCTTATCCCGATTTCCATAATTATTTACAGCGCAAAAATTAACAATTTCAGCGGGTTTTAACGGGCCCACTACGCTGGAAACAATGGTAAGTGCCTACCTGCAGTACATCGCGTGTACTCCATTTGGAGTTGCCTAGCAACAGTACATGGGTCGTGACCCGACTGCCGTGAAACCTCCCTATAACCATCTACATTCAAAACGAACTCTCAGACATCAACAGGGTATAACTTCAGCTCTTGGTATTAATCCCGTCCGGCAGAAGCTTGAAATCGCGCGGCACAAGACTCGCGAACAGCTTCACCCCCTCTGATATCAGGCTTCTGAAGAATCCTTCTATAAGCGAGGGTGCTGTCCGATTCACCTCTACCCCATTGCGGACATTGGGCTTTGTCTGTGGAACCGGTGTGCCACAATGCTGAGATCTATATTCTGCAGATAGACACGAAATGCTGGAGTAACTCCAGCGTTTGGATAGCATGCGAAAGCTTCTCACTGTACCTCGGTGCAAGTGACAAACAACAATAAGCCTAATTCACCCAGTAAGTCGTGGTGTGTTAAGGAGCATATTTAGGCAAAAATATGTCACTGAGGTACATAAAACTTTGCCACAGTCTAAGGGCGGAGACTGGACGAGGAGATATTGGAGTGAAGATACAACTCAGTGCTCAGCGACTCAGGCAGCATCTCTGGAGATGATGGATAGGTGACATTTCGGGTCGGGACCCTTCTTCAGACTCATCAGTCATCAGTCTGAGGAAGGGTCTCATCCCGATATTCATGATCTCACGGAGACGCTGCCTGATCCGCTGAGTTTCCCCTGGTGCGAACCAGCATCTCTGCGTTTCCTCGTTTGTAGATTTTGAAGCGCGTGACAGAGGAGAAATGAGTCGACGCTGGTTTGGGAGGGCAGTCTAGAAATCGAAGACAAAGATTCGTCTCCAAGTTATGTTGATGTGCTCAACTAATGTCACTTCACCCACATTTAGATGTTCCTCCTGCTAATGTTCTGGTCCAGTTAGCACGAACTCCCTGATAGAGCGGAAACATACCTCGGTTACAATGCTGGAGATAGAACCGTTTTCAAAAACCCATCCGTCCCGGCACCTTGTCAGGGGAAGATCTCGGGAATTATTCCAGGAGAAGGGAAGTGGATTTTCACAGCTAACGGAGGAGGAATTCCAGTCTATGTCGAACCTCTCGCACTGACTGTACGGGGAGCTCCCAGCGCGGCCCGCGGGCAGCGTGAAGTTCTTCTCCTGCTCCAGGGACCAGTTGCATTTGGCTCTCAGTGCGGACACTCCGGGACTCCTGCACCAATGGTCGGGAGTGACGGCCAGGAACACAAAGCCGACGTACAGATAGGAGAACATGGCCGAGATCAGGCATACCAAGAAGAAGACGATCTTCTGGTACAGTCCAAATCCCCCCACCTCTTCCAGAACATCATCAAAGGTGGGCATGGTGAAGACTGTGTGCCTGGGATGGTGAACCAGAAGGTAGGAGCGGGGCTGGTGGACTGCTTCAACTGGACAAGGTGCGGCCACCTACAATCATCTCAGCAATGGGCGGTGGATAACTTAGTAAATGAGTGCACAAAATGAAGTGTGACTGATTTACCCAGGGAGGTAACAAGCCTTTGGTCCCCACCTCTCAAAGCAGCAACTGGAACGCACAACAAGAAAACATCTACACTCAACAGTGTCAGTTAATTATCTCTCTACCCCCCCCCTTCACATATCCCTCTCCCTGGCTTCACATTTCCCTTCTCTCCTTAACATACCCCTTTGCCTACTTTTAATTCCCAGCATTTGTCCACCGCCCCCCCCCCCCCCCCCCCCCCACCACACCGAACCTGCATCCACCTATCACGAAATACCGAAATAAAACGCTGGAGTAACAGCCGGTCAGGTACCATCTCTGGAGAAAATGATAAGGTAACGTTTCAGATCGGAATTACTTTTCTCCAGCTATGCTGCCTGGCCCGTTGAGTATTTTGTGCCTATCCACCAATCACTTTACCCTCTACCCCCCACCTCCCCTCCCACCCCCAACTACAATCAGTTTGAAAAAGGGTCCAGACGACGCTACAGAAGTTGCCCGACCCGCTGTGTTCCTCCAGCACTTTGTGTTTTACTATTTACTTATTAGTTAAGTGTAGTTTCCAACCCCCCACCCCAATTCGTTCATTAAAGTTGAAGCTTTGAGAGGCGGCGATCGATTCCCCGGTTTTTAAGTAAATTCGTGATATTAAATCATATAAATCAAACCTTATCAAAAATTGCAACCGACTCCAACACAAGGAAGAATGGGGAAAGTGCAGGAGATATGTTTTTTTGTGTGCATGAAAGCCTCCTTTACACTGGGGAGCAGGTCCTTGCTGTTCCAGATTTCATGGTCGCTGCTTCCTCCGCTGTGTTCAGAGGTTAAAGTACCTCCAAAACACATAGACAAGTAAAATCAAGCCAACTGAGGGAGTTTAAATGCATCACAGAAGCGCACATTTCTCTCGGTTGGTTCTTTACACGACAGGTGCTAAGCAACTTTAACCACCAGCAACAACGAGAGAACATCCAGAAGGTCAGGGAGAAAAAGAAGAACCATAACCTGGAGTTGTATAAGTGATAACCCGTCCCTCTGTCAATAGATCGTATTCGACACGGGAGTGGGTTTCTTGGATCAGTGTAAACGGGTCACTTTAGATTTCGAGTTATGCAGGGACAAAAAGGTTAATTGATGATCTGTTGGTTAAGGGGCAAAAAGTGATAATCACAGCGCTAGAGAAAGGGTTCGATCCTGACTACGGGTGCTGTCTATGCGGAGTGTGTACGCTCTCCCTGTGACTGCGTGAGTTTTCTCCGGGTACTTCTTCCTCCCAAAGACGAGCATGTTTGTAGGTTAATTCACTTCGGTAAAATTGTCATTTGCCCTGGTGTGTATGAGTAACTCAGCTGTGATGGTGAGCCTAACCAGCTCAACGGATAGTTGATGATTCGGATCGAGACCCTTCTTCAAATAGTGTCCGGGTGATGGCTGGTCGGCGCGGATTGGGTGGGCCGAAGTTCCCGCGCTGTATCTCTAAAGTCTAAAGGAGAAACCAAGAGTTGAACTGGGAGGAAGAGAAGCAGATTGCAAGAGCTTTGACAGCTATGCACGAATGACTGTGCTCCCCTTACAGTCTCTGACTGGGGAATTACAGGGAAATGAAGAGATATTATTTTGTTATAATGTTTGTCTTCCTAGAAGTCATAACTCCCCAAAGTAGCAACCACAGGTCTAGAATGAATGTAGAGATCTTTTTTTTTTAATTTTATTGAATTTATTCAATGTTAATTCTTCAGAGTGAAAGGCAAAGCTCGCAGGAGCTGGTGACCTGCATGCTGGGGTTAGAAATTGGGGCTGGAGACTAAGACTGGATGCAATTTTCCAAAACTCCATTCTAAAATAGTTCACATACATTGGAAAGTAACAAACAACCACAACATTTAAGAGGGAGAGACAAGAGGGAGACCAGGAACGGCAGATGCTTGAATCTTGAGCAAAACACAAAGTGCTGGATGAACTCAGCAGGTCAGGCAGCATTTGTGGAGGAAATGCACATGGTGACATTTCAGGTCATTTCACCTCTTTTGTCTGAAGAAGTCTTAACATGAAACGTTGCCTGTCCATTATGTTTTGCTCAAGATTCATAAGTTCTAGGAGCTGAATTAGGCCATTCAGCCATGAAGTAGACTCCACCATTCAATCATGGCTGATCTATCTTTTCCTTTCAACCACATTCTTCTGCCTTCTGCCCGTAACCCTTGGCACCCACTGACAGCATCTGCAGGTCCTTGCCTCTCCCTCATCTGAAGACACAGTGGACCTGATCTCTTCGAAAGGATGCAGGAGGAAGCATCAGTCACTGCCCCTTCAACCTCACTAAATCCTTGCCTCAATCAACCAGGAGCGAGTGTGGAGCCTCAAACTCTGCTTACCACAGAAATTAGTCTCCACCTTATACTTGCTCCATGATGGCTCGTGATGTTCACCAATGGCAGAACCAACTCCAGTGAAGATTGGCTTCAACAAGGCCCTGGCATTGCCTCAATACTTCTCAATCTCTCTTGCTCGTGTTGCATCTCACCTCAAACAAACTTCCTGCAGGAATGGAGCTAATCTTCAGACAGAGGATAGTCAGAACCTTTTTCCTAGGGTGAAAATGTCCAATGCTAGAGGGAATATCTATAAGGTAAGAGGGGAAAGTTTGATGGAGCTGTGCAAGGCAAGTTTAGTTTATAAATACATAGAGGGGGGCCTGGAACACATTGCCAGGGGTGGTGGTGAAGGCAGATATCATAGTGGCGTTTGAGAGGTTTTTAGATAGGCACATGGAAGTGCAGGGAATCTTGTACAGGCAGATAAAGTCTGTTTAACTTGGTATCATATTCAGCACAAACATTGTGGGCCGAAGGAGCCGTTCCATGCTGTACTATTTTATATTAACGGATAAGTTGTTTAACTGCTGCAATGATGCTCCAGAACCAAGATAACCCAAACTTCAGCAGCAAGCAAATACTTGCACATGCGGTGGAGTTCCAAGACACTGATGGCTCATTCACTGAAGCATGAGTGCATGGTCCTTGCACTTAAGATCCACATAAATTAACTCTCCCCAGCTGCCCAAAATGTAGGTTCACAGCAAGAGACTGGAAAATGAAGATAAATTCCTATAAAGGACAAACCTCACCATGGTCACTCCCTCCTCCCCTTTCCCATCAAGCAAGAGATACAAAAGTGTGAAAATGCACACCTCCAGTTTCAGTGAGAGTTTCTTCCCAGCTGTTATTAGGCAACTGAACCATCCTATCAACAACTGGAGAGCAGTCCTGAGCTGCTATCTACCTAATTGTTGGCCCTAAGTCCATCTTTAATTGGACTACCTCTTGCTCTAAATGTTATTCCTTTTAAACTGTGGAGGGCTCAAATGTAATCAAATATAGTTTTTCTGCAGATTGGATAGCATGCAATATAATTTTCACGGAACTGTGACAATAAACTAACGGAACACCTGGATATAATTCAGCTGGAAAGGGATCTTCCTCCCCAATATAAGTTCCCTCCCCTTTCTTTACCCCCACCCCCCCCCCCCCTCTCCCACCCCATGTCTCACCTGGACTTGCCCCCCCTCCACTTCTCCCTACATTCCTTCCTTTAACTTCACATTTCAAAATCCTCCAATCCATTTGTCTTATACCGTCAGTCTTTTCATCTCTGGCCTTTGTCCAGAACATCTGCCGATCAAATAACCCTCCTCACCTGTAATTACCTAGTACCTGCCAGGCTTTGTCCTGCCCTTCCTCTCTTTCTTTCAGCCTTCTATCTCTCTCCCCCCCCCAACCCCCACGCCCCCACCCCCCACAGAATCAGTCTGGATTCCCAAACCAAATCATCACCTATCCATGTTCCCCAGAGATGCTGCCTGACCCGTTGAGCTACTCCAGCACACCATGCCTTCTTTTAAAAACCAGCATCAGCAGTTCCTTGATTTTGCAGATAAAGTTCACCAAGATATAACCAGGGTGAGGGCTTGAATTAAGGAGAGGCTGGGAATATTTACTCTGGTGCAATGGCCGAGGGATGAATTTATAGTGGTGTGTAAAATCATAAGGGACACAGATAACGTGAATGTCTTTTCTGCAGATTGAAGGTGAGAGGGGAAAGACCTAGGAGACCAAGAGCCAATTTTTTCACACCCAGGGTGGTGCATATATGAAGCAAGCTGCCAGAGGAGCCTGCAGAGGTGGGTATAATGGCATTGTTTAAAGAACATTAGTCTAGTTTATTGTCACATATTGTTAGTGAAAAACCGTTTGTTGTGTGCTATCCAGTTAGTGGCAAGATTATACATGATACAATCAAGCCATCCACAGTGTACAGGTACAGGACAGAGGGTATAGCGTATAAGGTATACATATGGACAGGTAAAAGGATCGAAAAGGTTTGGAGGAAAATGGGCCAATTATGACTAGGTCAGTTAGAAAATTTGGTCAACATGGACAAGTTCAAGGACCGGTTTTCATGCTGAGTAGCTCTAAGACTATCACAGGAGCCACCAGTTCCAGTTTTGTTGGAAGGAATGCATACCTTCATTCCAGCTTTGGCATTTCATCAAATGGTTTGTGACCCAAGAAAGATCTTTATAATGTTTAACTTAAATGCAGCATAATGAGGAACCATCATGGGTTACAAAAGGCCATGAAAACACTGGGAACGTGCTCTGAAGGGAAACTTTGGTTCGGATTGCTGAGGTTCTGAACTCCCACTGACTTTGAGCACATTGGCTTTGAGCATTAATACCAGAACCATAACACACCAGCAGAGCAGTGAGAAAGCGTGCACCTCCAGACTCAAAAACAGACTTTTCCTCCCTCATCAAGCTTCTGAATGTGGTCCTTCCTGGGTTCTGGCGAGGGTTCTGTCTGATTCACCTCTACCCCTTGCGTACATTGGACGGTCTAAGGAACTGATGCACTACAATGCTGAGAAATATATTCTGCTCTCTGTATCTTCCACTCTGTTCTATCTATTGAACTTGAATTTGACTTGATTGTATTTATGGAATATCTGTTGGAACAGCATGCAAAACACATGACCATAAAAAATCTAAGCCTAAACTCAACGAGGGTCCTGACCCGAAATGATGCCTGTCCATTCCTTCCCCAGATACTGCCACATTCGCTGAGTTCCTTTTACACTTTGTGTTTAGTACCAGAGTAATACTACAGATAACCAGGTCACTAATGTGAGACTGCGCTGTACAACGCTCGCTGCTATAGTCACCTCAAGGTGACATTTCCGAACCCACAACTTACGGAATCCAACATTACACATTCTTTACCACTCAGTTATCAGGGAAAACATGGGTACAGTTTGAAGATGAAATCTAGCAAGACAAACACCTCAATTGAAACAGATCAATTTATCCAGCTAGTCTCATTTGCCGGCATCTAATCCATATTCCTCTAAACTTTCCTATCCATGCACTTGTCCGAGTGTGTTTTAAATGTTATTGCACCAGCTCTGGTAACTCATTGCATATACCCACCAATCTTCAGATTCCTATTCATAACATGCCCCTCAGATTCCTATTAAATATCTCCCCTCTTACTTTAACTCTATTCCTTCAGGTGGGATTAGTGTAGAGGGGGCATCTTGGTTGGCACGTGTAAGTTGGTTCAAAGGGCCTGTTCTCATGCTGTATGACTACCATATAACCATATAACAATTACAGCACGGAAACAGGCCATCTCGGCCCTTCTAGTCCGTGCCGAACACTTACTCTCACCTAGTCCCATCTACCTGCACTTAGACCATAACCCTCCATTCCTTTCCCGTCCATATACCTATCCAATTCATTTTTAAATGATAAAATTGAACCTGCCTCCACCACTTCCATTGGAAGCTCATTCCACACAGCTACCACTCTCTGAGTAAAGAAGTTCCCCCTCATGTTACCCCTAAACTTCTGTCCCTTAATTCTCAAATCATGTCCTCTTGTTTGAATCTTCCCTACTCTCAATGGAAAAAGCTTATCCACGTCAACTCTGTCTATCTCTCTCATCATTTTAAAGACCTCTATCAAGTCCCCCCTTAACCTTCTGCGCTCCAAAGAATAAACACCTAACTTGTTCAACTCTGTAACTTAGGTGCTGAAATCCAGGCAACATTCTAGTAAATCTCCTCTGTACTCTCTCTATTTTGTTGACATCTTTCCTATAATTGGGCGACCAAAATTGTACACCATACTCCAGAATTGGCCTCACCAATGCCTTGTACAATTTTAACGTTACATCTTAACTTCTATACTCAATGCTCTGATTTATAAAGGCCAGCACACCAAAAGCTTTCTTTACCACCCTATCTACATGAGATTCAGGGAACTATGCACAGTTATTCTTAGATCCCTCTGTCCAACTGCATTCCTCAATTCGCTACTATTTACCATGTACATCCTATTTTGATGTGACCTGCCAAGATGTAGCACCTCACACTTATCAGCATTAAACTCCATCTGCCATCTTTCAGCCCACTCTTCCAAATGGCCTAAATCTCTCTGTAGACTTTGAAAATCCACTTCATTATCCACACCACCACCTATCTTAGTATCATCTGCATACTTACTAATCCAATTTACCACACCATCATCCAGATCATTGATGTATATCACAAACAACAGTGGACCCAACACAGATCCCTGAGGCAACCCACTAGTCACCGGCCTCCAACCTGACAAACAGCCATCCACCATTACTCTCTGGCATCTCCCATTCAGCCACTGTTGAATCCATCTTGCTACTCCACCATTAATACCCAACAATTGAACCATCTTAACCAACCTTCCATGTGGAACCTTGTCAAAGGCCTTACTGAAATCCATATAGACAACACCCACCGCTTTACCCGTATCAATTTCCCTAGTAACCACTTCAAAAAATTCAAGAGATTAGTCAAACATAACCTTCCAGGCACAAATCCATGTTGACTGTTCCTAATCAGACCCTGTTTATCCAGATGTTTATATATATTATCTCTAAGTATCCTTTCCATTAATATGCCCACCACTGACGTCAAACTAACAGGTCTATAATTGCTAGGTTTATTCTTAGAACCCTTTTTAAACAATGGAACAACATGCGCAGTACGTCAATCCTCCGGCACCATTCCCGTTTCTAATGACATTTGAAATATTTGTCATAGCCCCTGCTATTTCTACACTAACTTCCCTCAATGTCCTAGGGAATATCCTGTCAAGACCTGGAGACTTATCCACTTTTATATTTTTCAAAAGTGTCAGTACTTCCTCTTCTTTGAATCTCATAGTTTCCATAGCTACTCTACTTGTTTCCCATACCTCACATAACTCTAATTTAACTTACCTCACATAACTCTAACTTAAAAAGATGGGCTTCGATGAAGCAGGACCAGACTGGGAATATTTTCATATTTTATTGTAATGAGTGCACGCTTCAATTACACCAAAATTATCAAACCTGTCATAGGAAAACAAAAATCACACAGCTTTGATTGCTAAATTAATAAAAATCTTTGAACCCAAACCCAGATTTAGACACAACAAAAAGAGAACACTTGCCCAAAACAGATTGCTGCACTTTGGTACCTACCATTGAACGTGGACGATAATAATGTGGACTATGCAGAGGAGGGACATGCAACGGGCCTGTCGTCTTACATATCTGCATGTAGCACAGTCATCTTGTAATAGGAGAGCAGATCCCACTTCCCCTCCTAACAATAGTTTTCTGATACAAACCAGAACCCCACAAGTTAAGATATAGGCCGGGCCCACCAATTCCTCATGCTTCCTGCTTGAGAGGAACATTAAAGATATTGCGTCCAGCAACTCTTGCCAGTCTTCCACAACTTCCAATAAATACTAATGCAAAAAAAAAATCAGGAGTGCTTCATGGAAGCTAATCAAAAAATACCAAGCTACATTCTTTTTACTCTGTTCCCCCTGCTTTTATTTATCTTAAAAAGAGTTGATCAAAGTTAAAGCATTGCAGAGCACTTTATAGTGACTGACACCCCCTGAAATGGCCATGTGCACAAGCTTTTGTTTCGTTTAATATATAAATACCCTTTAGGCAATTGGTGGGAAATGAAGATTTTTCTCTTTACAGGTCTGTAAACGGTCAGGGTTGTTTATGCAGTTCCTGTCCGTGGAATTTGCATTTCTACAGGGTCACTCAAACACCAGGGAAGGACAGCTCCCTCACATCCGTGTCTGCCGGGGGTGTGTGACCTATCAGGTACATCAGCAGACAGGCACCATGGCTAAACTAGCAAATCCTCGTCGCTGTCGTCGTGAAACACCACATTTGTCGAGTCTTTTGCCGCCCTGTCCCGCTTCACCTGAGACTTTGAGTTTGAATTCCCTTTGCTCCCCTTCGGCAGGCCCAGCAGATCGTCATCACTGCCTTGGCGGGTTGGCCCGTGCTGGTGCCACTGCCTCTCCCCGCGCCCCTGTGTCCTGCTCCTGTTGACTCGCACCTGGGGAACAGTCAGCACCTCGTCCTCGCTGTCCTGGTCATCCAGGGGGAAGGAGCTGAAGACATCAGCGTTGACGGGCCGGGTAACTACGTGGTTCAGACCGTTGGCCTGGCAATCCTTCCCCGGCTTCAGGCAACTCTCGTCAGATGAGGCGACTTCCTCCATCAACCACTCCGTTTCATTTTCATCACATTCCTCCTCCCCGTTAATCTGAGCAAGAGAAGAATACAATTACCCCTCACTTCCATTTAAATGCGATGCTGGCTTGTTGGATTGAACCCGTGGTTGATGTGTTGTGCTTTTAGTCAGTTTGCACGTTGGAATTCTAATGCAATGGTTTCAGATAGTGCTCATTTTATGGGTCAATCGTGAGACAAGTCAGAAGGCAGTAGGAGAAAAATGAACAAACTCTGTGAAAAATCAAGGAACTGCAGATTCAATTTTATACTCGAATAGACGCAAAGTGATGGAGTAACTCAGCGGGTCAAGCATCTCCGGAGAATATGTACAGGTGTTTCTGGTACCAACCCGTAATGCCACCTATCTATGTTCTCCAGAGATGCTGCCTGACCCGCTGAATTACTCCAACAGTCTTTTTTTGTGAACAAAATCTTACTCTTCAAATCTCCTTTAAATTTCTTCACTTACATCTTAAACCTGTGTCCTCTGGTTCTACTCCCCTGCCCTGGGAAAAATACCGTGCTTCTCAATTTTGTGAACTTCTATCAGGTTAGTCCCCAGCCTCCTCTTTTCCAATCAGAACAAACCCAGCCAATCCAATCTCTCCTTCTCACAAAAGCTCTCTATTCATCCTGGTGAATTCCTTCTACACTGTTGCTCCAACATCCTTCCAGTAATGTGGCAAACAGAATTGTACACAATACTCCTGGCACTGTGGTCTACGTGGACAGCTGATACACATCTCAACTCTTGCAGTCAATGCCCCAGCCTATAAAGGGAGGCATAGCAAATACCTTATTATTGTTTAATTTAGAGATACAGTGTGGTAACAGGCCCTTCGACCCACCGAGTCCTTACTGACCATAGATCACCCATACACTAGTTCCATCCTACACACTAGGAATAATTTACAGAAGCCAATAGACCTACAAACCCACACATCTTTGAGATGTGGGAGTAATCCAGAGCACCCGGAGAAAACCCACGTGGTTACAGGGAGAATATGCAAACTCTGTACAGACAGCACCCCGTAGTCAGAATCAAATCCAGGTCTCTGGTGCTGTGAGGCAGCAACTCTACCGCTGCACCACACTGCCACCCCTGGCTTCTTCATACCTTATCCATCTGTCTCACCACTTTCAGGGAGCTAGGGATTTGCACCCAAAGCCCTTTTATACATCAATGGTCATGAAGGTCCCTGCCTTTTACTCCATGACTTAAAGTGCATTATCTCAGTTCTCATTCTTCTCTCTCATCTGCAGAGGAACAGCTTTTACTGAAACTCATTTGGAACCCCCGCCTTGTGGACTGGAGCGGGCTGATCTTTTAGTCTCACACTCTGGTCTGTGAGCACCTCAGTGGACCTAATTTTCCTGCATCTATACACTGAGCTATCATGCAGCAAGCAGAGTCCAGTTCTCAACTGTCCCAGCTGCTGCAACACCAATGGAGAAACCTGGGACTAAACTAGTTGCTCAATTCTTCTCATACTATAAGTTGATAGATTAGAAGACATAGGAGTAGAATTAGGCCAGTCAGCCTATCGAGTCTGCTCCACCATTCAATCATGGTTGATCTATTTTACCCCCCCAACCCCATTCTCCTCAAAACCCTTCAAGAATCTTCCCAATCAAGAACCTATCAATCTCCACTTTTAATATACCCAATGACATGGCATCCACAGATTCACCACCCTGCGCTAAATCAATTACTCCTCATCTCCATTCTAAAGGTACATCCTTTTATTCTGAGGCTGTGCCCTCTGATCCTAGACTCTCCCCACTACTGTAATCCTTGCAACATCCAGTCTGAAGAAGGGTCTCGATCTGAAACATCACCTATTCTTTTTCTCCAGAGATGCAGCCTGACCGGCTGAGTTATTCCAGTTTTTTGTGTATATCTTCAATTAACATCCACTCCATTGAGGCCTTTCATTATTCGGTGGATTTCAATTAAATCTCCCCATCATTCTTCTAAACTCCAGCGAGTACAAGCCCAGAGCCATCATCTGTGGATTGACCTCTTATTGATGAATGAAAATGTTTCCCCCCCCCATTTAGCCTGTTTCAGATAACTGCTCACACGCACACGTTGGTGTCCTGACATCTCCACTTAATGTGTTAAAAAAAAGAATGAGCAAACCTCACCTTTGTGTATTTGTAGGCAACTCCTGTTCTCCTCCGGCAACACCCTGTCACCTTTTGCAAAATAGCTTCCCTGGAAAAATTGAGAGAATTATAAATAAGTGGTCTACAAGGAGGGAGAAAGAAGGAAGTTATGCTCATTGGACCTTTAATACACATTTAAGGGGATAGATTTATGATTACAGCGACACCTGGCATTTATTCAAAAACAGAATGTCTCAAACCACATGTGGATCTTCAGTGTAAAACACAATGCTTCCTTATTAAATTTAGTTTAATTTAGAGATACAGAGCAGAAATAAACCCTTTGGCCCACTGAGTCCACTCCGACCAGTGATCCCTGTACACTAGCACTATCCTACACACCAAGGACAATTTACAATTTTTACCAAAGCCAATTAACCTGCAAACCCATACATCTTTGGAGTGTGGGAGGGAACCAAAGCACCTGGAGAAATCTCACCTGGTCATGGGGTGAGAACGTAAAATCCGTACAGACAGCACCCTTCGGCAGGATGGAACCTGGGTATCTGGCAGCAACTCTATTCCTGCGCAACTGTGCTGCCCTGAGTCTTATGA
The DNA here is from genome assembly GCF_010909765.2 of Amblyraja radiata. Taxonomy (NCBI): domain Eukaryota; kingdom Metazoa; phylum Chordata; class Chondrichthyes; order Rajiformes; family Rajidae; genus Amblyraja; species Amblyraja radiata. The sequence continues at coordinate 42,933,896 of NC_045963.1, read as the reverse complement.
CGAGGCTTTTCAGCCTAAACCAATATGGTTCAGAACAGTCCCCTTATGGGTTTGTCCCACTTAGGCGATTTTTAAGCAAAAACCAATTTTTTTTTTAACATGTTGAACATTTTTCGGCGACAGTGGCGACAATTTGGGCTGCCATAGGTTGTCGTAGGTGCTGTCGTAGGTTGTCGCCAGCTAACGTAGGTTGTCGCCGGGGCTGACTTCGGTGAATTCCATTGTCCTAGTCGCTGGCAGTCGTCTAAAAAATTGCCTAAGTGGGCCAGGCCCTTAAATCACCTCTGCACTATTATCTCCTGCAAACTGAGACTGCAACGAGTCCCCCCCCCCACCACCCCTCACCTCACTTTGCACATTCACCCAAGCCTTTCCACTCATCACTTTAATTTCATGTTTCATGTATTTTGTGTTTTTTTATGACTGTTGGCAGATCAATATCCCTCCTGGGATAAATAAAGTTCTATTGTATCGTATCCCCTCGCTTGCCCACCAACTCTCACCTTTACACTGATTGTAGTGGGGGCGGGGGAAAGAAGGAAAGCTGGAAAAGAGTTGAGTACGGGACAAAGCCGGGCAAGTGATAGGTAGATACAGGTGAGGGGGGTTTGATTGGCAGTTAGGTGGACAAAGACAAGAGATGAAAAGAAGACAAAAGTGTGTCAGATAAGAAATGAGTAAAATATGAAGCCAGAGGAAGGGATATTGGTTTAGGTTTATTGTTGTCAGTTTTTAAATGTGTCAGCGGGGAAGGAGAGAGCAGTGTTCAGCTGAAAATAAACACGGGCAAAATTTGTGTCGGCAATGACATTTGTTCGTACCTTCGCTCCTGTTTGTAGAAGAGCAGGATGAAGAGGCAGGCGGTCAGCACTATCAGTAGCACACTCAGCATTGCCCCCACCGCTCTGCTCCTTCCAGATAAGCCCTTCGCATCTCCACTCGAATCGCTTGGAATCACGTCAATAACTGGCCTGTTCAAAACAAAATCAGACCGCTCACAACAAGAAGGCATTTCTGCTCATTGTTAGAACTAATTCCACATTCTTTCAAAATAAGATACAAGTGTAGGGGTAACTCAGCAGGTCAGGCAGCATCTCCGAAGGACATGGATAGATGGCACTTCAGTTTGGGATTCCTCTTCAATCTGATTGTAGTAAGGGAGGAGAAAGGTGGAAGAGAGGTGGGGACAGGACAAAACCTGGTGAGTGATAGGTGGATACAGGTGAGTGGGGGGGTTGATTGGCATTGTCAACCCATTTATCAAAGACGGGAAGACGACAAAAGGCTACAAAAATGAGAAGAGGCACGTTAGAGGAAAGGACAGAGATGGAAGAGGACAGGGGAAAGGGGAAAGTTGTTGTTCGTTAGTTACCCAAAATTTTATACTTCAATGTTCTTGCTGCTGGGCTGCAAGCTACCCAAGCGGGACTCTTCAGAGAAGCTACCTGACCTGCTGAGTTACTCCAGCACTGTCTGCTGCAGTTCCTGTGGCCACATTCACCTTGTTGGCACACAGACCTCTTCATAAACAGGCACCTCTTGCAACCCTGCAGACCCATTCTCTTCCACGTCAGTGCAAAATGTTCCCATTCTGTCCTGTACTTTCAACTTTTCAACACAGCCATGCAATGGCAAGGCTCTTTAGACAGAACTTGCCCACGTCGATCAACATGCCCCATCTACACGTCCCACCTGCCTGTATTTGGCCCATATCCCTCCAAACCTATCCTATCCATGTACCTGTCTAAATGTTTCTTAAACATTGTGATAGTTCCTGCTTCAACTATCTCTGACAACTCATTCTATACACCCACCACCCTTTGTAAAAAAGCTGTCCCTTATATTCCTATTATAACCCCCCCCCCCCCCCCCCCCCCCAAATCTTAAAACCATATTCTCTGGTTTTCGATTCCCCAAATCTGGGCAAAAGAGGGTGCATTCACCCTCTCTAGATCTTGTACACCTCCATAAGATCATCCCTCATCTCCTGTGTTCCAAGGAATAAAGTCTTGGTCTGCTTAACCTCTCCCGAAAGCTCAGGCCCTCGAATCCTGGCAACATCCTTGTTAATCTTTTCTTCACCCTTTCCAGCTTAATAAAATGTTAATAAGTGCTGGAGCAACTCAAGGGGTCTGTCAGCATCTCTGGAGGACATGGATAGAAGACCCTTCTTCACACTGTAAAGTTCTTAAGATGGCTGAAGATGAAACTTGTGAGGGCAGAGGGGAATATTTTATCTAGAGTACGGGAATCATAAACCAGGTGACATAGGTTTAATGTGAGAGGGGAAGATTTAATAGGATCCTGAGGGGTAACGTTTTCACTCAGAAGATAGTGGGTATATTGAAGGAGTTGCCAGAGGAGGTAGTTGAGGCAGGTACTATCGCATTTGAAAGACACTTGGACAAGTCTAGCAACCATGGACCATTGCCAGCATTCAGCAGATCCTTAACTGGGTATTTACATAAATCAACCTTTGGCCAGTAACATGAAATGGATTGGCAGCTTCCCTGGAATTAATGCAGGAGCACAGAAAAGCAGCTGGAAGGGAAATTATAGCAGATCACAGCAGTCAGCCCCATCTAGGCTAGTTCCCTTTGCCCACATTTGGCCCATATCCCTCGAAACCTCTTATCATCCATGTACTTGTCAAAAATATATTTTACATGTTATAGCACCTGCCTCAACCACCTCCTCTGGCAACTTATTCCATATACTCACCATCCTTGGAGCGAAAAAGTTGCCCCTCGGGTTCCTATTAAATCTTTCTCTGCTTAACTTAAAACCTATGTCCTCTGGAAAAGGAAAGAGTTAATGTTTCAGGGCAAAAGCCTTAAGTACCTGTTCAGCCTGAATTATTCACTGAAACTCAGTTCAAATTTGAACTGAGTAGAAGCCTTCAACAAATAACTTGCAGAAACCCAAGGCCACAAAACATAGGTGCAGTATTTGGTCATTCAGCCCATCGAGTCTGCTCCGCCATTCAATCATGGCTGATCTATTTTTCCATCTCAACCCTATTCTCCTGCCTTCTCCCCATAACCTTTGACGTCCTTACTTATCAATCTCTGCATTAGAAATGGCCAATGACTTGTGTCTGTGGCAACGAATTCCACAAATTCACTACTCTCTGGCTGAAGAAATCCCTCATCTCCTGAGATTCTCCCACTAGTAGAAACAGCCTCTGTACATCCACTCTATCCAGGCCTTTCATCATTCAGTAACATGTATTAGTTGAAGCATGTGGAGAAAGGACAGTACAAACTTCCAGGTTCTGTAGAGAATTCTCAACATGAAACAGATTGCTTGTTCGGTGACATCTAGATATTACAGTAGATAGATATGCAGAATGAACAAACATTGAAAATTGGTCCTCGGCAGCTTAAATCTACAAATAGCCAGAGAAACTCACACAAGGGCACAGATGGTGGAGGTGTACCAAGTAAAGAGATACTGGCAGTCTGATGTCTCATGTAGGAAGTCTGGCTTCCCCTCTCCTGCTGTCTGACTGCAGTGTAATAGCACAGTGGACGAGACGTTCTTGGACCGATCCCGACCGCACAAGGAATTGGAAGTAAAGACCACGTCCAAGTCATCATCTGGAATAAAAAGCAGGCTGGAAATGTATCATTCTGCTTTACTGACGACAGCCATATACATCCCATCAACTGTGTTGGAAATGCTACTAATAATACTCAACACATCCATGAACCTTTCTGGACTATCTTTGGTTTTAGTTTAGTTTAGTGATACAGCGCAGAAACAGGTCATTCGTCCCACCGAGTCCGCGCTGACCAGTGATCACCCCGTAAATTAGTTCTATCCTACACGCTTGCAACAATTTAGACACTCTGTATGGATAAGGTTCTGACCCAAAATGTCACTGATCCATGTTCTCCAGAAGTGCTGCCTGACCCACTGAGTTAATCCAGCAGTTTGCGTTCTATGCAAGATTCTTGCATCTGCAGTTCCTCGTGTCTAGACTGGAGGAAATTAGATCTGCAGGCAACAAATTCTAGAATGCTTACCTTCAAGGTAGTATTTTGCTTTGGATGGAATGCCAATACTCCTAAAGGCAGACTGGTCCTGCTTGATCTGACAAATGTTGGAGCCTTGACACTGGGCATTCTCTGGGTTGGCAATACCCGAGAGCTGAATATCATAGATGTATGAATCACCATTTGACCTGAAGTCACCGGATGCTTTGTACAACCTGCAACACACAAGTTTGTTATCTAGAATCAGTGCACATTAGCCAGCAAGAACGGATGGGGCTAATATCCTTGGGGAAGTTGGGGAGAATATAGACACGGCAGAGTTGTGCCTAACAAAACTCCGGCTGATTATCATTCCAATCGATTGGAATGATAATCAGGCAATCGAGTCAAGAGTGTTTCATTGTCATATGTCCCGGAACAAAACAATGAAATTCTTACTTGCAGCAGCACAAAAGATATGTAAACATAGTACTTTGTAAAACCCATGATAAACAAAAAAAAGTTCAGAAATTAAAAAAAGATAAATAAATAAGACAATAATAGTGCAAACATAATGCCTCTAATGTTCAGAGCCTAACAGTGATTAATAGCCTGATGGTTGCAGGAAAGAAGCCGTTCCTGAACCTGGATATTATCAGTTAACAGTAACTCCCTTCCACTGAGACAATTGCAGCGAGTCACTAGAGGGGACATAGCTCTCCATCAAAGACTGCTAGAGTACAAAGATTATACTTATCACTATCATACAGGCTTCTGACAAAGTATGAAGAATAATTCTCAAAATAAATCTCACCTGCTGCTGCCACCTGGTTTGGGAGTAGGCTCACTGGCTAGGCAAGTTAAACACAAGCCGACTCTACAGCAACAGCTGAAAAACGCACGACATGTACACTCTTACACGCACAAGGAGTCAGTCATATCATGAAAACAGGCCTTTCAGCCCAACTTGCCCACGACGACCAACATAAGGCTTAAGCATCTACACTGGTCCCACCTGCTCGCATTTGGCCTGTAATCCCTTATACTTGTCCTATCCATTTACCTGTCCAAATGTTTCTTTCAAGTTGCAGTAGTACCTGCCTCAACTACCTCCTCTGGAAGCTCCATACACCCACCACCCTTTGTGTCAAAGTTACCCCTCAGGGTCCTATGAAATATTTCTCCTCGCTACTTAAACCCATGTCCTCTGGTTCTCGACTCCCCTACTTTGGGCAAGAGATTGTGCGTCTCTCAGATTTATTCCTCTCATAATTTTGTACATCGCTACAAGATCACCTCCCATGCTTCTGTGCTCCAAGGAATAGAACCCTAGCCTGTTCAACCTCTCCCTAGAGCTCAGGTCCTCTAGTCCTAGCAACATCCTCATACATCTTCTCTGCACCATTTCCAGCTTGATAACATCTTTCCTATAACATGGTGCCCAGAACTGAACATAGAAACATAGAAAATAGGTGCAGGAGTAGGCCATTCGGCCCTTCGAGCCTGCACCGCCATTCGATATGATCATGGCTGATCATCCAACTGAGTATCCCATCCCTGCCTTCTCTCCATACCCCCTGATCCCTTTAGCCACAAGGGCCACATCTAACTCCCTCTTAAATATAGCCAATGAACTGGCCTCAACTACCTTCTGTGGCAGAGAATTCCACAGATTCACCACTCTGTGTAAAAAATGATTTTCTCATCTCGGTCCTAAAATACTTCCCTCTTATCCTTAAACTGTGACCCCTGGTTCTGGACTTACCCAACATTGGGAATAATCTTCCTGCATATAGCCTGTCCAACCCCTTAAGAATTTTGTAAGTTTCTATAAGGACATAATACTCTAAATGCAGCTTTATAAAACTGCACCATGACCTCTCAACTTTTATACTCATTGAAGTTGAATTAAAAATAACCAAATGCAGTGCACGTACTTAAAGTAAATAGCTGACAAATTAACTTCCTTCCCAGTGGCGGGGTTTTTAATGGTGGCCCCCTCCATGTAAACCTCTTGTGGTTTAACTGCACAGGCTGCACGAGTCTCCCAGGAAATTATAAACTCACACTCCTGGTCGTCAAATCTGGAAAGAAAAAGAGCAATGGTTTGGTAAGATAGACACAAATGCTTGAGTAACTCAGTGGGACAGGTAGCATTTCCCGATGAAAGGAATGGGTGACAATTCTGGTCGAGATCCTTTTTCAGGTTAGGCATACAAGTTCCAACAAAAGAGTGCAAAATGGCTTGATCGGGTTATATAAACATGGAGTAAACTCCCAAACCCTACAATCTCACCAGCCCAGGCACTTTATAAGGCAAAATATTTAGAAGTACCTAAAATAAGGAGGCCTTTAAATTTTTCTGAAGAAGAGTCCCGACCCAAAAAGTCACCTATCCTTGGACTTCAGAGATGCTGCCTGACTCACTGAGTTACTCCAGCACTTTGTTTTACTCAAGATTCCAGCATCTGCATTCCTTGTGTCAGTCTTTAAACTTCAAATACTCTTCAAAGTTTGAAATGGCTATTTAATATAAAGCTTTTAAGAGATTTATTTGTAGATATTAGGTGCTGCCTTATTGAGACCCGGGTTCGATCCTGACTACAGGTGCTGTCTGTATGAACTTTGTACGTTCTTCCTGTGACCGCACGGGCTTTCTCTGGGAGCTCTGGTTTCCTCCCACACTCCAGAGACGTGCAGGTTTGTAGGTTAATTTGGCTTCGGTAAAAATTGTAAATTGTCCCTAGTGTGCAGGATAGTATTAGTGTGATCATTGGTTAGCACTAATTAGGTGGGCTGAAGAGCCTGTTTAGGTGCTGTATCTATAAACGAAACAAAACTGGAACAGGTCCTGAGGGACAAGCCAAGTGCCCGACACTCAGACTATCTGTATCTGGATTTTGTCAAAAGCTTTAGAACCATGTATAAATGTTTTAGATGTTTAAACCCAGCTCTATTTAAGAGACATAATAGAGTAGACGTAAAGACTGCAGATGCTGGTTTACAAAAAGGACAAAGTGCTGGAGTAACGCAGCAGGTCAGGCAACATCTCTGGAGAACACGAGGGGATGTTTCAGGTCATGACCCATGTTCAGACTGATTTCAATGGGGAGGGGGGGGGGGGGGAAGAAAGCAGGAAGAGAGGTGGGGGGGGTGGGATAAATCCTGGCAAGTGATGTGGATACAGGCAAAGAGGATTTTTTATTGGCAGGTGGTTGGATAAAGGTCAGGGACGAAAGGACAAAAAGTGTGCGATAAGGATAGTAGAGGAACAAAATGTTAAGCCAGAGGAAGGTATATGGATGGAAGGGGACGCGGCTGGGAGAGGAAAGGGAGAAACAATAAGTACATTTAAATTAAAAACACTAACTATAAAATAATAAACCCCTATGCTTATCCCTTTTCCCATCCAGTTCTGTACATCTGTTCCAATGAAGAGATGGAGCAGCAGTGGAGATGCTGACTTACAGCACCAGATTCAATTCAACAAAACCCAAGACCTTGTTGACCAATTTATGAGGCAACCACTTTTATAAACTGGACCTTCAGTTACCTCCATTGCCTTGCCCCACTTCTAATGGAACAGAGATTCATTAATCTTGAAATAAAATTGACTAACATTCACAGACTCTGCACTATACTTCCACCAATACAGAGAACAAGTGTCTTCTCACCTGAGCAGTTCTGGTGCCCCTCCTGTTGATGAACACTGTAGTTGTATAACAGTCTTTGCGTGCTTGCTGGTACTGCATGCATAGTAGCCGTTCGAATAACTCACAAAAAGTTGCTTGCCTGGAAATAACAGGGTTAAAATATAAGCTGTAGTTTAAATGAGCCCCCACACAGCACAAATTGTCACTTTATCACAGCGAAATTAATCTGTGGTAAATGTATAGGAAGGAACTGCAGATGCTGATTTACACTGAAGATGGACAAAAAATGCTGGTGTAACTCAGCTGGTCAATCTGGAGAAAAGAAATAGGTGATGTTTCTGGTCAAGACCCTTCAGGTCTGAAGAAGACCATTTGGGTCTGAGCATCTGGTATGAATAGGTGGCGTTTTGGTTAGAAACCCTTTTCTCCAGAGATGCTGCCTAATCTGCTCCAGCATTTTGTGTTAATCTTCGACCTGTGGTTAAATTTCAGATGCAAATAGGGCAATTAGTGAGGATTACTCTACGATTCTATGCTATGGCTGAAACCACTTCTCCAGTGTAAAGCCATTTGGGTTATTGCCCTCAGATTTGATTTTGCACTGGATAGAACATACGGCAAGATTAGCAAGTTTGCTGATGATACAAAAGTGGGTGGTTTTGCAGATAGTGAAGATGGTTGTGAAAAATTACAGCAGGATCTTGATCAATTTGTCTGGTGGGATGAGGGATAGTTGATGGAATTTAATACAGAGAAATATGAGATGTTGCATTTTTGGAAGTTGCACATGGGCAGGACGTACACAGTGAATGGTAGGGCTCAGGGGAGTGTTGTGGAGCAGAGGGATCCAGGAGTGTAGGTGCACCTGGTGCATTGCTCTTTGAAGATCGAGTCGCAGGTAGATAAGGTTTTCAAAAAGGCTTTTTACACATTGGCCTTTATCAGTCAGAGTATAGAGTGTAGAAGTTGGGAGGTCATGTTGCAGTTGTATAAGATGTTGGTGAGACCGCATTTAGAGTATTGTGTTCAGTTCTGGGCACTATGTTATGGGAAAGATGTTGTCAAGCTGGAAAGGGTACAGAGAAGATTTACAAGGATGTTGCCAAATCTAGAGGGTCTGAGCTATAGGCAGAGGTTGAGTAGGCTGGGACTCTATTCATTGGAGCGCAGGAGGATGAGGGGTGATCTTATAGAGGTGTATAAGATGAGAGGAATAGATCGGGTAGATGCAGAATCTCTTGCCCAGAATAGGTGAATTGAGGACCAGAGGAAATAGGTTTAAGGTGAAGGGGAAAAGATTTAATAGGAATCGAAGGGGTAACTTTTTAACACAAAGGGTGGTGGGTGTATGGAACAAGCTGCCAGAGGAGGTCATTGATGCTGGGACTATCCCAGTGTTTAAGAAACAGTTAGACAGGTACATGGATAGGAAAGGTTTGGAGGGATATAGACCAAACGCAAGCAGATGGGACTAGCCTAGCAGGGACATGTTGGCTGGTGTGGACAAGTTAAGCCGAAGGGCCTGTTTCCATGCTGTATCACTCCTTGACACTAATTTATGGAATCTGTCAGAGATAGATCTTGTGTGGCCCCAGTATAGACAGCGCTTGATAAAGGCAAGAGGGATGCAAATACATCCCCATAATCGATGTGAGACAGTCCTTAAGTAAATGCACATTGAGCATTAATTTTACTTCGTCAATACAGCACAATTATAATTGGGTGCAGTTTTTAGGTTCACAAGCCAATGGACCAAAGCAATAAAAAAGTATTTTAATGGGTAGGAAGGAACTGCAGTTGTTGGTTTACACCAAAGATAAACACAAAATGCTGGAGTAACTCAGCGTGTCAGGCAGCATCTCTGGAGGAAAAGAGTAGGTGATGCATCGGCTCTTCACCTTTCCATGTTTTAGTATTTTAATGGGATTGGAAATCCTTGATCCGCTAAAATAGTCCACTTCAGAAACAACCGTCTGATTTGTGCAGATCTAAATAACATGCTCGCTGCGTCCTTTGTTATAAAGCTTCATACCTTTAACTGTTATATTCTGGCTGTGAACGAGTCCCAATATCTGTGTTCCACCATTTTTATTCTTTCTGCACACACTGGCAGATGGAGGGCAGCCTGTGGGTCCTTCGTGAATGCCTTGACAGAGATTCATGTAATACCTGAAGAATAAAACTAATGTCAACCCGGGCTTGACCTTGAACAGATTCAACTCCAGCTACCATGGCAACCACCCAGAGAGGCGACACCCCAGAGAACAATGCTACCGTAGTTAAATTGCACAAAAGCCAATAGCCTCCAGCAATGGGATTACACTTTAAATACAATTCGTCTCTATGCACAGGAAAATGCTGATGGTAGTTTAAACAAAAAGATAAAGTGCTGGAGTAATTCAATGGGTCAGGCAATATCTCTGGTGAACATGGACAGGCGCCCTTTCGAGTCAGGATCCTTCTTCAGAGGCTGAAGTCTGAAAAATAATAATGACCCGAAACGTCACTCTCCATTCCCTCCACAGATACTACCTGACCCACTGAGTACCTCGAGTATGCGTTTCCTGCTCAAGTTTCCAGCATTGGCTGTTCCTTATATGAAACAAACAAGACTGGAAATCAACTTAAGGATTGATTTCCCAGGGCAGCAAGTGTTACGGGGAGAACACAGAAGAGTGGGGTTAAGGGGGGGAAAGATAGTTCAGCCATGATTGAATGGCGTAGACCAGGTAGGCTTAATGGCCTACTTCTTCTACTCCTATGACTTAAGAACTCCTTCTAAGCTCTGAAGAAGCAGAGGAGAAGCTGACTGCTCCCAAACACACCGCGGGCACCGCAGGAGAGACCAAAGGGAGCTGGCACTTACGTATAATCGCCAGCGGAAAACTTCCATGATCCCGTGAGGGAGGAGAGCATTCGTAAATCGTAGGTCTTGTGACTGTGGAGCACCTTGCACTCCATCCGCTTGGGTGGACAAATGACATTCGTCCTCCATTCAAACGTGGTTGAGCAACCGAGGGTCTCGCTCAGTACCTCAGGCCTCCCCACCTCCACCGCATCTTCACATCGGAAGATGATGGTGGATCTCCGAGTGGCAGTCGCTGAAACCATGTGAATTAAGTCAACTTAACTTCAATGTGCTGAGGCATAAATATTCAGATGAAAAACATTTGTCACGTCCCATTTGTACAGGAAACAGTGGCCAGTGACTGATACATACCATTGCTGCAGAAGTCCCATTGTTTATCCCTGTTATAGTCGCTGGTTGTGGCGCACCACAGAAACCCATCCGTTCTTCCGTCTTTCGTGCACTCACTGTAGGACGATTCGAGAAACAGGAAAGGAAATGTGCACAGCTTTCCACTTTTGGTGACTGCAAAAGAAAGTCAGAATCAAACAGCACGGAAACAGGCCCTTTCACCCAACATCCATGCTGACAAAGATGCCCCATCTAAACTGGTCTCGTATGCCCATAGTAGACAAAATGCTGGAGTAACTCAGCGGGTCAGGCAGCATCTCTGGAGAAATTGGATAAGCAATGTTTCAGGTCGGGACCCTTCATGTATGGCCCATGTCTCTCTAAACCATTCTTATCCATGTACATGTCCTATTTCCTTTTAAATGGCGTTATAGTAGCCTCCATATACCCATCACCCTCTGTGCGGAAAAGGTTCCCATTAAGAGAATGAGGGGTAGAAAGGCAACGTACAACAACCAGTTACCATGCAGATACAATAGATCTTCAATTCTGCATCTCCCTTTTCTCCAGGGGCTTCTTTAAATCCAAACTTACACACTGAGCCCTGGTTAAGCCGCACAACTACACCACCCGACAGCCACGTGGGAATCATCCTTGGTTTATTTTCCTTGCTCAGCACAGGGCACTATACGGTACATTGCAGCCATCATCCTGCCCAAGTTAATTCAGAACCACCCAAAAAAGTTGGGGACTGCTTCATAAAGAAAGGATGCCATTCTCATGCAAAAGGGATTGAAATAAAAATAGTACATTCCTCCTAAACATTTGGCCAATGAATTGATTGAAAGACACAGCATGGAAACAGGCTCTTAACCGGGTCCACACCTATTCACATGAGTTCTGTTATCCCACTTTCTCATCCACTCCTTACACACTTGGGGCAATATACAAAGGCCGATTAACCTACAAACCCGCGTATTTTTGGGATGGAGGAGGAAACCGGAGCACCCAGAGGAAACCCACAGTCACAGGGAGAGTGTGTAAACTCCACCAGAGGTCAAGATCAAACCTGGTCGGTGCAGACTCGGTGGGCTGAAGGGCCCGTTTCCACGCTGTATCACCAAAGTCTAAACAGGCTAAGTTAAAGGGAATTAACAGCTCCCGTCATTACCTTTAGGGCACAGCTCTGTACTCCCGTACCGCAGAATCAGAGACTGGTCCTGGTGGTCGTACTCTAGTGTCATTGCCTTTGGATTGCCAAAAGAAGCGATTTCATTTCCTGACACTAAGCAGACTGTGCTGTCTTTACACTTGTTACCAGGCACATCTTTCACTGCTGCACACACGCCCAGGTGATACATCCCATGTCTAGACTGAACCTGAGGAATCAACAATTCAACATAAAAATGTTATCACCAGGAACTGCAGAAAAAAGACAAAGTGCTGGAGTAACTCAGTGAGTCCGGCAGCATCTCTGGAGAACATTGCTTCCAATTTGCAACTTCTCTGTCTGCAAGCTTAACAATTCGCAACTCTTTATCCTTTTTGCGCTCACGTCCTTATTTTCATCCTGGCCTTTGTTTAACAATCCGCCCATAAACCCCCCCCCCCGGATCATTCACCATAATCCATGCGCGTCCATTGCCCTATTCCACCTGCTTTCTTACCCCTCCCCACCCACCCCCCCCCCACCACCCCCCCGCCTCCCCCCCCCACAACCCCCCCCCCCCTCCCACTTCATGCCCCGTCCCATTGCTCCTCTTTCCTTCTTATTACCCCTACTACCTCCAATGCCCACCCCCTGCCCCCCCCACCGCCCACTTCCTCCCTCACCCACACCCCACCCCACACCCCCCCCCCCCCCCCCCCACACCTGCCCTCTACTGCAGCTGGACATTCCCCGACATGCTTACCAATTTTAACATTGTGCCCTCCTGCACCCAAAGAGACTTGATGCTGCATTGCTTCCCAAATCATATAGACCTGTACATACAGCATAGGAACAGGCCCTTCGGCCCACATTGCGTGTTCCAAACATGCTGTCAAAGTCAAATCTAATCTGCCTGCATATGATCATATCCCTACATTTACCTATCACACGCATTTCTAAAAGTCTCTTAAATGCTACTAATGTATCTGCCTCCACCAGCACCTTCCAGGCACCATCACGCTCTGTGTAAGAAAACGTGCCCCACACATCTCCTTAAACTTTGTTCCTCTCACTCTAAAGCTATGGTCTCTAGTATTTGGTATTTTCAATCTGGGAAAAAGGTTTGGACTATCTCCCTTATCAATGCCTCTTAGAATTTTATATGCTTCTAAACAATTACCTGATAACTTCCTCCTGTCAAAGGAGAGAGATTGAATGTGTAATGCAGCTGTTGCTCGGTTAGTGAACAGCCCGACGTAACCACTGAATCCGGACAAACCAGTGGAGTTGCCCATTCAAACACGTAACTGCAGACTGATTTTCGCATCATTTTTGGGCTTCCCTGGATGGAAGAATACATAGGTCACTAAATGCACTGGTGATTTCAGACAATTACTGGTTACGCCGCCCAGAATGGGAGCCTATATTCAGGGATTGGTCTCCTGCTCGCACGAAGACTGGAAACCGGAGAAGAGGGTGGTGGGAGTCGGCGACGAACGCTGGATAAAGGGCCAGTTGGAATAACCTGGGATCTTATCTTCTGCGTCCTCACGGTCAGCTGCGGGAGGTGCCCCCGGGTCACGAAGGCTGAAGATGGCCGGGCGAGGAGTGACTGTTTGCAGGACAATCTGGATTGATGGCTGCAATGGGCCTTCATGGCCAGCAGCAGCTGGCACTTTGAAAATGGCACCAAAACCTGGCGACTCTTGCATATGGACTCAGTGGGCTGTTTCTATGCATATAGTATGCATACTATACTTGTGTATTGCAATAATCTTACTGATTTGTATGCAAAAATGAATTTCACTGTACCCTGGTACACTTGATAATAAAGAACCATTGACATTAAGGCAGTGCATCCCTTGGGTTAGTACTTACAAAAGGATCAAAACGTTTTTTCAATGCTTAATTTAGGTAATATGCCCTAAATGTAGGTGAGCAAGTTACTCACCAGGTCTACGTCCCTGACGCAGTGAAATATAATGAGGGAGTCGTAAGTCATTTTCTTGTTTGCTCGGCAAGTCGTGTTGCTGGTGAAAGAAACAAAAACCTCCTGCGTCGCCGAATTAATCCGTGGAGGCTCAGAGATATAACCAATCGCCTAAAATTGAATGAAAAAACAAATCAGTGAAACCAATGAAGGTGTTATCATATTTAGGTTAGGTTCTATTGTTGTCATGTGTACAGAGGTTTGGTGAAAATATTTTTTTTGGATGCTACCCAATCAGATAATACTATACATAAATACACTCAAGTCAAATTCAAGTACAATAGAGCAAAGGGGAAGATAGAAAGCAGAATACAGTTCTCAGCATTGTGGCGCATCAGTTCCATAGACAAACTCCAATGTCCACAATGGGGTAGAGGTGAATCGGGCAGGACACTAACTTATGAAAGGGCCGTTCAGAAGCCTAATAACGGAGAGCAAGAAACTATTCCTGTGTCTGGTGGTTCGAGCTTTTAAGCTTCTGTCCCTTTTGCCTGTCAGGAGCAATGGGGAGGAAGAATGAGAAGAAAAAAACCTTGTGCCACGCATCTCCTTTAAACTTTCCCCCCTCACCTTAAAGCTATGACAGCTCCACATTTCCACCCTGGGAAAAAGGTTCGGTCTCTCTGTCCAATCCAGGCCTCTCATAGTTTTGTTTAGTTGTATATGAAGTGGTTAAGGTGTGAGGGGCAGCCATTCATGCATTGATTAGCTCCATACACTCACCTTCCCGAAACACCTGCAAACTTGTTGATACTTGACCAGTTACATTTTATAGAAACTGGATATCTGGATTGCTCATTTAAGAGTGATGATTTGGACAAACGCGAATAGGTAAAGTATAGAAAGAAATTATCCCAGCATGGGAAAATTAGATTCACGTAAGTGGGAAAGGAGGTTGGCATGGACGTGGTGTGCGTCTGTGCTGTCCGACTCTTACGATTGGATCGGCCTCCACTACTTCCCTCACTGCAATCTAGACCCTAACCATTCCCTAAAGAAAACGTTTCTTCCATCAAACCCCTTCACTCCGTATCTCCCAACTCATTGACGGTGATGTCAATGGGAGGATTCAAAGGAAAACCGTTCAGGCTTCTCCATTCTATCCTCTCCCCTCTATTCTCTCCCCCCCCCCCCCCAAACTGAGTATCTCAATATAATGAGGTATACAAAACCGGCCTCAAGATCCACTTTCCCCAAATGCTGCTGCTACCAACTATGAACTTGCATCCAAGGGAATGGTTATCTGCTCAAGAAACTATCATGAATTTGGATAAAAGATCAGTGTTCCCAACTTCCTTCTTTCCCACCCAATAATGGTCTTCTCATCTAATTAAAGGAATTTCTGATAATTACCTACAAATCATGGATTAAATTGGCAATGAGCATTGAATGAATATATGCTAAAAAGGGCAGCCCATTGGTGTAGCTGGTAGGGCAGCTGCCATAGGGCGCCAGAGACCCAGGTTCCATCTTGCCCTTGGGTGTTATGTGTGGAGAAATCTCTATAATACTAAGTCTTCCTATTGCGAGACTCCTGACAGGCACCCGAAAAAGGGACCACATCACCCCGATTCTGGCCTCTCTCCACTGGCTCCCAGTGCTGTTCAGAATCAATTTCAAGCTCCTTCTTTATGTATACAAAGCCCTTAACAGGCTTGCCCCCACCTACATTAAAAATCTGCTTACCCACCATACCACCTCCAGGTTCCTCAGATCGGCCGACTTGAGGTTACTGACCATCCCGCGATCTAGGCATAAGCTCAGGGGCGAACGCGCTTTTGCGGTTGCAGCACCTAGACTATGGAACAGCATCCCTCTTCCCATCAGAACTGCCCCCTCCATCAACTCTTTTAAGTCTAGACTTAAAATCTAGAAATAAGTCTAGACTTAAAACTTATTTCTACTCTCAAGCCTTTCTTGAGGTCCTCTGAGGGAGTGCTGTATGTATGTATTTATGAATGTATTGTTGAGCTATGTATAGCATGTTAGTACCTGCACTAATGTAAAGCATTTTGGCCAACGAGAGTTGTTTTTAAATATGCTATAGAAATAAAATTGACTTGACTTGATGTATTGACTATTGTTTGTGATTGTGACAACCATCTTCCCACAATGTGTCTCTGTGTCAATCTGGTTTTCCTATCTTCTTCCAAACACTAGGCCACAGCCTTCCCATTTTCACACATCCTACTCACATTTTTCCCATGGTGGCGATAAACATCTTCCTGTCACATTTCCACCTATGTTTCCAAAGTTATTAATCGTTGAATTTTTAAAACCAGCCAAAACTGCCTTCTCACGGACAGCTTCCAGTCTTCTCAGTGATGATGTCACAATGCCAATCACAATGGGCTCCCAAGTTGCCGACTGCAATGGCATCACAATGGGACGTTGCCAACGGTAACGAGGTTGCTTCCCCATGATCCTAATGTTTGGCCACAAGGCAGGGAATGGGGAGGGCCAATTGGGGGGGGGAAACTCTCATCGGACCCCGCCACATCCCCCCCCTCCCCAACCGCCCTCCCCTCCTCGGGGTGAACGCCAACGCTGCACCCCCCCCCCCCCCCCGCCGCGTTGAGGGAGTAGATGCGAAAGTGGGATAATGTCAAACTAGCGAAAACAGGTGATTGATATTCGATGGGACTGTTTCCATGCTGCACCTTTTCAATTTAAAAATTGTAGGCTGTATCAGTACAGATCCAAGCAAGGGCATTAAAATGCACAAAATGTAGAAACATGGAACTGCAGATGTCGATTTATATCAAAGATAGACGCAACATGCTAAAGTAACTCAACAGGTCAGGCAGCATCTCTGGACGAAAAAGATGGGTAATGCTTCGGGTCGGGACCATCTAGACTGAATAAGGGGCCCAACCCCAATGCTATCCATCCTTTTTCTCCAGAGATACCACCTAACCCGCTGAGTTACTCCTGCATTCTGTATTTATCTTTTGTTCAAACGCACGTTCAGCTTACCACAGGCGATCCATCCACAGGATCCATACACACGGCAGAGCCAGGGGGGCAAGTAATCCCTGGCAGAGGAATCAGTGGCTGACAAAGGCTGATATAAAAGTCGGGCGAGTCACCTTGATCAGCCAAGTCCTCATCCTCTGCCATATAATACGCACTCTTCTGGAACAGAGGGCTCAAGTCAATGATTGAACTGCCATTCCTCACCGAACATCTCACCTGGCGAGAAAAATCAGGAAGTGCAAGAAAAAGACAAGTTATTTTGTAATAGGAAAGAAAACAAGCATGCCGAGCAGAGATACCAGCACTACTTATATAAACACTAAAAGAAGAGTAACATTTATTTAAGTTAACAATTACAGGAATTAAATGGAAATCCATGAGAATGTTTCTTTAAGTGATAATTATAGATTTTTAAGGTTACAGATTGCGAAGCCTCTGCAAAAACTACCTCGTGTTCACAGGCCAGCCGTGTGTGCCAAGAGAAATAGTGAGTGCATGTCTCATCATCCGAAGCCACCAGGACGGGACTGGTATCCGACCCCGTGCCACAGACGAAGCTAAAGATGCTGCGGTGACGCAGTGCACGGTTGCTGGAGCAGGGGTCACCCCCATTGTATGTCAGCCTCAGAACGTGGTCGATGTACGTCAGCTGGTTGCTGAAGTTGCCCGCGTTGATCGCGCTCTTGCCTTCCGTGATGCACACACCTGCGCAACAAGAATCGTGTCAACAGCAGTGCTCACAAATGCAACGTCAGGTCCTCAAACACACACACCAACAGCTCGTGGGTCCAAATGAAGGGCCCCCGAGAAGTCACCCATCCATGTCTGCAGAGATGCTACCCGACCCATTCAGTTACTCCAGCACTTTGTCTTTTTAAAAAAAATAAACCAACACCTGCTGTTCCTATTATGTACAACAGCTTTTGTTATGGGCATTTGTTTAAAACATGCCGCTACGCTTCAAAGGGTGCTTTAGCGAACTGAAGCAGGCTCCGTTCACACAGACAGTAATGATAATTTCCCCATCAGTCCCAAAATTGAGGAAATTAAGGAAGCTGATCATGGAACATAGTACGACATTAGAACAGGCCCTTTGGCCTATAATGTCCATGCCATGTTACCTAATCTCCTCTGCCTGCATGTGACATACATCACTCCATTCCCTGCGCATTACGTGTATAACAAAATTCATTTTGAATGCAACTATCGCATCTGCCTCCACCACTCCTGGCATTCCAGCTCCCACCACTCTCTAAAAATTAAACTCGTTCTGCCCTTCCACTTTAAATTTTGTCCTTATCACCTTAAAGCCATGGCCTCAAATTTTTGATGTTTCCACCTGGTGGAAAAAGTTTCTCTGTCTACTCTATCTATGCCTCCAATAATTCTGTATTAAGGTCCTCCACTGATATTCCGGCAATTTATGGTTTGTTATCTCCTTTAACCCAGACAAAATTATGAAAGCGCACTTGAAATTCTCCCCAGAGGATCCCCCGAAAATGTGGTGCACAGGCTGGGTGAGGCAGCAGATCTCAATCTCATCAGGACTTCCGCAGCTAATCGGTGGGTCGAATTTGTCCCCAAGGCTGGAACTCCGGCCCGGCCAGAGTCGGCAGATCCGTTCCCACAGCCAACTTCCTCGGCCCGCCAACTTGTTAACCGGTGCCCAGGCTGGCCATGCAAGAAATGCAAGTTTTGTTGTAAATTTAATTTACACATTTGATTTATTTACATTTCTAGCAGTCCATGGTGGTTTAGAGACACAGGTGGAGCATAATTAGTGGGTCAGATGAATATTGTTGTATCTTTATTAGATTAACTCTATTGGCCCAGTGTAGATTGGTTACTCCACTCTAACCAATTGTAGTGCTTTATTAGTAGAAGCTCCACCTACTATACGGTTTAAATTATCAGAACTCAGCTCATACTGACATATTCGAGTGGCATGGAAAACACTATCTTGTTCTCGTTGACTCTTATTCGGGCTGGTTCGAAATTGACCTACTCCAAACCATCACATCCGACGCAGTCATCCAAAAGTTGTCACGCTACTTCTCCGTGCACGGCACCCCTGCACGTTTCCTGTCTGACAATGGCAGTCAGTTCACCAGCCAGTTTTTCAAAAACGTTGCTCAACGATGGGATTTTCGCCATGTCACCAGCAGCCTTGAATTTCCACAGTCCAACAGACTCACAGAACGGGCAGTCCGTAGCACTAAACAATTGATGGAATGCTCACACCTTGCTAAATCTGACATGTACTTGGACCTGCTCAACGTAAGGAACATTGCCCATGACCCAATACTGGGGTCTCCAGCCCAACGCCTGATGTCTCGGCAGACCCGTGCCGCCCTGCCCCGTGCCCCAGCAGCTGCTGCAGCCACAGGTCCGTTCACCTCACGTTGTCCAGAAGCAACTCCAGCTGAAACGCGATGTACAGAAACGATCTTTCAACAAGTATAGCAAACCACTTAAACCCCTCTCCAGTGGGCAAGTTGTTCACCTTCAGACCAACAAGGGCTATGGCCATTTGGGTCACATTCACAACCCTGCCAAGGAGTCGCGCTCCTATCTGGTAAGCGCCGACGGAGGCCTTTACAGACGCAACTATCAACATCTCCTTCCTGTGAAGGAACCACGTCCTGCAGTCTTGTATCCAGAGCTCATGCGTCTGATGTACCATCCTACTGTCAAACTGTCTCCTTCCTCGCGCTCTGCTGCAGAGCACCCACTGACCATGCCCCCTACGACCTCACCACAACGTTCAGCGTCCCGCTCGCCGGCTTTGCCGCCTCTACCCTGCCCCCCCCTCCCCCATCTTGACACACCCCCAATCCTTTCCACTCGTCACTTTAATTTCATGTTTCATGTATTTTGTGTTTTATGACTGTTGGCAGATCAATTTCCCTCCTGGGATAAATACAGTTATATTGTATCGTAAGCTCGAGGAACAACCCTGCCACAAGGAGAGAACAGTGTAGATTCACTGCAAAACTACTGCAATGCAGCAGACTAACTGCCAACGCAAGTTAGTAGAGGTTGTATAATACGTACCAACATTATCACCTGTACACCCAGCGTTCTCCACACGATCGCAAACATTCAGGCGAATTATTTTGCCTCGGATTTTACTGTCATATACAATGTGGCCCTGTCTGGTTCGCAACGAGTTCAGATCATATAGGTGTCCTGGGGTATATAAAAAGACAGCATGGGGAAAACACCTCCAACAGGTAAGTCAGCAGAATGTATTCATGTGCCATTGTTTAGTTAAAATACAAGCAAACATTTGATGACATTAAAAAAAGTCAATAATTTAAAGATATCTACACAAAACATTTGTGTAGAGTAACGTAGAACTGCAAACCTCAAATAAACCATTTTATATATAAAACAAACTGAAGTTCCAGTGCAATGCAAGCTTTAAATAACAGAGATAACATGGCCTGCAAATAATTGGCATAACGCATTCAGAAGGCGGTGGGTATGCGGAACAAGCTGCCCAGAAGGGGTAGTTGAAGCTGGTACTGAAACATTTTAAAGACATTTGGAGAGTTACGTGGATAGGAAAGGTTTAGAGGGATATGGGACAAATACGGGCAGGCTGGACTAGCGTAGATGGGGCATCTTGGTTGGCATGGGCAAGTTGTGGTGAAGAGCTTGTTCAATGTTGTATGACTTTATGACTGCGGGGAAGGGGGACTAGCTTAGGTGGGCACCTTGGTAAGCGTGGATGAGTTGGGCTGAAGGGTCTGTTTCCATTGATATGACTAACTCTAGAGGTCTATTTTAGTCTGTAGCTGGACAAGTACTTCACTGCTCAACCCTTTTTGTCCAAACCTTTGTGGAATCGTATTTACACACCAATCTCTGGTTGGGTATTTAGAAAGGAACGACGAAACGTTTGCTTACCTGTAACGGGATTAGTTACCATGCATTGATTGTGGACGTTCTTGGTCACAGGACAGGCAGTAGCAGTAAACCACAGAAACGTATACTTGCAATCTTCAATGGCAGTGATCAAATATGGCTTTGTGTTCTGCAAAGAAAGTGCCATTTTCACATTTTGTTTCTGAACATTTTGCAATTAAAGTTGATCTGAGAGTTGTCAAACAGCTGACAATAGACATCTGTCTCCAGAACAAGCTTCCAAAAGCCAATTATATTTTGGGGCAAGCCCATCCTCAATGGGCTGAATGGCCTAATTCTGCTCCTGTGTCCTATGGTCTTATCCCCAGGAAAATGCAAAATGCTGGAGGAACTCAGCAGGCCAGGCAGATTTATTGCCATATGTACAGGAACAGAACAATGCAAGTAAGAATTACATTGTTCAGCTTTGGTACATATATGCAATAAAACACTCTTGAAATCGGTAGAGGAAATGGACAGGGGACGTTTCGGGTTGGAACCCTTATTCAGGGTCTCCCCCTCTGTGCACCAGCAGCTGCAGTTCCTTGCGTCTCCAAAGCCCATCCCCAGGTTCAGTTACACGGCCTATGTAAGAAGGAACTACAGATGCGGGTTTAAACCGAAGATAGACACAAAAAGCTGGAGTAGCTCAGCAGGACAGGCAGCATCTCTGGAGGCAAAGAATGGGTCTGAAGAAGGGTCTCAACCCGAAAAGTCACCCATTCATTCTCTCCAGCTGCCTGTCCCGCTGAGTTACTCCAGCTTTTTGTGTCTATCTTCAGTTACACGGCCTTCTGTGCATGGCCTTCTGTACTGGCAAGAATTCAACCAAGCAAATTCAATTGCTTTCTCACGTGCCTTGGAGGCTGAAGGGAGACCTGATAGAAGTATAAAAAGTTGAGAGGCATAGACCGGGCAGACAGTCAGAACCTTTTTCCCCAGGGAAGAAATGTCAAAAGTCTAGTGAGCATAGTTATAAGGCACGAGGGCCAAAGTTTGTGCATGAATGAAAAAAAATAAAGACAGAAAGTGGCGGGTGTGTGGAGCACGCCGTCAGGGACGGTGGTGGAGGCGGTGGACATAAGTGACATTTAAGAGGTTTTTAGATAGGCTCACAGATTTACATGGAATGGAGGGGTATGGATCATGTACAGGGAGGTAACAATGGATAGGTGACATTTCAGGTCGAGACCTTTCTTCAGAGTGGAAGTAGCATTTTTTTTGTATTAACCAGCATCTGTAGTTCCTTGTTTCTATATCTTGGCATTGTCGGCACATACATTGTGGACTAAATGGTCTATACTATGTTCCCAAACAGTATAATGTGTTTCCTACACAAGTTCAAGTTGCGTTACATAAGTAGAATTAGGTCGTTCAGCTCATCAAGTCTACTCCGCCATCAATTCTATCATGGCTGATCTATCTTTCCCTCTCAACTCCATTCTCCTGCGTTCTCTCCATAACACCTGACACTTGTACTAATCATGGATTTAACACATCTTAATTTCTATTTAATGACAACAAAATCCCTGCTCCCAAAATGAGACTTACGATTGCGTTCTTATCACATTTGAAGCGTATGGTTGTGGTTTTATTGCGAATCCCATCAGGACATTGGTCCCCATTGTCGTACTGTAGGACAAGCAGACCGGACTGCTCCCACCTCGGCCCACCAGCCACCTCCCCCAGACTGGTGAACTTGCTGCCAACCTTCAGGCAGGCAGCTGCTTGCAGGGGACAGTCCCATCCGCCTACAAACATAAAACATGTTTCATTAACGTCTGAGAAGCAACCTGCATCCGTTCCCCCCTCCCAATATCCATCAATGAACAACCAACACAAGGCTGGGTCAAAAAAGCAGAACGGTGGAAGAATGCAACAGATTAAGTAGCATTTGTGGAAGCAAAAAAAAGACTTTTAGATAGGCTTTTTATGCAGGGAAGGAGGGATGTGAGACCATAGATCGTAAGGCATAAGAGCAGGATTAGACCATTCAGCCCATCGAGTATGCTCCACCATTCCATCACGGTTGATCTATTTTTCCCTCTCAACCCCATTCTCCTGGCTTCTTCCCGTAATTTTTAACACCTTTCCTAATCAAGAACCTATCATTCTCCTCTTTTAAATTAGTCAATTACTTGGCCTCCCCCATTGTCTGTTGCAATGAATTCCAGATTCACCACCCTCTCCTGTCCTCTCTGGTCCTAGACTCTCCCACTAGTGGAAACATCCTCTCTACATCCACTCTAGAGGCCTTTCATTTCTCAGTAGATTTCAACGAGGTCCTCGTCTCATCCTTCTAAACTCCAGCAAGTGAAGGCACAGAGCAATCAAACGCTCCTCATATGTTAACCCAATCATTTCCATGATGCAGGCAGATAAGATTTGGTTTTGGAATCATGGTCAGCTTAGACATTGTGAGCCAAAGGATCCTGTTCCTGCGCTGCACTGTTCCATGCCGACCTAGATCGAAATCAGGTCAGAGAGGGGAAGAAAACATCCTCAAAGTGGGCACACCTTCAAAATAATTTGTAGTACAACTGTAGCATTAAGATGATGTCTTTATACAACAGAAGGCAGCCCTTTTAGCACCTTCAAAGAATGGTTTTACATTGGCCGATCAAGCCTCATCTGTGTACTCACCATTCTGTGGAACCAGTGACTTGCAGACATTGATGTAGTACGTCTGCACAATGCCTGCATGCTGCTCCATCTCCCAGTTCTCTTGGGACTGTGATAAAGAAGAGAGGTCATAGGAACTCCCATCGCTGCCCCTGAAAGAGATGTACATATTAAGTCGCCTTGCATAGGTTGACAGCATGTTGGGGCAGTTTTGCCTCCAACTACAGAGAAATCCACTGGTCCCAGCCCAGAGCTCCCTGAAAGTGGCAAAGCAAGTAGACTGTTACTGCATGGACGTTGGCTATTATTGCATCTGCTTCTAACTTCTTATAAACACTGCATTCTACAAAACCTTGTAAATTCTCAATTCACCTCCAGTTCTTTTGCGAGAAGGATGCAGGGACTTCAGAGAGGGGGCAGATGAGGTTTATCAGAAAGTTGCCTGGATTAGAAGGTCTTGGTTGGACAAACTTGGACTAGAAGCCATAGGTTTAAGGCGAGGGGGACAAAGTTTAAAGGAGATATGCAGAGCAAGTTTTGTTTTCGTCCACAGAGGACGGCGGGGCATGGATCGTGCTCCTGGGTTGCTGGTGGAGGCAGATACGACAGTGGTGTTTAAGAGGCTTTTAGATAGGCACGTATAGAGGAAATTATGGGATGTGGATCACATACAGGCAGGTGAGATTAGTTTATCTGAGCATCATCTTCGGCATCATTGTGGGTTAAAGGGCCTGTTCCCGTGATGTACTGTTTAAGCTCTACGCACAGAGTTCTGACAAAAGACCTTTGACCTGAAACATTAACTGTTTCTCATCGATATATGCTGACCTGCTGAGTATTTATAGCATTTGCTGTTGTTATTTTAGATTTCCAGCATCTGCAGTTTTTGGCTCAAGAAATGCACTGGAAATTACTTTGAAATATTGCCAGCGGAGTTCTCCAGTAAAGGAGAGCTCCTCCTCCACAACAATGCACACTGGTAGATGCGGTGCTCTGAATCTACGTCCACAATCACTGGGTTTGACAGCCCAGGCAGGAGAGTATCACTGAAGCCCACTGCAGCTTGAACAAGTAAATGGCAGTAGCTCCAGCGTTCAACAGTCGCATCAGAGCTACAATCACTTCAAAAAAGTTGTGACATCATGATGCATCTGTACAAGTCATTGGCGAGACCACACTTGAAGTACTATGTGCAGCCCTGCTACAGGGATGTCACTAAGTTGGAAAGAATGCAGAAGATATTACCTGAGCTTGAGGGCTTTTGGGGAGAGGTTGGATTGGCTGGGATTTTTTTCTTTGGGGCATTGGGGGCTGAAGGGTATTGAGGTGTATGAGATCATTTTCGGAGGGGGCGCTGCTCTGGCAGCAGCCATGTCATGCAGCTCGTCAGTTTTTCAACCTTTTTTTAATTTTTTTAGTATGTTTTAAAGTCTGTATTTAATGTTTCTTTGTGTGTTTTGTGTGGGGGGTGGTGTGGGGGGGTAAGGGGGGAACCGCTTTGGTCGCCTCCTCCACGGAGAGGCGACTTTTTCCAGGTCGCCTCCCCCGTGGCCTAACATCAAGGATCGACGCGGCCTTTCCCGGAGACGCGCCCGGGGCTTCAGCGGCGGGCGCAGCGTGGACTCTCGGCGTGGAGCGGGTGAGCCCTCGCTGGAGGGGAGCGCTCCGTTTCGCTGGCCCGGGGCAGCCGGCAGCCTGAAGCCGCGGTCTGCAGAGCTCCAGCTGGTGCGGCGTCTACAGCCCGGGATCTCACGTTGGGGACCCGGGGGAAGAAGAAGCCATCACTGCCGGCCCGCGGCCGCCTTCTACCGCGGGGCCGGCATGGACTTACCATCACCCCTGGAGGGGAGCTTCGACCGCCGGCCCTGCAGTCTATGGTGCTTCTGGCTGCAGCGGGGACTTAAATCTTGACCGCCGGTCTGTGGCCTACAACAACTTAAAGCCGCGGTCTCCGGTGAGGAAGAGCCGATCCTGGACTGACTCTGGACTCTGGTCCTGACCACGGGGGGGAAATGGAGGAGGACTGGCCAGATTTTGTGCCTTCCACCACAGTGATGAATGCTGTGGTGGATGTTTGTGTTACAGTTTTATTGTGGTTGTGTGTTCTTTATTATTGTATCGCTGCAGACAACCCAAATTTCCACCAGCCTGGCTGTGTGGCAATAAATTATATCTAATCTAATCTAATCTAATCTAATCATGAGGAGCACGGATAAAGTGAATGCTCAGTCTTTTTCTCCCAGGGTAGAGAATTCTAAAAACGGAGGGCATAGGCTTAAAATAAAGGAAATGTTTTTAGGGTGACCTCGGGGACAACGTTTCCACTCAGAGGGTAGTTTGTATCTGGAGTTAGTTGCTGGAAGTATCTGCAGAAGCAAATACAAATATATTTATTTTTTAATTTGGATTGGTTATATCCTTTCAGGATCAAACTTGGGTCTCTGGAGCAGCAAGGCAACAGATCCATCAGTTGCGCCACCGTGCAGATTAATGAAACCAATTAGAGCAAGAGGTCATGGATAGGAAAGATTTAGAGGGATATGGGCAAAACACAGCCAGGTGGGACTAGCGTAGATTGGGTATCTTGGTCAGCATCGGCAAGTTGGGCCAAAGGGCCCGTTTCCCTTCTGCATGACTGAGGTATGGACAGGAAGGAAAGAGAGCTGTGGGTCAAATGAGACTAGCCCAATATGCCAACGGTCAGTGTGGGCAGTGGGGCCCATTCTTTATAGCAGAAGCCTGCCAATGTATTAGCCACCCAAACACTACAGTACAACACTTAAAGGCGTTTTTTAAAAATATTAGCTAGAAGTTAATTAAAATAAAACATACCTGACAGTACAGTCAATGGACCTGAAAGGTGGGCAAGCATATGATGTATGCCATTCAAAGAGGTAAGTGCAATCTGGGGTTTCCCTCAAAAACACCGGAATGCCCTGCGGGAAGAGGACATAATGTGAACTTGCATATACTCTCGCATTTTAAAGTGAAAGCCAAGTTCAAGTTCAAGTGAGTTTATTGTCATGTGTTCCTGATAGGACAATTCTTGCTTTGCTTCAGCACAACAGAACACAGTAGGCATTGACTACAAAACAGATCAGTGCATCCATATACCATTATATAAATATATACACACATGAATAAATAAACTGATAAAGTGCAAATAACAGATAATGGGCTATTAATGTTCAGAGTTTTGTCCGAGCCAAGTTGAATAGCCTGATGGTTGTGGGGAAGTAGCTATTCTCGAACCTGGTCGTTGCAGTCTTCAGGCTCCTGTACCTTCTACCCGAAGGAAGCAGGGAGATGAGTGTGTGGCCAGGATGGTGTGGGTCCTTGATCCCCAGGTGCTCCAGTTTCCTCCCACACTCAAAAGACGTACAGATTTGTAAGTTTATTGGCTTTGACCTTCTTCTTCTTGCGTATGGTGTGCACAGCCTAAAGTTGTAGGACAACTTGTTCTATTTGATCATATTTGCTTGTGCACACCAGCTTGATTGCATTCGTCGAAACAGGGTGAACCTCGTGAAGGTTGCAATCTCCCACTCCATTGGCTTTGATCAAAATTGTAAACTGTTCCTAGTGTGTAGGATAGTACTAGTGTATGGGGATCACTGGTCGGCATGGACTAGGTGGGCCGAAGGGCCTGTTTCCGTGCTGTATGCTAAACATTGTAGTGCACCAGTTCCATAGACAAAGTCTGATGTCCACACTGGGGCAGTGGTGATTAATTAGCAGCATTAAATCAATGTGCAATGTTAAGATACTTACTGGAGTTTGTCTGTGATCACAATAAAACATGATGGCCGTTGATCGTTCATACACATTATGGCAACTATCTCCTCTGGTGTAGTTTATCATTATCAATCCATCTTCGTAGGTTAGGCGCTGAGTAAACCGCCCTTTAATAAAAAGTTATTTTAATATAAATCATGATCAGCACAGAACAACTGGTTAAAATGGCCAAAATGAGCAGCTCAAAACTAGGTCATATGGATTGTTAAGTAATTTTAACCAAGCAATCAAAAATAGAAAATTTACCAAGGGCCATTCCAATAACAAATTGAAATGTTAAATCTCTCTTGCTGTATATGATGCCCAAGAGCATAAGCAATATTTTAAATAATTTTTCAGTATTCATATTTAGGGCAATCCTAAACAATGGCCTGAATACTAAATTTGTTGTAAAAGATTCTCAATATCAACTTCCATAACTTTAAGGTCAGATCCAAGATTCTGATACAGAATATTATAATGAATGCAAGGAACTGTAGATTGTGGAACCTTTTCATAAAACACAAAGTGCTGGAGTAACTCAGCAGATCAGGAAGCATCTGTGGAAGGAATGAATATGCAACGTCTTGGGTTGGGCCCCTCTTCAGACTGAACGACAACCGAAGGAAGGGCCAAGATCCACAACGTCACCTGTCCATTCCATCCACAGATGCTTCCTGACATGCTAAGTTACTCCAGCACTGTGTTTTATAAATCATAATGAGTGATTAGGATCCCCCAGATAGATTTGATGGAGCTCTACATACAGAGCAAATTAAATTTGCAGCATCAACTAAAATAGTACCTGGCACAAGGAAGTACTCTGTCCACTGAACACAAACATTAAGGTGTTCATAAGTTGACATGTTGGCCTCCCACCTATCATTTCTATCCCAAGGGGTATGTTCCATGGATATCCCACAATTCTTGTGCATAAGGAATAAGAAAATGAAATTAAAGACCAACAAGAATGCCAATGCTCGACTTCCTTAAAAACTGATGGTAGACAGCCAAGTGTGATGGAGCAAGTTACACTAAACATCCCTCGTACTGGTGAACCTTTACCTTGCACTGAATGGGGTCTTTGTGAAGCTGGCAAAATCATTGGATAATAATTGTGCGCAGTTCTGGTCATCCCATGACAGGAAGGATGTGTCTGAAGAAGGGTCTCGATCTAAAAAGTAATCTATTCCTATTCACCAGAGATGCTGCCTGACCTGCTGAGTTACTCCAGCACTTTGCATTTATATTTGATGTAAACCAGTACCTGCAGTTCCTTCCTGCACAGGATGTGGAGGTTTTGGAGAAGGTGCAGAAGAGGTAACAATCCAAACCTTTGCCTATCCATGTTCTCCAGAAATGCTGCCCGACTCAGAGTTACTCCAGCACTTTGTGTCTTGTTTTGTAAACCAGTGTCTGCAGTTCCTTAACAACATTTAACCAAAATGCTGCAGATCCCATGGGATGGACAGCTCCACTCCAACAAAGAATCCGCAAGGTGGGTGGAGGGACGTGGAAGTGGACCTGCTGGGCTTATATCTAAGTATTCTGCAGGGAAAGATGTTTCAGGAATGGAAAGCTGGGGATCCATGAATCCGTCTGCACGATGGGATGGTGGTCGAGAGACTCAACAGCGGCAAGCTTCTGAGCACCAACCATTATCTCAGTAACTGTGAATTTCTACAGATATTGTTTTAGTTGCACTGTAGTCTTTGGTTTTTACAGCATTAAGGTTATTAGGAAACACTAAATGCTGGAGTAACTCAGGGGGACAGGCAGCATCTCTGGAGAGAAGGAATGGGTGACGTTTCGGGTCAAGACACTTCATCATTCTGAAGAAGGGTCTCGACCCGAATCTTCGCCCATTCCTTCTCTCCAGTTACTCCAGCATTTTGTGTCTACCTTCGATTTAAACCAGCACCTGAAGTTTTCCTACACAAGGTTACTAGTATTATTGATTAGTGTACTACAAGTATTGTATATTTATTTGTGTGCTATTGCATTAATGGGCCTGTTAATCTGCAGCGTGCATGAATTTCATTATTCTGTTGCGTTACATATGGCAATCAAACACTCTTAACTCTTGCTACCATACTTGATGTCTAACCCACAGCATTCTGTGTGTTCTGGTTTCAAGCATGACATTGTATAATAAAGTATCAAGATACATCACTGCATGGACGCCAAGTGCCAAGAGTTCCCTTCCGGGGGAATGATAAACCTTTAGGCAGTGATTAGCTTCCATTCACCAAAATCATTCTTCCCCTTCAAGAGAAAAATAGACAGCTTCCCTTGAAAAGCATCAACTTGTATCGGTACATGAAAGGGAAAACACACCAGCAATCTTGTGAGAGTCTCCTTTCTCCTGACATGCCGAAACAGCATTTGCCTGGAGTCCTGTATCGCTCCCACACTGGAAGTCTCTCAATTGGTCACAAACACGGAAGTGGTATGTGTACTCATCAACCTTGACACTATAATCTTCATTAGCAAGTGGGTGCAGGTCGAGTACGTAACCATACTTGGGGTCCTTAACCTGACAGTTTTCACCTGTGGGGCAAGCACATCCTTGTTAGTCTTACATATTGCAGTCTCCAATTCTCGCTTCATACCTCCACAGTTTGCATTAATCATTTAATTTCAGTTTTAACTAAACATTTCCCATTCTATTGCAGTTCCATGAAGGCCTATTAACTATTAGGGGGAATGCACAGTCTTTTACTCAGGGTAGGGGAATCAAATAAATCAGAGGACATGGATTTAAGTTGAGAGGAGCAAGATTTAGTACGAACCCGAGGTGCAACTTTTTCACTGAGAGGGTGGTGGATATATGGAATGAGCTGTCAAGAGGATGTAGTTGAGACAGGATTTACTTGGATAGGTAGGTACTTGGATTGTAAATCTTAACTCTCGAGGCAAGGCAGGGGAAGCTTCAGCCTTGCAAAGGAATAGATACATCTACAATACGCACATTACTCCCTTTATCATGTATCTGTACATAAATTACTCAATTGTAATTGTGTATTGTCTTTCCACTGACTGGTTACCATGCAGCAAAAGCTTTTCACTGTACCTCGGTACACATGACAATTAACTAAATTCAACTGAGAGTCAGAGTCAGAATCATACAGCACCCAGGTCCCTTAGTCCAACTTGTCCATGCCGACCAAGTTGCCCCATCCGCATCACTTCCACCTGCTCACGTCTGACCCTTATCGTTCTAAATCTTTCCTATTCATGTACGTGTCCAAATGTGTTTGAAATGTCGTTATAGTACCTGCCTCAACTATCTCATCTGGCTGCTCATTCCATATACTCACCATACTCTGTGTGAAAAAGCAGCCACTCAGGTTTCTATTGCATCTTTCCTCTCTCACTTTAAACCATGTCCTTTGGCTCTCGATTCCCCAACCCAGGTTAAAAGACTGCGTGCATTCATTGTAAACTATGATGATGATGATGATTGGAATCTAACTGAATAAAACGGGTATATACAGGTATGTAAAATAATTAATGATCCACTTTTAGTTCATATGTCATAGAAGCAAAATTAGGCCATTTGGCCCATCAAATCTATACCGCCATGCAATCTTGACTGATCTATCTTTTCTTCTCAACCCCATTCTCCTGTCTTCTCCCTAAAACCCTTGACACTCTTACTAATCAAGAATCTGTCAATCTCTGCTTTAAAAATACCCAATGACACATGGTTCTTGTCCCTGATGGAACAAAATTGAAAGGCCCATCACGGAAGAATATAATTTAACTTAAAAATGTGTTATACTGTCAAATGCACAAACTGTTACCTTGGGCCCTACGAACCGGACATGCAGCAGGTGTACGCCACACAAAAAGAAACTCGCACTCTTCTTCATCTTCAAACACTGGGGAGCCCTGCAATGGAAGAAAGCAAAGTTACCTTAAAATTCAGCAAGCCAAATTGGAAAGGTGCATCTCTGAAAACGGATCCCGAAAATGTTTTCCCTCAAATCAACCACAAAGTTTGTCTGTTTAGATAATTGATTCAATGTGGCGTCAGCAGTCAGGGACCTTAATTGAGCCGAGAATGTGGAAGCCAAGACTGTTCAAGGCAATTTAAGAAGTACACAAAATCACACACAGTTTTGATGACGCCAATGAGGAAAAGAGTTTCCACACAGGATCATCCAGATAATTAGGTTCAAGGAACATCTAGAGGATTCTCAGAATCTAGTCTTTTTCCTTACAAACTTTCTTTTAATTTCAAAAATAAAAATTATTCAGAACCAAAATGAACAAAACAAAAACTCTTCATACATTCTCTATACATTCAAGTGTCACTCAGTAGTGTTTGCACTCGCCTTTAAAGAAAACACCCTTGCCACTCTGGCAAGTAGATAAGGATTTGTCGACACAATTTGTGGGACGAAGTGCCTGTTCCTGTGCTGTACTGTTCTATGTTAAAGGACCACAGAAACAATTTTCAAAAGGGAAATCAATATATACTTCAAAAGGATACATTAGTTGGGCTATGGAGAGGAGCAAGGAAGGAAGACATTATTTTGAAGCACCAATATCCCTCCAGGGATGAATAAAGTTTTATTGTATCATAATACAGGCAGACTACCTAAACAATTTCTCTTCATTCGGCCTTTGTCCAACAACCTGCCAGTCAAAACCCCCCATGTCGGTATCCACCCATCACTTGCCAGGCATTCTCATGCCTCCATCTCCCTCCCTCCTCTCACCACAATCAGACTGAAGGGTCGTGATCCAAAACTACACCTATCCATTTTCTCCAGAGATGCTGCCCGACCTGCTGAGTTACTCCAGCACCATCTTACATTGTCATCCAGCATTTGCAGTACCATGTTTCTACTCTATGATTAGGTGCAGATGAATTTATGTTTATGTTTATTATTGTCACATGTACAGAAGTGCGGTGAAAAGCTTTGTTTTGCATGCTATCCAGCAGATCAGATAATACGAAGTTAGACACAAAAGACACAGAGCATCTCCGGAGAGAAGGAATGGGTGACATTTTGGATCGAAGTGTCCTGAAGAAGGCCTCTTCAGAAGAAGGATCTAGACCCGAAAAGACACCCATTCCTGCTCTCCCGAGATGCTGCCTGTCCTGCTGAGTTACTCCAGCATTTTGTGTCTATCTTCCGTTTAAACCAGCATCTGCAGTTCCTCCCTACACAGATCAGACAATACTGTACATCAGTACAATCAAGTCACACTCAAGTACAATAGATAGAGCAAATGACAAGATACAAACTGCATCTGAAAAAAACTAAGGAATTCAATGAATGAAGCACGATCACAGGCACTCGCACACCACTTCACACTAGAGGCGGCACGGTGGCACAGCGGTAGATTTGCCGCCTTACAGCGCCCGAGACTTGGGTTCGATCCCGACTACAGATGCTGTCATAGACTGATATTGCGTGGAAATAGGCCCATCGGCCCAACTTGCCTACAAGTCCCAGCTACACTAGTCCCACTATGTATCGGTACGGAATTTGTACGTTCTCCCTTTGACATTGTGGGTTTTCTCCAAGATCTTCGGTTTCCTCCCACACTCCAAAGATGTACAGACTTGTAGGTTTTAATTGGCTTGGTACAAGTGTAAATTGTCCCTAGTGTGTGCATGGTAATGTTAATGTGCGGGGATCGCTGGTCGGTGCGGACTCGGTGGGTCGAAGGGCCTGTTTCTGCGCCGTATCTCAAAACTAAACTCGTGCACTAGTATTTCTAGAAATCAAAATGTGGAAACAAGGAACTGCAGATGCTGGTTTATAAAAAAAAGAGAAAGATGGAGTAACTCTGCAGGTCAGACAGCATTTCCAGGAGAACATGGATAGGTGATGTTTTGGGTTAGGACCCAAGGTCTGAAGAAGAGTCCCGAACCAAAATGTCACCCATCCATGTTCTCCAGGGATGCTGCCTGACCCGCTGAGTTGATCCATCTTTCTCTTTTTTTATACACCAGCATCTGCAGTTCCTTGTTTCCTCTTCTAGAAAATAAGTTCTGAACATTAAACCCCAAGTTGCACCATTTAACGCCCATTAACACAGCTTAGTGCATTTCTCACAATGCATTTGTGATATACACAAAGTGCTGGAGCAACTCAGCAGATCAGGCAGCATCTCTGGAGAAAAGGAACAGATAACATTTCGGCTCAGGGTCCTTCTTCAGGTGACATTCCACCCGCTCCTTTTCTCCAGAGATGCTGCCTGACCCGCTGAGTTACTGCAGCACTTTGTGTCTATCTTCGGTATAAACCGGCATCTGCAGTTCCTCCCAACGCATCTGTGATATGGTCCGAAGCACGTCTCAGAAAATGCCCATTCCTTCTCTCCAGAGATGCTGCCTGTCCCGCTGAGTAACCCCAGCATTTTATATCTACCTTCAGAAAATTATAAACTTACCGAGACTTCATCACATTGGAAGAGGATATGTGTGGAATATCGCCGACCGTCTTTGCACTCGTCACCGTTCAGATAAACAATACTGATGGAGCCGTCAGTTCCCGCCTGTGGGCGCATCTGAACATAGCCCAGGTTCTGACTTTTATCAGCGTACTTTACACAAGATCCAATAGCACCACCTGCAGAGTGAAACACCACACTATTTAAACTGTAGCTATGATGCAGCTTTATAGGACTCCTGGAACGTGGCAACACCACAGAGTGGGAAAGAAGACGTATGGTACACTCGTCTTCATTGGTTGAGCATTGAGTATAAGAGCCAGTTAGTCATGATGCAGCTTTATAGTAATTTGGTTTGGCCGCATTTGGACTATTGTAAGCAGTTCTGGCCACCATTACCTGAACAATATAGTGGCTTTGGAGAGGGTGCAGAGGAGGTATATCAGAATGATGCCTAGATTGGGGGTATTAGATCCAGGGAGAGGTTAGACAGACTTGAATTGCTTTCTATGGAACACTTTGGAAGGGGTACAGATGGAGATTACCAGAATGATGCCTGGGTTTGGGGGTATTAGTTACAGGGAGAGGTTGGACAAACTTTGGATGTTTTTTCTTAATTTACTGGACTTTGTTTTGTGTGTTACATTATGTTATCTATTGAGTACCTGTGTTTCCAGACCTCTAATGCTGCTGCAAGTAAGAATCTCATTGTTATTTTTCTGTATATATGACAATTAAACACTCTTGACGATTATGTTTAATCAAGTACCATTGAACAAGTCTCGGCATGGACGAGTTAGGCTGAAGGGCCTGCTTCCATGCTGTATGACTGTGCCATTAGAAGTGAATGCTTGTCAGCTTCACTGGCCTACCTGATGTTTATGCTCACCTGGACAACCGTCAACTGGAGGCAAAGGTTTGCAGACATTTAGATAAAATGTACGATTCTTCCCGTCTTCAGCTGTGTCGATGGCAATCCAAGGACCGTTGTCCTTTGCAAGCTCACTCAGATCGTATTCGTTACCGGCTACATCTGAAACCATCCAACAGAGAAAACTCACTGCACATGCCAATGAAATAACATTCCCTTGCCAGCAGATTTTTAGCGCAGAGGAACCCGACTGTCAAATGTATTAATATTTCCCCATTACAAGCACAAACCAGATTTTTGTAAGTAAAGTAAAGCTTCAATTCAATTCAAATGTAATATAATGATCTGATGAGACTTTAAACTTTAGAGATACAGCACAGAAACAGGCCCTCCGGCCCACCAAGTCTGTGACAACCAGCTATTATCCCATACATTAGCACTACCCTACACACTTAAGACAATTTACAATATTACAGAAGCCAATTAATTAACCTATAAACCTGTATGTCTTTGTAGTGTGGGAAGATACCGGAGCACCCAGAGAACAACAATGCTGTCACACGGAGAATGTACAAATTCCGCACTGACAGAACCCGTTGTCAAGATCAAACCCGAGATCTCTGGCGCTGTCAGGCAGCAGCTCTACGCTTCGCCACTTTGCCGCTAACAGTGGAAAAACATGCACTACATTATTATGGAGTACGTCAGAGAGCAGCTTTTGCCGAGATCGTACAAGAGGTGAAAAGAATGACCAGAAAATCTCTCTGATCGTCTTACTAAAATACAGAAGGCTGTTCATTCAGATAACCAAGGGTTCTTCTGCCACTGGAAAGTTACAAACCTCACTCCTTTACATTCTCAGTAACGGAGGTTTATTTAAAACTATATTTTCAATGTTTCATCATGTACTTCTGTTTCTTTCTGCACATCTTCGTGCTAAAGAAATAAACATGTATCCCCTACACATTGTTCTGAAATTAATGCTCTATAATCACAAACTGCTATGTAAAAAGATTCCCGGTCTTTCCCCAGGAGCTCAGTGGTAGAGTTGGTGCCTTACAGCGACAGAGACCCTGGTTTGATCCCGACTACGGCTGCTGTCTGTGTGGAGTTTGTATTTTCTCCCTGTGACTGCATGGGTTTTCTCCGGGTGCTCCGGTTTCCTTCCACACTCCAAAGACGTGCAGGTTTGAAGGTTAATTGGCCTCTGTAAAATTGTGAAAATTCTCCCTAGTAAGTAGAATAGTGTTAGTGTCTGGTGTGATCGCGGTCGGCGTGGGCTCGGTGGGCCGAAGGACCCATTTCCGTGCTGTACGTCTAAAGTCTAAAAAGTTGTATTGTGTGCTGTTGTGCAATAAAATATTAACAACATTCAATTGCCCTACCTTTTAAAATTTGAACCAGTGCATACAGATGGGATGTTTGCAAAATTCAATTACATAATCCATTTATACAACGTTAGATCACTTTCATGAATACAAACACTGAGCTTATTCATTGCTACCTCACAATGCTGAATAAGGATTTTAGTTTTGTCATATGTACTGATACTGTGAAAAGCAATGTTTTGCATGCTATCCAATCAGATAAGATGCATAAATACAATCAAATCAAACTTAAGTGAAAAGCAAATGGGGAAGATAGAGTGCAGAATATAGCATTGTGTTGCATCTCTTCCATAGAGAGAGATTTCTAATCCGTAAGGGAATCAAATGCTACAGGGAAAGGCAGGTAGGTGCACCCATTGAATGTCAGATTAGAGTGGCAGAGCAGACTCGATGAGCTGAATACTTCTTTTTCTCCCACATGATGCTGTGTTTGGAGAAAAACGCTTTTGGACTAGGTTTTAAGTTTAGGTTTATTATTGTCATGTGTACCGAGGTACAGTGAAAAGCCATATATCATACATACTGTAGATACAATCAAGTTCAATTCAAGTACAATACAAAGAGTGAAAGGGAAAATACAAAGTGCAGAATATAGCTCTCAGCATTGTAGCACATCAGTTCCATAGATGCGGCTCAACAATGAAAGCACCGAGCACCTTAAAGGGACAATACCAAGCATATGCTACCAGGGATGCCGCACGATTGGCAGCCCCGCCAACAGTCTGTCTGTTTTTTCATCTTTTTAAAAGTTTGTGTAAATGTTTTACGGTTTGTTTTATGTGGGGGGGAGGGGTGGGAGTCGGGGGAAGCTTCTTACTTCCAGTTTCTTACTTTGCCAGAAATACGATTATTTTCCGGAATGCATCTCTGGTCGCTCTGCAGCCTACCATCGATGGAGCTGGAGGCCTCCTCGGACTGGACTTAACATCGGAGCTTGCGGACTTTACTATCACGAGCTTGCAGTCTCGGGAAAGGCTAGTCAGGAGCTCCAATGATGCAGAGGCTTGACCAATCCCGACGCGGAGCTCAATCGCCCGCGAGGAGGAGCTGACATCTCTCCCCCCCCCCCCCCCCCCCCCGTTGCAGGAACTGATCGCCCCGATGCGGAGGGAGTCAAGATCGTCCCGTCAACGGAGGGCTTGAGGCCCCTGACCACAGGAGAGCAAAGAATAAATCTGGAAGAGATCTGAACTTTTTTTTTTGCCTTCCATCAGTGAAGAAATGTGGAGGAGTCACTGTGGTGAATGTTTATGTTAAAATGTAATTTGTGTGTTCCGTTGCTTTATTTGTATGACTGACTTGGCAAATGAAATTCTCCGTATGTTGCAAAACATACTTGGCCAATAAAGCATTATTGTGATTGTGATATGGTGTCTACAGCAGCAATAATTCAAAAGACCCTTTCAAGTGCGATTTTCAAAATGCTTTACCAGTTAGTGGGAAGAAATGCTCCCTACAAATAATTCTTAAATTACATGATGAATTATATGTAGCGAGTGGGAAAACACATCTCTCCTACAACCCGTGTCGAGCTACTCGGAGAAAGCAATCTCACCTTTCTATCAGTTGTGAATTTAACGGGCAGCTTACAACCTTTGGAATGGAAGACAAAGTGCTGGAGTAACTCAGCGGGTCAGGAGGCAGCTCTAGAGAACATAGAAAGGTGACATTTTGGGTAGGGACCCATGCTCAGACTAAAAGGTCCCAATCTGAAACGTTATCTAGCCACATTCTCCAGAGATGCTGCCTAACTGGCTGAGTTGCTCCAGCATTTTGTGTCTGTTTTTCAAGGACATTGAACATTTTGCACTAGATTTGGGGTTTTTAATTTATTGATTTTGTATCTTGTTTGCAAACCCGTTTCTGCAGTTCCTTGCATCGCTTTCTAAACTTTCAAATGCGTGCATCTTATTGATATATTTCGCAAAAAGCACTGGGAATTCAACAGAGCAGAAATATAACTCCACACCCACACCTGACAAATGATTGGAGCATTCATAAACAGCCGAGTTACTAACTTAATTAGAAAGGGTTAAAGGCACTTGCTTACCACTGACCAGACAATCTACTGGAGCTGGTATACAAGCCAACGAGGTGTAAAATTCAAAGAAGGTGTCGTGGATGTGTGTAGCGGTCCCAATTTCTTCTCGCAGAAATGAGAGCTTCCCAGGATACGAATTAGTGTCACAGACAAAACGAATAATAAATGTGTCCCATAATCCTGCAGATTAAGCAATTTAAAAAAATCATGGAAACATTTGTACTGCAGATTATACAGAAAGTTCAAAGAGTCACAAGAGTGTTTTGATTGTTTTCTTTGGAACACCAGTGGTTGTGGGGAGACCTGATAGAAGTATATAAAATGATGAGACATAGATAGGGTAGGCGGACAGAACCTTTATCCCCAGGATAGAAAATTCAATGTTAGAGGGCACAACTTTAAGATGAGGGGCAAAGTTTAAAGGAGATGTGTGGGGTAATAATAAAAAAATAAAAAAAATACACAGAGTGCCTGGAACACGCTGCCAGGATTGGTGGTAGAAGACGCCTTTGGATGGCCATATGGATATGCAGGGAGTAGAAGGATATGGATTATGTGTAGGTTGATGAGAGATGGTCATGACATCATGTTTAGCACAGACATTATGCACTGAATGCAAAGAGGTCCTCCTGTAGTTGTACAAGGCCCTAGTGAGGCCACAACTAGAGTATCGTGTGTAGTTTTGGTCTCCAAATTTGATGAAGGACATTCTTGCCATTGACGGAGTGCAGCGTAGGTTCACAAGGTTAATTGGGGGGGGATGGTGGGACTGTCATATGCTGAGAGAATGGAGCGGCTGGGCTTGTATACTCTGGAATTTAGAAGGATGAGGGGGGATCTTATTGAAACATATAAGATTATTAAGGGTTTGGACACGCTAGAGGCGGGAAACATGTTCCCGATGTTGGGGGAGTCCAGAACCAGGGGCCACAGTTTAAGAATAAGGGGTAAGCCATTTAGAACGGAGATGAGGAAACACTTTTTCACACCGAGAGTTGTGAGTCTGTGGAATTCTCTGCCTCAGAGGGCGGTGGAGGCCGTTTCTCTAGATACTTTCAAGACAGAGCTTGATAGTGCTCTTAAAGATAGCGGAGTCAGGGGATATGGGGAGAAGGAAGGAACGGGGTGCTGATTGTGGATGATCAGCCATGATCACATTGAATGGCGGTGCTGCCTCTAAGGGCTGAATGGCCTACTCCTGCACCTATTGTCTATTCTTTGGCTATACTGTTCTATATTATGATACATCACAGAAACAGGTCATTCACTTCCCAAGTCCATACTGACCACCTTGCCTGCATGCACTAATGCCCTTTGCCCACCTTGTGTCTGCATCCTTCTGTATCTTGACTATTTATGAGCATGACTAAACGTCTCAAACACAGTAATCGTATGCAATTTCACCACCACCTCTGGTAGCAAGTTCCAGATATCAACTATTAAGAAAAATTATTTTGCCCTTTGCACCAAAAAGGCCCCATTTAAAACTCGTTCCTCTCACCTTAAACCTATGTCCTCGTCTTTCAACTAAGGACTGGGCTTTTTTACATTAGTATTGGAGTTATTTATATATTTAATTTTTGTGTATTATAAATGTTGTGTATTCTGTTGCAGGCCTATTATGCTACTGCTAGTGAGAACTTCATTGTTGTTGCATTGTTGGTACATATGAGAATTAAACACCCTTGACTTGACTCTGCATTCCCCCTGTCATGTGAAAAAGATTCTGACTACCTACAATATCCGTGCCATTTATAGTTTTATACACCTCCATCAGGTCATTTCTTACCCTCCTTTGCTCCACGGACAATAGGGCCAGCCTATCTGATCTCTCTCTGCAACCTAATTCCTCCAAACGTCAGCAACACCTTGCTGTACCTTCTCCGCATCTCCAGCACATCTACATCTGTTATACAGTGTGGCAAACAGAATCATACACTACATTTCAAGCGCCGGCTCACCAATATTTTGTAAAGCTTGGTATTACAAAGCTTTATCTTCTCAATGTTTATATTCTATGTCCTGACCCATGAGGGCACACTTGTCACATGCCTTCTTCACCAACCCATCTATCACCTTGAGGCCACGTTCAGAGAAATAGACTTGGTCCCCAAGATATCCACGTATGACACTATTGAATGAATAGACACTAAGCTTCTGTGTTGCTTTTTTGTTTTATGTATATTTTTTTATTATTATCATTATCTTTTTCTGAAATACAACATGTACCTCTGCTCATAAGCATTCTTTGGTGCATTCCATTTATTGTATCTATCCTACCCTCATTTGACTTCCTTAAATGTATGACCCGACACGGCTCCATCTGCCAACTTTCCATTGGATCTATATTCTGTTGTAGACAAACTTCTTTGTTTCCTTGAGGCAGAGACAGATTTCTAACCAGTGAGGGAATCAAGTGCTATGGGGAAAGGTGTAAAAGTGGATCGGTTGAATGTCAAATCAGCCAAGATTCTATGGAGTAGCAGGGCAGGATTGAGAGGCTGAATGCTCCTGTTCCTCCCACAGGTTTGTGTGTGGGGAGAGACGGGTAAATGCTTTGGGATCTAGGTTATCGATTCAAGTTTATTATTGTCACGTGCACCGCATGCTATCCAATCAGATCAGGTAATACTATCAAGACAAACTCAAGTACATTAGATAGAGCAAAGGGGAAGATAGAGTGCAGATAGTTCTTCGCATTATAGTGCATTGGTTCCTTGGAAAATATCATTAGATTACTAATAAACTTTTAGATTTACAGCTAGGAAAGGAATTTAAAGGAGTGGAGCGATTGTATCGGATGATAGATCTTCCTCGAGAAAGATGCCATTTAGGTCTGTAGGCCGGCATGGTCACTGGGGCAGAATGGTCCACTTCAGTACTGTACACTAGCCCTAGCGCCGATTGCGGCCTTACCTGACTCCACCAACATGCTGCCTTTGTACTTAAGAGTTACGAGACCATCAGAAACCTGAAGTGCTGTTTCCAATCCGACAGGGCGTGCTGGGCTCTGACCATGCATTTCACACCCGGTGGCTGTCTTGTTTTCTATTTTACCACATTCAGCCAAACCAGCACAGATGTTGAGCTTTAAAAGAAGTGCATGAAAAGACTTCCATTTAAAAAGAGAAAATACATTAATCCCACAAAAGATTTTAAAAAATGGATTATACATTAAAAGTCCAAATCCACGAGTTTGCGCCATTAAACTACTTTGGGGATGTGTGTGAACATACTGGGGTCCAGCATCAGAAAAGAGGGCCAATGATCATTCTGATATACACATTAGTCAACTATGCTTGTCTATGCAGCATAATTTCAGTTAGCAGCTCCAAATTCTAAACGCATTACACGAGGAGTTACAGACTTCAGAAGGACGCTCCTGAATCGGTAGGAATATATCAGTCTTAACGCCAAGTGTCAAGTCACACAGTATTTGTTAGGAAGGATAGAAACAGTTTCCATTTGACGCCCCTTTCTTGGAAAGATGCATGAATACTCTCAGGACTTGTCATTGAGGCCCAAGCAATAGATACAGCACCACATCTGCTATAATCTGAGGAAGGATCCCGACCAAAAACACTACCTATTCATGGATGTTCTACCTAAACACTACCTAAACACTAACTATTGCAAATGGATGTTCTCTCCAGAGCTGCTGCATGACCTGCCGAGTTACTCCAGCACTTTGTGTCTTTTATGCTGTACTGAATATTCCAGTAACATTGAATACTTTGTCACATGTGACAAGTCAGAGTGAAATTGTTTGCTTGTATTTGCAACGGTACCACTATGGACATGTTTTAATTATGTGACACTGTGGCGCAGCTGCCGTCTCACTATGCCAGAGACTCCAGTTCGATCCTGACCTCAGGTGCAGTTTGTATTTTCTCCCCATGACTACGTGAGCTTCCTCCGGTTTCCAAAAAATGTGTGGGTTGTAGGTTAATTGGCCTCTGGAACAGAGCCCTAGGGTGTGAATGAGATTGTAGGATAACATAGAACTATTGCAAATGGATGTTCTATTGTCAGCATGGACTCAATGGGCTGAAGGGCCTGCTTCCATGCTGCACCTTCAATCTGTTAAACCCCATTTGCCACCAAAACTTATTTTATTTGCACATTTGTTCTTTCAAATTGTTTTTTAGAATGGTTACTTTTTTGATGCTCTTTTGAGCCAATTTCTCTTTATGCATAAATCATTCAATATTAAATGCAACATTCTACCCAAGTTATGGCTCAAATATTGCACTGTTTATTACCAATTCCCACAGCTTAACCAACAGTAACTTGTTCCTCTCATTTCCCAGAGCTCCTTCGCATACTCTGCATTTTAACTGATCATTAGCCAAGAGCATTTGGATAAGGAGGATCATTCCTGCAAAAGTCCATGGCCTTCTGAACACTTGTGAAATTTAGCCCATTGGCAAATCAAAAAAAAAGTTAGCTCTGCAAAGAACGTTCATATAATGACATGGCTCAGTTTGACACGGAGGATCTTTGTGTAACAGTTTAAAAACTGCAGTGCCCTCCATAGTGTTTGGTACAAAGACCCATCGTTTATTTATTTGCCTCTGTACTCCACAATTTGAGATTTATAATAGTAAAAAACACATGTGGTTAAAGCGCACATTGTCAGATTTTAAAAAAGGCCAATTTTTATACATTTAGGTTTCACCATGTAGAAATCACAGCAGTCCCCCCCCATTTCAGGGCACCATAATGATTGGGACGCATCAATGTAATGTAATGAAAGTAGTCATGTTTAGTGTTTTGTTGCATATCCTTTGCATGCAATGACTGCTTGAAGTCTGCGATTCATGGATATCACCAATTGCTGGGTGTCTTCTCTGGTGATGCTCTGCCAGGCCTGTATTGCAGTCATCTTTAACTTATGCTTGTTTTGGGGGCTAGTCCCCTTCAATTTTCTCTTCAGCATATAAAAGGCATGCTCAATTGGGTTCAGATCAGGTGATTGGCCACTCAAGAATTGACCATTTTTTAGCTTTGAAAATCTCGTTTGTTGCTTTAGCAGTATGTTTGGGATTATTGTTTTGCTGTAGAATGAACTGCCGGCCAATGAGTTTTCAGGGATTTGTTTGAACTTGAGCAGATAGAATGTGTCTATACATTTCAGAATTCATTATGCTACTGCCATCAGCAGTTGTATCATCAATGAAGATAAGTGAGCCAGTACCTTCAGCAGCCATACATGCCCAGGCCATAACACCCCCACCACCGTTTTTCACAGATTAGGTGGTATGCTTTGGATCTTGGGCAGTTCCTTCTCTCCTCCATACTTTGCTCTTGCCATCACTCTGATATAAGTTAATCTTCGCCTCATCTGTCCACAAGACCTTTTTCTGTCCACAAGACCTGTGGTTGCTCTTTTAAGTGCAACCTGGCCATCCTATTTTTGCTGCTAACCAGTGATTTGCATCTTGCAGTGTAGCCTCTGTATTTCAGTTCAAGAAGTCATCTGCGGACAGTGGTCATTGACAAGTCCACACCTGCCTCCTGAAGAGTGTTTCTGATCTGTCGGACAGGTTTTTCATTATTATAGAGAGAATTCTTCTGTCATCAGCTGTGGAGGTCTTCCTTGGCCTGCCAGTCCCTTTGCGATTAGTAAGCTCACCAGTTCTTCTTAATGATGTTCCAAACAGTCGATTTTGGTAAGCCTAATGTTGGCTGATGTCTCTAACAGTTTTATTCTTGTTTCTCAGTCTCATAATGGCTTCTTTGACTTCCATTGGCACACCTTTGGTCCTTATGTTGATAAACAGCAATACAAGTTTCCAAAGGGGATGGAAAGACTGGAGGAATGACTATGTGCTAAGAGCTCTCTTATACCTGCATTAAGGAGGCAATTAAACACACCTGAGCAATTACAAACACCTGTGAAGCCATGTGTCCCAAACATTATCGTGCCCTGAAATGGGGGAACTATGTATAAACACAGCTGTAATTTCTACAGGGTTAACCAAAATGTATAAAAATGCCCTTTAATAAAATCTGACAACGTGCACTTTAACCACGTGATTTTTTTCTATTACAAATCTCAAATTGTGGAGTACAGAGAC
The DNA here is from genome assembly GCF_010909765.2 of Amblyraja radiata. Classification (NCBI taxonomy): domain Eukaryota; kingdom Metazoa; phylum Chordata; class Chondrichthyes; order Rajiformes; family Rajidae; genus Amblyraja; species Amblyraja radiata. The sequence goes on along the minus strand of NC_045963.1, from coordinate 42,889,852 downwards.
AAATAAATAAATTATGAGTCTTTGTCCCAAACATTATGGAGGGCACTGTGTAGCATTCAACAAAATAATAGAATTAGTTTGCATCTAAACAATTTATAAAAGTGTAGAGGACCACTTAGGATCTTTCAGTTTGGTATTTTACACTTTTAATTTACAAGAATGTCCCACGTGAGTTAATTTCACCTTAAATGTTACTTGGTTCCCTGTCACCGAGTAACCTGTGGTCGAAGCCAGAGGCAGAAAGTTGAAGACAAAACCAGTGTTGGGATCTTTAATTGAGCATCCCTAGAAAGAAAAACATTTCAGTCCAGCAACAAGTTCCACAACAATACAATGGGTTTTATAAAAGGAGTAAGTTTCAGAATTTAGCACCATTTCAATCCAGTGGAATAGAGTTGGAATTAATTCCGTGCATTTCTTCATAACCTTGAGCATTCGGTCAGATCCCAGGGCTAATATTGCAATTAATTTAACACAATTCAAAAAATTCAAACTCAAAATTGTCACTATAAATCCAGGTCAAGTTTTAGCAAACTTGATGAAATTATTTGGATGAAACAACAAAATGCATTGCGAGCTGAAGTTCGAAAGCAAAACAGTTCGGATGCTGAGAGTCTGTAGAATCTGTGCGACACAAAAGGTGTAGCCGGTAGAGCTGCTACCTCACAATGGCAGAGACTTGGGTTCGATCCTGACCTCATGTGCTGTCTGCGTGGAGTTGCTCCTTTTGGTCCCTATTACATCTTTCCCTTCTCTCCTTAAACCCAAGTCCTCTAGTTCTTGATTGTCCCTACCCCGAGTAAAAGACCTTGCATTCACCTTATCTATTCCACTCATGATTTTATACAGCTCTATCAGATCACCCCTCAGCCTCCTGCACTCCAAGGAGGGAGGGAACAAACAGGACACAACAGCAGACTGACAATCAGAACCATCTCATGCCCATGATGTCTTACAGTGCCGGAGACCCAGGTTCGATCCTGACTATGGATGCTGTCTGTAAGGGGCCCGTGACTGCGTGGATTTAGTCTGGATGCTCCAGTTTTCTTCCATACTCCAAAGATGTACAGGTTTGTAGGTTAATTGACTTCTATAAATTGTCCCTGGTGTAGGATAGTGTGCAGGGTGATCGCTGGGTATCGCGGAATCGGTGGGCCGAAGAGCCCGTTTCTGCACTGTATCTCTAAAGTAAAGTTGTCCAGATGAGAAAATCATTTTTTACACAGAGTGGTGAATCTGTGGAATTCTCTGCCAAAGAAGGTAGTTGAGGCCAGTTCATTGGCTATATTTAAGAGGGAGTTAGATGTGGCCCTTGTGGCTAAAGGGATCAGGGGGTATGGAGAGAAGGCAGGGATGGGATAATGAGTTGGATGATCAGCCATGATCATATCGAATGGCAGTACTGGCTCGAAGGGCCGAATGGCCTACTCCTGCACCTATTTTCTATGTTTCTATGTCCACTGGCCCGCTCGGCCTCTCCTGTGGCAACACACGCCCCGCCAGATTGTAAGAACGACCTTAAATGCAGGACAAGCAAATAACTGCCTCATGACCCAGACCATTCACAAGCGAGTTCCCAACAGTAGAAGAAGCCTGTGGCCCTACGGCAGGTAGCAAATTGTTACATCTGTCTCCCATAAGAATACTATACACAGGTTTTAGATAATTCAGGTGTTCATATGCCGGGGAGGACCTCGACTCTTTCTCTATCAAGGTTGAAGCTAAAGATTGATATTGAAATCCACTGTGGAAGATGAACTCTCTTGATAACCATAGAAACAAAGAACCATAAATGCTGGTTTATACCAAAGATAGACACAAAATGCTGGAGTAACTCAACGAGTCAGGTTGCTCTATGGAAAAACAGATTGATGACATTTCGGGTCAGGACCTTTCTTTTGAATGAAGGGTCCCGACCAGACACCCATCTTTTTTCTCCAGTGATGCTCCCTGACCTGCCGAGTTACTGCAGCACTTTGTGTCTACCCTTGATAACCATTCGATTACCTTGTCTTCAGTGGCTGTGACAGGACAGGCTGCTTCAGTTTCCCAAAGAAAAGTGACCACGCAGTTCTTCTGGTCAATGAACCTTGGACCTGTGGACTATACGTAAAAAAAAATCAGCAGGTACATGACTCGTGGAATATTTTGCCACCATTACTACAGATGCAGTCAATACTGAAAATTAATGCTGTGATATTATAATAATGAAAATTAAATTAATTATTATATCAGAACAGGACATTACAGCACAGGAACAGGCTCCGGCTCAATGTTTTGTGCTGAACATGATATCATTAAACTGATCTCATCTGCGTGTACATGATCCATATATCTCTAAACCCTGCAGTTCCATGCGCCCATCTAAAAGCCCCTTAGATTCCACTATCAGATCTGCCTCCACCATCACCACCCTGGCAAATAATATTAATGAAAATTAGTGTAGCAAAATTAGTTCCGACCTGAAATGTCACCTATCCCTGTTCTCCAGAGATGCTGCCTGACCTGTTGAGTTACTCCAGCACTTTGTCATTTTCTGTAAACCAGCATCTGCAGTTCCTAGTGCCCACATCAATATACTTCTATTGGATCTGCCCTCAACCTCCAGCATTCCAGTGAAAGCCATTCAAGTCTGTCCAACCTCTCCTTGCCACAAGTAGCCAATCACTGCAATTTGACCTGGTGTTCTAGGCTGCCCATAACACTCATCATCTCATGTTGTTTGTAGAATCTCAGACACATCCAACAGCTAGTTTGTACAATGCGACAAGCACGCCTGACCTTCAGAAACAATGGCCATGATAGGACACAGTGGGGGTGGGAAACTTGGTAAATGTCAGCATGCGCTTACGTAAAATAGTTATCTCAATAGAATGCTAAAAAAATATAATCATAGCAAAGTGTTTGATTTTTCGATATTAAGGAATTTGAGAAATATGGGCTTAGAGCAGGAAAAGGATGTAATAGCAATGTAATAGCCATTGAGAGGTGCAGCATCCACAAGGGCTTTTTGCTCTTATAAGTACATAAGTAACAGGAGCAGAATTAGGCCATTTGGCCCATCATGTCCATGCCACCATTCAATCATGGCTGATCTATCTTTCCCTCTCAACCCCAATCGCCTGCCTTCTCTCCATAACCCTTGACACCGTACTAATCAATACACTATCAATATCCATTGACGACATTGAAATGGACAATGGATATTGCTATTGATACTCTGCACAAATTACACAAAAAGCAACATCAAATCATGACCATTACTCTCAGTCTATGGCAGACACTATTTCTACTTCCATTACTTCAAGTGATAGCTCAGACTACAAAGCAACTCACTCAACTCCCACAAGTTACATAAAGCTCTAGATAGACACAAAATGCAAGAGTAACTCAGCAGGAAAGGCAGCATCTCTGGAGAGAAGGAATGGGTGACGTTTGGGGTCGAGACCCTTCTTCAGTCTGGACCCAAAACGTTGCCTATTTCCTTCGCTCCATAGATGCTGCCTCACCCGCTGAGTTTCTCCAGCATTTTTGTCTAACATTGTTAAGTACCGTAGTGATTGAAAATGCATAAATGTTAAAATTAGCACTGTGATAAACGATTATCAGCTCTACCCCAAGCATTGCTCCTAGCCAACTTCCTAGTTCAAATATCTTTGCACTTTCCTACTTATCCCTGAGTTTTGACTTTTGAAGCCTGCAAGTATCCAAAGATGTTCCCTGCACCCGCCATCGCTGCTTACTGGAGCATGTGTGAAAGTTTGCCGGACCCCTGTGCCATCAGATTGACACCGATGTGCAGACAAGCCTGGTCAATGAGATAAGGGGCTGGAAAGCTGCGCTTTTTAAAAGTTATTTATTGCCAGTGCTAGCATCGAGTTATCGGCTTAAAACAGTATTATTCTGAAATGGAGGGCAAGGAAAATTAATGAAGGGTTGTTTAGAGACTACAGTGCGTTGTGACAGCATATGTAAGAAAGGCCTATGGCAGTGTCAAAAATATTATACACCTTGGCCGGATTTTGAGGCCCTAGGCTTCAGCCTGCCAAGCCTATAGGTAAATCCGACACTGAGAGAGAGGGAAAGCGAGGGTTGCTTGAAGTTAGAGAAGTCAATGTTCATACCGCTGGGGTGTAAGCAGCCCAAGCGAAATATGACGTGCTGTCCAAGCTAAATATGAGGTGCTGTTCCTCCAATTTGCGCTGGGCCTCACTCTGACAATGGAGGCGGCCCAGGACAGAAAGGTCAGTGTGAGAATGAGAGGGGGAGTTAATTGTCCAACATAGACGAGGCCCTCTCCAGAAACTCCCCGATATCCTGTAGCTCCGCTCTTGCTCCCCCTCCCCCCCCCCCAGTCATAACAGGGACAGAGTCCCCTTAGTCCTCACCTTCCACCCCATCAGGCATCGCATACAACACACAATCCAACATTTACGCCACCTCCAACGGGATCCCACCACGAGCCGCATCTTCCCATCTCCACCCCTTTCCACAGAGACAGTTCCCTCCGCAGCCCCCTGGTCAACTCGTCCCTTCCCACCCATAGCACCCCCTTCCCAGGTACTTTCCTCTGCAACCGCAGGAGATGCAACATCTTTCCCTACACCTCCCCCCCTTGACTTTGTCCAAGGACCCCGACAGTCTTTTCAGGTGAGGCAGAGATTCACTTGCACCTACTCCACCCTCATCTACTGTATCCGCTGTTCCAGGTGTGGACTTCTGTATAACGGCGAGACCAAGCGCAGGCCCGGCTATCGTTTCGCTGAACACCCTCGCTCTGTCCGTCTGAACTTACCAGGTTTCCCGGTTTCTGGACACTAACTCCCCCTCCCATTCCCACACTAACCTTTCTGTCCTGGGCCTCCTCCTTTGTCAGAGTGAGGCCCAGTGCAAATTGGAGGAACAGCACCACATATTTTACTTGGGCAGCTTACACCCCAGCGGCATGACCTTTGACTTCTCTAACTTCAAGTAACTCTTGTTTTCACTCTCACCATCCCACCTCCCTTTCCAGTTCTCTGACCAGTATTACTGTCTCCAACTATATTATCTCCGTTTGCTTTGTCTTTACCTTCTCTCAGCTAACAATGATCTATTCTACATTTTCTTTGATCTCCATTCCCTTTGCCCTGTTTTCACACCTTCACTATTCCTTATCTATCTATCTCCCTCCCTCCTGACGACAGTCTGAAGGAGGGTCTCAACCCAAAACATCACCCATTCCTTCTCTGCAGAGATGCTTCCTGACCTGCCGAGTTACTCCAGCATGTTGTGTCTATCTTTGGTTTAAACCAGCACCTTCATACACTTGTCAAGTTCTGATGAATATATTTTAGGTTGAACAAAATGATGGCTGAAGCCAACATACACAGGTGCTGGAGTAATTGAGCACTTTCACACAGTATCTCTGAAGAACATGGATAGGTGATGTTTCAGATCGGACCCTTTTTATTTTGTTAGCCAGCATCTGCAGTTCTTTGTTTCCAAAGGCTAAAGCCTCCTGCTTGGAAGTTCAGGAAAATGTTCACAAAATTGGAAAATTAGCATACATGGAAGAGGAAGAAGCAAATCAATGACTTCAAAGCAAAGCAGTTCAAACTTGTTTTAATAAAGAAAGCACTATCTTGCTACAGAAACCAGTTACAGTTAAACGGGAATCTAGGGAAGGGGAAATTTACTTACTGGTTCTATTGAACAACTCAGATGAATACGTGTAGTGTAGGAGGTTTGAGAACCATTGGAATTGGTACACTCAGTCCCATTTACGTATTCCAAGATAATCTGTCCACCTTTTTCTAGCTTGGGGCCATTTCTGGCCACTCCCAGATTGCTGATGGATACTTTTTCATAAAGTGCACCCTGCGTATGAAATAATATATACATTAAGACTCATTTTATACTGTGTTTAAACCACTCATTGCTGGATTATAAGAGTTGGACAAACTATTGTTCAACCAGTTTTAATTTCAAAGCAGGATACACCTGGGTCAATTCTCTGTTTCAACAGGGTTTAAACACAATACATAGTTACCAACAGAAAACGGATGGAGCAACACAGGTAAGGCAACATCAGTGGAGGGAATGAGTGATGTTTTGGAATGGGACCCTACTACTTATCGTTATGCTGCTTTCTACTCTTGTTTTGCACGTTAAAAGCAGGCAGAATGTCCTGCTGTGCTACTAGTGAAGCATGGTAGTGGCAGCACCATGCTGTGGGGATGTTTTTCAGTGGCAGGAACTGGGAGACTAATCATGATCGAGGGAAAGATGAATAGAGCAAAGTACAGAGAGATCCCTGATGAAAACCTGCTCTAGAGCATTCTGGACCTCAGACTGGGGCTAAGGTTCACCTTCCAATAGGACAATGACCCAAAGCACACACCCAAGACAAGGCAGGGGTGGCTTCGTAACAAGTTTTTTGAATGTCCTTGAGTGGCCCAGCCAGAGCCTGGACTTGAACCCGATTGAACATCTCTGGAGGGACCTGAAAATAGCTGTGCATCGACGCTCCCGATCCAACCTGACAGAGCTTGAGAGGATCTGCAGAGAAGAATGGGAGAAATTACCCAAATACAGGCGTGCCAAGCTTGTAGCATCATACCCAAGAAGAATTGAGGCTGGAATCGCTGTCAAAGGTGCCTCAAAGTACTGAGTAAAGAGTCTGAATACTTATGTAAATGCAATATTTCAGTTATTTCTTTTTAAATACTTTGCAAAAATGTCTAAACATCTGTTTTTGCTTTATTGATGAAAAAATAATAATAATTTAATCCATTTTAGAATGCTGTAACTTAAAATGTGGAAAAAGTGAAGGGGTGTGAATACTTTCTGAATGCACTGTACAATATGGAAGCAGGCCTTTCGACCCATAGAGTCCATGCCAAGAATAGATCACCCATTCACACAAGTTCCATGTTATCTCAATTTCTCTGCACATTAAAGGCGATCTGACAGAGGCTAATTAACCTTAAAAACCTGCACGACTTTGGGATGTGGGAGGAAACTGCGGCACCCAGAGGAAATCCACATGGATAGCACCCGAGGTCAGGATCGAACCTGGGTCACTGGCGCTGAGGCAACAGCACTACCGGCTGTGCCACTTAGCCACCCACAGCTCAAACCGTTGCGCTACAATGACAAGAGCTATATTCTGCACTCTGTATCTTCCCCCATTGCTCTTATCCATTGCACTCGAGTTTGACTCGATTGTATCCATGTATGGTATATCTGATCTGTTTGGATAGCATGCAAAACACAGCTTTGTACTGTACCTCGGCAAACATGGCAATAATAAACCCAAATCTTGGGGTTAAGGCATCAAAAGACACTACAAAAAATTGAACCACCCAAGGCATGATAGAGAGCACTCTCCATGGTTCATTGTTCAAATTTATATACACAGCAAGCATCATTTTTATGAGCTATTGCAACAAGTACAATAATAATGACAGTTGATGCAGTCACAATGCAGTGACATGACACACCAATCATGTGGGATTAGGAACTAGTAATGGTCTGGTGCAGCAGAGGTGGCCTCAGGTAAAATTGGACTGGTTTGCAGAATGGCTTTCAGTCAATGAAAACTGAACACGCAAGTTTGACTTCTCCATCAGCTGATAGTAATTATAGGCGTCTGTCAGTACCATGACATTAGACCAAATAAATCCAAATATTTATTTGCACTTTGATCAGATTTTATGCCAAATGTTATTTAATAAAATTGATCAATCGAACAAGATATTTATTCAGCACTAATTCTGTTGAAGCCTTTACTCAGTCCACAGACTTTATGCTACTTCCAGTGACAGCTCAGGCTACAGAGCTTGCCCCCAACTCTCACAGCTTACTGATAAAGTTCTGAAAAGTTTTAGATCGGATAAATCAAAAGGTTGAAGCGAATAGACTAAGTGACTATTCATATCCATGAGTATTGCCTTAGTATAGAAAGGAAACTGAAGTGTTAAGAGTCATATGCACACAAGCAGAATAATGACATTCTTAGTTGCAGCAGAACATGTCTGGAAACACAATATTTAATAGATAACATGATAAACAAGCAGAGTTCAATAAATAAAACTTAAATAATACAAAACAAAAGCCCAAAGTTCTTAGTGCAACCAAGAGAGTTTGAAGTTTATTTAGTCTTTGTAGTGTTCAATAGCCTGATGGTAGTTGACAATGTTAAATTCCATCAATTTAGGCCCTGTCCAAACCTCTGGCTCATCACTGCTTTAGTAGGAGCAAGACAGTCACATTAATAAACAATAATGCGATGTGTGTTACATGTACCGTTGTGTCGGTTTCATACTTCATCTGGCACACTGCTGCATGGCGATCGCAGCCTTCGACTGGATTCAGTGGCCGGCAAACGTTGATGTAATACTTCTTGTGGTTACTTGTCGACGTGTCCATGGCGAACCAGTTGCTTTTATCACCGCTTTCCGACTTCGATAACCTGAGCAGCAGAGGGTTGTGTTTTGGACATTCAAAATAATAAATTGGTTTAGCTTTAGTTTAGACATACAGCATGTAAACAGCCACTCCAGGAACCAACCATCGATCACCCATTCACACTAACTCTACATTATCCCACTTTCTCTTCCACTCCCTACACAGTAGAGGCAAATTACAGAGGCCAATCAGGGCTCTCACTTAACTTCTTTTCCGCTGTTGCCAGCTGGGCAACATAGGCAACTTTTTAGGTTGCCAAATGACATTTTAGGTGGTCATTTAAGATGGCTTGCATGATGCGTGCGCTAATGTGCTTGGACGAATGTCGGAATTATGCTCAATGAAGCATTCACTTATTATTTCTGCTTCAAATAAAATCACAAACTAAACATATTCACCAATCAAGACATGATATATACCAATGACATTCAGCATAATTAAAATACAGTATCTCAACTCTTTTTACACGTGTCATTGAATGCAATTTCCATTATTTCTTTCCACTTCCAAACAAAAATGTGGTTGGATTATTCAGCGTATGATCAACCTGTGTCAATAAATCCTGGACCATGGTAACATATATGCTTAACCATGCACACTACAGATTGATGCAAGCATGTTTTCTGTGAGGGACCGAATATTATCATGACATGGCCATAGCATGGGTCTTTTCCTCTTGAATCTTCAATCATCAATCTCTGTTGTGCCCAGTCACAGCAAGGTAGGTTGATAAAGAAAATGAATCGATCTGTTTGACACCTTTGAAGGTAGACACAGTAACAACATCAAGAGGGGAAAAATAAATACATAATATTTCCCTTCTGCTCTAGGATTTTGTAATTTAAAAGAAATAAAGAGAATGGAAGTGTACTTTGATTTTCTTTTTCTTGTAACATACTTGTTACTGTATTATTATTATTACCTGACCAGACCTATACCATACTTTTGAATGTACATAGTATCTCTTTTACTCTGTGCCCACTAAGAAGATGAATCATGGAAGTAGGTGACTATATTGAATCAATCATGGAACTTGGCAAGTGAGATTGTGGGGGGGGGGGGGGGGGATGGGGATATCAACTTTAAATGAACAGAAACATTATATTTGTGAGAACTTGTGTAATTTTTCTGCTTGATATTTAAATCATCTCCTGAAAAGCAAAGTAAAGACAGAGCTGTTCAAATGCATCTAAAAGTCACTTTAATTGTCATCTGAGACACTCGAGCAGAGCATCATCGTCATCAGACTTGTCACTGTCAGGGTGAGGTCCCAAGAAGCCTCGCTCAACCTCAGCTGAAATTGCCGATATGGTAAGGACGAGATCAAGGAGAGTGCAGATGTTGGGTAGCTCTTCTGGTGTGGGACTTCAGGAACACCATGCTGTATCACAACAACCCTTTCAGCAACATGGCTGTTACTTGGCACTACACTGGAGCATTAGGGGGAGCGTCAATGCCCAAATTTCAGGGTGGGTTTCTGATGAAAAGCGGGGGAGGACTGGTAAGCGATAGACAGAGACAGAGAGCGACAGAAAGAGCAGAGGCAGAGATAGACAGAGATGGAGACAGAGACAGAGACAGAGACAGTTTGAAAGACAGGGACAGAGACATGTACATGGATAGGACAGGTTTGTAGGGATATGGACCAAACGCAGGCAGGTGGCTTTGCAGTTTTTCTCCCCCTCCCGTGGGGTGAGGGATTGAAGGGCCTGTCCCACTTAGGCGACATTTTCGGCGACAGCCTGAAAAGAGGTTGTCGTGTCGTGGTCGGGTCCGGACGAGTCGTGATGCATACAGAGAAGCACGTGTGAAGCGCGGTGTCTCCCTTTCACCCCAGGATTTTGGAATGTTCAAAATCCAGTGGCGACATTTGGGTCTCTCATCATGTCGTGCGCCCCGTCACACGCTAATGTATGCTGTCCTGCAGGTCACGCCCGGTTAGGGCTAGGGTTGGGGACCACAGATGTGCTGAAAATTATTCTTCCTTCAATGCATGGATTTTAAACAATAATATATTAAAATTAATACAATAAAATCAATTGTGCAAATGAAAAGATGTCTGAATCGTTCAGTTTTATTTTGTATTGGTCCGCTTCCAGATCCAAATCACCGTCTCTAACTTTACACGGGGATGGATTCGCTCTCCCCTCCACCCCCCTCTTCCCCCCCCCCCCCCATCCCTCCTTCTCCACTCCCCCCTACCCTTCTCCCTTCCCCCCTCTTCCTCCTCCCCGCTCCACCCTTCTCCACTTCCCCCCCTCCCCTCACATCCTCTTCTCCCCCTCTCCTTCCCTTCTCCCATTTTCCAACCCTCCCCCCTCACTTTCCCCGATGCCCCCCATTTGTGGACCCAGCCTGTGACAGCTAGATCCCACTAATAGTACTGCACAAAGTCTACTCCACATCATCTGTTTTAGTAACATTGACTATGGGATAAATGCAGACTTTGGGAACAACACCCCCCACCTCCCTCCCCCTCCGCCCCCTCGCCTTGCTTCAAAATGGGTGGTGGGCATTTAGATTCAGTGGCCGGAGCAGGTGGGTGGCACTGGTACATTGCCAACATTGCCTGTACCCAGTTGAAAAGCCCACTGCCTCTGGGGGTTTGGAGAGACCATTGGAAGAGAGATCTGCCTCTGGGACAACTCGTGACCAATAGTTTAGTTCCCATGCAGAATATTGGGGGTTCGAGTCCAACCCCTGGGGCCCCTGTGTCACATTTAGTTCAGAGATAGTGCCCTTCGACCCACTGAGTCCGCACCGACCAGCAATCCCCCGCACACTATCCCACACATGCTAGGGACAACTAATAAATACAAAGCCTATCAACCTAGAGTTAGGGTCAACTCCCTCACTCCAAAGGCACACAGGTTGTAAAAATTGTCCCTAGTGTGTGTGGGATAGTGTACGGAGGATCGCTGGTCACAGGCTGGGTCCACAAATGGGGTTGGGGAAAGTGGGGGGGGGGGGGGGTTGTAGAAGAGACAGGGGGATGTGAGGGGAGGGGGGGGGGGGGGGGGGGGGAGTGGAGAAGGGGAAGAAGAGTGGGGCGGGGAGATGGGAGGAAGGGGGAAAGGGAAGAAGCGACTCAGGCGCTCGACACCGCTGCAAATTGTTCTGTTGCTGTTGTTCCCTTAAAGGGCCTGTCCCACTTTGCGATTTTTTCAGTGACACCCGTAAAACCATCACTGACGCTCCGCAGTCGCCGAAAAATTCGCAAAGTGGGACAGGCCCTTTAAGGGAACAACAGCAACAGAACAATTTGCAGCGGTGTCGAGTGCCAATCTGCTGCCTGAGCCGCTGGTTCACAAACAAGCAGCAACTCCACAAGGCAAGGCAGGGAACAGCAATAAGGCAGGAGCTCTCTGAGAAACGCCGGCACAGTTTGCATCAGGCCGTCCGCTGTCCACATCAGCCAAGCTTTCCTTCACTTGCCAAGCCGGGCAAAATGACACGGCTTTTAGTTTGCCCGGCTGGACTTTAGGTGGCCATTGGCACCCGGGCAACCGTTAATTTCGAGCCCTACCAATTAACCTATAAAGCCACACTCCTTCGGGATGTGGGAGGAAACCTGGGCAACCAGAGGAATCCCACGCAGTCACAGAGAGAACATGCAAACTCCACACAGATAGCACTAGAGGTCAGGATCAAACCCAGGTTATTGACACGGAGAGGTAGCAGCCCTACCAGCTGCAGAGAGCTGGCATTGTCTTTAATATTTAAAATTACAAGGTATTTCACAGCTACAAATCACACAAGAGTTTCATGTGATGAGGGTGGAAAGTTTCTAGAGAAATGTTATCCTTTTCAAAACTTACCCATCTCATTTGATATTTTCAATGGACAGAAATTCAATTCTACAGTAAACATTTGCTTGCAAGCAAAAACATAAATATGAGTTTTTAGTTTAGTTATTGTCACATGAACCGATGTATAGAGAAAAGCTGTTGAAAACCTTAAAGCTGAGTGCGGTATCTCAGTGGTTGTAAAACCAGACATGTAATCCTGTCTGGATTTTAGAACTGAAATCGAAACATTGCAACACTAATTTTTAGGTCACTTCATTTTATTCTAAACTATGAAACGGGCACAAAAAGCTGGCCAATGTTCAATACCGTGCCTCATCCACACTTGCTGCAAGGCTATGATGGATTGATAAGGCGGATTGATAAGATGCCTTGCAGGTGATGTGTAGATGAATTAAAGAGAAAGCAAAGGGCAAAATTACTTTCCCCATCTTGACAATGCCGCGACTCTCAAAACAGCTTGCTAATGCACACAATTCCACAGGGGCTCTAACCGAGACTCTAAAACCACCTTTCAACCATGAAGACAGCACAGCCTGGTCACATCCTGACCACACACTCACTCACTAGACTGACTGAAAAGGCAACCTTCCATAACTCATTACAATGTTATTAACCAAAATACAATGCTATTAACCAAAAATTAACCAAAAATAAAAACGAGAAAATGAAAGCTTTTCACTATACCTCGGTACCAATGACAATAATAAACCTAAACCCGAACCTGCAGCAATTACAACAATGCTCCAAAGGTAGAGGCTGTTGCTGCATTAATTTATAATGTGGAACTCGTACAAACCAGATGAGAGCTACATGGAAAAGGACAACGTGCTGGAGTAACTCAGCGGGTCAGGCAGTATCCCTGGAGACCATTGAAAGGTGACATTTCGGATTGGGACCGTCTGAGGAAGGGTCCCAACCTGAAACGCCTATCCATGTTCTCTAGTGATGCTGCCTAACTCACTGAGTTACTCCAAGACTGTGGCTTTTATTGCAAACTAGCATCTGCAGTTCCTTGCATCTCAATGACAGTCGTACAGACTCCATTTTCACATCTACAGCCCCAGAAAGAGAAAAATCTTCTGAGTAAACATCTACTTTAAGATGTATTTGAAAACTAATTTTTGAATTTAAATGTGCAATATAAAAACTGAGTGACGATTCTTACCTTGACAAGTCATACTGCCGCTTTGTCTCCGGATCAGTCACTATGCACTCTACCGGCACTTCCGGACAAGCATATTCAGTGTACCACTTGAAGTTATAAGTGTGCTCATCTTCCTCCTAAAGCAATTAAAAAAATAATGGGTAATTCCATATTTTCCTTCATTGTCCTTTGACCCATTTACACATGCATTTGTCCACCCTTAATCTTTACGCCGCCTCGGAAAAGCAGCCAAAATAATCATAGACTTGTCCCACACTAGTCATTCCTTTACCCTGTTCCCATCGGACAGAAGCTTGAAGGAGCGCACCACCAGACTCAGGAACAGCTGGTTCCCCTCTTCTGAACAGTCCTTCCATAAATTAGGGTACTGTCCGGTTCACCTCTACCCTATTGCAGACATTGGATTTAGTCAATGGAACTGGTGTGCTACCATGCTGAGAACTATATTCTTCACTCTGTATCTCCCCCTTTGCACTATTCGAGTTTGGCTTGAATGTATTTGTATATAGTATTATCGGATTTGATTAAATAACATGCAAAACAAAGCTTTTCACTGGACCTCAGTACATGCGACACTAAACCTAAACTACCCGAATCAGGAACAACTTCTTCCTCTCAGTTATTAGGCCTTTGAATGTTCTTTCCATTTGCTAGAATACAGTCCAAATGACCTCCACCCAGTTGTGGACATTGGACTTATTCTCTGGAACTGATGCTCTATAATGCTGAAAAATATATTCTGCTCTCTGTATCTACCTCTTCGCTCTGCCTATTGTACACGAGTTTGACGATTGTATTTATGTATATCTGATTTGATTGAATAGCATGCAAAACAGCTTTTCATTGTATGTCAGTACACATGACAGTAAGAAACCAAAACACTGAATTGTTCCTCAACCCCCTGCACGGATTTCCCTGGCTGTTAACTTGGCTGTTCTGTCCACATTGAAATCAACCATTGAAATCATTGAAGTCATTAGTAGGTCATGGCAAGCTGTCTAGGATGCTTTAAGGAAATTTAGAACCACACCTGGAATTCCTTACTCAAGATCCTAAGTTGGATATCAGCAATATTATTTAAAAAAACGAGTTGCTGTGTTTTAACAATGCCGCAGGCTTTTTATTCAGTCCACAACTGACCTCAAATACTGGATGTCCCATTCCTGCTTCGCGATCACACAGGAACATTATGAGAGCAGAACGCTGTGTGTGTTCTTGATCATTGTATGATGTCCCATTTGTATACTCCAGATGAATGATCCCATCGTAATATAACAGTCTGGAGTTGGATACTCCTAGGCTCCATGCCTTTCCACTATTAAGGATCAGACACAATTAGAACATAATTGGGAATCAATTTCAACTTCATGCAAGCAAAAGTTTAAAATCCTTTTGTAGGAAGTGTTTCAGGTAGAAATGTCAAGATTTAATACATTTCCTAACTTATTGCAAACATTTCATCAATAATATGCACCACCATTAATTGCAGAGGGATCTCCTGAAAATGGATCTATAAAACCGCAAACTACAAATTTTGTTTCTGGCCCTTGTAAAAGACCTCAAGCACTAGAATATTACCACAATATTACTTATGGACCAGAGAAGAGTGCAGCACAGGAACTGGGTCTTTGGCCCACAAGGTCCATGCCAAATTAAATTAATCTCCCCTGCCTGCATCTGATCCATGTCCATCCATATCCATTCTTCAATAATTTATTGCCAGCAAACTGAAATGTCACCAAAAAAAAGATACAAAGTGCTGGAGTAACTCAGCGGATTAGGTGACTATTCCTATCCACATTCTCCGGAGATGCTGCCTGACCTACTGAGTTACTCCAACACTTTGCATCTCTTTTTTTATAAATCAGCATCAGCAGTTCTTTGTATCAACAAAAATGTCAGTTACACAACCATATTATTTACACTAAGTAACAATGATACTTACTCCTGCGTCACCTGACAAGCACCTGAATTTGCATCACAATTTTGTTGGGAGACGTTGTCACAGACATTGATGTAGAAGGTGTACTTCTCAGACTTAACTTCATATCTGCTGTTCTTCTTGGTCAGGGATGAAAGGTCAAAAAAGCCTAAAGAATTAAAGAACAACAAGCTCCCAGTTCTTAAAAACAAAGAAATTGTGCGTTTTTCAGGTCAGAAGACTTCCTTTTCTCCAAAGGAAAGCGAATAATTAGGGTGGCATAGTAGCGAGCCATTTTCAGAACAATTTGCATTCCCTCTAATCGCAACCAGCAATTTTATTATTAATTCAATGCTACTAGAACGCGTCTGTGTATTCACTGTCTAGGCCCCCAAATTGAATCTACCTCAAATTGCCTCACCATGCCAGAGACCCGGGTTCAAACCCAACCTCGGGTGCAGTCTGTGTGGAGTTTGCATGTTCTCTCTGTGACTGTATGTGTTTTCCCCAGGAGCTCTGGTTTCCTCCCATGTCTCAAAGACTTGAGAGTTTGCTGTGTAGGGAATGGATGCGAAAGTGGGATATCATACAACTACTGTGAAACATAGAAACATAGAAAATAGGTGCAGGAGTAGGCCATTCAGCCCTTCGAGCCTGCACCGCCATTCAATATGATCATGGCTGATCATCCAACTCAGTATTCTGTACCTGCCTTCTCTCCATACCCCCTGATCCCTTTAGCCACATGTAACTAACTCCCTCTTAAATATAGACAATGAACTGGCCTCAACTACCTTCTGTGGCAGAGAATTCCTCAGATTCACCACTGTGTGTGAAAAATGTTTTTCTCATCTCAGTCCTAAAAGACTTCCCCCTTATCCTTAAACTGTGACCCCTTGTTCTGGACTTCCCCAACATCGGGAACAATCTTCCTGCATCTAGCCTGTCCAATCCCTTAAGAATTTTGTAAGTTTCTAAATTCTAAATTCTAGCGAGTACAAGAAGAGTCTATCCAATCTTTCTTCATATGAAAGTCCTGCCACTCCCAGGGATGACCGATGGTCGTTGTGGACTCGTGGGCCGATGGGCCTGTTTCCATGCTGTACCATTCAATCAATCAAATCATCCATATGAAATTTGCATTCAGATTAATCAGCTGTCCCCCCCCCCCCCCCCCCCCCCCCCCCAGCATTATATTGCACCATAGACACTTGCCTGTGCTTTTGCCAATCTCTGTCCTGACTCACTCACCTGTTGGCATTCATTCTCCTCATTCACCTGAATCAAAACCTCTCTTAATTTACTCCTTGTTTAGCTATCCATCTATTTCTGTGGATTTTTTTGTTTCCTGTATATTTAGCATAATTTAAAGTGTGAATAATTACAAGTAGCACGTCCTTCTGATGTAGCAAGTTCTGGTTGGGAAAACTTTTCCAAATATTGCTCACCAGCTCGTGGTATCAGGGTGTGAAGAGTAATATATTTGTGGTGAGGAGCAAATGAATGTCAGCAACAAAGCTCTTGCATAACATCAGACTAGAGAAATCAATCACATTAATGACTCATAAAGTTGTCAATAAATGTATCGGTTGTTCACACAATAAACTCCTAAAAACAATAGGATTAGAGTGAATTTCATAAGTTCTACAAGCAGAATTAGGCCATTCGGCCAATCAAGTCTACTACACCATTCAATAATGGCTGATCTATCTTTCCGTCTCAACCCCATTTTCCAGCCTTCTCCCCATAACCCCCGACACTCTTACATATCAAGAGTCTGTCAAACTCGGCCTTAAAAATATCAATTGACTTGGCCTCCACAGCCTTCTGTGGCAATGAATTCCATAGGCGAAGAATGGTGTGTAATTAGATGGTTTTGCTGGCGAGAATTAGCAGAGGAAACTGGAATTACATCCAACGATCCACAGTCCAGCATCAGCAGCCATGAAATGCAGTGCATCGTCAAAATATTTTACAACCCGTGGTAAGTTTAGTGGGCTGATATTCTGGGCAATGAAACTTGCTGCAATATTTGCATATTCCATTACAAGTTAATCTGAGAAGGGTGTGTTCTCCACAACTTGTGACATTCAGTACCAGACATTCAAGCAAAGACTAGCGCAACATTTCCGACTGTTTGACACTCCGAATTACATCCACTGAAGTAAGTTTAAAGTGGACAGTGAAGTTTCACACAGGTTGGAGGCAAGGGTTCAGGTGCTTACCAGCCTCTGGGTCAGAAACCCTGCAATGATCGCCATGGGTTTTTGACAGGGTGCAGGCAGCCGGCGTGCGCCATTCAATCTCGTGCAAGCACTCGTCCAGCCCAGAATTCAGGATGGGTGGACTTTCCAGGTCGCCTGCGAGGAAGCAGAAAATTATAAATATAGCAGGCTTACCGGAATCCTGCCAGCTAGAACAGAGTTCCACATAAAGTTTCCAGTAGTGGGAGAGTCTAAGTCAAAGGGTTCAGCCTCAGAATAAATGGACATACCTTTAGAATGGAGATGGAGGAATTTTTTCATGGTGTTATATTAATTACATATTCTGTTATATATTCTGTTACTATATTGTGAATCGGCATGGAAATAACCACTTTGGCCCACCTGAGACCGCGACGATCAGTGATCACCCATACACTAGTTCTATCCGACACGCTAGGGACAATTTACAGAAGCTGATTAACCTACAAAACCTGCATGCCTTTGGGATGTGGGAGGAAACTGAAGCACATAAAATGATGCAAATACGTGGACTTAAATCAAGAGAAGTCATAAAAATGTGGCTTACAGTCAAAAAGTAAAATGAAGAAGAGTCTCAAATTTGGAAGGAGGTATCGGAGGCAGATACTATAACAACACTTAAAGGATAGGTACATGGATAGGAAATGATTAAAGGGATATGGGCCAAATGCAGGAGAATGGGACCAGATAAGATAGGGTAACTTGGTCGGCATGGACGAGTTGGGCCTAAGGGCATATTTCTATGCTGCGTGACTTTATGACGTAGGCTTCTATCCAACTGCAGAAATTTAAATTATGCTGGAGCATATGTAGGGAGTTCCTGCTCTCTGTGTACTGAGCAAGTGCAAATATCCAACTGCAGAGGCACAGCTGGTAGAGCCGCTACTTCACAGCACCAGAGACCCAGGTTCAATCCTGACTTTCGGCATTTGTGTGGAGTTTGCATGTTCTTCCCGTGGCCGCGTGGGCTTCCTCCCACATCCCAAAGACATGTGGGATTGTCCTCTAAATTGCCCCTACTGTATAGGGAGTGGGTGAAAAAGTCAGATAAGGTAGAATTTGTATGAACAGGTGATCGATGGTCGGCGTGGACCTGGTGGGGCAGAGGGCTTATTTCCATGCTGTAACTCGAAACTAAACATGTAGCCTTTAAAACCAGGAGGGATAACTCCTGTACCCCCTCCAATTCCCCCATGTCCCCAATCCATTTTGAGGACCTGAGTGGTTCTAATATCTTTGTGAGAAAAAAGGAAAACCTACAGATATTAAATATTTATTTTCTCTTTCAGATGCATTTTAGTGGGAAATGCAGTAAACAGGCTCCGATGAAGTAAACCAATTTCTACAAACCAAGACCCATGGTTCACTGTGCTTCCACATGATCAATAAATGGTGCTCTTCTAGTTTCCAGATACTAAATAATTTATTTTAATCTGCAAATTTACACAACTGCTTAAAGGAGTCGAGGAACTGCTGATGCTGGAATCTTGAGCAAAACACAAAGTGCTGGAGGAATTCAGCTGGTCAGGCAGCATCTGTGGAGAACATGGACAGATTATGCTTTTGGTTGGAACGTTTTTTGGACTCGAGTAGTTTTTAAACAGATTAAAGACCGATTAAAGGACAAAACAGGGTGGATGAGGAGGAAGTTAATTATCAAGATGGTTATTCGTGATTGGAGCTAGTGTTAGATTGACTGACTCGATCGTGTCCTGACCTAACAAGGTTGTTGGGCATTGTACACTTTCCAAAAGCACCACACCCCTGCAAAGTACACTATCTACAGAGGATGCCATCTCTACCACGCTGCACACAGTACTCACGCATCTGGAAAACAAAAACACATACGCCAGAATCCTGTACATTGACTTCAGCTCAGCGTTTAACACCATCATCCCACAGAGACTTGTGGAGAAACTAACCCTACTGGGCCTCAACACCACCCTGTGTCACTGGATCTTGGACTTTCTGACAGAGAGGCCACAGTCAGTCCGTGTTGGCAAGAACACTTCAGGCTCGATCACGCTGAGCACCGGCTCCCCTCAAGGCTGTGTGCTCAGCCCGCTGTTGTTCACATTGCTCACACATGACTGTGCTGCCAGATGCAGGGACAATAAGATCATAAAATTCGCGGATGACACAACAGTGGTGGGACTCATCAGCGGAGATGACGAATCAATGTACAGGGAGGAAATAAAACAACTAGTGGACTGATGCGGCAAAAATAATCTAGAATTAAATATCGACAAAACGAAGGAGATGGTTGTCGACTTCAGGAGGGCGCAGCCAAATCATACACCCCTCAACATCAGTGGCACTACAGTGGAGAGAGTGGAGAGCATAAAGTTCCTCGGTGTGCAAATTACAGACAGCCTCACCTGGTCCAGGAACACCACTGGGACCGTCAAACGGGCCCATCAGCGACTGCACTTCCTGAGGAAACTAAACCAGGCCTCACTCCCCACCAACATCCTCAGGACTTTCTACAGGGGTACGGTGGAGTCTGTACTCACGTACTGCATAAATACGTGGTACTCCACCTGCAACTGCTCGGACAGGAAGGCTCTGCAAAGGGTAGTGAGGGGAGCAGAGAGGATCATTGGCGTCTCCCTACCCTC
Organism: Amblyraja radiata; assembly: GCF_010909765.2. Classification (NCBI taxonomy): domain Eukaryota; kingdom Metazoa; phylum Chordata; class Chondrichthyes; order Rajiformes; family Rajidae; genus Amblyraja; species Amblyraja radiata. Next base: position 42,869,645 of record NC_045963.1, on the reverse strand, counting down.
GGTACAAGAACTGTTCCAGAGCCGCTGTCTGAAAAAAGCTCAGAGAATTGCTAAGGACAAACTGCACCCCCTCCACATACACCTGGATCTTCTGCCATCAGGCAAGAGATATCGAAGCATCAAAGCCCGGACTACAAGACTGCTAAACAGCTTCCTACCACAGGCTGTGAGGCTGCTAAACAGTCACTCTGTACTCAGTCACTTGATTCTGCGGCTTGGCACGGACACTTTAATAACTGGCACTGCCCACTTTAATAACTGGCACTGGTCACTCAAATCAGCTGCCCCGGACATTTTTATGATTGGTTTTATTGTATTTTAACGTTGTGTTTTACCTGCTTTTAACTATGTATACTGTTCCATCAGGGACTGGATTGTTTTTTGTGTTATTATGTGTGAAATGTTTTAAATTTCATGTGCGATGCTCCGCTATTCCCTGGGAAACGTCTTTTCATTTTGCACTGTACAACTGTTGCTTGCAAGATGACAATAAAGGTTGATTGATTGATTGATTGATTGATTCAAGCTCCAACCCAAAGCTCCCCAAATCTTCCCCTCACCCAAGTGGACCCTCTATTAATTTAAATCTCATTGTAGCCTAACCCCAGAGTCATCTTGATTTTCTTTCATTCCACCATAGAAACTACCCGGTTCTCTGATAGTTTATGTCCTTTAGAGGGAGGTGGGACATTTACCCAGTATAGTACATGTAGGTTTAGAAACAATAGACACAAAGTGCTGGAGTAACTCAGCAGGTCAGGCAGCTTCTCTGAAGAACGTGGATAGGTGGGGCTGTTCTGACCCAAAACGTCACCTTTCTATGTTCTCCAGATACTGCCTGACCTGCTGAACGACTTTCATTCTTTAGGGAACGAGGGTTTCCCTCTTCGACTATAGATGAAGCTCTCACCAGGGTCTCTTCTATATCCCGTAGCTCTGCTCTCACTCCATCCCCCCCCCCCCCACCCCCCCACTCGTACCAAGGGCAGAGTTCCCCTTGTCCTCACCTTCCACCCTACCAGCCGTCACATGCAACAAATAATCCTCCGACATTTTCGCTACATCCAACGGGATCTCACCAATGGCCACATCTTCCCATCTCCTCCCCTTTCGGCTTTCCGCAGAGACCGCTCCCTCCGTAATTCCCTGGTCAATTCGTCCCTTCCCACCCAAACCACCCCATCCCCTGGTACTTTTCCTTGCAACCACAGGAAATGCTACACTTGTCGCTTTACCACTCCCCTTGACTCCATCCAAGGACCTAAGCAGTCTTTCCAGGTGCGGCAGAGGTTCACCTGCACCTCCTCCAATCTCATCTATTGCATCCGATGCTCCCGGTGTCAGCTGCTCTACATCGGTGAGACCAAGCGTAGGCTTGGCGATCGCTTCACCCAACAATAACTAACCTGACCTCCCGGTGGCTCAGCACTTCAACTCCCCCTCCCATTCCGAATCCGACCTTTCTGTCCTGGGCCTCCTCCATAGCCAGAGTGAGTCCCACTGCAAATTGGAGGAGCAGCACCTCATATTTTGCTTGGGAAGTTTACACCCCAGCGGTATGAACATTGACTTCTCCAATTTCAGGTAGTCCTTGCTTTCTCCTTCTTTCCCCTCCCCTTCCCAGCTTTCCCACAGCCCACTGGCTCCATCGCGTCCTTTCTTCTTCCCGCCCCCCCCCCCCCACCCCCACATCAGTCTGAAGGGTCTCGACCCGAAACGTCACCTATTCCTTCACTCCATAGATGCTGCCTCACCCGCTGAGTTTCTCCAGCATTTTTGTCTACCTGCTGAAATACTCCAATACTTTGACTTTTGTGTACCAGCACCTGGAGTTCCTTGTTTCTACATGGAGGTGGAGACTTAATGTCACTGATTCTCACTGGCAGTCTAAATAGCTTAGCCAATCAGTAAACATGGGTGGTTACAGACTCTTAATTAAAGGCAACTTTATCAGCTATCTAGACGCTGCCAATGGAACCGTACCCTGGATCCAACTCTGGACTCAAGGCTGGTTAAACATTTCCTGACGTGAGAGGCCAAGTACACATGAACTTACCGGGATTACATACAAAAGTAATAATAGTTTTGCTTCGAGCATTTCCTCTACACGAATCACCATCTGAATAAACAAGTTGAATATTACTGCCTTCTTTTTTCGGAGATGAAACAAATTTCCCAAGACTCTTTGCTCCATCTTGACCTTGAAGGGGACAAAATTAGAAAAGGGAACTTAACTGTGGTCGATGGTTATTTCTGCAGTGTTCTTTCCACAAAGTTACTTCACATTTGGACTACATAAATATTTAAAATAAACTTTTCCCTTCTACAATGTTCGTCTGGACCCCTCAATCAATACTTTCCTTTCCTCTAGGTGAGGATCTCTGGATAGGATAGGTTTGGAGGGATATGGGTCAAATACAGGCAGGTGGGACTAATGTAGATGGGATATGTTGGTCGGCGTGGGCAAGTTGGGCCACATGGTCTATTTCCACATTCTACGACATCATATATCAACTCAAAATAATTTTTTGGAAACACATTTTATCAAATCCAAAAGTGACTAATTCTTCTTGCGAATAAAACATAAACCAAAGGAATAGTTAGATCTCAAGCCGGGTGTTAGCAGCCAGGTTGTTGTCTCTGCGTCAATGTCTGCCAGGCCCTGAGCTACATTTGGTGGCTGGTAGAGCATCTTAAGCATCATTATGCAAAGTGTCACACTAAAACCCAAGTTTGACTGTTCTGACCACTGAGACAGACTGATGGGCTACTTGCCTCCAGCACTACTCCCTTTAGCTTCAGTTTTGCACTCGGGCTCAGTAGCAGACACACACATTTCTAACCGGGTTGCAACTCAAATGCAAGGGATTGGCCAGAATTTTGCCTAGTTATGAACACTCTAGACTAATTAATGGGGATGATGGGACCTCAACAGAAAACATTCATAGGGTTAGCCACGTCACAAAGTGACGGAAGCTCAGTTGGTGAATATTTAAGACTAAGATTAAGAGTTTATTGTACAATAAAAGGGAAGTGGGGCTCAGGCATGTGAAGTGGATTTGAGATTTAAAACTAGCTATCGACAAGGCAGACAGACTTGAGGACTTTGTAGCTGCTCCTACATTTTATTCATGCCTTTTTAAATTCTTCGTAGAGTCCTTCATGGGTATAATGCTATAATTTGTTGAAAGCAATTGCTTAAATCACCTTGCATCTGTAGTGACATAACTGAGAGACCAGTGTTCGAACCTGACCTTAAACCTTGTCTGTGTGGAGTTTGCATTTTCTCCCTCTGACTGTGGGTTTTATCCGTGTACTCCGGTTTCTCCCACATCCCAAAGACATGCAGGTTTTTAGGTAACTTGGCTCTCGATACAATCGCCCCTATCATGTAGGGATTAGATGGTGAAAGTGGGATAACATGGAACTAGTGTGAACGGGTGACTATGGTTGGCGTGGACTCGGTGGGCCGAAGACTTGAGATACAGCGTGGAAACAGGCCCTTCTGACCGACGTGTCCATGCTGACCAGTGATCATCCCGTACAGCAGCACCATCCTACACACAAGGGACAATTTACAGAAGCAAATTAATTTACAAACCTGCATGTTTTTGGAGTGTGGGAAGAAACCTGAGCACCTGGAGAAAACCCACAGAGTCACAGGGAGAACGTACAAACTCCGTACAGACAGCACAAGTGGTCAGGATCAAACCCAGGTCTCTGGTGCTGTAAGGCTCCACTCTACCCCTGCACCACTGGGTCTTCTGAAGGTCCTGTTTCTATGCCATAATTTTTCAATCATTGACTACTGGCATAAATAAATTCACAAATCACAGAAATTTTACTTACCCACCGAACAAATAGCTGCATCCTCAGGACATCCCATGGTTGCATTATCCTTGAGGACTCTGTGGCACACGTTAACGTAGTACCGCTTGAGATCAGATGCCACCTGGGTGCTGTCCAACACCTCCCAATTGTGTGCGTTGTCAGATTCAGCAATATCCTTTGCTGCAAATTAATCATTTTTCTGTTTTTATTTTTAAGGACATTACTTGTACCAATACTAATCAGCCTGTTGGGCGGAAGCTGCAGTTTGGCCTTATCCGATTCAGACGGCCTTTTCTTATAGAAATAATGTACATAAAAACATTTGATCTCACTGCAATGGTACACCTCATCAATGAGCCTCCTGCAAAAGCAGAATTAATTTATAGGGCAAAGGAACACATCACCCATACTGGAGAACCAAAGTCCCATGTTAGGCTCTGGTACACAAACAAAACAAAGTGCTAGAGTAACTCAGCGGGTCAGACAGTATCTAAGAACATGGATAGGTATCCTTTCAGTTCAGGACCCTTCCCCAGACTCTGCTAAAGTTGATGAAACTAACGAGTTCTGTATGGGTGCAGGAGGAAGACCTCTCAAAAACCTGTGCTTTCTTATATCAATCAACTCGTTCGGATTCTCCGACCACCCGCCCAACTTGTGGTAACTACATTCAAGTTCTTGACAGTGTTCGAGTCAGAGCCAGAGTTTCTGCTGCAGAAACGGGCAGAGAAACGGCAAAATAAGTTTAACTCGAGCAAGTGCGAGGTGTTGCACTTTGGAAGGTTGAATGTAAGGAGAAAATGTAGTTAATGGCAAGACCCTTAACCACATTGATGTGCAGAGGGATCTTGGAGTCTAAGCTCATAGCTCACTAAAGGGAGATAGAGTGGTAAAGGCAGCATATGGTATGCACGCCTTCATTGCTAGGGGCATTGAAAATGAGAGTCAGGAGGTCACGATGCAGCTTTATAGGCCTTTGGTTAGGCCACATTTGGAGTATTGTGTGCAGTTCTAGTTGCTCCATTGCATGAAAGATATGAAATCTTTGAAAGTTGAATGGAGATGTATGAAAACAAGTTTTTTTAAATGTATACAGAGGGTAGTGGGGGGTCTGGAACACTTTGCTAGGGATGGCGGTGGAGACAGATACGATAGTGGCATTTAAGAGTCTTTTAGATAGGCACATAGAAGTGCAGGGAATAGGAGGGAGGGATATGAATCACATGCAGGTAGATGAGATCAGTTCAGTTAGGCATCTTGTTCGGTCCGTTCCTGTGCTGTACTGTTCCGAGTCATATAGCACAGAAATATGTCCTTTGGCCAACTTTGATCAGCCCATGTTGATCAACATGCCTCATCTAAAGTAGTCCCACCTGCCCGTATTTGGCCCATATCCCTCCAAACCTTTCCTATCCATGTATCTGTCTTAATATTTTTTAATTTAATTTGAACCATGACTTGTTTAATATACAACTTTTTTTTTCAATAATAGTCTATAGATTTAGATTTCTAACATTGCCGTGCAAAAGGAAAAGCATGTTTATTTCATAAAGAAATTGTGATAAACAATGAAAAATTATATTTAGATGTTCTACATTAATTGAAGGAGTATGGAAATTGTGACTGGTGGGAATGCTCACCATTATAATTAAATCATTACTCAGAGCTGGTATAACACCAGGACATTTGGCCCATTAAGCCTGTGGTAACTCAAATAAAATTGGATCTTCACAGTTTGTATTTATTCACAAACGTTTATCAATAGAAAACTTTACCTGCATATCGTGTCAAGGGTGAGAGGTCATACCACTTCCTTCCATCAGAGGTCTGACAGAGAAGGCCTTTATCCTTCACACATGCATACTTTGTACCCCAGTCAAAGATATAGGTGCAATCAACTTCAGCGCTAAATTCTGGTTTCCCCTTTCCTTCATTGTCTTTAAAAGAGAATAGATATAGTAACAGACTATAAATTAATGAGTTAAACACTGATCCACAGAAGACTCTCAGCACTGAACATTGACACAAACGACATTACATTTTAAAGAGTCTTCCTCATAGCCTTAGTTATACACTAAAAATAGGACATTTGACCTTCAGTTAGTCTAATTATCAAAAATGTTTTAATATATAGCAATACACTCAAGATTTTTTAATTACACAGCTATAGCTGATACCACCGGGTGGCACCAGCAATGGCTGCCTCGCCAACAATCTGTCCGCCTCTTCCTTTTTTGTGTTTTAATAGTATGTGTCAAATGTATGTTTTTAGTGTTCTTTAGCTTGTTTCATGTGGGGGTGGGGTGGTCGTGGGAAACTTTTTCTAATCTCTTACAGCGATATTTTTCCGTATCGTACCTCCGTCCACACTGGGGCCTAACATCGAGAAGTTGGCGACCTTTTCTGGAGACCGACTTTAGAGTGCTCCACCATGGCAGCCTGCAGGACTTTAACATCGTGGAGCCCACGATCCCTTTGCCAGGGATCGACCTCGGAGCTCCAACCGTGGGTGCTTGCGGACTTAACATCACGGAGCCCGCGGAATCTGGTCAGAGACCGACTTCGGGAACTCCAAGCTGCAGGAGCTTCGACCGCCCCCACGTGGGGGCTCCGATTGTCCCGACGCGGGGGCTTCGATTGCCAGCTGCGGGAGCTTTGATCGACCCAACGGATAGTTCGACTGCCCCGACTGCGGGAGAAGAGGAAGAAGATTGGACTTTTTTGCCTTCCATCACAGTGGGGAATCCGCTGTGGTGGATGTTTATGTTAACTTTTATGTAGTTGTGTTTTTCGTATGGCTGTATGGTAATTCGCATATCACTGTACCTTAATTGGTACATGTGACAATATAATACCTTTGAAACCTTTGTAGTTTGTCTGGATTTCTATTTACAGAAGCTTAATATAAAGGCAGGTCTTGAGAGTGTTGACAAAAAAGTGTGTGACAACACATTTTCTTGTCAACACTCTCCTTAAGATATCATTATATTAAGCTTCTGTGAACTAGACATGTTATGTATATGAAAAACAAACATTTAATAAAGGGGCAGTTGACATTGAGTTAAAGGTATGATAGTGAGGTTGAAGAGTTAGGCGAAGTGGTGTGAAGCTTGTGGCACAGATAAACCTTCTCTAGAACAGTGGTAACAATTATGTAATGTTTGGAAACCTTCATCCAAATTGACAGCTTAAAAATATCTAAATTCATTAATATGAAAATACATTACAAGACACGTTTCTTCAAATCGTAAATTTGGATATTAATGCCTTCTGTTCGATTGTATCAGAATGAACAGAGCTTCCGGTCTCAAAATAAAAACGGTGTGCTAAATATTGCTGCAAGGGAATGTTACTTGTTATTCTCTTACACAAAAGAACTGGCACTGCAAGCTGCCTCTTCACGTGATAGCACGGTGAAGCAAGGTGCGCCAGGCTAGGTTTATTTACATTTCTCCTCCCCCACACAGTTCTTCAAACATTGAGAAAAGTAACACTGGCAGTTCAGGGATGAGACTATGGAAGGTGTGGCCACACAATGGTTGAAGCATTGAACACTGACACCACGAGAAAACTTTGTGAACATGAGGGAGAGGACACAGAAGGGTTTCAAAAGGGGAGAGGATACAGACAGAGAAGAGTCATTATTGGTATATGTACCAAGAATTACAGTGAAAAGATGTTGTTTGTGTGCTATCCAATTAAATTAACGTGTGCTATCCAATTAAATCATACAACACCATACATAAAAACAATCAAGCCATACACAAGTAGACACAAACTGCTGGAGTAACTCAGCAGGACAGGCAGCATCTCTGGAGAAGGAATGGGTGACGTTTCGAGTCAATAGACAATAGACAGCACCGCCATTCAATGTGATCATGGCTGATCATCCCCAATCAGTACCCTATTCCAGCCTTCTCTCCATATCCCCTGACTCCGCTATTTTTAAGAGCCCTATCTAGCTCTCTCTTGAAAGCATCCAGAGAACCCGCCTCCACCGCCCTCTGAGGCAGAGAATTCCACACTCACCACTCTCTGTGAGAAAAAGTGTTTCCTCGTCTCCGTTCTAAATGGCTTACTCCTTATTCTTAAACTGTGGCCCCTGGTTCTGGACTTCCCCAACAATTGGGAACATGTTTCCTGCCTGTAGCGTGTCCAGACCCATAACAACCTTATGTGTTTCAACGAGAACCCTCTCATCCTTCTAAACTCTAGAGTGTACAAGCCCAGCTGCTCCATTCTCTCAGCATATGACAGTCCCACCATCCCGGGAATTAACCTTGTAAACCTACGCTGCACTTCCTAAAATTAGGGGACCAAAACTGTACATAATACTCCAGGTGTGGTCTCACTTGGGCTCTGTACAACTGCAGAAGGACCTCTTTGCTCCTATATTCAATTCCTCTTGTTATAAAGGCTAACATGCCATTCACTTTCTTCACTGCCTGCTGTACCTTCTTCAGATACAAGCTGTACGCAAGTATGGGACGGCACAGTAGCGCAGCGGTAGAGTTGCTGCCTTACAACGCCCGGGACCCTGGCTCAATCCCGACTACAAGTGCTGTCTGTATAGAGTTTGTACATTCTCCTTGTGACCGCATGGGTTTTCTTCAGGTACTCTGCTTTCCTCCCACACTCCAAAGATGAACAGATTTGTAGGTTTACTTGCTTTGGTAAAATTGTAAATTATCCCTATTGTGTAGAATAGTGCTAGTGTATGGGTTGATTGCTGGTCAGCGTGGACTCAGTGGGCCGAAGGGCCTATTTCTCTATATCTCTAAAGCACAACAGGTAGGGAGCAAAGAGAAAAATACCAGTGCAGAATATAATTTTACAGCATTGTGGCGTTACAATTTCAGACAAAAAGTCCAACGTCCGGAATTAGGCAAAAAGCTTAAATGAATAAAGGTAGACTAGCTATGCCAAATGCTCCAATCTCATGCTGTAAAATCTAGAGTTTATCCTCATTGCAATCAATTCAGCAAAGATAATGGTCAGTACAATGTTATATAGATCAGATAGGACAAAGCTGATATTGGTAGTAAGCATTGTATTTGAATGCTTTCGAAACCAGTGCAAAGATATTTAACAAATCTACAAGACATTGAATCAGAGGCAAACAGCATGGAATCAGGCCCTTCAGTCCACTAATCCATGTCGACCATCACCACCCATCTATACTAATCCTACATTTAAACTTTTTTTTTAAAATAAATAGTTTCCGCACATTCTCATCAACTTTCCAAGATTCTACCACTCACCTCACACTGGGGAAAAGTTACGGTGGCCAATTAATCTACCAATCTGCATTTCTTTGGGATGGGGGAGGAAACCTACACAATTACAATGAAAACATGCAAACTCTACAGACAGAGATTGGGATGGAACCCAGGTCTCTGGCGCTGAGAGGCAGCAACACAAATAGTTATTTCACTGCGCTGTTCTATAGCTTTTCTATGTTTTCTGCAGCTCAGAGTCCTTGCTGTCCTCAGAAAAGACAGAAATTCAGTTCAAGTAGAAATTGGAAATTCAGTTTTAACAAGATAGCTCTACAAAACATTAGACAAACACATAGCCCAGGTAATATCTCAACAAATTCTTAACACAAATTAAAGTTACATGACTTTAGTTTAGTCAAGCTGATCAAAACATGGCAAATTATTAATCCTACCAGCTGTTGCATTACAGTGGAAGTTTATTATCGTCATTCGTCGAAATCCCGAACTACAAGAATTGCCATCAGGTAATGTCAATGTCAGATCACCATCCGAATACCTGTTTTTATAAAGAGATACTCTTGAAATAAGCACTAAAAAAACAAAGCTACAAATACATCAAATTATAACCAAGTAGGCAACGAGCTATTTAATACAGCTTGGCCCGTACTTTAGAAATACTTGGTTGTAACGGCTGCAGATGCAAATTCATTACACATCAGAATTCAATATTGTTTTAAAATGTAATGTGGTTATTAGAAAGGCCACGGATTCTTTTTCGATTCACTTATACGATAAAAGAGTCACCGACAAGCCCAGTAACTAGATCCCATTCCAATCTTCTCCAGAAGAGGAAACGAGGAACTGCGGATGCTGCTTTACCAAAAAAGACAAAGTGCTAGAGTAAATCAAAGGTTAAGGCAGTATCTCTGGAGAACATGGATAGGTGAAGTTTCAGGTTGAGACGCATCTATCCAGATTCTTCAGAGATGCTACCTGACCCACAGAGACACTCCAGCATTGTGTCTCCTTTACACCTTATGAGTTGTCTTGAATTCTGGTCGTGACTGTAGTGAATGCAATGAACGTATTCTTCCCATACCATTGGATAGCAAGTTGATACAATGCAACCATTAACAGCCGGTCTTCCAGAAAATTTATGTTATTTCAATGAATACACATTTTCTATTGTCACACAGTTAAATAAGTACATTTTCTAAATGCTCCAGTACATTGAAAGGAAACGCAAGGATTACTGAGGTGGGATAGAGGATCAGTTTTGCTATATCATGTAGATTCTTCAGCACTGTTGTGACCATCCCCAACTCAAATACCATGTTCGAAACACAACCTCAACTCCATCGTGAAGAGGTATCACCCATTTTGATTCCCAAGGTATAAATCATTAATTTATACTCTTATTACTTTGGACAACATGTAAACATCCATTTACCATCAACCTTCTCTTTACTGACATGTCCTGACCTTTGAAATTCCCCCCGTTCCAACTTCCACCAACATTTGGAAATCTTGTTCCCTCCAAAGGGAATCATCAATGACACTTTGTCACATAAACCTACAAACAGTGACATTCTTTTTTTGCGTACAGCTCAGTAGCAATCTTATTATCAGCAAGTTCAATGGTAGAAACGGGACACGTTACAACCTTCTCCAGCCATGGCATCTGGAATTTCTCAGCACATTCTGAAGAACGGTCCTGACTTGAAACATCGCCTGTCCACAAATGTTGCCTGACCTGCCAAGTTAATCCTGAACTCTGTGCTTTGCTTCAGATTCCAGCTTCTGCAGTTCCTTGAGTCGCTGGAATGTTCTGCTTGGACTCCAAGTCTCTCAATCGGTTTTTAATGCAGATTAAATCCGTGCCTTCTCCAAGGCTTTCGTTATCAGCAAGGACACACACACCCCCGGCCATGCTCTCATTTTACTCCTGCCACCAGGAAGGTGATACAGCTTCCTGCCATCAGGAAGGTGAATCAGCTTCTTCCCAACAACCATCAGGCTATTGAACACCACAAATACCAACCTGCTCTTTTATTTATTGAACTTTTTGGTTCTTTTATTATGTTATTATGCTTACAATTTAAAAAAATCAATGTTATGTTTCAATACATATGACAATTAAACACTATTGGCTCATGCAAATACCTCGCCTGCAAGTTATCTGATAATACTTAACATCTTACATCTGATAATACTTACTCTTACATCGGTTGGAAGCTGCATACTAAATCTCGTTGCACTGACGTGCAATGGCAATAAAAGATATTATTATTATTATTAAAGGAAGTCAATAAGGGAACAGGTTACAAATTGCTGTCACTGAACTGCAGCGCCTCAAATCAAATCTGAGTTCTCAAAGTTGAGAGCTAGGCATGTGATGGCTCAAGCCAGGAGGTGACAGCTATCAGCAGCAAGAGTAGAGGGTTCATATACAGGACACCTTCAATGGCTTCAAGACCTCTCACAGCACTCCACAGGCAACAAAATACTTCAGACAAGGTGATGACGTAAGCAGAGAGAATAACACCTAGTACAGGAGTGCAAGGAACTGCGGATGCGGAACACAAAATGCTGTAGTAACTCCGAGTCAGGCAGCATCAGGATGCATTACTGCAGCACTGTGCTCTAATACCCAATACAATATGGTTTTATCAATATGGAAGCTTCCCTTTATTAACTTTACCATGACAAATGCCAAGAACTCTGATTTAGATCAGCATTGGAAATTAGTCTGACGTACAATCTACCTCATTGGAGACCCTCGTACTATCCTTAATCGGACTTGATCTTGCACTAAATGTTATTCACTTTATCCTATATTTGTACATTGTGGACGGCTTGATGATAATAACTGAGCTAATCTTTCCACTGACTGGATAGCACACAACAAAAAAGCTTTTTGTTGTACCTCAGTACAGATAATAAACTAAATCATGATCTACAGCAAAAGATGACAGTGTTGCAGTAATTCAGCAGGTTAGTAACTGAGTTACTCCTGCATTTTGCGTTTTTTTCGGAAACCAGCATCTGCAGTTCCTTGCATCTGCACGAGCTGCCATGTTAACTGAAAATCAAATTACGTACCTGAGTGTCTGGTTTTTGAAACGCCCAGCAATCTTTCGGAAATCAACTGTCTTTTTAACCTGACATGATGCCACAAACCCCTTGTCATCTTTGCAGCCTCCAGACTTGGTCATTCCACAAACATTCAGGTAATAGAAGTATTCGTCTGTGGCCCCATCCCTCTTCTTAGGGACAACACGGTATGAACCAAAACCTGAAATATAAAAATATGGGAAGAGTAATATTTAAAATGACAGCATTTAATTCATTTAAGCAAGCAGCAAAGTAGTTGTCAATATATGTTGCTATTTTCAACACAGAAGGCCAGGGAGTGCAAGGGAAAGATAAAGAAAGGGGAAGATACGAGTCGCCCAAGCCAGAACCTATAAGGTGGACAACTGGAGTTTGCACCTTGTCTTTGTGATCACGTGGGTTTCCTCCGGGTAATTTAGTTTCCTCCCACATCCCAAAGATGTGGGTTAATTGGCCTCTAAAATTATCCCTAATGTGTAGGGAATGGATGCAAAAGTGTGATAACATAGAACTAGTGTAAACAGATGGTTGGCGTAAACTCGGGGGGGCCGAAGAATATATTTCCATGCTGTACCTCTAAACAATACTAGATTGAAACCATCAGTACTTGTGTTTCTTTAACACTTAAAATTATTTCTAGAACAACCAATAACCTGGCCTATGTTTCTATAATTTATTAACAGCTTCCGACATCCATTGATCTACTGTTAATCCAGTTGCACAGGTAGAGTCAAAAAGCAAGAGACTCAAGAGTGTTTTATTGTCATACGTCCCAAAATGGAACAATGAAATTCTTTCTTGCGGCAACACAACTGATATGTAAACAGAGTACTATGTAAACACCATAATAAACAAGTTCAGATATACAACAATAATAGTGCAAAGACAAAAACAATGCCCCCAATTTAATGCAGTTCAGAGCCCATTTGGATGCTGTAGTGTTTAATGGCCTGATGGTTGTAGGCAAGAAGTTGCTCCTGAACCCGGATTTTACAGTTTTCAGGCTCCAATACCCTTCTGTACTGTTATCAAAAGTGCTCTTCTTACCAGGCTTGGAAAGGGGAGTCAGGTCAATGGAGATGTCGTGCTGGTCACTGTTAAGCTGGCAGGTATGGCTTATTAGGTAATCTGTGGGGCAAGCATACTCCGTCATCCATTCAATTTCATAACGACAGTTAACACTGGCAATCATCTTGGGGCTTGTACCCTGCGAGAGTAACAGCAAAGTTTTGTTAGCATATCAAGTTTTAGAGAATATTACATTTTACAGCACTTCCTCATTAACTGCCAATGTGAAATTATTTATGCACACCAAATTCAAACCAAATCATAATTGGCCATGATAAAAACACTTGTTCATTTACCCCATTCGGTACTTTGTACATATACCTTCAATGTCCTAATATCAATGATTAATTATAACGATTTAAAAGTGTAGAGATAAAAAATGACTTCCAGTTTACTTTAGTTTAAAAATGCATCATAACATAGAAATTGTTCCTAATGTAGAGGGAGTGAATGCGAAATTGGTACATAGAAATGGTCCTATTGGCAGGCCGAATCCATGCCGACCATCGATCACCTGTTCACACTAGTACTATGTTATCCCATTTTCACAACTACTCCCTGCACACTAGGGCCAAATTTAGCAGCTAATTAACCCACAAATCCATTTATGTTAGCGATAAGGTCATGTGGTAGGAGTAGAATTAGGCCATTCGGCCCATCAAGTCTACTCCGCCATTAAATTATGGCTGATCTTTTTGCTCCCTCCTAACCCCATTCTCCTGCCTTCTCCCCATAATCTCTGACACGTACTAATCACAAATCCTATTATATAAGGAGATAAAATCCACGCAATCACAGGGAGAATGTGCAAACTCCAGAGAGCACCTGAGATCACGATTGAACTCGTTTTTATAGCTATGTGAGGTCACGGTTCTACAAGCTGCATCACTGTGCCCCTGCTAAATCTTGTTGGTGCCCAGTACTTGAACACATACTGCTTATACACATCTCAGACTAAATCCAACTATATATATATATATATATATATATTTTATTTTATTTTTTTCCCGTCCTGCAGCACCAAATTAAACTATGATATCAACGATTTAGACAAGGGAATTAAATGTAACATCTCCAAGTTTGCAGATGACACAAAGCTGGGTGGCAGTGTGAGCTGCGAGGAGCATGCTATGAGGCTGCAGGGTGACTTGGTTGGGTTAGTGGGCAGATGCATGGCAGATGCAGTATAATGTGTATAAATGCGAGTTTGGTGGCAAGAACAGGAAGGCAGATTATTATCTGAACGGTATCAGATTTGGAAAAGGGGAGGTGCAACGAGACCTGGGTGTGCTTGTACATCAGTTACTGAAAGTAAGCATGCAGGTACAGCAGGCAGTGAAGAAAGCTAATGGCAAGTTGGCTTTCATTGTGAGAGGATTTGAGTTTAGGAGCAAGGAGGCCCTACAGCAGTTGTACAGGGCCCTGGTGAGACCATACCTGCATTGTGTGCAGTTTTGGTCTCCTAATTTGAAGAAGGACACTCTTGCTATTGAGGGAGCGCAGCGCAGCGTAGGTTCACCAGGTTAATTCCCGGGATGGCGGGACTGACATATAATGAATGAATGGGTCGACTGGGCTTGTATTCATTGGAATTTAGAAGGATGAGAGGATATATTAAAAAAACATATAAAATTCATAAAGGATTGGACAGGCTAGATATAGGAACAATGTTCCTGATGTTGGGGGAGTCCAGAACCAAGGGCCACAGTTTAAGAATGAGGGGTAGGCTATTTAGGACTGAGACGAGGAAAAACTTTTTCACCCAGAGAGTTGTGAATCTGTAAAATTCTCTGCCATAGAAGGCAGTGGAGGCCAATTCACTGGATGTTTTCAAGTAAGAGTTAGATTTAGCTCTTGGGGCTAAAGGAATGAAGGGATATTGAGAAAAAGCAGGAAGGGGGTACTGATTTTAGATGATCAGCCATGATTATATTGAATGGCGGTGTTGACTCGAAGGGCTAAATGGTCTACTCCTGCATCTATTTTTTCTATATTTCCATGATAAATCTCCGAGGAAGATCTTCAGAGTCTCAGCTTCTGCTTCTTCATATCTATCCTGGAAGAAACTCAATTTCTGTTTTAATGATACAAAAGGTTTGAGACTATTTACAAACCTCTCTTCTTCCAGAAGGACAGATTAGAGTGATGGTCACTGCAGGCTCATGTTCTCCACAAAACGCTGGTGGCTTCTCACCTCCAGAATAGCTTCTGGAATAATGAAGTACCAGCCTGAAAAATACATTGAAAAACATCACCCAAATGTCACTCAAGCCTTTTGAGGTCTACTTGCAGAAAGTGTAATTATAATAACTTAAAAAATTATTTAAGAACAGGGCTCATGACCAAATAGAACCCATTGTCTTTAATGAACTTGGATTAAAAAACGCAGACATAAGGAACTACAGATGCTTGAATCTTGAGTAAAGCACAAAGTGTTGGAAAAACTCAGCATGTCAAACAGCTGTGGAGGGAAAAGATAAGTGATGATTTGTGCCAAAACGCATCTTCAGACTGATTGTAGTCAAGGGGTGAGGGGAGAAAGCTGGAAAAGAGGTGGGGGCAATTCAAAGCAAGCATTAGGGCGGCATTGTGGCATAAGGGTGGAGTTGCTGCCTTACAGCAACAGAGACCTGGCTCCATCCAGACTATGGGTGCTGACTGTATGGACTTTGTATATTCTCCCTGAGACCATGTGGGTTTTCTCCGAGTGCTGCAATTTCCACCCACACTTTAATTGCTTTTGATAAAATTGTAAATGGTCCCCAGTGTGTGGGACAGTGTTAGTGTGCGGGGTGATCGCTTGTCGGGGCAGATTATGGGCTGAGGGGCCTGTTTCCATGCTGTCTCTAAAGTCTAATTTTATAGGTGCATACAGATGAGGAGGGTTAATTGGCAGATATGTGGATAAAGGCCAGAGATGGAAAGGGTCTTAGATAAGAAGAGGAGTGAAATATAAAGCCAGAGGGCAGGATGTAGGCCGAAGGGTACTGGAGTGGGGATAGGGAGCAGGATAAATGGGCTCCCTCTACGGCAGAGGAAAGAGAGGAGGAGAAGGACGAGATGACAAATTAAAATTATCTAATTTAATGTTTAATTGCCAGGTCCTTTAGACAAGATGAGAAACACATAATCTGCAGCAGTAGCCCGATTCTTTAATTTTGTTTATTCTCGGTGCCTCATGCCTTTTTGCACAGAATCCAACATCCGAGCATGCAGGAGTGACAGTCTGTAATAGATGGATGAGCACACCTTGTAACCTTGGTATTTGCTTTATGCCTGGCAAGGGGAATAAGAAAGATTTTTCTTTCAACATGCCAAAAATCAAACTCTGTTGCTGTCCTTGTTCAGATCAATTAACAGCAGCCTTGTTACATGATCTGCAACACTTCATGTTTGAATAATAATAATAATAATAAATTTTATTTATGGGCGCCTTTCAAGAGTCTCAAGGGCACCTTACAAAAATTTAGCAGGTAGAGGAAAAACATGTAAGGGGAATGAAATAAATAGTAGAGACATGATTAGTACACAAAGTAAAGACAGAATACAATTCAAAACACAATATGAGGCAATTAATGCACAGATGAAAAGGGAGGGGGACGTGGGGCTAAGGATAGGCAGAGGTGAAGAGATGGGTCTTGAGGCGGGACTGGAAGATGGTGAGGGACACGGAATTGCGGATCAGTTGGGGGAGGGAGTTCCAGAGCCTGGGAGCTGCCCTGGAGAAGGCTCGGTCCCCAAAACTGCGGAGGTTGGACTTGTGGATGGAGAGGAGACCGGCTGATGTGGATCTGAGGGACCGTGAGGGTTGGTAGGGGGAGAGGAGGTCAGTGAGATATGGGGGGCCAGATGGTGGAGGGCTTTGTAGGTGAGGATCAGGATTTTGTAGGTGATCCGGTGGGAGATGGGAAGCCAGTGAAGTTGTTTGAGGACTGGAGTGATGTGATGCCAGGATTTGGTGTGGGTGATGAGTCGGGCGGCTGCGTTCTGGACCAGTTGGAGTCGGTTGATGTAGGTGGAGCTGATGCCAAGGAGAAGTGAGTTGCAATAGTCCAGTCGGGAGGAGATGAAGGCATGGATGAGTCTTTCAGCAGCGGGAGGTGTGAGAGAGGGTCTGAGTTTGGCGATGTTGCGGAGATGAAAGAAGGAGGTTTTAATGACATGGCGGATGTGAGGCTCAAGGGAGAGGGTGGAATCAAAGATCACGCCAAGGTTGCGGGCCTGGGGAGATGGGGAGACAGTGGTGCCGTCGATGGTGAGAGTGGGGTTATTGATTTTGCTGAGTGTGGCTTTGGAGCCTAAGAGGAGGAATTCTGTCTTATTGCTGTTGAATAGCTCAGTGATTCATTGGATGTACCAATGAATAGGTTTAATGTAGACTTCCGATTTCCCAAAACTCACTAAAAATGACAACTCTACACAGAGCAGAAACCTGAGTTAAGGAAGTGGCAAAGCCTATAAATTGCAAACAAATTAATGGATGCACCAGAGATGAGGGCAAGAGGAGAACACACAAGGGGTACCGGGCTACTAATGGAACTGTAGACACAAACATCATATACTGTAAAATAGATAAAAATGTAGGATGAATCGACAGATAAAAAGCAGCGAGAAACTGAAGAAAGGCAAAGGTCACTGAACGAAAGGCTTGCAAAGACAGACATGATGAAATACACGATTATAGAGTTTGATTACAGATCTTTAATCATCTGCAGTAAAATGCTACGGAAACTTTAAATCGTTTACAGCACAGTGGCACAGCTGGTGGAGCTGCTGCCTTGCAGCGCCAGAAACCCGGGTTCGATCCTGACCTCGGGTGTTGTCTGTGTGGAGTTTGCATGTTCTCTGTGGGTTTCTTCTGGGTGCTCCGGTTTCCTCCCACATGCCAAAGACTTGCAGGATTGGAGGTTAATTGGCCTCTGTAAATTGCCCCCAGTGTGAATGGGTGACAGATAGTGAGCACAGACTGAAGGGTGAGTTACCATGCTGAATCTCTAAACTATCCTGTTTCTGTATTATTTTGGAAAGATAGTGGTTGTAATGAGTGTTTTATATGCTGTTGGCATCTGGGTGTTTAGTTTAGATATGCAGCATGGAAACAAACCCTTTGGTCCATTGAGTCCACAATGGCCATCGATCAAATATTCACATGGGCAATTTACAGAGGCTAATTTACGTTTGAAATTAACGTTCCCCCCCAGGCACTCGAGTAAAAAATTCCAACTTCTGAAGAAGGGTCCCAACCTGAAACGTCACCTATTCATGTTCTGTAGAGTTGCTCCCTGACCCGCTGAGTTACACCAGCACTTAGCATACCAGCAACTGCAGCTCCTTGCCTTCAGGTTTAAAATTGGATTTCAATGTAAGCAGTCAAGTGTCACAGGGGGGGAAAGCTCCAATCGTAGTGCGTACCTATCTTTGCCAGCCAGTTTCAAGGCATCTGTTGGGTGGCCAACATCAAAAGCAGTCGATCCTTTCAATAAGCAGGCACTGCTGCCATGTTGACATGCAGAGGTCTCATCGAAAGGATCTAGCAATTAAACAGGAATATCAATAAAAACTTCAGAAACATCAATACACAATTCCTCACTGCTCTAGGTATTAGGGTTACTCAGTATTTACAGCACTGGAATTGGGCACTCAGTTTAACCAGCCCAGCTCCCCTTACATTACAAATTGATAAGTTCACAAGTCATAGGAGCAGAATTAGGTCATTTAACCCATCAAGTCTACTGCGCCATTTATAGAAACATAGAAAATAGGTGCAGGAGTAGGCCATTCGGCCCTTCGAGCCTGCACCGCCATTCAATATGATCATGGCTGATCATCCAACTTAGTATCCCATCCCTGCCTTCTCTCCATACCCCCTGATCCCTTTAGCCACATCTAACTCCCTCTTAAATATAACCAATGAACTGGCCTCAACTACCTTCTGTGGCAGAGAATTCCACAGATTCACCACTCTGTGTAAAAAATGATTTTCTCATCCCATTCAATCATGGATGATCTATCTTTCCCTCTCAATCCCATTCTCCTGCCTTCTCCCTATATCCTTTGACACCCTCTTTCAACCAACCTCACCAACCATTCCACCACAATATAGTAAACTTCCCACAGAAAGTTTATTTTGGCATTGCGTTCAGCACTGATGTTGTGGGCAGGACATGTTCCTGTTCTGTTTTGTTCAATGTTCTATATTCAAAGAATTTACCCTGTCAGGTCCCGCCCCTTTCAGAAGATGTACTATATTCAATACCTGAATTAGATTCTATCCATATATAAGAATTCAAATGAAGTTAAACTAATTTCATGCAGACATCTCCCAAGGAGACCAGAGGGCCAGAACCGCGCTGACCGAAGTTGGAGTCCCACGAGTCGACGGAGCGCAGGGATGGGGCCTAGATCGGCCTCAGGAGGGGACGCGGGGCCGATAGTGGAGAGGTTGGTGCGGAGGTCGATGAGGGTGCCGGACGAGGACAGACTATGTCGGAGAGAGGACGCCGCTGCCGGGGGGGGCGGGGGGAGAAAGAGGGAAAGAACATTACCTGCCAGACACACTTCCTCTTTGTGTTACTCATTCACTGCTCTCTCCTCATTATGTGTGATTGCATTCCATCTTTGTCAACAATTTTAGTCCCCACAATTGCTTTCAATTTCCCAAAAGACTATAATTTATTGACAGCAACCGTAAGTAAACTGCGGGGAATAAAACATCACAAAGTTTGTAAACTATATCGGGAAGTTATTTACCAGATATGAAAACTTACTTATATCTCTGCAAATATTGATATAGAAGTCATCGTCATCTGGAGAATCAACCAGATGAGCTCCCGAGTTCTTTATTAGTGGATTTAAATCACGTTTCTTCCCGTCTTCATCAAACACATAACAAGGAACCTTTTTAATGCAAAGCAAAATGAGGATACCCGTGGAATATATGGCAACTGGTGAGCAAACATGCACATAAACAACTGTGACTGATTAAATATTGATTCAAACACTTCATCCAGCAACTATGCACACTGATAGGTCCATGTTCCCTTCAGCCTCTCGCCCATGTAAATTAAAAAATGAGGTGTACATCTTCCGCAAAAACACACGCATTTTAATACAAGTTCATATGTCAAAGGCGCAGAAGTAGGCCATTTGGCCTATCAAGTCTACTCCACCATTCAATCATGGCTGATCTATCTTTCCCTCTCAACCCCATTCTTTTGCCTTTTTCCCTTAACTCTTGATACCCTTAGCAATCAAGTATCTGTCAATCTCCACCTTAAAAACACCTAATGATGGGGATATAAATGGGGAAAAGTCCATGCATTTGCACAGCACATTTGGGAAGTGTCAAATCAGTTGTTGATAAACATTCAAATGCCCATTAACCCCAACCATGTTGAAGAGCCCACTCTCAATGGAGTTCCCAAATCCAACATCTTTCAGGTCAGATTTGAAGCAGGGGTGGGTCTGAAAATGGAAGTCTGAGCATCATGAATGAACAACATGAAGTGGTATCGTTCCTAGAACAGCTGTAAACAATGACAAGCCTTTGAATCCAATAGCAGTAATACTGCACGTGATATCCCAGGCAAAGGTCTCCCCATCCCAAATTTTGGGAAGGCAAATTTCATGGATTAAGCTACTCAACAGGGTTTCCTTCCAGAATGCATCGTTCAGACGATTAAAGGTGAAGTGGATGAGTGAAATACATGGACGATCCACAGGAGTGAGAATTCTTTAAATTCACCTTTTTTTAAAAATACTGTTTCTTCAATATTCTACAAAATCTGTATCCACTGCAATCATTGATAGGAGCCAATAATGGCACAGTGGCACAGCTGGGTAGAACTACAAGGTATATACCAGGAGCTACAGCAGATCCTTCTGAATGCATTTTAAACTCCTTTCAAAATATATTCCCGTTAAAGCTTTCAAAACTTTAAACCAGTCATATATTACAGTGAAGATCAAAAACACTTGCCCTATGTTACCAACATAAAACAGAACATTGATGTTAAGATGAAAGTATGCAGAATTCATGGGGAATTTGCATGATGCTTAAGAACACGTTTCCCAAATATACATAATGTGTGCTGTTATTTTCTTAATTACAGACCCCTTGGAGATTTGAACCCATGACATTAATTCATGACTAAACAACCAAAATAGAGCAGCTGGACATACCTCTTTTACAGGGTTGAAAGTGCTCTTCTTACAACTTACAAAAGTCTTCCATTCAAAGTAGTGCACACATTCAGAAGTTGCCACATATTCAGGAGTGCCCTGTTTAAATGAAGCAACGCAATAAGCTTAATTATCTTAATCTTCCGGAAAGCTATTGCATAACCAAGTCTCCCTTTAGTCCTTTAGGTAACATGCCCCACTCCCCCATTAAGGTCCTTACCCATTTCTCCCACTATCCATCCCCGTCCCCTTCCATCCATATCACTTCTTCTGGTTTCACATTTCACTCCTCTCCTTACATGACACTCTTTTGTCTCCTTTTCATCTTTTAGCCTGTCCACCCATCTGCCAATCAAATCCCCCTCACTTGTATCTGCCTATCACTTACCATGCCCCCACCTCTTTTACAGCTTTCTCTCTTTTACTACAATTACTTTGAAGAGGAGACCCAAAACATCACCCATCCATGTCCTCCAGAAATGCCACTTGACCCAATGAGTTACTCCAGCACTGTTTTTGTTCTTTAATACTGTCACTTTTACACAAAAAAATGACTGAGCAAATTGACATACCAAACGGCTGTGAACTTAAAACCTGCAGGACAAACAAAGTTAAGTAAAACAAACAGGTTTTCTTTTGAAACTTTCTCTTTCAGATTATTTTTTTAAAGATTATTTTCAGGTGCCACTTTATATTGCAAAAAAAAGTGGCTTTGAGATAGCCTCATAGAGTCACACAGCATGGAAACAGGCTCTTCAGCCAGTGTTTCCACTTTGAAGGAAATTACCCGAAATTCAGGAAATTCTGGTTGTCTTCGGGTAATTTTAGGGAAATTGAATAATTTTGGGAAATTTCCGCATCCGGCCCGCGAAGTGGTGAAAAGGAAATACACACAGCACTGCCAATTTGGACTCAAAGGTTTAAACAGAGCTCTGTCAGTTTAACGCGTGGGAATTTAAACAAAGAGCTGCGGCTGCAGCGCTATGGGTTCTAAATATAGCGCTACTGGCTGCAGCGCTGTGGGCTTTAAACATAGTGCTATGGGTCACAGGGAGGGAGGGAGGGAGGGGTGGATGAAGGGAGGGAGTGCAGAGACTGAGACACGAGAACAGGTTGAAAAAACAAAGACAACGAAAGCTGTTGGAGGCAACGAAAGCTGCCTTGCATAACACTGTACAAGTAACAGAAGCAGGCAGATATAGTGTAGTTACATAGATCGGTTTTGTCTTGTTCTTCTTTGTGTTGTTAACGTGTGCCCGCGAAAAAAAACAGATGGCACGCAGGAAGCATTTTTGAAGATTTCATGAAATACCATCAAATTCCAGGAAATTTGGAATTCTATATAAGGAATTTTTTTTTGAGGTGTGGAAGCCCTGTCGTCAGTCCAACACCAACCAAGATTTGGTTACCTCTTTAAAAATAAATATAAAATTCGCAAGACACTATCTCCCATATACAAAAGCACATCCTTATCGAAAACGCATATATCTTAACCCTCAGAATCCTCTTCATTAACTTACCGCCCACAATGTTGGGCTCACAGGTCAAAAGTTCACAAGCTTTAAGGGCCTGTCCCACTTGGCCGTTATTTGCGCCTCATTTACGCGTCATATGTAAAATTGGTCGACACGTTGTAACGCACGGGTAGCTTGTGGGTAGCGTGGGACTGGCGCATGGAGAGGCGTGGAGGAGTGTGGAGTTGCGTGCGGTATCGCGTGGCGCTCCAGGATTTTTTGCTGAACAAAATCCTCCCGAGCCACCTGCATGACGTATTGCGTACGCACGCTGACGCATTGTGTACGCTCGCTGACGAATTGCCGTCGCACACTGCGTCCCGGCTTCTCACGTGTATCGGGTGGTGATGCATGGTTACGTCACCGTGCATAACCATGCATCACCGCACGCCGCAGGGTATACTAATGACATCACGCGCAACAGACAGCATGATGACGCGTGATTTGCACGAAATTTCTTCAAGCTAAATACAGACTCTATTTCTTCCCCCTAAAGCCGCTTTGTATTGCAATGTGAACCCATGTTCTCCCAAAGCTGTACAATACAAACAGCGCTGAGTATTCATCTTCCCGTGACAAATTAACCCAACCTCTGCAAGGATTGATTTACCAATTTAATTTCAATTACAGCCAATTTTGTATTATCGATCCAGTGCCTATTGAGTAAAACTATCCAAAGCAAGCGGATCTTTTGTATGCTATAAATTTGAACTGACAAATTGTTGCAAGATCAATCCTTGCTGACTGAGAGGACTTTACATTTCAGAATGGTTGTTGAAGATAAAAGCAGAAAATTTATCACCTGCTGTAAATCACTTTTGATTTATAAACCAAGAGAGCAAAGTTATTTGCTTTTTTACTCAAAAGGTTGACATTTAAGTTTCTTTATAGGAGTCAGTTATTTGCAGTTGACAAAGAAAATGACATACTCACCAAGGTCTTCCCACACATGAAAACGATGCTGCTTTGGATAGTCTGGACAGACTGTTCTGAACATTTCTGGGTGGTGTTATACTCAAAGTGATCCACAAGCCCACTCTTGAGCACAAAGTCACCTGCAAATGAGAGATGGAAACATTAAGTTAATTCAGTACTGATTTTGGGTGAATGTGATTCCACGCCACTTGAAAAGCCCAACGCCCTATTAGTCTATTAGTTCAGTACAAAATATGTCAAAGTAGCTCTGAACCAAACATGAGAGTGCTGGGGAAGGGGACTCCAGTAAAAAGAAATCTTGACAGGCAAGGATGGTTGTGTTTGCAAAAAATCCCTCAGCGACTTCCGATAGGGTCGTAGAGCCATACAACACAAAACCAGGCTCTTGAGCCCATCTTGCCCATGTCAACCATGATGGCCCATCTAAGCTAGCCCTAGCATAGCACCATTTGGCCCATATCCCTCTCAACCATGTACCTGTCCTTGTATCTTTTAAATGATGTTATAGTGCCTGTTTTAACTGGCAAATCGTTTAATATACCCATTTAACATAGTGAAAAAGGTGCCCCCTCAGGTTTTTATTCAATCTTGCCCCTTTCACCTTAAAAAGTGCCCTCTGGTTCTTGATTCCCCTACTCTGGGTTAATGACTGTGCATTCAACCCATCAATTCCCTTCATGGTCTGGAATATGTTAGCCTGATTAGTAGTGTTGGTGTGGGAAGTAGTGGAATTTCAGCGGATAACCTAACGATTGGAGTAGAACGATTGAAAAAGGGTTGCTCTTCTCCGAGATCCATTCTGTTGCTACTAGCACGCATCCTTGTTTTACTACCA
This sequence comes from Amblyraja radiata, assembly GCF_010909765.2. Taxonomy (NCBI): domain Eukaryota; kingdom Metazoa; phylum Chordata; class Chondrichthyes; order Rajiformes; family Rajidae; genus Amblyraja; species Amblyraja radiata. The sequence goes on along the minus strand of NC_045963.1, from coordinate 42,844,947 downwards.
TTCATTGATCTCACATGGAAAGTAGTGATGAAGGGAGAAAATGGTATCCATGTGCAAGTGAACTGCTGTATTAGCATTCTCAGAATCACGTGGTGTCTCAATTAGGCCCCAATTCTGTTGAGCTACACCATTGCTTAACTGTTCACTCAGAAGGTTCAATCAGAGAAAATAGGTCCTTCTGCAGTTGTACAGAGCCCTAGTGAGACCACACCTGGAGTATTGTGTGCAGTTTTGGTCCCCTAATTTGAGGAAGGACATTCTTGCTATTGAGGGAGTGCAGCGTAGATTTACAAGGTTAATTCCCGGGATGGCAGGGCTGTCATATGCTGCGAGAATGGAGCGGCTGGGCTTGTACACGCTGGAGTTTAGAAGGATGAGAGGTTATCTCATTGAAACATATAAGAATGTTAAGGGTTTGGATACGCTAGAGGCAGGAAACATGTTCCCGATGTTGGGGAGTCCAGAACCAGGGGCCACAGTTTAAGAATAATGAGTAAGCCATTTAGAACGGAGACGAGGAAATACTTTTTCTCATTGAGAGTGGTGAGTCTGTGGAATTCTCTGCCGCAGAGGTCAGTGGAAGTTCTCTGGATGCTTTCAAGAGAGAGCTAGATAGGGCTCTTAAAAATAGCGGAGTCAGAGGATATGGGGAGAAGGCAGGAACGGGGTACTGTTCGTCTGCCTGGGGTGGGATGTAGACCGCGGTCAGGATAACGGAGGTGAATTCTCTCGGGAGGTAGAAGGGACGGCACTTCACCGCCAGATTTAATTCAGGTGTGGAGAGCAGGAGTTGGACAGGACTGCCACGTCGGAACACCACACAGAGTTGACCATGAGGCAGACGCCCCCTCCTCTCCCTTTCCCAGATGCCAGGGTACGGTCCATGCGGTGGATGGAGAACCCTTCAGGCTGGACCGCTGAGTCTGGGGAGCTGGGGGTGAGCCATGTCTCTGTGAAACAGAACAGAGCATTCCCTCAGCTCCCTTTGATAAAGCAGTCTTGCCCTTAAGTCCTCCACTTTGTTTTCAAGGGACTGTACATTAGCCAGTAGGATAGTTGGGAGAGGGGGCCGAAGTCCCCTGCGCTTCATTCTGACCTGAAGTCCTGCCCGACGGCCACGTTTCCGGACACAATGGAGGCTTCCCCTTTGTTTCCAGGTACTGTGCTTGCTGTACCTGCTGTTTCTGCGGACCTGCGCTGGAACGGGGATTCCCTCACAGACGGCAGCTCCAGCTCCGTAACGAACAGGGGTTCCCTCAAAGTCGGCAGCTGCAGCTCCGTTGTTCCTGGAAGATCCAGCCCGTCGGCTCTGGGGGTCATCCCGGGGTTTCAAGGTACAGTACCTGGGATCCACAGTCGGGTCGGGAGTTCCACAGCCAGCGTGGGAAAGTTTAAAGTCCGGGGTTCCCGCAGCTGCGGGAGATCGCGAAATTGCGAGAGCCTTGAGGTGCTCAAGCAGCTTGTCCGAAACGGCACCGATTTCTGCCGTTTTTCTGATCCAGGTAAGTTGTTGGAAGTTGTAGTTGAGCCTTTTCTTTTACGGAGCTTCGCAAAAGTCGCCGCAGGCAGGCGCCATCTTGATCTCGTGCGTGGAACCCGAGCCCATGGACATCACCAGTTGCTGGGTGTCTTCTCTGGTGATGCTCCGCCAGGCATTCAGCTTACGCACGTTTTGGGGGCTAGTCCCCTTCAGTTTCCTCTTCAGCATAGAAAAGGCATGCTCAATTGGGTTCAGATCGGGTGATTGACTTGGCCACTCACAAATTGACCATTTTTTAGCTTTGAAAAACTCCTTTGTTGCTTTAGCAGTATGTTTGGGATCTTGCTGTAAAATGAATCGCCGGCCAATGAGTTTTGAGGCATTTGTTTGTACTTGAGCAGATAGGATGTGTCTATACACTTCAGAATTCATTATGCTACAACCATCAGCAGTTGTATCATCAATGAAGATAAGTGATCCAGTACCATCAGCAGCCATACATGCCCAGGCCATTACACCCTTCACCATCGTGTTTCACAGATGAGGTGGTATGCTTTGGATCTTGGGCAGTTCCTTCTCTCCTCCATACTTTGTTCTTGCCATCACTCTGATATAGTTAATCTTCGTGTCATCTGTCCACAAGACCTTTTTCCAGAACTGTGATTGCTCTTTTAAGTACTTCTTGGCAAACTGTAAATGCTAAACTGGATTATTTTCCCCTCAATCTTTCCTCAGTAAATATACTGAACCAACAAGTTCTTGCTTCAACAAGTTTATTCGTCACCCCGGGGGACCTACTCTGGTCCATGACCTGTAACTCTCTTGGAGTTCCAAGTGTTCCCCAGAGCAAGTGATTTACAATACGCATAGTACAAGTATATAAGCAGTAGCAGGCAGAAGCAATTTGGCACACTTTCTTGGTCCTCCAATCTTATCATCACACGGTATGTATGTAAAAGAAAAGGTCAGGTTCCCCAAGACAATTGACTCGCAATCGCATGATCTCATTATCACCAATGATCAGGTTAAATGACTCAAACAATTGACTCACACATTATCACCAATGATCAGGTTCCTCAAAATGAGTGACTAACTTTGTCATCACAACTTCAACAGAGCCCAGCATTTTTCCACTCAACGCTGTAATTTTCCACTAACTTGCACAGTAAAAACCAAACTCGTCATAATCTGGCCATCCTAATTTTGCAGCTACACAAAAATGCTGGAGAAACTCAGCGGGTGCTGCACCCGCTGAGTTTCTCCAGCATTTTTGTGTACCTTCGATCTTCCAGCAACTGCAGTTCCTTCTTGAACTAATTTTGCAGCTTACTAGTTAGTGGTTTACATCTTGCAGTGCAGCCTCTGTATTTCTGTTCATGAAGTCTTCTGCGGACAGTGGTCATTGACAAATCCACACCTGACTCCTGAAGGGTGTTTCTGATCTGTCGGACAGGTGTTTGGGGATTTTTCTTTATTATAGAGAATTCTTCTGCCATCAGCTGTGGAGGTCATCCTTGGCCTGCCAGTCCCTTTGCGATTTGTAAGCTCACCAGTGCACTCTTTCTTCTTAATGATGTTCCAAACAGTTGATTTTGGTAAGCCTAATGTTGGCTGATGTCTCTAACAGTTTTATTCTTGTTTCTCAGTCTCATAATGGTTTCTTTGGCTTTCATTGGCACAACTTTGGTACTGATGTTGATAAACAGCAATAACAATTTCCAAAGGTGATGGAAAGACTGGAGGAAGGACTAAGCACTGAGAGCTCTCTTTTACCTGCATTAAGGAGGCATTTAAACACACCTGAGCAATTACAAACACCCGTGAAGCCATGTGTCCCATTATGGTGCCCAGAAATGGGGGGGACTATGTATAAACACAGCTGTAATTTCTACGTGGTGAACCAAAAATGTATAAAAATACCCTTTAATAAAATCTGATAATGTGTACTATAACCACATGTGATTTTTCTATTACAAATCTCAAATTGTGGAGTACACAGGCAAATAAATAAATGATGATTCTTTGTCCCAAACATTATGGAGGGCACTGTGAGGTTAAGGTTCAGTTTTGGTCACCCTGCTATAGAAAATATATAATTAAGCCGAAAACAATGCAGAGAAGATTTAAGGGCCTGTCCCACTTTCACGACCTAATTCACGATCTTTTTTACTCGTGGACATTTTTCATCAGGCTAGAAAAAACGCCCTGACCTACTTCATACCACGAGTACCTACGACTAGCATCATGGCCTGCTACGACCCCCTACAACCTCCTACGACCATGCTGCGAGTACGAGTCAAGGGCAAACTCGGCAGAGGTCGTGAATTAGGTCGTGAAAGTGGGACAGGCCCTTTATGAGGATATTGCCCGGTCTTGAGGACCTGAATTCTAGGGAGAAATTGGGCAAAATGCAGGCGGCCTAGGGCTGATCTTATAGAAGTGTATAAATTCATGAGGGAATAGATAGGGTAAAGGTAGAATATTTTACCAAGAGTTGGGGAATCAAGAAGCAGAGGCCATAGGTTCAAAGTGAAAGGGGAAAGATTTAATAGGAACCCGTGTGGCAACTTTTGCACTCAGAGGGTGACTCAAGTATATGGAACAAGCTACCAGGAGGTAGTTGAGGCAGATAGTATAACAACATTTAAAATACATTTGGACAAGTACATGGGTAGGAAAGGTTTAGAGAGATATGGGCCAAATGCGGACAATGTTTAAATTCCCTCATGAATTTATACACTTCTATAAGATCAGCCCTTGGCCGCCTGCGTTTTGCCCAATCTCTCCCTATAATTTAGGCAAATGCAGACAAGTGGGACTGGTGTAGATGGAACATCTTGGTCAGCATGGGCAATTTGGGCCAGAGGGCCCTTTTACTGTGCTGTATGACTATGAATGACTTCATCCTCACCCATATATTCGACCTCGCAAGGTCTGCCTCAAACAGGGGGATCAATTTTAAAATTGAAAAAAACTTTCCCACAGACTAGTGAAGCCACAGCCTGACAGAAAAATCTAACGGGCAGCACAATGGCGCAGTAGTAGAGTTTCTACCTTACAGTGCCAGAGACCTGGGTTCAATCCTGACTGCAGGTGCTGTCTGTACAAAGTTTGTATGTTCTCCCTGTGACTGAGTGGGTTTTCTCTGGGTGCTCTGGTTTCCTCCCACACTCCAAAGATGTACAGGTTTGTAGGTTAATTGGCTTCGATAAAAACTGTAAATTGGCCCTGGTGTGTAGGATAGTAGTGTACAGGGTGATCATTGGTAAAATGCAGACTCGATGGACAGAAGAGCTTGACTCCACGCTGTATCTAAAATCTAAAGTGCATCAAACAACGTGCCAGATGCCACCACCATCACAATTACAATTACTGTACCATCTCACTGACAGACCCACCAGAGGTAACACACCAGACAGACCCACCGGAGGTAATAAACAAAGAGGGAGTAATCCTTGAGGGCCTTCAATGTAAATTCCAGACCCCATGAACCTTTGGATTACCACCTTTCACCCTCCCTTGGCTGATGAATCAACGTTCCATGTTGAACACTTGCAAACAGCACTGAAAGAAGCGCACCAATGGCCTCTGATGAGGGGATTTCAATGTGGCTTGATAAAACCAGCACTGATTGAACCCTGAAGGGACACAGCCGCCAGACCAGGTCTGTGGAGGGGAGGTGGGGGGAGTAAGTGAACTAACACAAGGAATAAAAGCAAAGGAAATAGTCTTCATCATTCTATCTGTGGTTAAATAATCTACGATGGTATTGCTTGTAGTGGAGTTAAAGTCTCAACTTCACACGGAGGTGGAACCGGGATCAGGGGGTATGGAGAGAAGGCAGGTACAGGATACTGAGTTGGATGATCAGCCATGATCATATTGAATGGCGGTGCAGGCTCGAAGGGCCGAATGGTCTACTCGTGCACCTAGTTTCTATGTTTCTATGTGTTAGACTTAAATTACGCAACAGTCAACCTCCTAAAATTCAATATCTCCCACTTGCCCGGTTTAAACTCTATTGACATTTCTCTGCCTATATCTGTAACTGATCTATATCCTGCTGTATCATTTCATAACCTTCCTCACTCAATGCAACCACCAATTTTGCTATTGACTGCAAACTTACTGACCAAACCCATCAAGGGCTCTCACTTAACTTTTTTTCTCTGTTTCCAGCCAGGCAACCTAGGCAGCTTTTTAGGTTGCCAAATGACAGTTTAGGTGGTCATTTAAGACGGCTTGCATGACGCTTGCGATAATGGGGACGAAGAGCAGAGTTACCAGTCGGAATTATGCTCAATGAAGCATTCACATATTATTTCTGCTTCAAATAAAATCACAAACTAAACATATTTACCAATCAAAACATGAAATATACCACAATGACATGCAGCAGAATTATAATACAGTATATACAGTATCTCAATTCTTTTTACACGTTGCAATGAATGCAATTTCTATTATTTCTTTCTACTTCCAAACAAAGCTGTGGTTGGATTATTCAACGTATGATCAACCTCGGTGAGACCAAGCACAGGCTTGGAGATCGCTTCGCACAACACCTCCACTCAGTTCGCAATAACCAACCTGATCTCCTGGTGGCTCAACACCTCAACTCCCCCTCCCATTCCGAATCGGAACTTTCTGTCCTGGGCCTCCTCCATGGCCAGAGTGAGGCCCACCGCAAATTGGAGGAACAGCACCTCATATTTTGCTTGAGTAGTTTACACAAAAGCAGGATGAACATTGGCTTCTCCAATTTCAGGTAGTCCTTGCTTTCTCTCTCCTTCCCCTTCCCAGCTCTCCCACAGACTACTGTCTCCGCCTCTTTCTTTCTTTTTCCTGGCCCCATCCCCCGACATCAGTCTGAAGAAGGGTCTCGACCCGAAATGTCACCTATTTCTTCGCTGCATAGATGCTGCCTCACCTGCTGATTTTCTCCAGCTTTTTTGTCTACCAACAGGATCCCACCAATGGCCACATCTTCCCGTCTCCTGCCGTCGGCTTTCCGCAGAGCCCGCTCCCTCCGTAACTCCCTGGTCAATTCGTCCCTTCCCACCCAAACCACCCCCTCTCCTGGCACTTTCCCTTGCAACTGCAGGAAATACTACATTTGTCGCTTTACCTCCCTCCTTGACTCCATTCAAGGACCTAAACAGTTTTTCCAGGTGCGGCAGAGGTTCACCTGCACCTCTTCCAACCTCATCTATTGCATCCGTTGCTCTGGGTGAGACTTCGCCTATTTCCTTCGCTTCATAGATGCTGCCGCACCTGCTGAGTTTCTCCAGCATTTTTGTCTACCCGTTCGCACAAGTTCTGCTATCCCACTTTCCTCACCCACCGTCTACACATTGGGGCAATTTTACAGAGACAAGTTAACCTACAAAGCCAATGCATCTTTGGGATGTGGGAGGAAACCCACACGCTTGCAGGAAGAATGTGCAAATTCAATTCAGACAGTGCCTGAGGACAGGATCGAACACAGATCTTTGGCATGCGAGGCAGCAAGTCCACCAGCTGTGCCACTATATAATATTTTCCAACACACAAAAAATTATACATTGATAACTTTGGTTACTAACAAAAAAGAAACTATCCATTTGCAGTCTTAAATCTCTCAGTGACGCTATGTCCCCCTTTACAGCTATTGTATGTTTTAATTCAGTTCAAGTCTATGGGGCAGTACATTGGCCAATAAGTTGCTGCCTAAAAGTGCTAGAGACCCGGAATTGTTCCTGAATATGGGTGCTGTCTGTATGGAGTTTGCTCCTTTTCCCTTTGATCGCATGGGTGTTGGCCAGGTGCTCTTGTTTCCTTCCACATTACAAAGGTGTGCAGGAACCTTTTTCAGACTCAACCCAAAATGTAATATTTTCCTTTTGCCCAGAGATTCTGTCTGGCCTGTTGACTCCAGCTTTTTGAGTCTATCTTCAGTTTATTCACAATGCAAAGGGAGGGAGAAAGTGCCCGGTGCCGACCAGTTGCCGTGGCAGTACGCATGCGCGGGGGGGGGGGGGGGGGAGAAAGGGGAGAAAGGAGTGAGAAGAGAAAGGAGAAGGGGAGATAGGGAGAGTGAGGGGAGAAAGGGAGAGGGGCGCGAGAGGGAGAGGGTGAGAGGCGAAAGAGGGAGAGGGAGAGGGAGGAGGGCAGAGGGGGAGGGAGAGGGACGAGGGAGAGGGGAGAGGACTGCGAGGGAGAGGCGAAGAGGGATGAGGGAGAGGGGGAGGGAGAGGAGCAGGGAGAGGGAGAGGGAGAGGGAGAGGGAGGGGATGAGGGACCGAGGGAGAGGTGAGAGGGAGAGGAGAGGGAGAGGGACGGGAGAGGGAGAGGGAGAGGGAGAGGGAGAGGGAGAGGGAGTGTGAGAGGGAGAGGGCGAAGGAGAGGGAGGGGAGGGGGAGAGGGAGGGGGAGGGGGTGGTTGAGGGGGAGGTTGAGGGGGAGAGGGAGAGGGAGGGGGAGAGGGAGAGAGAGGGAGAGAGGGAGAGGGAGAGGGAGGGGGGGGCCGCTCAGAGTTGAACGATAGGTGTCCAGTGTGCTTGCCAAGCCGGGCAAAATGGCACGGCTTTTAGGTTGCCCGGTGGGACTTTGGGTGGCCGTTGGCACCTGGGCAACCATTAATTTTGATCCTTGCCATCTCCATTTAAGTCCTTTGTCCCACCACTGATCCCTGTAAATCTACACTGGTCACCAAGCTCCAGACAAATAACACCCTTCCACCACAATCCTCTCTACTACGTGTAAGCCAGTTCTGAACCCAAACGACCAAGTGACTATGGATCCCATGCATTTTAGTCTTCTGGGCTAGCCTGCGAATTGTCTGTGAATTATTTATTTGAAATATACTCAAGATTTTAAAATATCTACATGAAGGATCTTTGTTAACTTTTTATTTCGAAATTGCACCATTTTTTAATCACTTTCATATCTCCACCAGTTATTGACTGAGGCGCTTTTCACACCATATCAACACCACGTCATGCTTAGGTTATGAGGATTCATTTAATGGTTAAATTATGCTTTTGTCATGAGTGCAAACACAGTTGAAATTCTTTACTTACATACAGTCCAGCACAGTATTCCCATACCCAAGCACATCCTCGATTAGCAAGTGTACAGAAATAATCTACTGACCCACACGCTAGAGGCGCCATATTTTGGCACAATTTTCAAAGACCAGTCCGTGCTATTTTTCTATTAGAGCTCTGGGGGCTAGTGGAATCAATGGATATGGGGAGAAGGCAGGCACAGGTTATTGATTGGGGACGATCAGCCGTGATCACAATGAATGGCGGTGCTGGCTCAAAGGGCCGAATGGCCTCCTCCTGCACCTATTTTCTATGTTTCTATGCTCTAGTTCTCATGAACAATGCCCAATCAATGCAAGTTCCAGGCTGCTGCGGGAGTTCAGCTATTGCCTTCCTTGGACGCGGTGTCCCTCTCTTCGCCTACCCACCTTTGTGCCCCAGAGGTGTCTCTCACAGCCGACCGAGGGCACGTATGGCCAGACCCCAGTTGAGCTACAGTCCTGCTTGGTTTCTACATTTGTCAATATGACAGGTTGACAAAAAACAAGTGGCAAGTGCATCACCATCTATACAAATTACAGATTACTTTGCTATGTACTAGGACTTATTGCCATGTTACATTCATTGCTGGAACAAGGCACAACTTTCCTTCCTACAAGAGATTCCAACTGCCAACATTCCCCTTCCGTGGAAGCTATTTAAAGAGCACACATTTGATATTTTTCATGCACAATATAGCAATAAGTTCTGAGTAATCTAGTCATTGGGACCCATATTATTGGGTTCAACTCTGGAATTACCATTAGTACAGGCACCTCTTGTTTTACACACACTTGACGCCCGCGTTTTTAGAAAAATGTGCTTGTCTAATTACTACCCAAGTTTAATTTAGGAGCTCCTACTTTCGGAATGACGCGCTCAAATTTATGTCTGGCACTGTCTTCCTGTGCGGTGCCTGGCATATGTTTAATTTACATGCTTTTTGATTTACGATACGTGCAACTTTTCATGCGCACAGCCTCCACCCCACCTGGGAAAACACAAGATGTCTATACTCCAGACCAAGAAGTTTCATTCATAGGAGCACCCGGAGGAAACCCACGCGGTCACAGGCAGAACATACAAACAGGCAGCTCCCATAGTCAGGATCAAACCGCAGCTCTACCTCTGCACCACTGTGCTGCCCTATGTGGGATTTGACACCTGGATTTTGAAATTGTACCTGGCACACTCACCCACTGAATAGTTGCTTTTTAGCAAAGGATTATAAGCACAGATGGCACTTGACCGCCCACACTGCAATGGCGTACAGAGATTTATTTTATAAGTTGTTCCCTTCTCCGTGTCGACTGCTTCCCAGGTATGCCTGAAACAAAAAGAGTAGCATTGCAAACAAAACAAATAGACCATTTAGCCCTCAGGTGCCCCTGAACCAAAAAGCACATTGAAAACACAGATTGAATTAAACAAATTTTAAAGCACGTATTTGCAACAAAACAGGTTCATATGAACATGGGTACAATTTCAACTACAAGGAAAACATACAAAGTGCTGGAGTAACTCAGCGGGTCAGGTAGCATCCCCAGAGAACATGATAGGTGACGTTTTGGGTCGTGACCCTACGTCAGACTTCTCCCATCTCCAACATTCCTCCACCCCATGCCAGTCTTTTATCCTCTCTGGACCTTTTTATTTCCAACTGACGGTACTACATCAACCGTCTTGACTTCTCTATTTCCCTTACCCACTCCGAACGCACAAACCTCAGCTCAATAAGAGTCTGAAACATCACCTACCCAGGGTTGCTGCCTGACCTGCTGAGGTTCTCCAGCACTTTGCGTCTTTTTCCCCCTATTTTACCCAGCATCTGCAGTTCCTTGTTTCTAATTTTGTCCCGATCCATCCAGTAACATTTATCGCTGAACAATCATCACCAAAAACATTTTATTTGTGGCTTATGAGACATTGCAGTGTACAAACTGGCTGCTGCATTTGTTCACACAAAACCAGCTACACATCAAAAAGTAATTAAGTGAAGCACTTTGGTGCGTCCAAGTGATTGCCTTCCATCATTTACAAACAGAGTGGAAAGCAGCATCATGGAGTGAAAAAGTGAGCTTACCACTCAGGTCAATGATTTTCCATCAGAATATTTTAAGCCACAGAAGGGAACGCAGGGAAAATAATGGCAAAACAAAGTGCTGGAGGAAAGCAGGTCAGGCAGTATCTGTAGAGGGAACAGACAGGTGATGTTTCCGGTCGGGAACCTTCTTCAGACTTAAGGGTCAGATGTGAATGTTTATGATAGGCTGGAGGCCGAATACAAGGTATTCTGCTGCCTGAGTGGGTGACTTAGTCCCCACTGCTCAGTGTTGAGATGTAAACAGGAGATGAACGAGGACAGGGCGAATAAAATAAGAAAACAATGTTAGAACTATGAGATGCTGAACTGCAGTTACAGGAAATCTGCAAAAAGGATTGTTGGAAATATGTCAGACAGCATCCATAGGGAGGGGAGGAGTTAATGTCACAACTTTTTGACCCTTCATAAACAATCTAGAAAGGCTCAAAGTGCTGAAGCAACTCAATGTGTCAGGCAGCATCTGTGTGTCCAATTATCATTTGCGGAACATTTCTGACCTACATCCACCATCTGCATACAGATTTATTTCCTACCTTTATTGCCAAAGTTCCTGCTTCATTTTGTATGGTTGTAACATCTACAACTGGACTCCCATTACTACTGATCAGATTTCAAGATAAGAAAGGGAAGCTTGAAAGGACACACCAGCAGACTCAGGAGCAGCTTCTTTCTCTCTGATAGTTTTAGCAGCAGACATTTAAGAAAAAAAACTGTTGCAGTAAGAACCAAAACCACAAAGGTTCAAGTTCAAGTGAGTTTATTGTCATGTGTCCCTGTATAGGACAATGAAATTCTTGCTTTGCTTAAGCACACAGAAAAATAGTAAGGCATATACTACAGTACAGATAAATGTGTCCATACACCATGATATAAATATATACACACATGAATAAATAAACTGGTAAAGTGCAAATAACAGAAAGTGGTTGTTAATAATCAGAGTTTTGTCCGAGCCAGGTTTAATAGCCTGATGGCTGAGGGGAAGTAGCTATTCCTGAACCTGGTTGTTGCAGTCTTCAGGCTCCTGTACCTTCTACCTGAAGGTAGCAGGGAGATGAGTGTGTGGCCAGGATGGTGTGGGTCTTTGATAATACTGCCAGCCTTTTTGAGGCAGCGACTGCGATAAATCCCCTCGATGGAAGGAAGGTCAGAGCCGATGATGGACTGGGCAGTGTTTACTACTTTTTGTAGTCTTTTCCTCTCCAGGGCGCTCAAATTGCCGAGCCAAGCCACGATGCAACCGGTCAGCATGCTCTCGACTGTGCACCTGTAGAAGTTAGAGAGAGTCTTCCTTGACAATCCGACTCTCCGTAATCTTCTCAGGAAGTAGAGGCGCTGATGTGCTTTTTTGATAATTGCGTTAGTGTTCTCGGACCAGGAAAGATCTTCAGAGATGTGCACGCCCAGGAATTTGAAGTTCTTGACCCTTTCAACCATCGACCCGTTGATATAAATGGGGCTGTGGGTCCCCCTCCTACTTCTTCCAAAGTCCACAATCAGTTCCTTGGTTTTGCTGGTGTTGAGGGCCAGGTTATTGTGCTGGCACCATATGGACAGTTGCTCGATCTCTCTTCTATATTCTGACTCATCCCCATCAGTGATACGCCCCACGATAGTGGTGTCATCAGCGAACTTGATGATGGAGTTCGCAATGTGGTTCGCTACGCAGTCATGGGTATAGAGTGAGTACAGCAGGGGGCTGAGCACGCAGCCTTGAGGTGCTCCCGTGCTGATTGTTATCGAGGCTGACACATTTCCACCAATACGAACAGACTGTGGTCTGTGGACGAGGAAGTCGAGGATCCAGTTGCAGAGGGATGCGCAGAGACCCAGTTCTGCGAGTTTGGTAACCAGTTTTGAGGAGATGATTGTGTTAAATGCCGAGCTGTAATCAATGAATAACAGCCTGACATATGAGTTTTTGTTGTCCAAGTGGTCCAGTGCGGAGTGGAGGGCCAGCGAGATCGCATCCACCGTTGATCTGTTGTGGTGGTACGCGAACTGCAGTGGGTCCAGGTTTTTGTCGAGGTAGGAGTTGATTTGCTCCATAATCAACCTCTCAAAGCACTTCATCACCACCGGCGTTAGTGCCATTGGTCGATAGTCATTGAGGCACGTCACCTTACTCTTCTTGGGCACCGGTATAATTGATGCCCTTTTAAAGCAGGTTTGTAGATTCTGAGACTTCTGGTGTAGATGAACAATAAATATAATGTTTACACCAGGAATTTGCATTGCAAATTGGCACTTGGGCCCAAAGAAGGGTTACAGTGCTTTCTTCTACCCACTTGCTGCAAGTGACGAGATTTCAGGAGGTAAACTGATATCAGCAAAACAAATTTGGATAAGGGACTAATTTTGGATGTCACCTTCCCTCATCACCACAGGAAATTCCACTCACGGTCAATTTAAATTAAGCGGTAGAGAGCATTGCCTGACAACGCAGCTTGAGTCACGAGTGACACACAGACTACCACAACTACAAGCTGCGTCAGTTGCCGATTTTCCAGACTTGCCGGAGATTTGTAAACCAATTTACAGAATCACAGGACCTTTTAGCTCAGGACACTGACGGGATGATGTTCAAAGATGCAGGAAGATTATTCCCGATGTTGGGGAAGTCCAGAACTAGGGGTCACAGTTTAAGGATAAGAGGGAAGTCTTTTAGGACCGAGATGAGAAAATCATTTTTTACACAGAGAGTGGTGAATCTGTGGAATTCTCTGCCACAGAAGGTAGTTGAGGCCAGTTCATTGGCTATATTTAAGAGGGAGTTAGATGTGGCCCTTGTGGCTAAAGGGATCAGGGGGTATGGAGAGAAGGCAGGGATGGGATACTGAGTTGGATGATCAGCCATGATCATATCGAATGGTGGTGCAGGCTCGAAGGGCCGAAGGGCCTACTCCTGCACCTATTTTCTATGTTTCTGTTTCTAAAGTACCCCAACTACAACCATGCACTTCAAATTTGGTGGTAAAGTTTGTAGTACTTTGAATCTGCAAAACAACACTGGAATCTTTCCAAGAGAGACATTTGCAAAGTCATAATACCCTGGCGCTACTTGTAAACCCTCAGTAAGTGCCAAAACAACTATATTCCCCATGCTGACCTTTCTGTCCTGGACCTCCTCCATTGCAAGAGTGAGCCCACACAAACTGAGGGAAAACACCTCGTATTCATAGCTAAACATTGAATTCTCCAATTTTAGATCACTAACCTACAAACAACTGCCCCTTCCAACTCTCCCCTCTTCCCTGTGGATTCAGAACCCATTTTTCTCCCACCCATTCCCACACTCCCATCCATCCATATTCCTTCCTCTAACTTCACAATTCACACCTTTTTCCTTATCTCACTTTTTGTCTTTTTACCTTTGGCCTTTATCCAACCATCTGCCCATCAAAACACTCCTCACCTGCATCCACCTATCACTTGCTGGGATTTATCCCGCCCTCTCATCTCTTCCAGCTTCCTTCTTCCCACCCTCCCATCACTTAAATCGTCTGAGGAAGGGTCCCTACCCAAAACATCACCTATCCATGTCCTCCAGAGATGCTGCCTGACCTGCTGAGTTAACTCCAGCACTGTCCTTTTTATAGTAAACCAGCATCTGCAGTCCCTTGTTTTCCAATATGACCCTGCCACTGCCAGGCTAAACTCCTGACTTAAAAAAAAGAGTAAAAACATTTGCCTTTTCCCCAAACACAATCCTCTGCCCTCCTCCTCCCATGAAGAAGCAGACTCTGGCGTTAGTTTAGTTTACCGATACAGCATGGAAACAGGACCTTTGGCCCACCGAGTCCATGCTGACCAACAATGGACATGCTGTTCACACTAGGTCTGTTATTCTACATTCTTATCCAATCCTTATACACTAGGGGCACTTTACAGAGGCCAATTAACCTTTGAAGTCACACTGCTTTGGGATGTGGGAGGAAACGACAGCACCCGGAGGAAACAGGGAGAACATGCAAACTCCACACGGACAGCAACCGAGGTCAGGGTTGAAACCGAGGTCCGGGTCTCTGGTGCTGTGAGACAGTGGCTGTACTAGCTGCGCCACTGAGCGGCACCTGTCCCACCTGAGAGACACTGCCCACTCCTAGGATTCAACCTCCCTTTGCAGCCCACAGGAACGGGCCCGAAGGATAGACAACACAAGTGAACCAGGTCCTAAAGTTTACAAGACAGAAAATGTCTAGGATTTCACAGGATGCACCTCAAATAACCCAAGCACTTACTATCCTACTCATATCTGAATTCATTTGCATCCATTAAGTCTAAATAATAAAACACAATTTGTTGGGAGTACCTCAGCAGGACAGGAAGCATCTCTGGAGAACGTGGATAGATGGCCTTTCAAGTCAGGACCCTACTTCAAACGCCCCCAAAAAAATCACTTATCCATGTTCTCCAGAGATGCTGCCTGATATTCTGAACATTTTGTGTTCTCCACAAGATTCCAGCATCTGCAGTTCCTTGTGTCTGCAGCAATAGGTTTCCCAACCGATAACAGCTCTTGAAGCAGCCAAGCGATTTACATTAAGCTTTGATAGGACATAAGTGTAGGAAAGAATTGCAGATGCTGGTTTACATTGAAGATAGACACAAAATGCTGGAGTAACTCAGTGGGACAGGCAGCATCTCTGGATAGAAGGAATATGTTTTGGATCGAGACCCTTCTTCAGACTGAGAGTCAGGGGAGAGGGAAACAGAAATAAAGAATCTAAGGTGCGAAAGCTAGATATAAAATGGGACGAAGTTCAATGAAGATGTAGAATAGATCATTGCTAGCTAAGGGAAGGCATGTACTGCTCTTGTTGCAATTATGCCAGAAGAACGCAATACAATTTATTATTGAGACTGAAATGGAGCAGGTTAGACTAGAAATACAAATCACACCACAGAGTGGTTGATAACTGGAACTCATCACTGGATATGGTGGTAGAATCACTTACAATCAAGAGGCATTTATGCAGACACTTAAATAGGGAAGGCATAGAAGGACATAGTCCTAATGCCTGTGAATGGGTTTAGTGTAGGTGTGGAAAAACGTCAGCATGGGTGTGATAGGCTGAAGGGCCTGTTCCTGTGCTGTACGACTATGACAGCTGAAGACATCCTGCGGCACTCTCACGTCTCCAGACCTTACATCAGGAAAAAATATACTGGAACTAAGATGCTGGAAACTTGAGCAAAACAAAGTGCTGGAGGAACCCAGCAGGTCAGGCAGGATTTGTCGTGAGAATGGATAGGCCGCGATTCGAGTCTGGATAAGGCCCTGACTTGAATCATCGCCTATCCATTCCCTCCACAGATGCTGCCTGGCCTGCTGAATTCCTCCATCAGTTTGTGTTTTGCTTAAGAATACACTGGGATCCGAGCTAATGCTATAAAGCATTTGTCCTCAAGTCCCAACGCTCAATAATGAGTAACAATTAGTACCCAGAACGGTACAGCACAAGAACAGGCCCTTCAGCCCAGTGTCTGTGCTGAACATAATGCCAAATTAACTCATATCAGGTTGCACATAATCCGTATCCTCCACTCCCTACATATCCATATGCCTATCCAAGTCTGTTAAATGCCACTATCATGTCTGCCTCCTCCACCACCCCCAGCAGTGCATTCCAGGCACACACCATCCTCTGTGTAAAGAAATTGCTCCCTCAAATCAAGGCTTGGACTATCCCAACATTTTAGAAACAGTTAGACTGGTACACGGATAGGACAAGTTTGGAGGGATAAGGACCAAACGCAGGCAAGACTAGTGCAGCTGGGATATGTTGGCTGATGTGGGCAAGTTGGGCCGAAGGGCCTGTTTCCACTCTGTATCACTCTATGACCTGCCCAAATCACTTTTAAAAATTGTTATTGTACCTGCCTCAACTATCTGCTCTGGCGGATCGTTCCATATACCCATATATAGGGTGAAAATGTTGACTCTCACGTTCCTATAAAATTGTTCCTCTCTGGTCTCATCCTCTGGTCTTGATTCCCATACCCTGGGTAAAAGACAGTGCATTCATCCTATCAATTCCCCTCATGATATTATACACCCTATCTTGCCCAATCTCTCCCTCAAAGCTCAGGCCCTGACATCATCATATGTGCAAAGGTAAACACAAAATACTGGAGTAACTCAGCGGGACAGGCAGCATCTCTGGAGAGAAGGAATTGGTGACGTTTCGGGTCGAGACCCTTCTTCAGACTGAAGCATCTCCGGAGATGCTGCTTGTCCCGTTGAGTTACTCCAGCATTTTGTGTCTATCCTCGATTTAAACCAGCATCTGCAGTTCTTTCCTATCATAAGTGTTCTCTGTAATCTTTCCAGCTTAGTGCCATCCTTCCTGTCACAGTGACCAAAACTGAACACCATAATCCAAATACGACCTCATCAACATAGCGTACAACCGTAAAATAACATCTCAACTTATATACTCAATAGCCTGATGAAGGCCAATGTACCAAAAGCCTTCTTGACCTGCTTATCTACCTGTGACACCAATTTCAGGGAATTGTGTACCTGCACACCTGGATCACTCAGCTCCACATCACTCCATGGGTCCCTCCATTCACTGTGAAGGGCCTGCTCTGGTTTGACTTCCCAAAAAGCAACACCTCACACTTATCTGCATTGAACTCCATTAACCATTATTCAGCCCACTGTCCAGCTGAATCACGATATGCAACAATAAACCAGAAAAATAATATTTTCCCTGCAAAATGCAGACGCAGTGGTTTTATGAACTGAGGCATTATAAAACAAGGAACTAAAAAACATACCAAGATGAAAACTGCATCAAACTACTGTATCAAATGTACTGCAGCCAAAGAATCAAATAGGTTTAAGTTTATTATTATCAAGTATACCAAAATACAATGAAAAGTTACTTTTGCTTGTTATATTAGATCAGAATATACCACACACAAATACAATCAAACTCAAGTACAGTAGGTAGAGCAATGGGGAAGACATAGAGTGCAGAATATAGTTCTCAGCATTATTGTTCATTAGTTCCATAGACAAAGTCCAATGTTGTCAATGTGGCAGAGGTGAATCAGACAGTGCCCTGGTTTATGGAATTATCATTCAGAAGCCTGATAACAGAGGGGAAGAAGCTTTTCCCGATTCTGATGATGCATGCCTCCAATCTTCTGTATCTTCTACCCGATTGGAGCTGAGAGGAGGAATGACCAAGGTGGGACAAATAGATAGACAAGTGCTGGAGTAACTCAGCGGGTCAGGACACATTCCTGGAGAAAAGGAATGGGTGACATTTTGCCTCAGACTGAAGGATTCCTACCCAAAACGTTACCCATTACTTTTCTCCAGAGATGTTTCCTGACCCACTAAGTTACCCCAGCATTGTGATGCATTCAGTTACACGAGAACATTAAACCAATACCAAACATGTGCAGAGTGATCTTGGGGTCCAAATCCCTAAATCCTTAAAAGTAGCAAATAGATAGAACGGTAAAGGAGGCATATGGTACATTTGCGTTCACAGGCCAGCGCATTGAGTACAAGAGTCAGGAAGACATGCTGCAGCTTTATAGCCCTTTGGTTAGGCTGTATTTGGCGTATTGAGCGTGGCTCTGGTCACCCCATTACAGGTAGGATGTGGAGGCTTTGGAGAGGGTACAGAGGCAGCTTACCCGAATGATGCCTGGATCAGGGGATATGAGAAGCAGGGAGGGGCCGAACAGACTTGGACTGTTTTCCCTGGATTTGCAGTTGGACCCAATAAAAATATATAAAATTGCAGGACCTACACAGTGAATGGCAGGGCTCTAGATAGCGTTGTAGAGCAGAGGGATCTAGGAGTGCAGGTGCATAGTCCCTTTAAGGTGGAGTCGCAGGTAGATCGGGTGGTCAAAAAGGCTTACGGTCATAAGGACATTTGGCACATTGGCCTTCATCAGCCGGAGTATTGAATATGGAAGTTGGGAGGTCATGGCGCAGTTGGTGAGGCCACATTTGAGTTCCGGGGATCTTGTTATAGGAAAGATGTTGTCAAGCTGGAAAGGGTACAGAGAAGATTTACAAGAATGATGCCATGACTAGAGGATGTGAGCTATAGGGAAAGGTTGAGTACGCTGGGACTCTTTTCCTTGGAGCGCAGGAGGGTGAGGGATGATCTTACAGAAGATAGTGAGAGGAATAGCTCGGGTAGATGCACAGTCTCTTGCCAAGAGTAGGTGAATCGAGGACCAGAAGACATAGGTTTAAGGTGAGGGGGAAACAATTTAATAGGAATCTGAGGGATAACTTTTTCACACAAAGGGTGGTCGGTGTATGGAACAAGCTGTCAGATGAAATAGTTGAGGAGTCTGCTGTTGGCAGGGGGCAACGTGGAGATTGGGTGCAGAGAACACTACCAGAAAGGCTCTTTGTATTCACTGTTTAGGCCTCCTAAATGGATCTACCTCACAACACTAGAGACCACAGGTTCAATCCTGACCTCAGGTGCTGTCTGTATGGAGTTTACACATTCTCTTTGTGACTACAGATTTCCTCAGGGTGCTCTGGTTTCTTCCCACATCATAAAGATGTACTGGTTCATATGTTGAATGGCCTCCAACTTATCCCTAATGTGCATAGAGTGGATTAAAAAGGGATAACAAAACAAGTGTGAACGGGTGACGAGGTTGACATGGATTCAGTGGCCTGTTTCCGTGCTATGTCTCTAAAATATATTAAATTAAGACTTTGCTCACTCTCTGGTTGCACAAAAAACAAACCCATGTAAGTTCCTTCCTCATAACTAAACTTTCAATCTGGCAATCCTCTAAACCACATTTGTGCACTCTATAACAATGTCACATGGCAACCAGAACAACCTGCTGTACTTTGGCCTGGCTCAGGTTTGTGCAAAACATTCCAGCCATTACAATCCTGCACCTCAGCCAATATAGGTCTGCCTCTTGTTATCAGGTTGCCTTGTTTTACTTCAGGTTGAAGCAGGTTGCAAGAACTTACGATTTGAAGTCCCTGTTGATCAGATCCAAGCACCTGAACAGAGTGCCACCCCTCCCTTCCTTTACCCCTGGTCCATCCCGCTTCTCTCATTTCCATCTACCCATTCTTCATTCGTCTCCTCCACTCTTTTACTCCCAGCTCCCTCAACCCCCTTATCTCCCTCAGCACCTAACCCCTTCCCTAGCCCTCACATCCTCTCTATAATTCTTCCCAGCTCCCTCCCAATCCCTCTACCCCCAGCCTCCTCCACCCCTCTACACCACACCCTCCCCCTTTTGCTCCCCCCAGTGCCCTCCCCACCCCCCCCCTACATCCCCAGCATTCACCTCCTTCCCACTGCCGCCCACCCTCTCCTTATTTACCACTACCCTCCCTCCATCTAGTCCAGAGCCCGCAACCACCCCTCCCTATATTCCACAACCGCCGTCCCAGTTTTCCCTTCCATCCTGCTCCTTCTTTCACTCTACCTCATTTTGCTTATTTCTGCCGACCCCCCCTCCAGTCCCTCTACCCCCTGACCCTCTTCCACCGTTTCCAAAGCCAGTGTCCCCCCCCCCCCCAAGCCCACTACACACACACATCCCTCTCGCTCCTCCCAGCCCCCATGTCACTGGTGCTGAGAGTGCTTCTGCCTGTCCACCGGCCCCCATGCAGCCGTGCCTGCGGAGACAATGTCGTGGAGATAAGGGAGGGAGCCCAGCCCGGCCCCGCCGCCGCACTCACCCGCACAGCTCCGGGTAAGTGAAGGAGTCGGCGGCCCGCACGCCGCTCCACACGGCCAGGCATAGCAACGCCGCCACTGCCCGGCCCGCACACACCGCTCGCCCCTTCATCGTCCTCCGTCCGTTCACGCAGCGACAGCCAGAGTTCCGGCTCCCCCACAGCCGATAAAGAGAGAGCGCAGCCCCGGGCCCTTCCGCAACGGCCACACTCCACCCCCGTCACATGACCCAACCGGAGCTTCAGCCCCCGTCACATGACCCAACCGGAGCTTCAGACCGCGTCACATGACCCAACCTGAGCTTCAGCCCCCATCACGTGGTCCAATCGGAGTCTCAGCCCCCGTCACATGGTCCAATCGGAGTCTCAGCCCCCGTCACATGACCCAGAGCACGTGACCAAACGGAACCCTTAAACGGTCAGCACATAAGCAAAGATCATAGAGGAGCTATGATCTTTGCACATAATTGCTGGAGAAATCCAGCGGGTGCGGCAGCATCTATGGAGCGAAGGAAATAGGCAACGTTTCGGGCCTGAAGAAGGGTTTCGGCCCGAAACGGTGCCCATTTCCTTCGCTCCATAGATGCTGCTACTGCACCCGCTGAGTTTTTCCAGCACTTTGTCTACGTTAAACTCTCCACACGTTTCCACCATGACGACCTCGACACGTGACCTAACCGGAACCCTAGATTCCCGATCACATGACTGATCGGAGTTTAATACCTCTTCAAAGATAGAAACCAAATATACTAGATATATCTTTGATAGAAACAGTGCTGGAGTAACTCAGCAGGTCAGGCAATATCTCTGGAGAACATTGATAGATACCTGTCCCGCTGAATTACTCCAGCATTTTGTGTCTATCCTGTATAAACCAGTATCTGCAGTTCATGTTTATTACATTAACACCCCGTCACGTGACTTTACTGGAACCCACCAAGAGCCCGCACCCTTCACGCGAGCGCAGAATGCTTGCGTCACCAAAGATCATAGAGCGGAGTTGTGATCTTCTTCTTCTTCTTCTTTGGAGTTTTACGGCAGCCGGCATCCACAATGTTGCATTGCTGCCACCTTCTGGCTTCACTCCACAGTCCTCATGTCTTTACATTATATCCTTTTTATAAGGCCAGAGGCCCTCAAGAAATTAAACAACACCTTTACTCCTTTTCCTTCCCCTCCATACTCTAGAATGTTCTTTTCTGATATATCTGTCATTCCAATTTTCTTCATTTCACTGATCAAAACTCTTCTTTCTGTTTCATATCTTCTACATGCAACTAGAGCATGTTGAACTGTTTCCGGCTGATGGCATTCCTCACACAGCCCAGTAGGGTGTTTTCCCAACATTTTTAATGTGCTGTTCAGGTGAGTGTGTCCTATCCTCAATCTTGCTAATACTACCTGTTCTCTCCTGTTCCCCCCTCTTCTTGCTGTAATGCCCACTCTATTTTGTAGCGAATAGAGGTGTCTCCCCTTTGCCTCCTGTTCCCAGTATTGTTGCCATTCCTGATTTATTTTCTTCCACACAATGTGTTTTCCTTCAGATTTGGATAATTGTAAGTTTACCTCTATGTTCTCTTTTTTAACGGCCTCTTTTGCTAATTTATCCACTTTTTCATTTCCTAGCACACCAATGTGTGCTGGGACCCACAACAAAGTCACTGCCCTTCCTTGTTTCTTGGCTTAATAGTAGTAGAATTTCATACACTAGGTCAGGCCGCCTATGGGATGCACCAGACCCAATACTCTGGATTGCAGACAATGAGTCGCTACATATTAATACTTTGCATGGTTGCACCTGTTCTATCCACCGAACTGCCATCAAAATAGCGTACAGTTCCACTGTATACACTGCCAAATAGTTATTTGTTCTTTTGCAAATCTCAACATTCATCCCTTGCACTACCACAGCTGCCCCTGTTGTTTCAGCTACTGGGTCCTTTGATCCATCTGTGAAGATTAAGAGGTGTTCCCTGTATCTATTATATATATGGTTATGGTATTCTGTTTTTAGGTCCGAATTTTTTTCCCTCCTTTTTGCCTCCCATATCTCCAGATCAACTTTTGGGATGTTTAGTAACCATATTGGGACAGATGGCCACAATACTGCAGGGCAGAACTCTTTGTCCTCTACTTCCATGTCCCTTGCCACACCTCCTCCAACCCAGCCGAAGCTTCCAGACTGAGCCACCCCTCTCTCCCAGCACTCCTGTACTACCTGTTTTGTTGGGTGGTTCTCTACATGACCCTTAAGGCTTAGCCAGTAATTAGCCATTAGTTGTCTGCGGCGCAGTCTCAATGGCATCTCCCCAGTTTCCACCTGTAGTGCACATACAGGTGACGTCCGCACACCTCCTATACAGATTCTTAGAGCTTCCGCTTGGACTTTGTCCAACTCGGACAACACTGACTTAGATGCTGATCCATAAGCTATACTGCCATACTCTAGTCTGGATCTGATCAGTGATACATAGATATGTTTAAGAGATAATGAAAAAGCTACTTTCTTAACTACTAAACCAGGTTCGCTTCTTAATAAACAGACACCACACAAACTGTTTGGTAGACCAGTTCACAACTTTACTTATTATCGGCCGATGGAAGGGAGGGAGAACTCCAGTCAAGTGACCATTACAGACACTTGACCGTCCTCCGTTCACCTCACTGAACAACAGAATTACATTGCCTTAAATAGGGTTTTTTTGTCCCCTTAGCACATTTCAGACATTAGTCATGGTCAGAGGTACAGGGAAAGGTTTCCACAGAATGCATCACATCAAAGGCCTTTTGTTTACATGTTCCAAGATAACATTGGCCATTTGGTTTACGACATTTTATCTTTCCACTTCCCTGTTCCTCTCTCGTCCTTCATAAACATTGGCTATTTGGATAATGCCATTTTATCTTCCCAGAGATCACCCTAGATCTTTCGCTGCTTCCTTGCTGTCATTTGGTCCCTCATAAACATTGGCCATTTGGTTTATGGCATCTTACTTCAAAGATGTGACTAGCTCTTTCTCTCTGCTTGTCCCTTGGGAGACAATGCTATGGTGTTTATTATCCCACACACTGCAACCTGAGGCAAGCCTAATTTGACACTAAATATAAGCTATAAGCTAGCCCAGAAACCTATTTAATATCTTTTTATATTTTAACTAAAATTCAGCTTCATCATTCCATCCTTTTATCAAATTTTTGATAACAACTACAGTCCTTGCTGAGTACATACGAAAGACTCATCAGACAAATTAATAGTACACTAGTAACACAATCATTTCATAGTGGACAATCGTTCCACAAGTCCCTCCAAACATTTTAAATGGCCACCAACCTCCCCCGGACGTGACACTAAGATACTACCATAGGACAGGAAAAGGATCATTAAAATTGCTCAGCCTTTATTCGGCTTCGCTTGGAATTCCCCGTGTGCTGGTGTAACTGGTTCATGCTTCTCTTGTGTGGCACTGCATTTGCAAGATAACAATACCTGTCACAAATATACTGTTTCCTAAAAATACACCAGTGCCTTGGTTGTGGCAAAAACAGGTAGATTTAACTGGCCTTTGCAGACCTCTTACTGTCTGTAGTCAGGGTATCTTTGCTGCGCTTGTCATGTTTGACTTCAATCTTGTTTAAAAGGAGGTGTGTACCATCCTTTGAATGTTGGTTAGTCCGCAAGTTTGCCATTCTGAAGAAAGTTCAGTCCATGTGGGCTGGGCCACCCCAGAATAAAGGGAGCATTAATAGCCCATCGTCCTTGTTTCCACAAACTGTTCACAGTCAATCAAATGTATCCAGCGCCGATGATCTTCAATCTTTACAGCAGTTCATGTTGTTAGCAACACTTGGTTGTTCTTTTCAACACAGTCTCAATTCTTCTTGTCTCAGCACCATCATCGTATAGCTTTTATGGCCTTGGTCACTGGTTTCCAGCAAAAACTCCTCCAACCTGGGAATGTAGATCTGGCAAGACATGGGTTAATTGCCGTCCATACATAATTAGTTAATTGCCCAGGGCCTGTAAGTGGCTTCCCCCCACTCTCCAGGGGGTGGACACCGCAGCTTTTCCTGTATCAATAAAAAGTTGTAAATCTTGTTCCCAGCTGAGTTTCTCCAGCACTTTTGTCTTCCTTTGATCCTCGTATCTCAGTTCCTTCTTAACACTTCCCTGTGAACTTATTCTTTAATCCAATTATATCCGAAGAGGCTCTCCCCACCTAAATATTCAATTCTCCAAATATGTTCTCTTCCCCAATCTACTTTATCTTCTGACCTTTTATCCTTCATTGTGAGTTCCCTCAAACCCCCTTTTGTAAGTCATAAGACAATTTTTCATCTACCTTCATTTTCCTCAAACAGCCCATGCTTCAACATCTTTTTGTTTGCTTGCAAACAGTAATCTTGCTTCATTTGCATTTTAAAAGACAACCTCTGTTATCATATCAAAACAATCTTTCCCAAAAGAACTCTCAGAATCAGTAATCAATAATACATTTTCTTTTTCTCTGTAATTTTGACATTTCCAATCTCATTTAACACTTTAATCGGGATGAGTCTTTTTTAAACTTGGTTCAAAAGACTTATAATCAACCAACACATTTTATCATTCGAGTATAGCTCCGCCCCCCCATTCATGCCTGTTTCTTAACGGAGCACACCATAAACTGTCTGTCCCATTTGCATTTTAAAGGACAAACTTCTTAAAGCGACACACAACTTTGCTCATTGCTTCGAATTTCACACATTCCACATAAAAAACATTGTTTTACCAGCAGTACATATACAAAAACATTGTTTTACCAGCAGTATATATACAAAAACATTGTTTTACCAGCAGTATATAATATTTCATCTTCAAAGACATCTCTTTGTAATTTACTTTCCCTTTTTCTGACAAGACTTCTGTTTACCAAAATTCTGGTTACCTAACCCTAATTGGACGTTGATCCAGATCATGATTAGTCAGACTCCCCGTGACTTTTCAGTCTCCCTACCTTATCCTCATTTCTCCATCAAATTTTCCTTCATCCCCAATTTTTTTTATAACATAGTTGCCTGTCAGAAAAAGGATTTACCTCCGGGGTAATTTTGTTTTGCAATCCCCATTGACTCTTTCCACTATCCCAGATGCCTGTGGGTGGTGTACACAGTGAAATTGCTGTTGAATATTACAATGTGCACATTTTTCCTTATTAATAGTGGCAATAAAATGAAGACCATTGTCTGAACTTATGGCAGTAGGTAGGCCAAACCTGGGATTACAACAATGTTACTGTAGTTTCAGCAGTATTATTAGTGGTTGGTAGAGCTTCACTCCATCTGCTAAATAAATCTAAAATCACTAAGCAATATTTATAACACTGGGCCCTTGGTATTTCAATAAAATCAATCTGTATGCATTCAAACGGTCGTGATGGCATTGGCGTCACCCCTGAGGGTATCGTAATTAGTTTGCCTGGATTATTTTGTTGGCAAATTTTACATTCATAGGCCTGCCACCACGTTTCCTTTGTTATCCTATCATTCCCTCCTTACCAGCATGGGTAAGACGGGTAAAAATGTATCGAATACACCAACTTGTCCAAGCGGGGTGTGCTGAATCAATGGCACAGCCCTCCTGTTTCCATAGTTATTATTATATATGAGAGGCGTCCCTCTGTAATGTACATACCTCCTTCATGTTTGGCAGGACCGTTCTATTTGCTAGCATCTGTTTACGTGCTGTCACTACGCATTTGGATGTACAGGCTGCCTGTTTGGATACACTATCGGCAACTCATTGTCCTTTGCTATAGGGTCCCCAGCACCAGTGTGTGCAGTACATTTAACAATGACCAGCTGTTCTGGTAGCATCAATGCGTTAAACAAATTACGCACAGAAAGGCATTCCCGTGCTCCCAATCCTGGGGAGCTTTGTAAGGTCAGAACTTCAAGGTATAGGGATGTTACTGACGGAACTGTCCCAGGTAAAGATGCCATTGCTACTGGTAGGGCATAGGTGGACATGTGGACATCTCCCAAAATTATCTAACTCCTCATCTTCATTACCAAATAGGGTCGTCGTGCCAGACATGAAGTCTCCTCCAGAGGATTTACCAGTACTGGGTTTATTTTTTTACTAACCATCACCTGTTTCTCACCTCCTGTCTGTCTTTTAATTATTTCCTCTTGTTCCTCTGCCCACTGGCATTCTAGTTGCAATACGTTCCATCCTTTCCGAGTGCTATCCTTGTTTCTTAACTCTATCCCCTTCTGACATGCAGTATCCATCCAACTTCAAACTCTATACTCTCCTCATGCTTCTTCACTGCGTCTGCGTCCCATGTTTTAATTCCTTTCTTCCATTTCTTTCCTGCCTTCCTTTCCCATATAAATGTCTCTACATTCCATGTTCCCCCTACTGGCCAGGCTTCATCCCCTAACCGTTTGGTCAACTTGTAACTTAACATTCTAAATTTCTTATTATACTTAGGATTCAAATAACACATATGTTGGACTGTTATCCAGAGCATTCCCCATAGATAGATAGAAAGAAAGAGAAAACAGACTTCTTAATTCCGAATCGTTCCAAATATATCAACTAGGCTGACCCGCTACTCGAGACCCCAGTTTCTCAATTTGGCTGACTTTTTAACCCTTTAATATACGACCCAAGTGTCTCAACGAAGCAGACCCACTAACCGAGACCCCCGTTTCTCAACCTGGCAGACTTCTTAAATCTTTAATATACAACGCCACTTATTTCTGAATCAGACAACTCTGCGGATGTCTCAATAAGCCAGACGCACACCTCACCCCCCATTCAACCCGACAAATCACGGATGTCTCAACGAGGCCGATGAGCCCTTAGTAGAGAGAGATAAAAAAGAGAAAACAAAGAGAGATAGAAAGAGAAACCGCTCAAGTCCTTCTTAAAAATATACACAAGCCCTTCTTAAAAATACATGCACAATTCTGTCTTAAAAATACATACACAATCCCTTCTTAAAAAAAAAACCATATAAAGCCCAACTGGTCTTACCTTTGTCTGTTGCTAAGAACCTCGGCAGGGAACCAATTCAATGTCTGATGAAGGATCACAGATGTTCCCGGGAGTTTCTAGGGAGTCGGTCTTACAAGGGGGCCGATAGAGCTCAGTTATCTCCCTTCC
This sequence comes from Amblyraja radiata, assembly GCF_010909765.2. Taxonomy (NCBI): domain Eukaryota; kingdom Metazoa; phylum Chordata; class Chondrichthyes; order Rajiformes; family Rajidae; genus Amblyraja; species Amblyraja radiata. Next base: position 42,817,444 of record NC_045963.1, on the reverse strand, counting down.
AATCCCGGCAACCTCTGCAACCTCTTGCACAGTCAGCCGTTGATGTGGTCCCAGCGAGGCCTGCATAACTACGCCAATGAAAAAGCTACTTTCTTAACTACTAAACCAGGTTCGCTTCTTAATAAACAGACACCACACAAACTGTTTGGTAGACCAGTTCACAACTTTACTTATTATCGGCCGATGGAAGGGAGGGAGAACTCCAGTCAAGTGACCATTACAGACACTTGACCGTCCTCCATTCACCTCACTGAACAACAGAATTACATTGCCTTAAATAGGGTTTTTTTGTCCCCTTAGCACATTTTAGACATTAGTCATGGTCAGAGGTACAGGGAAAGGTTTCCACAGAATGCATCACATCAAAGGCCTTTTGTTTACATGTTCCAAGATAACATTGGCCATTTGGTTTACGACATTTTATCTTTCCACTTCCCTGTTCCTCTCTCGTCCTTCATAAACATTGGCTATTTGGATAATGCCATTTTATCTTCCCAGAGATCACCCTAGATCTTTCGCTGCTTCCTTGCTGTCATTTGGTCCCTCATAAACATTGGCCATTTGGTTTATGGCATCTTACTTCAAAGATGTGACTAGCTCTTTCTCTCTGCTTGTCCCTTGGGAGACAATGCTATGGTGTTTATTATCCCACACACTGCAACCTGAGGCAAGCCTAATTTGACACTAAATATAAGCTATAAGCTAGCCCAGAAACCTATTTAATATCTTTTTATATTTTAACTAAAATTCAGCTTCATCAATAATATATCTGCTCCCCACTCTAAACCTGCTAAGCATCTCATTACATTGATGGCTTTTTTGCATTTTCCAATTATTTTTGTAATGTGGACCCTCCATGTTAATCTGGAGTCAAAATGGACTCCCAGGAAACGGAAATTTTTTACTCTTTCCAAATTGTTGCCGTATAGTTTTAACTGGACATCCTCTTTAATTTCCTTCCTTGTGAAAACCATTGTCTTTGTCTTCTCTATAGAGAATTTAAAACCCCATTTCACTCCCCACTCTTCCACCTGGGCTATCCCTTGCTGCATTTTTCCCACGATAAAATCTATATTCTTCCCCTTTCTCCATAGGCTGCCATCATCTGCAAAGAGCGATCGCCCCATCTCTGGTTGAATGTTTGCAAATATATCATTGATCATGATTGAGAATAGGATCGGGCTTATCGCACTTCCTTGGGGAGTTCCATTCTCGACTACACATTTACTAGAGATGTCTGACCCTATTTTAACTTGGATACTTCTACCGTTAAGAAAATCCATTATCCAGTTAAAAATATTTCCTCCTACTCCCATTAAATGCAGCTTTATTAGAAGTCCTTCTCTCCACAACATATCATAAGCCTTCTCTACATCAAAAAATACAGTAACTACAGATTCTTTTTTAACTTGTGCTTTCCTTATATCATCTTCCAAGCACAGAACTGGATCATTAGTACCTCTCCCTTTTCTAAAGCCACTCTGATAATTAGCCACTATACCGTTTTCTTCCATTAGATGCATTAATCTTTCATTTACCATTCTTTCCATCAGTTTACACATGTGTGCTGTTAAAGCTATAGGTCTATAATTTACTGGATTACTTGCATCTTTCCCTGGTTTCCTAATAGGCACAATGATTGCTTCCTTCCACCTCTCCGGTATTCGCCCTTCTTCCCACACCTTGTTATATAGTGCAAGTATCTTTTGGAGTCCCTCCTCACTTAGATGCTTTATCATTATGTAGCAAATATCATCCTTCCCTGGGGCTGAGTTCTTACACTTGGCCAGAGCTCTCTTTAGCTCCCCCAAATTAAATGGAATATTGTACTTGTCCTCTGTGATACCTTTCCTTTGTAAGGCCTCAACATTTTCCTCTCTTGTTCTTTCCCTACCTCTTCTTCCTTCATCTGATAAGTTGTGGGAGCTGTGAACCCTACTAAAAGTGTTAACCATTAGTTCTGCTTTGTCTTTATTTGAGACTACAGTTTGATCTCCATTTGTTAGGATAGGATAACTCCACTCCCTTTTATCACCTTCCATTTTTTTAATCATCCCCCATATCTCCCCTACCTGTGTTGTGTTTCCAATTGAATCATAATACTTCCTCCAATATGCTCTTTTTGTTTGTCTTATAGTCCTCCTTACAATTGCCTGAGCCTGTTTGTAATTAATCATGTGTTGGTAGTTATGAGTTATTTTTAATAATCTGAATGCTCTGTTTCTATTCACCACTGCCTCTTTACATTTATTGTCCCACCATGGCACAGCTTTCCTTTTTGATCTTCCTTTACTTTTAGGTATGGAAACTAATGCTGCTCTTTTGATACCTTCTGACAATTTATTCTCAAAGTTTTCTATATCTGTCTCTTCTTGTATCGGTTTTACATATCTATCACTTTCCTCCTTAAATTTCTCCCAATTAGCCTTTCCAAACACCCATCGTCCACTTCTGTTTTCTTTACTCATAGTTAAAGTAATATTTATTTTGCATAGCACAGGATGATGATCACTTCCTATGGTACCCTTTTCATATACTTCCCAGTTACATTTAGCAGCAATCCTATTAGAAACAAGTGTAAAGTCCAACACAGACTCCTTCCCTGTCCTAACATCTACCCTGGTCTTCTTTCCATCATTTAGACATACTAGATTACCATCATTTAATAATTCCTCAATTACCTGTCCATTATTATCTGACTTTCCACTGCCCCATAATGTATTATGTGCGTTAAAGTCCCCACACCAAATAACATTAGATTTGCTCTGGCCTTCTACTTCCTGTAACTTATTGACCTCTAATCGCTTACATGGATTATAGTAATTTATTACCACTATTTTCCTCCTCTCAGACCACACTTCTATTACCACATATTCCTGTTCCTGCCCAATTCCTAATACCTTGTATGGTATCCCTTTTTTAATGAAAGTGGCACAACCCCCTCCTCCCCCATTTCCCCTATCACATCTCACTGCAACATAATCATATAGAACAAAATCTAAACTTGGTTTCAACCAGGTTTCCTGGATACATACGACATCTGGTTTTTCCTTCCTACTGTCTATGAATTGCTTAAAGTCTTGCCCATTGGCTAACAAGCTTCTTGCATTCCATTGTAGGATTAACATTAATATTATTAACCCACACATGTTGACTCTTGGCTCGCCTGGATACTGAGACCATCATGTATTTCCTCCCACTTCAATCCTGCCATGCCCAAGTGGTGGACTGCAGCCTTTACAATGATTTGGATCCTTTCTGTTTTGGATTTTACTTCTGCTGTCGCATTTATTACTCCTGCTATAAATATAACCAGGTTTTTCTTTTCTTTCCATATACTCTTTTCTTTTTCTTTTATTGTTTCCATTATGCCCATATCTTGCTCCCTCCTGATCCTTCTTTCATTCATCTGTTTTGTAGGGTCAGCCTTTTTTGCTGCCTCTGCATAGGAGACCTTTTCCTTCACTCTTATGTTTTGTACTTCAGCTTCACGTTTCATCACCTCACAGCCCCAGTAAGCCACACTATGCTCTCCTCCATAATTACAGCACTTTGGTCTGACCCCCTCTCCACACTGACCATATTCATGGTCCCCACTACACCTTGCGCATTTCCTCGCCCCCTTGCACATTTTAGCTATATGCCCAAATTTCTGACATTTGAAGCACCTCATTGGTTTGGGTATGTACTCTCTTACACTATATCGCATGAATCCAAAATGGACCACTTTTGGAAGGGATTCTGTCTTGAATTCAAGCAGGACTGACTCCGTTTCCTCTTTCTTTGCTCCTTTGGTCATTCTTTTGGCATTCATAATTAATTCACATTTCTTTCTGAGTTCCTGAACCAGTTCACTCATATTGACTTTGAGAGGGATTCCATAGATAACCCCTTTACACCTTGCCCTCCTCCGTTCTCCCACTCTCACTACTTTGATTATTTTGATTTTGTCAATCTTGTTCATTTTCATTGCCTTTTCAACTTGAGCCTCACTGTTGCACCCTATTAGCATGTTTCCATCTTCCAGCACTCTTGCGTACTTTACTTCCCCAACCTGGGCTCTGATTATTTTTGTCAGCTTCATTGGCTCTACCTTCTTTACTCCTCCTTCTCCTTCAAACCTCACCACTACATTTAACGAAATTTCCTTTTATGGTTCCTTTTCTGGTTCCTTGTCTTCACTCTCCGATCCACCAATATTGCTTTTCCTTCTTTTACGGCTGCTCTTCCTGGGGCTACCCCGTGTTCCCACGGTTTCCCACTCCTTCTCAACATTTCCTTCATTATCCTCTCCTCCACTGGCCTCCATACCACTAGACCCACTCTCTCCTGTCATTTTGTAACAGCAGGGAATATTCCGGAGTTGTGATCTTTGCGCGTCACGATGTATGACTGTCATGTGACGGATCGACGACCCGGTCCCCCGTCATGTGACACAAGGCCAGTGCAGACCCTGTCATGTGACACAAGGCCAGTGCAGACCCCGTCATGTGACACAAGGCCAGTGCAGACCCCGTCATGTGACACAAGGCCAGTGTAGACCCCGTCATGTGACACAAGGCCAGTGTAGACCCCCCCGTCATGTGACACAAGGCCAGTGCAGACCCCGTCATGTGACACAAGGCCAGTGCAGACCCCCGTCATGTGACACAAGGACAGTGCAGACCCCCGTCATGTGACGAAGCTTCTTTCCCTCCCTCGGAACCAACGACCATGGAGCGGACGGAAAGCAGACTATTATCTAAATGGTGGCCGACTAGGAAAAGGGGAGATGCAGCGAGACCTGGGTGTCATGGTACACCAGTCATTGAAAGTAGGCATAGAAAGTAGGCATGCAGGTGCAGCAGGCAGTGAAGAAAGCTAATGGTATGTTAGCTTTCATAGCAAAAGGATTTGAGTATAGGAGCAGGGAGGTTCTACTGCAGTTGTACAGGGTCTTGGTGAGACCACACCTGGAGTATAGCGTACAGTTTTGGTCTCCTAATCTGAGGAAGGACATTATTGCCATAGAGGGAGTGCAGAGAAGGTTCACCAGACGGATTCCTGGGATGTCAGGACTGTCTTATGAAGAAAGACTGGATAGACTTGGTTTATACTCTCTAGAATTTAGTAGATTGAGAGGGGATCTTATAGAAACTTATAAAATTCTTAAGGGGTTGGACAGGCTAGATGCAGGAAGATTGCTCCCGATGTTGAGGAAGTCCAGGACAAGGGGTCACAGCTTAAGGATAAGGGGGAAATCCTTTAAAACCGAGATGAGAAGAACTTTTTTCACACAGAGAGTGGTGAATCTCTGGAACTCTCTGCCACAGAGGGTAGTCGAGGCCAGTTCATTGGCTATATTTAAGAGGGAGTTAGATGTGGCCCTTGTGGCTAAGGGGATGAGAGGGTATGGAGAGAAGGCAGGTACGGGATACTGAGTTGGATGATCAGCCATGATCATATTGAATGGCCGAATGGCCTACTCCTGCACCTAATTTCTATGTTTCTATGAACCCTGTTGTGTGGTGAATCACATGGGTGGGGGCAGTTGAGGAGAGTAGGAAGTCGGGGTGCCGCAGGGTCGCCGAGCGGAGCCGCGGCCCCCGGATAGGCCCTGGTCGTGGGCAGCACTTATCTGCTTTAATGAAGTATGGTCAGCGATGTTCATCGGCATGGAACCGCTTTGGCTGATCCTATTGAATGCAGGTAGTTAGAGATGACGAACTTGATGCCCCAACGCACACACTCTGGATATAGACCTTCAGCCAAGAGACATTGGGTTAGACGAACTAGGTACCAATCAAAGATCTATAGGATCTTTGGTACCAATGTCTGTCACCTGAAATGAACGGAATTGGGAGTCTGCCGGGTACCATCCGCTGCGTGTATATTGAGTTCATAGAGTACAAAATGGGTTACGCCAGACAAATAGTTCGCTGCACTACAGGTACCAGACACCCCAAAAATGAACACCCTAGACCCTGCTGTCCAACTAAGCTAGCCTAGATATTGTGGGTACCAGCTAAAACCAAGTTTAAATGATCTATCACACCTTGGGGGATATAAAATGACCTATGGCAGAACAATTATCCGCTGCCTTGGGACGACCAGACCCCCTAAATGGGCCCATCAAGGCTAACCTAGATATTAAAGGTACCAACTAAAACCAGGTTTAAAGATCGATCACAGCCTAGGAAATAGGGTGATTTCACGAAAGGTCACTGGAGCGTAGATCCGCACCCACGTGACCGCAAAATTTAACTGGGGGACAAGCGTCACTTCCGGTACATGTTAGTGAATGGGAAAACACGCACTTTCACACCCGTTAAAAACATCGAAAACGGCCAGTTTTTGAGCTGCAATTTACCGTACCAGTCGGAGTGACCGTGAGGAACAGCTACCTAAATTTACAGTAAAAAAAAAAGATAGAAACTAAGGTAAATTCAAGAGGGAGCTGAAGGTGCAAAAACAGCGGAAGAGCTTAGCGGACATTTGTCGTGGAGATTTAAAGATCCAAAATATCGGGAATTATCGCGTTTGCTCGCTGCATTTCATCAAAAGTAAGGCATTATTGGCTTTGTTATCTTTATTCATTTGTTAGATGAAAAGTTTTAAAAGTGAAAAATCCGTCAGTAAAATTGCAAAATCGCCCATGGTTCTCAGGTGGGTTTTAACATGCAAAATGAAAACGCTTCTGAAGCTCCATTTACCATTTAAATAATCGTTCAGTTCAGCATCAACTTGCAGAGCTATAGATGCTTGAGCTGCGACCAAATCTGCTTTAATACTCTCTTCTTGTTGCACGTGCATGGCGTTCTTGTGCACAACGTCTATCCTGCTCACAGTGGGTGCCCAATCAGGATTGTTGACATCATTCCATGCTGCAGGCTTGTCTGTTATTAGATGATAAATAAATAAGTAGTTTGGGTGATTGTGCAGGCTTTAAACAAGAAACATTGAGAAATATATTTTGGCAAATAAAAAATCTCCTGATTTTGTCCAACTAACAGCTGACAATTATCCCATTCCTTGCATCTGAGTAAAATTTATTTCCAAACGCATTGAGAGTTTACGATTATTTAAATGGTAAATGGAGCTTCAGAAGCGTTTTCATTTTGCATGTTAAAACCCACCTGAGAACAATGGGCGATTTTGCAATTTTACTGAAGGATTTCTAACTTTTAATACTTTTCATCTAACAAATGAATAAAGATAACAAAGCCAATAATGCCTTACTTTTGATGAAATGCAGCGAGCAAACGCGATAATTCCCGATATTTTGGATCTTTAAATCTCCACGACAAATGTCCGCTAACAACTTCCGTTGTTTTTGCACCTTCAGCTCCCTCTTGAATTTACCTTAGTTTCTATCTTTTTTTTTACTGTAAATTTAGGTAGCTGTGCCTCACGGTCACCCCGACTGGTACAGTAAATTGCAGCTCAAAAACTGGCCGTTTTCGATGTTTTTAACGGGTGTGAAAGTGCGTGTTTTCCCATTCACTAACATGTACCGGAAGTGACGCTTGTCCCCCAGTTAAATTTTGCGGTCACGTGGGTGCGGATCTACGCTCCAGTGACCTTTCGTGAAATCACCCTATACAAAATCACCCATGCCAGAATACTAATCCATTGCCTTGGTCCTACCAGACTCCCCATATAGTCCCTTAATTGCCCAACTGGGGGGGGGGGGGGGGTCTGATAGGCACAAGGCAGCAGATAATTGCTCTGGCATCTGTCATTTTGTATTCCCCAAGGTGTGATTGATCATTTAAAGTAAACATTTAGCCCGATGGAAAACATGTGGTCCAAAATTGACATTTTGGTCCCAAGCTCATTTGTTTATGGCCTAATGTATTTTTAAAGTGTATCATCAATTTACTTGTGTAAGGATTGATTCATTAAAGAATAACAGACTCAAACCCTACCCATAAGGAAAATTTATTTTGTTATGTTACGTAGTTACATTAAACCTTTAAATTTGAAAGATATTAACTCCAAATTGTGTAACAATAGTTGGAAGATGCCCATTAAGATGTTCTCTAAACTTATTTTTGTGAAACGCTGTTAAACTACAATAATTATTTCAGTTTTCTAACATTACTGAAAGATCAAAATCTCGAGGTCGCCATGATAACTGTATTTGAGGTTAGAGGACATTGTACAAAAAATGAAAAGTTTCTTATGGCAAAAATAGAAAATGATTTCAACTTTTGAAAGAAAATGTAAATGATTACTATACCAACAGTTGTGCAAATTGCTTTGGTAATTTTTTCCAGGAAAACCTGACCTCATTTACAAATAAAAATGGAAGTGTTATGATGACCTAACACTAGATATGCAGCTGTTGGTATTTTGTATTTTGGTCTTTCAAAGGGAGTATGTATTGCTAAAACCACACAGTCATTAGAGTAAAGCTCACTGGCATTTTAAGATGGCATTTTACCCGGTTTACCCTAAACCTTGATTTACAAAATGAACAAAAAATGCTTAATGAAATAAAATTACATGACTTTCTTAAGGTGGCTTGGGCATTACGAAACAGCTCAATAAATTTTCTTCCAGTTAACGTATTCTGTACTTCAATATGTTTACCTAAGAATAATTCTGAAAAGAAAACTGGATCTACTGTTACTCAGTTCTTAGATATGGCCATTTCAAAACAAACAGTATGCACCAAAAGCAGTCTGAAGTTGTCATTAGCAAAATTGGCAAAAAAGTGAGCAACTGGGACATTTCTTGCAATGAGAAAAAAATTAGCTTGGTAATTGTTTCTAAGTTTTATATATGTTTTAATATCTTCACAATCATGTGGAAAATTTAGTGGGTTGTGCATCACTGGCAATAAAGTCCACATATTCACCATCCTCCTCATTTCCATTATAAAGGTATATCCTTTTACTCTGAGGTTGTGCCTCCTAGACTCTCCCACTTGTGGAAACATTTTTCGCATCGAGCCTATCCAGACCTTTCACTATTCGGTAAGTTTCAATGAGGTCGCCCCTCATCCTTAGACAGGACAGAACAGGACTTGATGCCCCTACGTGTTCGTGCACACACATACACACGCTCACAGGGTAAACATACTGCCCTACTATAATCTGGAAACACAAGGAACTGCAGATGCTGATTTACAAAAAAAAGGACGCAAAGTACTGCAGTAACTCAGTGGGTCAGGCAGCTCCTCTGGAGGGACATGGATAGGTGACTTTTTGGACAGGATCCTTTTTGAGAAAGAAGGTGAGAGAAAGGAGACATGTATTTGCTGATGTTTACAACTTTTCATTGTGTAGCTGTGCTCTGGCCATCCACAGAAATTCACCTCAGCAGCACACAAGCTAAGAGTCAAAAGTGTTTAATTGTCATATATAGTGATAAGAGAACAATTAAATTCTTACAGTACTTGCAGCAGTGTAACAGGTCTGTAAACAAGGTACTCATAGATAACATATAATGAACAAAAAAACAGTAAATGAATCCCAACACTAGTGCAAAAATGTCCAAAGTCGTACGGAGAGAAGACATGAAGTGCTGGAGTAACTCAGCGGGTCAGGCAGCATCCCTGGAGAACATTGGTAGGCGACGTTCGAGACCCTTCTGAAGCCTACCCCAAAGTCCTTTACTTTACAGTTTAATGTGGTGTGGTGTTCAAGAATCTGATGGTTGTCTGGGTTCATTGTTAAAAGCTTTTGGCAGTGTTAATGTTCAGACTGTCAAAGCCATTCACCAGGTCTTCATGTTGATGAACCTGGGATATCTTTCATCAAATGACTTGTGGGTGGTAATGTATTGAATTTCAAGTGCACTGTCATTTCCTTGGTGACAATGGATTGGTTAACTGGTGGACTGTAGAATTTGGAGATACAGCCTGGAAACAGGCTCTTCAGCCCACCGACTCTACACCAAACATCAATCACCCGTTCACATTAGTTCTATGTTATCCCACTTCCTCATCCACTTCCTACACACAAGGGGCAGAGGCCAATTAACCTACAAACCCACATGCCTTTGAGATGTGGGAAGAAATTGGAGCACCTGGAGGAACCCCATGTGGTCACCAGGAGACCATGTAAAAAATCCACACAGACAGCACCCGAGATGAGGATCGAACCCGGGTCTCTGCCGCTATGTAGTGGCTCTACCAGCTACAGTACTATGCCAACACGTGGCTCCCTCACAACACACAGGGTGGGATTGCATGGAGATAGTGTGAGTGGGTGAATGATGGTCACCATGGACTCAGACGGTCTGTTTTCATGCTGTATTTAGTTTAAAGATATAGCGTGGAAACAAATCCTTCAGCCCACCGCGTCCACACCGACCAACAATCACCCACACACTGGTACTATCCTACACAATTGGGGCAATTTTACAGAAGCCAATTAACCTACAAACCTGCACGTCTTTTGGATGTGGGAGGGAATGGACCACCTGTAGAAAATCCACGCGGTCACAGGGAGAACGCACAAACTTCACACAGACAACACCCGTAGTCAGGATCAAACCCGTGTCTCTGGCGCCGTGAGGCTGCTGCTCTACTGCTGCGCCACTGTGCCACCCTTGTATATATCAAATCAATCAAAGTAATGGCCAAAATTGTGTAAATTGTCATTAAATTCCTGGAGCATCTCGGTTCCATCCATTCGTTAAATCCCCGTCTGTTGTAGGAGAGAACCGTATCCCACACAATGGGCGCAAACCTCTGGTTTGTAACATTTAACAAATATTGTTCTATCTACATTATGTTCAAAATTAACTGCATTGCCAGTGTTGATTTCCTTTTGCTTGCTTTGTTCATTCACTCTATTTATCATATTTCTTGGTACATTCGTCTTTCATTCATACTTCATACATGGGGAATGGGATCTGTACATTCAAAAACCCAGAATCATGGGAATTTCCTGTGAATTTCTGGAGGGCCAATTGAACTTGGAACTCAGCCGTGCAGCTTGCAGCTCCAGTGACCCAGGGCTGGGTTATGACTTCCAGTGTGACTGACATGAGACGTACAATTTTCCAGTCCAAAGGAACGTTTCCTGAATTAAAAAAGTTTGGAAGTTTAGAATAAGTGACAATTCAGGTCTGAAGAGGGTTCTGACGTGAAACGTCACTCATTCCGTTTCTCCAGATATGCTGCCTGACCCCCTGAGTTACTCCATCATTTTGTGTCTATCTGTTGTATAAACCAGCATCTGCAGTTCCTTCTTGCACAAGTTTGGAAGTTAATGGTTAGAACAATTTACCTGTATCGATTTAAGCAAAAAACGAAGTGCTGGATTAACTCAGTGGGGTCAAGCAGTATATGTGGAGGGAACGGACAGACAACGTTTTGGGTTAGGACCCTTCATCAGATTCTTCAGGCCCTTCCTCAGGCTTGCCCACTCATTACTGCCAGTGCTTTCTTATCATTGTAATTGAAAACTGGTGAGTTCACATTCCTGATTAAATATTATTTTCCTTAGAATATCCATCAAGCTATTCTCTTGCTGTTCTGTAGATACTCTCAGTTTGTGACACATGTCTAATTTTCTTAATTTATCATATTGTTGCGATTGATATTCAAGGGGACAACAAATTTTAGGTTTAGGATTATTATTATCACATGTACCGAGGTACAGTGAAAAGCTTTGTTTTGCTATCCAATCAAATCAGATAATCTATCTATATTACTAAATCTCTGTTCTTAACCGCTTTTGGCCGTCTGTGCTGCGATTTCCGAGAGAACACCGCCACCTACAGCCGTCATTTTTGGCCACCTCGCTCAGAGCCCCCCTCCACCGCATGTGTGCCGAGGATTTTTCCCGTCGATGAAAAATGACAGAGATATTAATGTTTTAAAAAAATTCCCCATTCTCTTTTCTGCCCCTGCTGGAGGGAGGGGGAGGGACTATAAAACCAGGAAGTGGTGTGCCTCAATTAGTCTCTGCAAGATGGAGCTTTGTCAATTAGTCTCTGTCACTCTGAGCTCTGAATGACACTGAATAAATGTCTACATCACTGTGAGTACCCTTAATGTGGTTTGAAAATGAATATATGGTTAGTTTGAAGTAAAAAAGCACTGCCTGCAAATGGTTGTTTGAGTTTGGGTTGAAGTAAAAAGGCACTCTCTCTCTCTCTCTCTCTCCCCGCCTCTCTCTCTCCCTCTCCCTCTCCCTCTCTCTCTCCCCCCTGTCTCTCTCCCTTTCTCTCTCTCTCTCCTCCTCCTCTCTCCCCTCCTCTCTCCCCCCCTCTCCTCTCCCCCCCCTCCTCTCTCCCCCCTCCTCTCTCCCCCCCCTCTCTCCCCCTCTCTCCTCTCCCCCTCTCAGCACACCCTCTCTCTCCCTCTCCCCCACCCTCTCTCCCCCCTCCTCTCCTCCTCTCACCCCTCTCTCTCTCTCTCTCTCCCCTCCATCCCCCCCCCCACCCTCCCTCCCTCCCCCCCCCCTTCCCTCCCCCCTCCCTGCTCCCCACCTCTCCCCCTCTCAGCACCCCCTCTCTCTCCCCCTCACTCTCACCCTCTCTCTCTCACCTTCCCTCCTCCCCCACCTTTCCCCCCTCACCCACCCTCCCTCTTCTCCTCCTCTCCACCCCCCCTATCCCTCTTGCCCATCTCTCTGTCTCTCTCTCTCTCTCTCTCTCTCTCTCTCTCTGCCCCTTCTCTCTCTGCCCCTTCTCTCTCTGCCCTCGCTCTCTACCCCCCCCCCCTCTCTCTAGATGTGACTGCAAGTTGGGGGCTATGCGTCAGTAGATATGGTGGTTATGGGGTAAAAGGAGCAAATTAATAATATTACAGGTGCACAACCTTTTATCCGAAGATCCAAATAACGAAAACCTCCGAATAGCGGACATTTTTTCGGTCCTTGAAGAAAGGTCCTTGAAAACGTTCACCGAGGGCGGCCCGCAGAGGTGACAGCGGAACCTCCGGTCGGTCCTCGAAGAAAGGGGAACTAAATCCCCATTCATAAAAGAGAAGATGAGGGTATATTGCGCGGGAGCGTTAATAATTGACAATATGCTGCTGCCTGCCCGCTGAGTTAAAAAGTTCCCACGGTGGACTCAGGATATACAGTGTTTCGTGAGTCTTGCGTGGGAACTTTTTAACTCAGCGGGGCAGGCAGCAGCAGATTGTCGCTCCCTTCAGTATCACCCCACCTACGCCCCTCTGCTTCCCGGCCATGTGTGTGACCCCTTCCCTCCCCTCTCCAGCTCCCCGCCCATTTCACCGGCGCGGGGGCTTTGCACTGTCTTCACGTCGGCGATTGCAGCAGGACCGTGCCAGGACCAATTGGACACCGACCACCAGGCCCACCGCAAGCACGGAGATCCCAGAGACCAGCCCAGCCCCACTCCAACTACAGAGGAACCTGGGTTGCGGATGACGGGGCGCAGCTCGGGGCGTCGTAGGGGCCCATCGGGGAGCGGCCACTCAAAGCCACGCCGGGAGATGTAGGGCCCTGCCCCGGTCTTGATGTTGGAGCCCCCGGCGGGCGCTAGCAAGTCCGCGGCAATTTACAGCCGCGCCAGGCGTTGTAAGGCCCCCCTCCAGGTCACTCTCAACCTCTATGATGTTTGCTCTCAACCCCGTAATTCGGGCGGGAGAAGTCGCCGCTGCCGGTGCCCCGCAAAGCAGTCTCCCACCGGAGACCCGCGAGCTCCCGGTGTCACCATCCACCAGAGTCGGGTCGCAGCAGCTCGCCCCCGCAGCTCCACGCTCCGAAGCTGGCTAGCTCCACGGAGGTAGGTCCGTAGGTCCACAGCTCCCACCGCCGCCCACCGACCCCCAGGCCCACTGCAAGCACGGAGATCCCAGAGACCCACAGCCAGCAGCAACTCCAGCCCAGCCCCGCTCCAACTCCAGAGGAACACGTAGGGGCAGAAGCTGATGGTGTGCAAGGTACGTCTTGTTCTTGGGGTGGCGGATGAGGGGGCGCAGCTAGGGCTTTATCCATGCCTCTCATGATTTTGTACACTTCAATAAGGTCACCCTTCAGCCTTCTATGCAACAAAGAAACAAATCCTAGCCAATTCAACTTCTCCCTATAACTCTCCCTAACCACAAGCCCAGGTAACATCCTGATGAATCTCTTTTCAACTTAATGACATCCTTCCTATAGCTGGGTGACCAGAACTACCCCCCAGTACTCCAAGTGTGGTCTCACTAACGACCTGTACAGCTGCATCATCAACTTTCTGATGAAATATAATTTTAAATTTGGTGCTTGAAAATCACACAAATGCAGATTCTGAAAACCTGGAATAACAACAGAATATGTTGGAGATGTTTAGTGTGTCAGGTCACATGCGTGAAGACAGAAACTCACCTGCAGATCCCCCTGCAAGTTATACATCATTTTCCCTGTTAGGACATTATCATTCCTTCCTTGTCCACAGGTGCAGCCTGGCCTGCAGAGTATGTTCTGTTATTTGGTGACAGCATTTGTTTTAAGACTATAGACACAAGAGCAGAATGAGGCCAGTTAAGCCTGCTCTGCCATTCAGTCATGCCTGATCTACTTTTCCTTCTCAACCCCATTCTCCTGTCTTCTCCCCTTAACCTTTGACATCCTTACTAATCAAGAATCCTGCTTTAAAAATAGCCAATGACTTGGTCTCCACAACTGCCCGTGGTAATAAATTTCACAGATTTACTACACTCTGGCTAAGGAAATTCCTCATCTCTTTTTCTTCTTTCACCCCACCCCACCCCACCCCACCCCACCCCACCCCACCCCACCCCACCCCACTACACCCCACCCCACTACACCCCACTACAAACAGACTGAAGAGGGTCCCGACCCGAAACCTCACCAGTCCGTTCCCTTCACAGATGTTGCCTGACTGCTGAATTCCTCCAGCACTTTGTATTTTGCACAGGATTGCAGAATCTGCAGTTCCTTGTGTCTCAGATTATTAGCTAAGTTCTCCACCACCAGGTGGTGCTGACATTGAGCAATATTTTTCTCAAACTGCAACTTTCAAGCAAAAGATTTTCAGTTTTAAATTGTATTTAAGTTTTGTAGCTTGCTGAAATGATCAATCCTACTTTGCCACTTTGTGGCTGTGTTAAAGGCTCAGTTGCTGAGTATGGTCAGGGCTGAGTCCAATCACCTGCTCATCCACAGAGCGTCAATTATTTCTCTAAAACAGCTTCTTCCCCTCTGTTTTCGAGCTTTTGAACAGTCCTTCCATAAACTAGGTTACTCTGATTAATCTCTACCCCATTGAGAATATTGGACTGTGGAACTGATGTTCTACAATGCTGAGAACTATATTTTGTACTCTGTATCTTCCCCTTTGTTAGAGGTTTACCTTGTTAGAGTTTTACCTTGACCTGTTGTACTTGAGTTTGAACTGACTGTATTTATATACAAGATTATCTGATCTGATTGGATAGCATGCAAAACAAATGTTTTCACAGCACCTTACCTTTGACAATAATAAACCTAAACCTGCCCCTCCTCTCTTCCACCTTTTTTCGCCCTACAATCAGTCTGAAGAAAGGTCTCGAGTCAAAACGTCATCTATCCATGTTTTCTAGAGATGCTGCCTGTCCCGCTGAGTTACACCAGCACTTTTTGTCTTCTTTTGTAAACCAGCATCTGCGGTTCTTGGTTTCTACCTTCAATGGATCACCAGTACTTTATTGACACATCTGTCTAAGTGCAGTGATATTCCTTTTGTGCAGACAGTGCAGTGGCAATCCTACAATACATTAGGCACCAAAGATCTTAGAGCAGAGAGCTCTGCTATAAGATCTTTGTTAGGCACTGTCATACTAAGTGTAAAACAGTAGACTACACTGAGTCAGTACACAAAAGTCGCCCCGTTTAAGGTCCTACCCTCTATCTGAAATATTTTTTAAATGTTAGAGTGTTACCTTGGCCCTTGACCTGCCATTACACGATTATCCACTCTGCCAATCACTTTTCCTTGCCACTTCCATCGAAAGACTGAAAACCCTCATTCTGATTATTCACCCTGTCTTCACTGGAATTGTTTGATATCAGATCCACCTTTGTAATCAATTTATCTGACACGTGATTTACATGGAGTACTCCATAACATTTGATGTTTGGTGAAAGAACCCTAGAATTAAATCTTGCAGACTCGATAAACTACAGATGCTGGTTTACAAAAAAAGACACAAAGTACTGGAGTAACTCAGCAGGTTAGGCAGCATCTCTGGAGAGCATAGATAGGCGACGTTTGGGTCAGTACCCTTCTGCCAAACAAAGCTCATTTCAAGTCAAGAGTGTTTAATTGTCACATGTACCGACAATGGTATAATGAAATTCTGCAGTTACAAGGAACTGCTGATGCTAGTTTATAAAAAGAGACACAAAGTGCTGGAGTAACTCAGTAGGCCAGGCAGTATCTCTGGAAAGCACAGATAGGTGACGATTCGGGACCCTTCTTCACTCTCTCGTTCTTTAAAAAAATCTTTAACAGTTCTGGACACACTAGGAACTGCTGATTCTGGAATCTTGAGTAAAGCACAAAGTGCTGGAGGAACTTAATGGGTCAGGCAGCATCAGTAGAAGGGATGGATTGTCTGAAGATGAGTCACGATCCGAAACGTCACCTGTTCATTCCCACCACAGATGCTGCCTGACCCGCTGAGTTAATTCTAACACCCTGAACGTCCTTTCTTGACTTGGGCCCCTGGCTTCATGGATTGCCAAGAGACAGAGGAGTTGTTGTACATCTTCCAGGAGAATTTGATGCTTCCTGGAACCTTTTCCTCCATCCACCCATAACATAGCTTGGAACAGGATTCCACAAATTTTCCCTGTTTCCTAGGTTTAGATGGCACTAGACCAAGTGGGACCCGTTGGGCCCTGTTCCCCCAACGCAATATTCCCCACTCACCCATAGCCCCCAATGCAGGCGTGGCTGATGTTTTTAAAGTTTAAAATGGCAATAACATGTGATCACATCTCCCTCTTCAGTCCCTTGTTCCCCATCTCCATTATCCTCCCTCTGCCCACCCTCCACCAACCCTCCTCTGGTTCCTCCCCTCACCCCTCCCTCCCCTCCTCTCTCTTCCCCCTCCTCTCCTCCATTACCTCGCCATCCCTCTTCCTCCCCCTCCTCTTCACCCTCCCCTTTCTTTCCCCTCTCCTCCTCTCCTCCCTCTCCCTCACCTGTCCCTCCCTCTTCTTTCCCCTACCCTCGATCACTCCCTCCCTCACTTTATAACCCATCTCCCCTCCCTACCCCCTCCTCTCCCTCTATCCCCCTGCTCCCCCACTCCCCCCGTTTCAACCCCACACGCTCTCTCCTCACCTCCCCCACTGCCCTCCTTTCCCTCTACCCCCACTCCCCCCCTCTGTCTCTTTCACCACTACTCCCCCACTGCCCTCCTCTCCCTCTATCCCCCCCACTCCCTACCTCCCCCACTCCCCCTCCTCTCCATCTATCCTCACCTCCCCCACTTTCCCTCCCTCTCCCTCCCTACCCCCACCTCTCCCTCAATCCCTCCTCCTCCACTACTCTCCCTCCTCACCTCCCTGACATTCCCCTCCCTACCCCCCTCCTCTCCCTCTATTTCCCTGCTGCCCTACTTCTCACCTCACCCTGTGGGGGAGGGGGTTTATATGGGAGGGGGGAGGGGTGTGGGTGGTAGGGGGGAGTGTGGGGGAGCGGGGGGGGTGGGTGTGGGGGTTGAGGGGGTGGGGGGTGGGGAGGGGGATGTGTGGGGGAGGGGGAGAGGGGGTGTGGGAGGGGTGTGTGGGGGAGGGGGTGGTGTGGTGAGGGGGTTGTGGGGGCAGGGGGGTTGTGGGTAAAGGGAGGGCGTGTATGTGTTTTTTTTCACACTGTGTTTTTGATTTTATGTTTTTGGATTGAATTCTGTTTTTAATTTGTGTCACTGTGATGTCTTTAATTACTTGTTTTATTCCGATTATATGTTTTATTCCGATTACTATGTAAGGTGTCCTTGAGATGTATGAAAGGCGCCCATTAAATAAAATTTATTATTATTATGATTATGTGGGAGGGGTGTGGGTAGTGTGGGGGAGGAGAGCTGTCGGGGAGGGGGGCGTGGAGGGAAGAGAGCTGTCGGGGAGGGGGTTGTGGGGGAGGGGGTGTGTGGGGGAGGGGGGTGTTGGGGAGGGGGTGGTTGATGGGGTGGGGGATGTGGGGGAGGGGAGGGGGGGGCAGTGGGGGGTGTAGGGGGAGTGGGGCGTGTAAGGGAGGGAGGGGATGTGTAGGAGAGGGGGTGTAAGGGTGGGTGGGGTGTGGGCTCACCGGTTCCCGGCTCCAGCTCCGACAGCACTCCTGGTTCCAGGACCCGGCTCCGGACTCGCTCAGCTGCTCCCGTCCCCAGCGCCTGTCGCGCTCACAGCCCCCGCCCACGAACACAGCCCGTCCCCGCTGTAGATTGATGCTATTCAGCCACTAACCACGTATTGCTAGCTTTACTAACTCCACCCCATCACCAGAGCTATAACAGCACTCCCCTCCTCCTGCAGTCAGCCAGATGCTGCACGAGGTCCCGACGGCTGACAGCTTCCAATGCTGTGCTTGTACAACAGTGATTAAAGTTGTGTTTGATCTAATGATCTATTGTCATCAGTCTCACATCATGTACATGGTGTAGAAGTGGGATGCGAACTGTTTACCGGTTTTTATTTGTTTACTGAGTTTTTATTTCTCACCATCATGTCCTCGTGCAGAAAGCCCGACCTTCTAATCTTTGATGCTGATATCAGCGAACGCTGGGCCACCTTTGAAATAGACTACCGGCACTTCATCAATGTTGCACACCGGACTGACTCCGATGCTGTAAAGGCCTCCCTCCTACTCAATCTTGCTGGGCCAGAAGCTCTACGCCGCTCCAGAACTTTCAGATATGCCCCTGCGGTTCTTGGTGACAACAACCAGGTAATGACTCCAGCGGAGTCTCCCGACGATTATAATTTGTTACTGCGTAAATATAGCCAGATATGCGATCTCCCATCCAACCATATCCTGGACCGGGCCAAGTTTTTCTCTCAACGACAGCTCCCTGGAGAGCGAGCTGACACGTTTATAGCAGATTTATTGTACCTTGCTCAGCGGTGTAGATTTCAGCAGCTACCTGCTGAGGAGCTGACGGATCAATTAACTCGAGACATTTTGGTAAATGGAATAAGTGATCTCAAGCTCAGATCTGAGCTTTTAAGGAAGGTTGACCTCACGTTGGACGAAGCGGTGCACGCGTGTCGCACTGCAGAATTTGTCGTTCCCTCTGACCCCCGGGAGAACAAAACTATACATCAGTCTCGTTAGACAGAGGGATACTCGGATAACAGACGTCCCATGACCCGGGTCTCCTCCGACAGGAGACGCCCCACGACCCCTGCCAGCCAAGCGTCCCGCAACGACCCTCATAAGAGGTGTCCGAATTGCAACTACCTACATGGAAGACAGGCTTCTTGCCCTGCTATGGGAAAAGCCTGCAACTATTGCCGAACAACTAACCATTTTGCGTCATGTGTTGTCGTTCCAGCCGCTCAGTCCCGTGGGAACAGGCCTGCTCTCAACTTTCTACTGCAGGGTGATAACAGCTCACGGCCACTTTCCGACCTCTCCCCCGGGCTCAGCCCAATTAATTCGCAAGAGGACTCTGTTGTTTATACTATCAACCATGCAGCTGTGCAGCGCTCAGATCCTGCTGTCACTATCTCTGTGAATGGATTTCAATTTATTGCACGTCTCGATACCGGCGCGAAAGTAAATACAATGTCTGTTTACCTTTTCGAGAAGATTAGAGCTAACGAGAAGCTCATCAAGGACAGCTCCACTCTCCATGCATTTGGCAGTGAAGTTCTCACTCCCCTGGGGAAAACTCCCCTGGGGGAAATGTGACTTAGCCAAATCCAGCAAACCTCTAACTTTCTATGTACTAAATTTTAATTCTGTGACCCTCCTTGGAAACCAGGCCTGCCAAGATCTCGGCCTGATTGCTTTCGACAAAACGGTTCACAGGCTGCGCACCTCCTGGGATCCACTCACAGACTTCCCTGATCTCTTCGACGCCATCCCAGGCAGGCTACCTGTCACCTATAAGATTGTTACAGACCCCACTGCAACTGCCGTTATTCGACCACCTCACCTCCTGTCCCTCGCGCTGACAGACAAGGTACACTCCAAGCTCAAGGACATGGTCTCTGCTGGCATAATAGCAACAGTCAGCGATCCAACCGACTGGGTCTCCACCATGATCGCGACCGAGAAGAAGAATAAGGGTGACATTCGCATATGCATCAACCCTAAGGACCGAAACTCTGCCATTAAGCGCCCCCACCACCCCATGAAGACAGTGGAGGATGTAGCAGCTAGAATTGTAACGGCTACTCTATTTTCAGTTCTGGATGCAAATAACTCCTTTTGGCAGATACCGCTAGACAGAAAGTCGTCAGACCTCACTACGTTCGGTAGATACAAGTTTCTCAGAATCCCATTCGGCATTAACTCCGCTAGCGAAGTCTTTCAGAGAACGATGGAGCAGTTGTTTGCAGACCTACCTTGTGCCATCATTGTCGATGGCATCCTTGTGTACGGGAAAGACGTGGCAGAGCACGACCGCAACCTCAAACTCGTTCTGGAGCGTGCACGAAAAGTCAATCTCAAGCTCAATCCGGACAAGTGCAAATTCAGGGTCCCGGAGGTCACATATGTCAGACACGTATTCACCTCTGGCGGCCTCAAACCAGACCCTCAAAAGACTGACGCCATCACCGAGATGCCAGCCCCCACTGATGTGAAAGCCTTGCAGCTTCCTGGGTCTGGCGAACTACCTCGGCAAATTCATCCCGAACCTCAGTGAGCTGAGCTCTCCACTACGACAGCCTACGAAGAAAGATACCACATGGATGTGGCTCCAGCAGCACCAGGCGGTCTTCGAGGTGCTCAAGTCCAAGCTGAGCAGTGCGCCGACCCTGGCCTTCTTTGACCTTGATCGTCCGGTGACGATCACCTGTGATGCCTCAAAATTTGGACTTGACGCAGCCTATCTACAAACGTCCTCTGATGGCACCTTACAGCCCGTATCGTATGCATCTCGCACCATGACTGAAATGGAGCAACACTACGCGCAGATCGAGAAGGAACTGTTGGCTGTCGTGTTCGCCTGCACCAAGTTCCGCGACTTCCTCTATGGGAACACTTTTACGGTAGAGACGGATCATCAACCCCTGGTAACGATCCTTAATAAGTCCATTCATGCTGCTCCCACTCGCCTTCAACGCATGATGCTGCAATTGCAGGGTTATGACTTCATGATTACTTACAAGAAGAGCAAAGACATGCACCTTGCCGATGCCCTCTCTCGCGCCCCACGGGCTTCCTGCGAACAACACCCACATGAGCGAGAAAGCTTCACGGTCCTCGGTGTCGACTTCGTCTCCAGCAGACAGCTACGCACCCTGGCTACACACACTGCCGCCGATGAAACACTTCAAGTCCTATCGTCCGTTATCAAGACAGGGTGGCCTGACAAGATATCCAACACGCCCATGGCGATGCAGCCGTTCTTCCTCGTCCGTGACGAACTGGTTGTGCAAGACGGTGTCATCGTCAAGGGCCACAAAGTGGTGGTGCCCTCGTCGCTAAGAGACGAGTACTTCGCGGAGGCACACAGCGGACACCCCGGAGCTGACGCCACGCTCGCGCGTGCCCGCGATCTCTTTTACTGGCCGGGGATGGCGAAATACATCCAGGATCGCGTAGCCTCATGCCCCGCCTGCAACAGCCTCGCGCCTCATCAGCAGCGACAACCGCTCCTACAACAACCCCCGCCAGCACTGCCCTGGACGTCGCTGGCGGCAGACATCTTCGAGTGGTGCGGCAAACACTATCTCGTTCTCGTCGACTCTTTCTCCAATTGGTTCGAGATCGACCAGCTGCACTCCCTCACGTCCGAGTCTGTCATACGGAAGATGAAACGACACTTCTCTGCCTATGGGACTCCGGTAAGCCTGCAAACCGACAACGGCCCCCAGTTCAGCAGCCACACGTTCAAGCTTTTTGCTGATCGATGGAACTTTCAGCACATCACAAGTAGTCCAGAGTATCCACAGAGCAACGGACTCGCTGAACGCGCCGTCAGA